>NC_136068.1:885712321-886350728 GCF_964261635.1 Lissotriton helveticus | reverse complement strand
TTCTCACTGGTTGAATGCCTTCTTTGAGCTTCGTCTTGTTCATAAGTTTTGTTGATCTTTCTATTCGTTGAATTTTTCTCGTTGCCCCTTTTAAAGTTTCTTGTTTGTAGCCTCTCTTAGAGAAACGTAGGCTCATGTCTTCAATACAATGTTCAAATTCGGTGTTTTCGCTGCAGTTTCTTCTTGCACGCATAAACTCCCCATAAGGAATGGTGTTAATTTGATGGGCAGGATGAGAGCTTTCCGCATGCAATACTGCATTACAGGCTGTTTCTTTACGGAAAAGGCGGCTGTGCAGAGTGTTGTCTTTGATATATAGTTCTATATCCAAAAAAGTTACCTTTGTACTACTAATGTTACTCGTGAACTTCATATCCATTTGGTTGTTGTTGAGGTATTCACAGAATTGTAACAAAGAGACGTGGGAACCTGACCAGATGAGCAGACAATCGTCTATATATCTTCCCCAGTAGATTATGTTGTCAATCCATGGTTTTCCCTTGTTGCCCCAAATGTACTCCGCTTCAAGTACGCCCATGTATAGGTTGGCAAAAGAAGGGGAGAATCTGGAGCCCATAGCCACACCTCTTATTTGTCTGTACCAAGTATGGTCATACAAGAAAAAAATGTTCATCAAGATGATGTGCATCATTTTGGACAGCATCTTAGTGTGTTCAAGAAAGTGAGTGGATCTATTGTTCAAGCAATTGTTAACTGCTTCTAAACCCATTTCTGGATTTATGGAAGTGTAAAGTGAGACGACGTCCAAAGTGGCCATGATTAAGTCTGGTTGCCATTCAATGTCAGTTAGGATGCTAAGGATGTGCTTGCTGTCTTGGATAAAAGAAGGAAGATTTTTAACCATTGGATTCAGGAAGATGTCCACATACTGGGCTAGTTTTTCAGTTGGTCCGTCAATCCCGGACACAATGGGCCTGCCCGGGGGAAAAGCCCCTGTTTTGTGAATTTTTGGTAGGGTGTATAGATAAGGATAAGTGGGTCTGGTAACTTTCATATACAATGACTCATCTTGACTGATCAGGCCTTGTTCCTTCCATTCGTTGAGATGTCTGTTAATTAGAATTGTCAGGGGTCCTATGGGATTGTATTCCAAACGGACATAACAAGTGGTGTCTGCCAGTTGTTGGATAATTTCATTGTGGTAGTCTTTTTTGTTCATGATCACCACGTTGCCCCCTTTGTCTGCTTCTTTTATTGTTAGCTCTTGGTCCTCACTGAGTGCTTTCAAAGCCAGTCTTTCATCTCTGGTGAGATTGTCAAGTTTTTTTCTTTTTTTATTGAGAAGTTTTACCTCCTCTTTTTCAATGTCCGCTAGTACTAAATTATAAAAAGTGTCAACAGGGTTGCCACCAGGAAGGGTTGGGGTCCATTTAGATTTGTTATTTAGACCACTTTGTTGGCTCTGATTCGTGTCTAATTCTAAATCATACAAAAGATTCTCGAAGGAATTGGGCGGGTCGTCAAAATCAGTGAGGGACAAAAGTAGGTGCGTGGCTTGTACATCTTTGATGCTCAGAGTGTTTGGCAGAATCTCTGTTTGACTTTGTGATGTGGTGTCAGTAGGGATCTCTCTACCTACGAAATGTCTTTTGAGTTTTAGTTTGAGTACAAATTTGAATAAATCTATTTTGGCTCTACATGGATCACCTCTTTCATGAGGGTTGAAACTAAGGCCCTTACTTAGAAGGGAGATAGTGTTTGTGTCCAGGTGTTTGTCAGAGAGATTGACGACTTGAACCTCCTGGTTGTCACTTGTTCTTACTTCTTGTTCCCTGAACGTAGTTTTTCTTTGTAACCGTCCCTGGCCGGCTCTGTTGCCTCTCCTGGTTTTCTTACTATTGTATTTGGTCGAGTGCGGTTCTCTCGCCTGATGGTTTGCATTTCCCGTAAAAAATTATTGGTAGTGGAACTGGCTGTGGTTAAACTGGTGTCTGGTGTGGTTGTACCAGAGGCTTGATCTTCTAGCTCACTGTCGCTAGGTGGAATACTATTTAGCGAAGTTGAGCTGGTAGAGATGGAAGAGGTGTTAATCCTGGCGGTAGGGGGGTTACGTGTAGTTTTGTTGACCAGCTGATCATATTTCCTGGCAAATGTGAAAACACGGCCTTCCCGATAATCTGCTTCATCCCGTTTCAGTTGTCTTGTTTTACGCTCTTTGATTTCATTTTGATGTTTCAATAAGACATTTTTAAGTATTTTGTAGTCCTTCTCCGTTGCATCTCTCAGATCCATATCTGCGATTTCTTTTTCTAATGTGGCGATTTCAGCTTGTAGTTTGCCAACCTTGCGTTCTGCACTTTCAATTAGGATTAGTATCAGGGTATTTGAACCAGACGTGAGAGTATCTTCCCATTTGTTGAGAAGATCATCATCGAGGTCCTCAAAGGTGGGAAAGGTTTGGGAGCGTAAACCTCTTGGTACTCTGTTGAGTCTCTGATATTGCTTGATTGTTGCGCTGTCCCACCAGCGAGAATTTTCAGTTTTTTTAAGTTTTTCAAGTTTGTAAAATTTCTCATTTAATCCTTGTTGTCTGGGTGGATTATTACCACTAGTACTAGGTGTACTAATTGTGGTACCACTGGCTAGATTGTCAAATAAATCAGAGGCGATCTTATCTGTATCCATTTTGAGGAACTTTGGTATTTGGTTCTTTGTCTACCACTGTGGCTGCCTTTCTGAGACAAATGAGTATAAGGTTCAGCGAGGGGTTATGGGAGTGTTCAGAAATGTGAAGGCGCTCTACGGGTAGTGGTCAATGGGTCACTTGAAAAATAGGTGGTTGGTGCTACTTGCTCTGAGATAACCCTTATCTCAGAAAAGGAAGGTGGAGGGAACCTCTATCTTCTGTATATATGAAAAATATGTCAAGCGCACACAACCTGCATATATGTTCAACAGTTAAGTTTGGTCTTCATTTAATGGAAAGGAAAGGATCAAACTCCAATGTCTTTGACTCGTGAGGTGTTTATTCATTCAATTTCAGTAATTGTTTCACAAGAAAAACCAGCCGACACGTGTTTCGTCAAACACCGGGGTAAACCTGTGACTCTTCAGGGCTGGGGAGATAAAGTAGGAAAATTGAAACAATACTAATTGACGGGGGCGATAAGTGTGAACAACTTATTGCGGTGAGTGATATAATAACAGCCAGTGGGGGAAGCGTGAGGGACGGTGAAGATAGGCGGCAGAGCCTATCTGAGAAGAGTGGAGACCTAGAAGATGTGTGGGGACAAAGGCAGGTGTCAATTCGAAGATCAAAATAATAAATTATCACCTAAGTGAGACAACAGAAACAATGGGTGGGTGTTTAATTGTGGTGGTGAGCTGCTGCTGACAATTAGGAAACATTGTAACCTATGATGCAGCGACGCAAAGGAAGACCACAAGGTGAGTGTCATGTGGGGTGGCAAACAGATTCTTTAGAAAATGCCTCCATATCACAGAATGAACATTACTGATAATTGGAATCATGGAAAATAACACAATATCACCTGAAAAATGAAAGGGAGAGAGCATAGGTAATATAAATTCATCAAACAATTGTTACATTGCCTAAATGAAGATGGAAAACATCAGAAATGAGGGGGAGAATGCATGGATAATAAATGCCAAAATGTATACATTGTTGAGGTGAGGATGGTTTGTATCATGCAGTGCCTCTATGTGGTCAGTGATAAACAGTAATGTCATGCTAAAAATTCACAAACATATCTAGACATGCACAGTGTGTTTAGAACAGTATATGATCAGAAGCAAAACCTCTCAGTATGTAATCGCTGGTAACCTAGTAAGATTGCACGTCCCCATATTACCTCTGTAAAGATGCGCCTCAAAGACATAGTAACATGAGTTTAAAAGTATATAATAGGCCCAAATAAGGTTAATAAGAATCAAAATAACGCAAACAATTAATGTTTTTTATGGGCCTGTGAGACTGGATCATTTAGGTATGAAGAAAATCCTATGGGTACATTGGTAACAAGATAACGGACATATTGTTGAGAGAGAAAGTATCTTAAATAGATGCGTTATTGTCGGTGTTCTCAGCAAGTTATAACATCACATATTTTCAGTTACATAAATTCAAAGATTATCGTTTTACGTAATGATAATGAGGGAGGGACGTGGAGCGATGTATCATTAAGCAACCAGAAGTGCCATGTCTAGAGAAATGTAAACTAGCATACCTGTCGGGTATGTTGATATAAGCTGTGTCTGTAATGGGGCGAGAATAGTGGGAGTACATTAATTGAAAATAGCAACAAGAAACTGTAACAGAATGATCACCAAAGCAAAAAAGTCACGATAGAAATCCTGCAAGGAAGGCTCAACATACCGTCGGACCTGTGATAGTTCCAACCCGGTCCTGATCGGGTGTGAGCGAGGGAGGACGCGTAGAGGAGGTGCTTCTGAGCGTCTCAGTAGTAAGATATTAGGAAGGTCCGACGCCGGATAAGCGATCGGGGGGCAAAGGGAAGCAAATCCGCTAACACTAGCCTTCGAGCTGTGTTAATGTGAAAGTCGGAAAACAAAAAAAGAAGGGGGGGGGGCTGTAAGTCAGAGTATAATGGAAAAGTATTCCGGAAAGATATGCGATGCAATGCATCCACACAAGCCTGACAGCAAGGACGGGTTTGATGTCTTACCTTGTGGTCGTAGTATTGAGTTAGGGCGATGTCTGCGCGTCTGCGAGTGAAATCGTCAATGAGTGAGGTTAAGTGCGCGCTATATGAGGCGCCTTCTAATGACGTAGGGAAAAGGACGTAACGACTAGAACGTTACACCAATCACAGGGTGGAAGTGGAGGAAAAAAATGTGCTCAGGACGAAATGCAGCTTTGAACATGACGGGTTCATGTGATGCACTACAAAAGGTAAACGGCAATCGGCAATAGTGCTCAAACCGGTATGTGGCTGCAAAACATGACGGGTTAGTAAAAAAGACCCACCAAAAAGTAAACAGCAGTCGGAACTGGCACTAAAAATATTTAATATTTTATGCAGAGTCTCTTCTGAGTTGTGTGTGATAAGAGCATTTATTCTCGCTAAAAAAACGTGCTATGAGTGATCGTAACTGAGGGGTAAGGAGGACAGGCCCAGGGGTATGGAAAAAGCAATGAGGGGATAACTAAGCATGGGGGCCGTTGAAGAAAAGTCGTGAGATCTGAATAAAGGGAGAAAGAAAGATTGCAGTAATGTTCAAGGAAGGGCAAGCTAGTCAGAATAAAGGGAAAGGTTGGATAATAATGGAAAAGAGAAAAGAGGTGACTGGAAAAGGAACCGACCGGATGTATGGTGAACTGAAAGGAATGGGGTGCTGTGTACATAGCGGGGGGAGTAGTGGAAATGGAAGACAGAGAGGGATGCGGGGGAAAACAAGGGGTGTGGGGGAGAATGAATGGTATGGGAGGGTGGAGAGGATATGTGCAAAGTAAATGTAAGTCTTATTGTCTAAATATTGACATTACTAAAAAGTAAGCAGTTTGTATCACATTACAGAAATAAACAATTTGTGAGCAAGTAGTTTGTATCTCATTGCCGAAATAAACAGTCTGTGAGCAATACAGAATTCAAAGGAAATAATGTAGTTCATCATCTGTATTCTGGCCATACTTTAGGCTATGAGTTCTCATGATCCAGATTGCTTCCTGGCGTCTGAGTCTTAGTTCTCGGTTGCCCCCTCTTGCCTGGACCCCAATAGTATCTATACCATAGAAGGCAAATTTTTTGTTTGGTCCTTGAGATGGGCATGTGGCCATATGAATAGCCATAGGGTACCGAGTATCTTCTGTGAGGATTGCACGAGCATGTTCCCTGATTCTTTCCTTCAAGGGTCTGATGGAGCTTCCTACATATTGGCTATGGCAAAGACATTCAATGATATACACCGTATATCTGGTTTCACAGTTGATGTTTGATTCAATTTTGAATTCTTGTTTGTAGTGTCCTTTGAAGCTTCTGGTGCCATGTTTCACCCAACGGCACATGCTGCAGAAACCGCATTTGTAGAAACCTTTTGATTTTACTGTCATCCAAGAGGGTTTTACTGGGCGTGGCATGGTGGGACATAGTCTAGTTCTAAGGTTCTTACCTTTCCGATAGGTGATTTGTGGTATATCGCTGATTGTGTCTTTCAGGATTCTGTCCGCCAGCAAAATCCCCCAATGTTTGTTAAGGCTTTTCTTTACTGTCAGGTTGATGTCATTGTAATCCATGATTATTCTCACTGGTTGAATGCCTTCTTTGAGCTTCGTCTTGTTCATAAGTTTTGTTGATCTTTCTATTCGTTGAATTTTTCTCGTTGCCCCTTTTAAAGTTTCTTGTTTGTAGCCTCTCTTAGAGAAACGTAGGCTCATGTCTTCAATACAATGTTCAAATTCGGTGTTTTCGCTGCAGTTTCTTCTTGCACGCATAAACTCCCCATAAGGAATGGTGTTAATTTGATGGGCAGGATGAGAGCTTTCCGCATGTAATACTGCATTACAGGCTGTTTCTTTACGGAAAAGGCGGCTGTGCAGAGTGTTGTCTTTGATATATAGTTCTATATCCAAAAAAGTTACCTTTGTACTACTAATGTTACTCGTGAACTTCATATCCATTTGGTTGTTGTTGAGGTATTCACAGAATTGTAACAAAGAGACGTGGGAACCTGACCAGATGAGTAGACAATCGTCTATATATCTTCCCCAGTAGATTATGTTGTCAATCCATGGTTTTCCCTTGTTGCCCCAAATGTACTCCGCTTCAAGTGCGCCCATGTATAGGTTGGCAAAAGAAGGGGAGAATCTGGAGCCCATAGCCACACCTCCTATTTGTCTGTACCAAGTATGGTCATACAAGAAAAAATTGTTCATCAAGATGATGTGCATCATTTTGGACAGCATCTTAGTGTGTTCAAGAAAGTGAGTGGATCTATTGTTCAAGCAATTGTTAACTGCTTCTAAACCCATTTCTGGATTAATGGAAGTGTAAAGTGAGACGACGTCCAAAGTGGCCATGATTAAGTCTGGTTGCCATTCAATGTCAGTTAGGATGCTAAGGATGTGTTTGCTGTCTTGGATAAAAGAAGGAAGATTTTTAACCATTGGATTCAGGAAGATGTCCACATACTGGGCTAGTTTTTCAGTTGGTCCGTCAATCCCGGAAACAATGGGCCTGCCCGGGGGAAAAGCCCCTGTTTTGTGAATTTTTGGTAGGGTGTATAGATAAGGATAAGTGGGTCTGGTAACTTTCATATACAATGACTCATCTTGGCTGATCAGGCCTTGTTCCCTCCATTCGTTGAGATGTCTGTTAATTAGAATTGTCAGGGGTCCTATGGGATTGTATTCCAAATGGACATAACAAGTGGTGTCTGCCAGTTGTTGGATAATTTCATTGTGGTAGTCTTTTTTGTTCATGATCACCACGTTGCCCCCTTTGTCTGCTTCTTTTATTGTTAGCTCTTGGTCCTCACTGAGTGCTTTCAAAGCCAGTCTTTCATCTCTGGTGAGATTGTCAAGTTTTTTTCTTTTTTTATTGAGAAGTTTTACCTCCTCTTTTTCAATGTCCGCTAGTACTAAATTATAAAAAGTGTCAACAGGGTTGCCACCAGGAAGGGTTGGGGTCCATTTAGATTTGTTCTTTAGACCACTTTGTTGGCTCTGATTCGTGTCTAATTCTAAATCATACAAAAGATTCTCGAAGGAATTGGGGGGGTCGTCAAAATCAGTGAGGGACAAAAGTAGGTGCGTGGCTTGTACATCTTTGATGCTCAGAGTGTTGGGCAGAATCTCTGTTTGACTTTGTGATGTGGTGTCAGTAGGGATCTCTCTACCTACAAAATGTATTTTGAGTTTTAGTTTGCGTACACATTTGAATAAATCTATTTTGGCTCTACATGGATCACCTCTTTCATGAGGGTTGAAACTAAGGCCCTTACTTAGAAGGGAGATAGTGTTTGTGTCCAGGTGTTTGTCAGAGAGATTGACGACTTGAACCTCCTGGTTGTCACTTGTTCTTACTTCTTGTTCCCTGAACGTAGTTTTTCTTTGTAACCGTCCCTGGCCGGCTCTGTTGCCTCTCCTGGTTTTCTTACTATTGTATTTGGTCGAGTGCGGTTCTCTCGCCTGATGGTTTGCATTTCCCGTAAACAATTATTGGTAGTGGAACTGGCTGTGGTTAAACTGGTGTCTGGTGTGGTTGTACCAGAGGCTTGATCTTCTAGCTCACTGTCGCTAGGTGGAATACTATTTAGCGAAGTTGAGCTGGTAGAGATGGAAGAGGTGTTAATCCTGGCGGTAGGGGGGTTACACGTAGTTTTGTTGACCAGCTGATCATATTTCCTGGCAAATGTGAAAACACGGCCTTCCCGATAATCTGCTTCATCCCGTTTCAGTTGTCTTGTTTTACGCTCTTTGATTTCATTTTGATGTTTCAATAAGACATTTTCAAGTATTTTGTAGTTCTTCTCCATTGCATCTCTCAGATCCATCTCTGCGATTTCTTTTTCTAATGTCGCGATTTCAGCTTGTAGTTTGCCAACCTTGCGTTCTGCACTTTCAATTAGGATTAGTATCAGGGTATTTGAACCCGACGTGAGAGTATCTTCCCATTTGTTGAGAAGATCATCATCGAGGTCCTCAAAGGTGGGAAAGGTTTGGGAGCGTAAACCTCTTGGTACTCTGTTGAGTCTCTGATATTGCATGAGTGTTGCGCTGTCCCACCAGCGAGAATTTTCTGTTTTTTAAGTTTTTCAAGTTTGTAAAATTTCTCCTTTAATCCTTGTTGTCTGGGTGGATTATTACCAATAGTACTAGGTGTACTAATTGTGGTACCACTGGCTAGATTGTCAAATAAATCAGAGGCGATCTTATCTCTATCCATTTTGAGGAACTTTGGTATTCGGTTCTTTGTCTACCACTGTGGCTGCCTTTCTGAGACAAATGAGTATAAGGTTCAGCTAGGGGTTATGGGAGTGTTCAGAAATGTGTAGGCGCTCTACGGGTAGTGGTCAATGGGTCACTTGAAAAATAGGTGGTTGGTGCTACTTGCTCTGAGATAACCCTTATCTCAGAAAAGGAAGGTGGAGGGAACCTCAATCTTCTGTATATATGAAAACAATGTCAAGCGCACACAACCTGCATATATGTTCAACAGTTAAGTTTGGTCTTCATTTAATGGAAAGGAAAGGATCAAACTCCAATGTCTTTGACTCGTGAGGTGTTTATTCATTCAATTTCAGTAATTGTTTCACAAGAAAAACCAGCCGACACGTGTTTCGTCAACACCGGGGTAAACCCGTGACTCTTCAGGGCTGGGGAGATAAAGTAGGAAAGTTGAAACAATACTAATTGACGGGGGCGATAAGTGTGAACAACTTATTGCGGTGAGTGATATAATAACAGCCAGTGGGGGAAGCGTGAGGGATGGTGAAGATAGGCGGCAGAGCCTATCTGAGAAGAGTGGAGACCTAGAAGATGTGTGGGGACAAAGGCAGGTGTCAATTCGAAGATCAAAATAATAAATTATCACCTAAGTGAGACAACAGAAACAATGGGTGGGTGTTTAATTGTGGTGGTGAGCTGCTGCTGACAATTAGGAAACATTGTAACCTATGATGCAGCGACGCAAAGGAAGACCACATGGTGAGTGTCATGTGGGGTGGCAAACAGATTCTTTAGAACATGCCTACATATCACAGAATGAACATTATTGATAATTCGAATCACGGAAAATAACACAATATCACCTGAAAAATGAAAGGGAGAGAGCATAGGTAATATAAATTCATCGAACAATTGTTACATTGCCTAAATGAAGATGGAAAACATCAGAAATGAGGGGGAGAATGCATGGATAATAAATGCCAAAATGTATACATTGTTGAGGTGAGGATGGTTTGTATCATGCAGTGCCTCTATGTGGTCAGTGAAAAACAGTAATGTCATGCTAAAAATTCACAAACATATCTAGACATGCACCGAGATTACATCCCTTTCCGGTTGTACAGTTTGCATTCAACCGGAAATAGACCACGCAGGTCTAGTCTTTCACGGAGGAGGCGCCATTCAAAATAACAGCAATCGCGGGAACTTTTTCCTCCGCCGAATACGTCGTTGCAACTCGTGCAGACAGAACGCCGGATTCGCGGCTTGGTGCACGTTAAGGTATTTTGCTATCATCGGGACACATGAGTCGGGCATAGAGTATCGTGGTTGCTCGGATATTGTTTTTTACAATCATGGTATTAATTTTGTACCCAGGTCCAGGGACATACAGACTTTACCTCGGGACTCGACAAATAAGGTTTTTCCGGCCAAATTATCTTACCAACCGTGGAGCACCTATCTTTATGTAAGTTTCTTACTCTTTTCTTAACCACTGCCATGTGTCTATTACGTTTTAATGCGTTTAGTGAAGGGTATCTAACAGTAATACTGACACGTTTTTCCAGATACTGACGATTGGATTTTACCGATCTACTGCATTTTCCTTTGCACATCGGATACGGCCACCATTGCAGTTACTTGAACCCCTTTTTTCTAGGTGAGCTGTGTTCTGGCAATCGTGTCTTCAACCCTTCCAAGTCTGTTTTTTACTAATACTGTGTCAGTTACGTCATGTTATGGCTATCGAGTGTTCAATTAGTAGTGGGCTAAAAATCAATTCAGGAATCATCTTTTTGACCCCCAGCCTACAGTTCGCTTAGGGGTCTTTCTATTCTAATTTCAACTACTTCGGACATGCTTGGGGTAATACTCGTGAAGTTATAGATTGTGTCGGGTTCCGTATGATAATTTAGATAGTCATTAGAACAAGTAGCTAACCGCGATCTTTGGGCACAAGTATTGAATTTATAATCTCCAGAGTAGTAACCGACACTAGGTCAGCCTGGACAGAACGTATTCAACCCACTTGGGTTTTATGGCTAAAATACCCCATTATTGTATAGGTATGCAGTATATTGACCTTTGTGACTTTCAAATATATTTTAAATAATTGTTTTCCGTTTATATTTTTTCCTCGTATAACCTTCGGGTATTTGGATATTGTGACTGCGGTTCTGTACTCATAGTCATTGAAGAAACATTGAATGAGCCACATCAATCGAACGAGCAAGATACCCTTACCGGGTCGGAATTATCACCGGTTAAGTGGTAAGTGTAGTAGTGATCCTTTTATTAACCAATCATAAGTTGGTCTCATGCTTACCCTGCCATCATTTCTTTAATTCTAAAGCAATTCCCATACGTTTCTTAATAGGTTTTACATTATACGCCAACATATCAAGAAAGGTATGTGCTGGCTTGGATACAGGTTTTAGAATTATTTTTTCTCACATACTACTTTGTAGGTGGAGGTACTCTCTCTTTACGGCTTCTTTCGATAATCGTAGGAAATTGTACACTTATCTAAGGATCTGCACTTACACTGAGCACGATGTGTATCATTTTGTGTGCAACTTATAGTCTATGGTCATCAGACCACAAATACGTGTAGGAGAAATCTCCAATGCGGGTTCTTTGTGCTTTCAACGTTTGTACTAAATGTAATATGGAATATGATTGTAATCTGGATTGAACAGTCAGACGTTATTGTCGCAGTCACTTCTTTTTCACTTTTCTAAGCATGTGCATGTCACTCACATACGTGCATAGCATATGCAGGATTAAACGGCCATACTGAACCATGTGATTTAATGGGGTTCATGTGTTTAATGGTCTAAGAGGACTTATTGGTTGCATTCAAACCTCTACTTCTGCAACAAAAATTACTTTTGACATTTTATTTTTACTTTGTTTGTATAAGATAAGGATAATTTCCTTTAAGAATGGTTGCCAATCTTTTGTTAGTCACTATGTACAGTGACAATAATCACAACGAATTGTTCATTTTTTGTTTTATTTCCAGCCCTGAAGAGTCAGAGCAATTCTGTACTCTGACGAAACACGTGTCGGCTGGCGTAAGGTCTTTTGGGCAATAAAGAACTACAATTGCTCAAACAGAAGAAGTGAAATATTTTTTTCGAGGAGTCTATCTATTTGGTTACTGTTCATAATACGAATGAATTGATATGTTGTGTGCCTAGGAATTTGTGTTTTGTATAGAACAGTATATGATCAGAAGCAAAACCTCTCAGTATGTAATCGCTGGTAACCTAGTAAGATTGCACGTCCCCGTATTACCTCTGTAAAGATGCGCCTCAAAGACATAGTAACATGAGTTTAAAAGTATATAATAGGCCCAAATAAGGTTAATAAGAATCAAAATAACGCAAACAATTAATGTTTTTATGGGCCTGTGAGACTGGATCATTTAGGTATAAAGAAAATCCTATGGGTACATTGGTAACAAGATAACGGACATATTGTTGAGAGAGAAAGTATCTTAAATAGATGCGTTATTGTCGGTGTTCTCAGCAAGTTATAACATCATATATTTTCAGTTACATGAATTCAAAGATTATCGTTTTACGTAATGATAATGAGGGAGGGACGTGAGGCGATGTATCATTAAGCAACCAGAAGTGCCATGTCTAGAGAAATATAAACTAGCATACCTGTCGGGTATGTTGATATAAGCTGTGTCTGTAATGGGGCGAGAATAGTGGGAGTTCATTAATTGAAAATAGCAACAAGAAACTGTAACAGAATGATCACCAAAGTAAAAAAGTCACGATAGAAATCCTGCAAGGAAGGCTCAACATACCGTCGGATCGGTGATAGTTCCAACCCGGTCCTGATCGGGTGCGAGCGAGGGCGGACGCGTAGAGGAGGTGCTTCTGAGCGTCTCAGTAGTAAGATATTAGGAAGGTCCGACGCCGGATAAGCGATCGGGGGGCAAAGGGAAGCAAATCCGCTAACCCTAGCCTTCGAGCTGTGTTAATGTGAAAGTCGGAAAACAAAAAAAGAAGGGGGGGAGGCTGTAAGTCAGAGTATAATGGAAAAGTATTCCGGAAAGATATGCGATGCAATGCATCCACACAAGCCTGACAGCAAGGACGGGTTTGATGTCTTACCTTGTGGTCGTAGTATTGAGGGAGGGCGATGTCTGCGCGTCTGCGAGTGAAATCGACAATGAGTGAGGTTAAGTGCGCGCTATATGAGGCGCCTTCTAATGACGTAGGGAAAAGGACATAATGACTAGAACGTTACACCAATCACAGGGTGGAAGTGGAGGAAAAAAATGTGCTCAGGCCGAAATGCGGCTTTGAACATGACGGGTTCATGTGATGCACTACAAAAGGTAAACGGCGATCGGCAATAGTGCTCAAACCGGTATGTGGCTGCAAAACATGACGGGTTAGTCAAAAAGACCCACCAAAAAGTAAACAGCAGTTGGAACTGGCACAAAAAATATTTAATATTTTATGCAGAGTCTCTTCTGAGTTGTGTGTGACAAGAGCATTTATTCTCGCTAAAAAAACGTGCTATGAGTGATCGTAACTGAGGGGTAAGGAGGACAGGCCCAGGGGTATGGAGAAAGCAATGAGGGGATAATTAAGCATGGGGGCCGTTGAAGAAAAGTCGTGAGATCTGAATAAAGGGAGAAAGAAAGATTGCAGTAATGTTCAAGGAAGGGCAAGCTAGTCAGAATAAAGGGAACGGTTGGATAATAATGGAAAAGAGAAAAGAGGTGACTGGAAAAGGAACCAACCGGATGTATGGTGAACTGAAAGGAATGGGGTGCTGTGTACA
Source organism: Lissotriton helveticus (assembly GCF_964261635.1). Lineage (NCBI taxonomy): Eukaryota > Metazoa > Chordata > Amphibia > Caudata > Salamandridae > Lissotriton > Lissotriton helveticus. The sequence continues at coordinate 886,337,029 of NC_136068.1, read as the reverse complement.
TAGCGTGGGGAGTAGTGGAAATGGAAGACAGAGAGGGATGCGGGGGAAAAAAAGGGGTGTGGGGGAGAATGAATGGTATGGGAGGGTGGAGAGGATATGTGCAAAGTAAATGTAAGTCTTATTGTCTAAATATTGACATTGCTAAAAAGTAAGCAGTTTGTATCACATTACAGAAATAAACAATTTGTGAGCAAGTAGTTTGTATCCCATTGCCGAAATAAACAGTCTGTGAGCAATACAGAATTCAAAGGAAATAATGTAGTTCATCATCTGTATTCTGGCCATAGTTTAGGCTATGAGTTCTCATGATCCATATTGCTTCCTGGCGTCTGAGTCTTAGTTCTCGGTTGCCCCCTCTTGCCTGGACACCAATAGTATCTATATCATAGAAGGCAAATTTTTTGTTTGGTCCTTGAGAGGGGCATGTGGCCATAAGAATAGCCATAGGGTAGCGAGTATCTTCTGTGAGGATTGCACAAGCATGTTCCCTGATTCTTTCCTTCAAGGGTCTGATGGAGCTTCCTACATATTGGCTATGGCAAAGACATTCAATGATATACACCGTATATCTGGTTTCACAGTTGATGTTTGATTCAATTTTGAATTCTTGTTTGTAGTGTCCTTTGAAGCTTCTGGTGCCATGTTTCGCCCAACGGCACATGCTGCAGAAACCGCATTTGTAGAAACCTTTTGATTTTACTGTCATCCAAGAGGGTTTTACTGGGCGTGGCATGGTGGGACATAGTCTAGTTCTAAGGTTCTTACCTTTCCGATAGGTGATTTGTGGTCTATCGCTGATTGTGTCTTTCAGGATTCTGTCCGCCAGCAAAATCCCCCAATGTTTGTTAAGGCTTTTCTTGACTGTCAGGTTGATGTCATTGTAATCCATGATTATTCTCACTGGTTGAATGCCTTCTTTGAACTTGGTCTTGTTCATAAGTGTGAACACCGACAATAACGCATCTATTTAAGATACTTTCTCTCTCAACAATATGTCCGTTATCTTGTTACCAATGTACCCATAGGATTTTCTTCATACCTAAATGATCCAGTCTCACAGGCCCATCAAAAACATTAATTGTTTGCGTTATTTTGATTCTTATTAACCTTATTTGGGCCTATTATATACTTTTAAACTCATGTTAATATGTCTTTGAGGCGCATCTTTACAGAGGTAATACGGGGACGTGCAATCTTACAAGGTTACCAGCGATTAAATACTGAGAGATTTTGCTTCTGATCATATACTGTTCTAAACACACTGTGCATGTCTAGATATGTTTGTGAATTTTTAGCATGACATTACTGTTTATCACTGACCACATAGAGGCACTGCATGATACAAACCATCCTCACCTCAACAATGTATACATTTTGGCATTTATTATCCATGCATTCTCCCCCTCATTTCTGATGTTTTCCATCTTCATTTAGGCAATGTAACAATTGTTTGATGAATTTATATTACCTATGCTATCTCCCTTTCATTTTTCAGGTGATATTGTGTTATTTTCCGTGTTTCCAATTATCAATAATGTTCATTCTGTGATATGTAGGCATGTTCTAAAGAATCTGCTTGCCACCCTACATGACACTCACCATGTGGTGTTCCTTTGCGTCGCTGCATCATAGGTTACAATGTTTCCTAATTGTCAGCAGCAGCTCACCACCACAATTAAACACCCACCCATTGTTTCTGTTGTCTCACTTAGGTGATAATTTATTATTTTGATCTTCGAATTGACACCTGCCTTTGTCCCCACACATCTTCTAGGTCTCCACTCTTCTCAGATAGGCTCTGCCGCCTATCTTCACCGTCCCTCACGCTTCCCCCACTGGCTATTATTATATCACTCACCGCAATAAGTTGTTCACACTTATCGCCCCCGTCAATTAGTATTGTTTCAACTTTCCTACTTTATCTCCCCAGCCCTGAAGAGTCACGGGTTTACCCCGGTGTTGACGAAACACGTGTCGGCTGGTTTTTCTTGTGAAACAATTACTGAAATTGAATGAATAAACACCTCACAAGTCAAAGACATTGGAGTTTGATCCTTTCCTTTCCATTAAATGAAGACCAAACTTAACTGTTGAACATATATGCAGGTTGTGTGCGCTTGACATTGTTTTCATACCTATGGTACCCCCCTACATTGGTATACACAAGGTGGCAGGCACCGTGCCTATCACGTTGTGCATGCCAATGCACAACATGCATATTTTACATTGCGGCGCGTGCTGCTTACAGCACCCCCCAACACAATGTAAAATATGCAGGATGCAACTGCCAGGGTGGCGGTCGCATCCTAATGGGCCTGGCAGTACCGCCGCACCTCTGGCGGTCGTTCCCGTTTACCGTTATTTATCGCAATGGGGCCCTTTGTGTTTAGTATATAGTTGTATGTTTGTGTTAAAAGTGGGGGACTCTAGTTGGCAATGGTATACACCTTTGTCCAAATAGGACCCTTGCTGCTAAGTCAGGATAAGGAGATTACACTACTGGATAACCCCTGCTCACCCACTTGGTAGCTTGGCACGAGCAGACAGGCTTATCTCCGAGGCAGTGTGTTTGTGAATACACACAGTAATACAGTGAAAACACTACAGATGGACACCACAGGTTTTTATAAACATAAATATTCTTTATATTGACTTAACACAAGACCACAAACGACAAAAATCCACAATACCTTACTTAAGATTGACTTAAAGATGGTAGAAGTTACTTAGTTCAAGTTGGTGATAAATGCGACACCGTTCTCATAAAAGTACCTGGATGCGTAACACAAAATAAACAAAAGGCTCGCAGAGTGGGATATGCGTCGGTTCCATGCATCACAGTTCAATGGTTGCGCAGAGTAGTGGATGCGTCTTGATCCTTCCTGGAGTGAAGGTGATGCGTAGATTCTCAGCCTGCTGCCCCGTTGCAATGCGCAAGATGGCGCCGCGATGCGATAGTCCTGGTGCAATGTGAGAAGATGGCGCCTTTGATGCGACGATGCGAAGACGATGGGTACATGCCCTGGCAGCCTTGCGTTGACTGTGTACTTTGGAGCCGCGACAGGCCCTGCGACACGCTTCTCCAGTGATGCGCCGGTGACCCTCTCGATGGCGTCATGCATCTCCGGTGATGCAACAGCAGACAGCTGCGACAAAGACACGCTTCTGGGGAGATGCGACGGTGGCACGCTTCTCCAGCGATGCAACGACTACAGCTGCGGCGGCGACACGCTTCTTCTTTTTTTTGGGGAAATATTTTTTATTTTTCACTTTACCTGGTACAATACATTAAATCCATAAATTCTTAAAGGAAAAAACAAACATTTCAATCATAGGATATCATAGTAATATAGCTTTCAAATCGTAGAAAAACAAAATATACAGTTCTCGGCTAGTCGGGCTTAACATGGTGATATAGAATATGGATAGAAGAGAGGAAATAGAGGGCAGAAGATAAGAGATAGGTACCTTGAGCTTTGGGATAAAGAATTCATACCTATACAAAAAAAAATTACCTTTCATGGGGTTTGTCTCCACAAAGCAAATGGAGCCCAGACACAGAACCCCATTCCCTCATCTTTTTCCCCCTGTTTTTATAGAGAGCGGCTTTGATATTATGGATGCCTAGCAATCTAGTAAGACACATTTGAAAAGTAGGTGCAGTATTATCTTTCCATCCTGCTGCCACCAGGATCCGAAGGACTGCTACACATATAAATGAGAAAGCCTCCTTATCCCATTCTAACTCCGGATTGTTACCAATACCAGATATCATGAGAGTAGGTGAAAGGTTTACCTGGATATCTAGCAGCCCCAGAAACCTCTTAATCTCTGCACAGATTCCTCTCATATTTTTACATAGTGCGAACATGTGGATTTGGTCGGCCGGTCCCTCCTGGCATCTTGGGCACTTATCGTTCTCCCTTTTACCCCATTTAAAGAGCTTGGCCGGGGTATATTATAGATTAAGGAGGACTTTATATTGTTGGGCCCTTAGGTTGGTAGACCGGAATACTCTTTTCGCAAGCTGAAGAGTGTAATCTAGGTCAAAGTCGGGGTCCCTCAATTTCGTCATCCATGATGTTTCTACTTTATCCATATAGTCTACTATTGAGTCGGTTAAAGATTTGTATATAGATTTAATTTTAATCTGAGCTATGCCTCTGAGCATATGCTTGATTATTTTAATTTCCCCACCTGGATGTATGCAAGGCCTTCTCCCGTGTATTATTTGGTGGATCTGAAGATACTTAAATGTATGGGTTGAGGGGATGGCAAATCTAGTTTGGATATCAGTAAAAGCAAGTAGTTCCCCTGTAACCTTATCCAGAATTTCCCCCATTCTTCTGATTCCTTGTTGTTTACAAATAGCCCCCATCCTATCATTACATAATTGAGGGAATATTTTAGAATCCCACAGTGGAGTATAATAATTAATTTTAGGAATTAGTAATGTTTTCTGGATAGCTTTCCACATTTTCCATATGCCATCCATAATTTTGTACTTTGTTCTATTGTAATACCCTCTTTCTGTTTGACGTAACAATAACCCTTGAGCATCTTCACCCACTAGTAGTTCAAAAATAGAGGGAGGATCGATTCGCTGACTGTGGTTAGGAGAGATACCCAACAATATACTCATTTGAGTCATAAGGCATGCCCATTGGTAGAATCTAATATTAGGTGCTGCCAAACCACGCCTTTCTTGCGGAAGTGATAGATATGTTAGGGTCCTTCTGATTTTGCCATAGGACCAAAAAAAAATTGAGAATACTGCTTCTATACTTTTTATCCATCCCTCACCAACCAGAAGTGGAATTGATCGGAAAAGGTAGAGAATTTTTGGTAACATAGTCATTTTTAAAACATTTACTCGCCCTATTAGGGAGAGATGGATGGTATCTATTCTTTTTAATTCCCGCGTAATGGAGGCAACCAATGGAGCAAAATGTTCTTCGATTATGGTATTAACTGCTGGGGTTATCCTGATTCCTAGATAGACTGCTGAGTCAACCCATCTAGTATCATGTCTTACCATGTTGTTGGTGCATATAACTTGAGTCTTGTTTTCATTAAGACGGTATCCAGAATAATTACCAAAATCCCTTGCCATATCTGTGAGAGCTGTTATAGCCGTTTCTGGGTTTGGAGTTAAGACAGCCAGATCATCGGCATATGCCAAGATTGTTGTTTCATACCCCCTACATACTACTGGATTGATTGCCTCACATCCTAAAATTCTGCGAATCATGGGGTCTGTATAAATGGCAAAGAGTATTGGGGAGCATGGGCACCCTTGCCGTGTCCCGCGAGATATTAAAATTTCTTCAGAACTTCTCCCCATCATCTGAATCCGGGCCCTAGGGTCGCAATACATCGCTTTAATTGCCCTGATTATTTTCGGACCTAATCCCCTTTGCACCAATATCCCCTATAAGAACCGCCAGGTGACATGATCAAACGCTTTCTCAGCGTCGAGGAGGATCATCGCCATCCTACCCCCCCGGGCAGCATGGATATCGAACAACGTAATTACCCGTCTCACATGGTCAGTTGTTCCCCGACCCGGGATAAATCTATGCTGCCAAGGGGACACCAGACCGGCGATGACCCTTCCCGGTCTATTAGCCAGGATTTTGGTGTAGATCTTTGTATCTGAATTTATGAGGGATATCGGTCGATAAGCTCCGGGTTCGTCCTTAGGTTTACCCTTTTTATGAAAAACTACGATATTGGTTTCCTTCCATTAACTAGGGATATCCATTTTATAGATTATGCCATTAAATAGATCCGTTAGTAATGGAGCTATAGTATCTTGTAGGCATTTATATAGTTCCAGCGAGATGCCATCTGGTCCTACAGCTTTCCCTATCGCTAGGTCCCTCATAGCCTCGATTACTTCCTCATTTAATATATCTTCTTCCAGCCGGAGGCTATCTTGTTCTGTCAATTTTGGGCCCATATCATCCCAGCTTATATTAGAGAAGTCCGACCTTATCTCTTCCTTATACAGTGCCTGATAGTAATTTTTGAAGATTTCTCGAATCTCATCCGGCTCAGAATGAGTTTGGGGTCCCTCACGAATGTTTTTAATGATATTTTGACTACTCCTTTGTTTAATTCTAAGAGCTAGTAGTTTACCCGCCTGCTCCCCAGTTTCATACAATGAGCCCCTATCTATTTGATATTGATCGGCCGCTCTTTGCGATATTAATTGATTTATTCCCACTTTAATAGCCATAACTTTCTGTTGTGTTTCTATGATCTCACGCCCCCCGGCTATCGCTCTGACCAATAGTTCTTCTGCCTCTGCTAACTGAGTCAGAAGGTTCTCATTATTGGCTTTGATTTCCTTTCTAAGTCGCGCAGAAAAGCTAATTACCTCTCCTCTTAAAGCCGCTTTGAATGAGTCCCAAACCGTATTACGAGTTGTGCTATAACAATTGATATTGAAATAGCTTTGGGCCCAGTTCTTTAGGTGGTCGATAAATTTACTATCTGCAAGTAACTTTCTTACAAAAGTCCACCTTGATGATGGTATAGTCAGGGTATCGATAGAGAATTGGAGTATCAAAGGGTTATGGTCAGAAATTACCTTGGGGGCTTTCTTAATTTCCACCCTATTTAAAACCGCAGCAGTAACAAGAAAATAATCTAATTTAGAAAACTTTTTGGCTGGGCAGGAAAAGTATGTATATCCAGGATTATTAGACTCCTTTTCTCCCCATACATCTTGCAGCCGTAGGTTTTATTTAATGAAGTTATGGCGCGAAATACCCTGGGCTTCCGTCCCTGATATGGGGTAGTTCTACCTGATTCTGTAAAATCTGCAGAGACATTGAAGTCTCCACAGACTACAAGAAGGGAGGGCCAATTCAGTAATTCGATTTCAAGATCGTTAAAAGTTTCGGGATCATAGTAATTTGACCACTTTTTAATGCAGAGCGTAAAGCCCAGCTCCATTTCAACCACTGCCCAGCGACCATGAGCATCTGCCAGGTGTTGTCTGCTCCCACCCAAACCTGGTTTAGCCAATATGGCCACGCCTCTAATATTGGACGTTTGAGAGGGGCTAGCCAATAGCTCGTAGCCTCTTGTAATCAGAAGATGTTTCTTAGCCCATGGTAGATGGGTCTCTTGTAGACAGAGAATATCATTTTGGCTTAGTCAAATATATTGGCCCAGCCTCTGTCTTTTACCCCAATCATTAAGAACCCCGACATTAATAGAACAGATGCTAATTCTCCCCATTGCGTGTTTGTAATTCAGACTCTAGTACCTTTTCTCCTTTTTTCAAACATCTCACACAGTTTCCAGATATCCCTTTAACAAAAGCTTTGTACCATGTATAGTGAATTTGTTTAGTCGTTTTTCCCCCCTTGTAGACCCCTCCTCCCCACCTCGAGGTCTCCCCCACCCCCAACCCCACCTCCTTTCTCCTCCCCCCTCCACGTCCTAACGTTCCCTTTTACCCCGTTGGGGCGCTCAGACACAGGCCTGAGCATGTGATGTAGGCAGTGGCTAACTTAACGTGTGCCTATATCTTAACGGTGACCCTTATTCAACATAAAATTGATAAATGTAAATCAGAGTTCTTGCCTCAGACAGGGAGGAAAAGTGGAGTCCTATTTTTTATTCCTCTTGCTTAACAACTTGGACTTAATGAACCCCCCTAACCCCATATTGCTTCTCCATCACCTGTATCCCTTTTCCATTTTATTTATAGTTATAAAGACAAAACTTGACCACCTTTGCTGTGCCCTAGCCCCCCCCTGAGCCCACCTTTTTTTCCCCTCCCCCCCTTGCCCCTTCTAGTACTCGACAAATTACAAGCAGCCTTACACACCCGCTATACCAATTGAGCAACAGCTCCATAACTGGTTGCTTCCTTTTTAACAGGAGTTAAAGCACTATAGCCTCCTAGGTACCCAAAGTACCAAGGTATTCTTTGGCCTTTATCTCTGAAGCAAAATATACCACAGAACCATTATTAATTACTTTTAGTTGTGCTGTATTGATCAAGAACACCTGTACGTTTTTGTCCTGGAATGGTTTGATGAGCTGCCTAAGCCGCCATTGCCTCTCGACTGTCACATGGCAGAAGTCAGGGCGGACAAAGAAGGAGACCCCTCCAACTGATCTCCTAGCATCTGGCCTTGCCTATTCATATATTGCCTACCGCAGGAGGAAGTTGCCGAAGAAGACAAGTAGAGCTTGGGGTCTCTCCCCATCTTTAGGTGGTGCCAGTTGTTTCAACGGGATGCGGTGTGCTCTTTGGATCTCCGCTGGCCAGTTCCATTCTGATAATTCTTGGAAGGCCTTTTTGAAGAGGTTCATTACGTATCATCTGGGGTCCTCCCCTTCAAGGCCTTCTTGTACTCCGAGTACACGAAGGTTATTGTGCCGTTGTCTGTTTTCTGAGTCTTCGAGTTTCTACTGGATATCTCTGATTTGTGCCGAGTGTTCCTCTGCCATAGTTGTAGCCTTGGACGCATCTGCTTCGGCCCCGACAATCCTCTCCACTAAGTTAGAAACTCTGTCACCCAGATTTGAGAAGGCTTTTGATAGCTTACTTACGACGCCCTACATTTTCCTCATTCCGGGTTGTACCCTCCGGCTGTCTTGTCTGGCCTCTTCTCTGTGAGCCAGAATGGCATGATGTATTATATCTAGCGTTGAAAGTCCAATTTTCTCAGCTCCCATAATTTCCTTTAATTTTGGGACGGAGGTAATGGAGCCGTTGTCCTGGGCTGAATCCATTTTCCCCCTAGGCCATCCTCTCCTATTCTGTGTGCTTTTAAATACGGATTTAACGGCTGTTTGTGGCATTTCGACTTCATCTTCATCTTCTGACTGTTCGCCATTTGAATCTGGGCTGCTTGGCCCTAGTAAGGTACTTTCTCTATCATCTGACCACTCTGCACCTTCAGAGAGTGAATAAAAACAGTCACTGGGCTCCTTCTCTGCTCTTTCCCCCTTCTTCCCCTCATGATCCTCTTGCTCCGATTCCACCCACTCCTTTCTTTTCTTCTTTCGTACAACTCTTTGACAGCCTGCTTTAGATGGGTGGGCCTGAGAGGGTTTGAGAGAAGACGTTATCACTGTGGCTGGTACTTCCTGATGAGGGGTAGCCTGTGGGGGTATAAATGATTTGCCATTGTACCTTCGTGACCTTTCGTCATTCTCCAGACTGTCCATTGCGGGCCCCTCTCTTAAGGCCGGGAAAATATCAGAGTGCAAAGGGATTCCAGCATCCTCATCCCCTTTTACCTTTGCTCTCATTGTAGAACCAAATCCAGACTCTATTGGGGTTGTTTCTGGTGTTACTGAAGGTACTGGAGTGGGGGGGATGGGTATGGTGGTAGTGTGAGCGGGGAAGGGGGCACTCTCTTCTTCCGTTACTCCCTTCGTATCCGCCATGCTTGCCTCATCGTCTAGAAGGCTGCCATCCTTGCTTTCTGCACCCATGCCCTTGCCCGAATCCGTTTCAATGGTGTCCTCCTTAGGTGTCCTCACCCTTTGCAAAAGTTCAATTACAGAAGTCCCTGTCACACGATCCACACGATCCTTTGCAGGAGGGGCACCCTTTCCCCTTCTTCGATCATGATCAGAGTTAGGATTAGGGGAAAGCAGGTTGCTGTGACCCGGTGATCTGGGTGGAGGGTTCCCAAACATCGCTCCCCCAGCTGCTATTTCCACCACCTCAGCAGCCTCTACCTCCCCCTCCACATGGGCCTTACGGGCCACTGCTGCAGCGGCAGCTCTTGCTGCTGCCGCTGAGAGCGCCTTTGGAGACATTGTCACGTTTAGGATGATCCTGCTGTCCCCGGTGCCCCCACTGGCTCCGTGAGTAGATAGTGAGTTATGAGTAGATATTGCTGCGGTGTGGTTTATCAGCCTCTGTATATATTTACAAACTCGTTCACGTAATGTCTGTGTCAGTACTGCAGCAATGCAGGCTTTCCAGAGCCTCTGGTGCCTTTACTGCCTCTGCTGCTTTCGCTTCTGGTGCTGCGCCAGATTTACTCCCAGTTTTAATCCCAGGAACATCGGCAGGGGGGCTTGAGGAGCCCAGAGCAAGAGAACGGTATGGTAGAACCGGTAAGGTAGCACTGAGGGCTGAAGATTGGCTAATGACGGCGAAGAGAGCGAGGATAGATGAGAATCAGGATAGTTCTCCTGATAACTCCTGATAACTCACTGCCGTGATGGCCAGATGGGCAATGCGGGATGCAGGATTCCAGACAAAGTGAAAAGGGGAAGAATGGCGCGAGTATGAGAGTACGCTGTATATGCACCTATATACCAAGCGTAATTAGGTACGTAATTAGGTAATATCACGTAATGAAGAGCGATGCGCTCAGCAACAGTTTAACAACAGTTCAGCAGTTCAGCGGCGAGAGAATGGTGAGGAAGTGGCTGAACGCTTCTTCTCATTGCGTCGTGCTTCCAGCTCCCAGCGACACGCAGGCTTCTGCAGATAGAATTCCCAGCAAGGAAATTCAGAAGGGAGCTGGTGGTGAAGTCTTTTGTCCCTGAGACTTCAGCAGGAGGCAAGCACAAGTTCAAGCCCTTGGAGAAATATGCTGTAAGATGATGAAAGTTCTTTGAAAGTTCCTTCTCCTTTCCTTGGCAATAAAGTAACCACTGCAGGCCAACCCAGCAAACAGCACACCGGCAGAGTGGCAGTCCAAACTCCTGCAGCTTCCTTGGTTTTTCTCCTTGGCAAAAGGTTTGTCTTGTTTTCAGAAGTGATCTTAAGTTTTTGGGTATGGGTCCCAATATTTATACTACTTTTCTCTTTGTTCTCTGAAGGCAGAGAGATCTCTGCCTAGTCCAAACCAGTACTGGAGCAGTCTGTTTACATGACTCCTTCTTTCCTTTCACAGTGCAGGGCACAGACATCAGACGCCCCACAGAAGGTGGATCCAGCATTGTGGAGGGAAGGCTCAGCCCTGGAGCACTGTGTTGACATGACTCCTTCTCTCCTTTCACAGTGCAGGGCAGAGACATCAGACATACCACAGGGGGTGGAGCCAGCATTGTGGATGGAAGTCACAGCCCTATTCAGGTCCTAGGTGCAACTCCTCCCTCCCAAATAGATGCAGATCTCTCTATTCACCACTGGACTGACTCATCCTGTCTCCTGGGATCCCCCAGCCCTGCCACTCAAACTCCAGACAAGGAATACACAACCTAGCAGAGGCAGGCTTGGATAGTTAGACAAGAAAATACCTTCTTTCCAAAAGTGGTATTTTTAAACACAGAATGTTAAAACCAACTTCACTAAAATATGTATTTTATCAGTCTGAGTTCAGGCATACTATATTCGAATTTCACTGTGTTCCCTGAGTCAGTTAGCGTTATAAGATGTAATGATCAAACTGCCCATTCTGGTCTATGGAGAACAGATAGCCTTGCAATAGTGAAAAACAAAAATGGCTATAAATCACTATTAGGACATGCCACACGCACCAAGACAGGCCCTACCTTATCCCTGCAATGCACCCTGTCCTTGGGCCTACCATAGGGGTATCTTATATGAGGAAAAGGGAAGGTTTAGGGACTGGCAAGTGGGGGCACTTGCAAGTCGACATGGCAGTCACGGACTGCACACAGGCCTTGCAATGGCAAGCTGAGACACACTTTATAATCTGCTTCTGTTGGTGGCACAACCAGTGCTGAAAGCCCACCAGGCTTGAAAGAACGCCAAACCGTAGAAGCTATCTGCGGTGTCGGAGGGGACAGAACGTAGCGGTGTTTAACTCCCGTCCTGCCGAAGCCCCTGAACAAACTGATGCGAGTAAATTGAATTCTCACATCTAAAAACGTTTTCCTGCCACGGAAACCACACCTGGCCCAGGAAACACACGGGCTCTGCAACGCTAAAAACGTATAGAGATAACGTTGTGAAAACGAAGACCCTAAATAACAACATTAAACTGTGCAATTTTTGGCGCTTACTGCATAAATCACGTATAAGCAGTTTTACGACATCGGCCTGATTTATTTCTCCTGCCGCCTAGGAATTAAAGTGTTCCCTTTGGAATTTCAGGGAAGCTCACGTCCTGATGATGATCTAAACCAACCTAGATCGAAACGCCGTCGACAAACTCAAGGAAAACCCCCCCCTTTTTTATTGTATATAATTTGTGTGGGAATACCCTTGTGGTGACATCTTTGTATATAAATGTATATAAATGTTTTTTAATTCACTAAAGTCACTTTGAGCACTTTTTGTCACATATGTGAGCACCTGATAAGAAATTCATTATTGCTTTACAAGTCCTTTATTTATTCTTTGTTTAAATTCTAATAAAATTGACCTATATGGTATTCAACCGAGACCTTCTCCAGACTTAATTTTATGAATTAATTTCATAATTTACAATATTCTCTCAGGACCTCGTTGAGGCCACCAAAACCATTGTTATATTTACAAGTACTCTTAACCCCAGGTTTCACTAATGGGGTACCCTTGTCTTCTTTAAATACTGAAAGCCCACCAGCAGCATTTGATTTACAGCCCTGGGCACACATGGTGCACAGTACTATGGCCTGACAAGTAAATCAAATAACCCAATCATGGAATCAATAATTAGTGCATCAATTTAACATAGGGGGCACTTGCACTGTGGCACTGAATAGCAGTGGCACAGTACCCAAAGCATATAACTAGCAAAACAGATCAAAAACAGACGAGGCAATCAGTAAAAATGGAATGGAGACTCATGCCAATGATACCAGGTCTAGCAGTTTGTTACAGTACTTTTTCCTTTTTAAAGAAGCATTAGCTACACATTGGTATACTGTTATTTTTGACACAGGGATAAGGTTTGTCCCGCAGAAGAGTTATCTTCTCAATTCTACATGAGGAGCTGTTGTTTGTGTTGGCGAGTCCAACTGGGGCTTCACTTTGTATTGTATTGTATTTGAGACTTATATAGCGCAAAACTGTCACCCTACGGGTATCCTGGCGCTTGGATCAGAGAGAAGCCTGAAAAAGGAGAAAACAGAGTCAGCTGTTTAAAAGATATGCTTAAAACCCATTGCTTGGGAAGAGCCAGGTTTTCAGGCTCTTCCTAAAGCCAATCAACGAGCTAGCCTGTCTAAGCATTAGTGGCAGTTCATTCCATATACGGGAGGCCATCACTCCAAAGGCTCTACCACCTTTCCGAGACCTCTTAAATCTAACTTAGACAGTTATCGCAGATGCTCACTATTGGCATGTAGAGCAGCTTCGTGTTGGTGGTCATCATGGGGTTCCTTTCTCGGTGTAAAGAGTTCACTTTGCAGTCAAGAGGAGCCCAAAACCTTTCTTTCTTCGCTGTTTTATGTTATAAGTGTATGCAAGTATATATATTTATTTGTACATTTTTATATATTTAGAAAGTTATAACATAAATTAATATTAATAGTTTATTAATTGTTTTAAAGGAAATATATATATATATATATATATATTCACTGAAAAAACCATAGGTTATAGACCATATATAGTTAGGGATTAGCATTTACAAAACCTTATTTTACTCACACAAAACCATTGAAATTCCATATATAGTTAGTTGTACTAACTATATATCACGCACCCGCAATCCACTGCTGATCATGTCACATATTACATCATTCATGACATGGTCAGTGACATCACTGATGACATCACTGATGACATCTCAAATGACATCACTGATGACATCACTGATGACATCTCAATGACATGACTGATGACATCACTGATGACATCTCAAATGACATCACTGATGACATCTCAAATGTCTTACATATTGAAGAATGAGTGGATGTATAAGTGTCTGGATGAAGGATTTAGTAGGTGTGTGACTGACTGTATGAGTGAGTGATTAAATGTGTGTCACTGAGTGCATGGGTTAGTCAGTAAACTGTCTTAATTTGTGCATCATTATGTCTGTTGTTCTGTAAACTGCTGCATGTGTTGATCAGTAGCTATATGAGTAAGTATATGGGTTATTGATTGGTTGCCCAAGTATTTGTATGGGAGACTGAGTGTGTGTGTGGGTGGCTGGGAGGTGTATGACTCTGTGCATAGATGTGTAAGCAGTTGATTCACTAGATATATGGATTCAAAAGTGCATGTGGAAACAGGTGTATGGGCGGTTGACTGAGTGCATTGGTGAGTGAATGGATATCTGAGTGCTACATGTCAAAGTAAGAACATATGTAAAACACAGTACATGTGAGAGTTGACATATATAAATAACTGTGCATAAGAGTCCGTGAATGTGTGAGTGGCTGTATTGATCATTGTGAACTTGTATCAGGGATTGTAAAAGAGAGTAAATATGTGTTAGTATATGTTTGAATAAGTAAGGTATGTATAACTGTATAGTTGAGGAAATGGAGGTGTAATTGATTCTTTGCATGACTGAGTAGGTGTGTGAGTAACTCCATGGATGAGTGACAGTCTGTGAGTGTCTGTTTACACTGAGTGTATCTAAGGTTATTTTAGAGTCTGAAGAAGTTCATCGTATTATCACATGAATGATGTCATCAGTGATGTCATCAATAATGTCAAATGAGATGTCATCAGTGATGTCATCAGTGATGTCATTTGAGATGTCATCAGTCATGTCATTGAGATGTCATCAGTGATGTCATCAGTGATGTCATTTGAGATGTCATCAGTGATGTCATCAGTGATGTCACTGACCATGTCATGAATGATGTAATATGTGACATGATCAGCAGTGGATTGCGGGTGCGTGATATATAGTTAGTACAACTAACTATATATGGAATTTCAATGGTTTTGTGTGAGTAAAATAAGGTTTTGTAAATGCTAATCCCTAACTATATATGGTCTATAACCTATGGTTTTTTCAGTGAATTTTCTAGGTTTTGTAAATGCGAATTCCTAACTATATATGGTCTATAACCTATGGTTTTTTCAATGAATTTCAATGGTTTTTTAATAGCAAATATCAAAACCTTTACAATGTATTCTTCTTTAAATCGAAAAATATTTTTTACATGTTTTTAATACAATTTTTTTAAAATTATTTTTATTGTTTCGCTCCCGGTACGCGAACCGGTTAGCTTCCCGTTAGCTCAATTCGGAGCCGCGACCCGGTCCGCGAACCGGTAAACGTTCCGTTTGCGCAACTGTCGCGTCAGCATGACAACATCGTGACGCGTCGCGTCAGCATGACGTTTCGCGTTCTCGCGTGATACGTCATATGACGTGCTACGTTAGCGTACCCGGAAGCGCTGCGGTACGCGAACCGGAAGCGATCCGGGGCGCGGCGCCGACCGCGTAACGTAAACACAGCAGGTCATGTGACTCGGTAATAACACTTTTCATTGGTTAATTTCACTTTTGGTTTCCTAATGATGTAATACTAGGTCATGTGATCTAAAATGAACACTTTTCATTGGTTTAGAACTTTTGCTTTTCCCAAATGATGAAAACCCCTCCTTCTTTCCTCACTCTGACTTTCATCTTGGTGAGAGAAAGACCCTTTATTTACACTTTGACATGGCTTCATTAGTAGCTTCAGCTGGTTCTAACCCACCACCTCCACCAAATCCAAAGAAGAGAGGACCACCTGCTGAAGTAATTTTGCAAGAAGAGGAAGAACAGGAAGAGGAGGAAGAGGAGGAAGAGCCAAGGTTTTTGCCAGAGGAGCCCAGGAGGTACAATCGAAAAGAGAATTACATTTGGCAATTCTATAGATTTCCTGAGGGGCAAAAAAAAGTGAATGCACGCTACGTGTTTTGCCGTATATGCGGTGATAGATTGTCAAGGGGAACTGAAAAAAAATACAGTTACGGCAATCACACTATGCATCGGCATATGAGTAGGTGGCACCCAAATAATTATAGTGCTGCCCAGCTACGTGATGAGCAACAAAATCCCCTCCCAATGGCAAGAAGATCGGTTGTTCCAGAGGTGTCGGGACCAGAGGCGAGGGAGATGATCCCAAACATTCAAATGTTGTTTGGGCACGTGAAGCAAGTGTGCGTGCACTGCGGCGATTTCATCTGCTACAGGGAAAGTAGCATCATTTTGATTATGAGAGCTATTCAGAATCATGTTAATGTTTGTCCGAGACGCCCCAAAAAATAAATTCTTTTTTTTTTGTTGCTCCTGTTGAGCCCTTTACAATGGATCGTTTTTGTTTCCCCCCCCCCCCAAAAAAAACAAAAAAAATATAAAAACGTTCAGAAAATACAAAAAAAGTAAAAAAATGTTCAAAAAATACTAAAAAAAATATAAAACAACAAAAACATTAAAAAAAAAGTTCTTTTCAGAACTACCTCCCCGTTATAAAAAAAATTGGTAGAATATTTGGAACTCTGCCAACCTCTATTTCTCTTAGTTCGCTCCCCGGAGCGCTACCCGGTACGCGTACCGGAAGCTAACCAAAAAAAATATTTTTTTAAAAAAAGAACAGTAAGTATAAGGTAAGCAAACAGGCAGTTATGTGAAAAGAAAGACAGCTCTAGGGAGTAAACAAGAGATACTGTTACCTACAATCCACTGCTGATGATGTCACATATCACATCATTCATGACATGGTCAGTAACATCATCAGCAGTGGATTGCGGGTAACAGTATCCTTAGTTTACTCCCTATAGCTGTCTTTCTTTTAACATAACTGTCTGTTTCCTTCCCTTATAGTTACTGTTCTTTTTTTAAAAAAAATTTTTTGATCAGTCAGAAACAGTGACATTAATAGAAACAGAGAGAGTGAACAAGAGTGAAGAACTATGGTCCTCCTCAGCCACCCTCAGAAAACCAAGGGGGTCAAGATACATCTACCGTGCCCCCTTCTACCCATTCTGAACATTATTTGCCCTCCATCTTGTATCTTGATTCGACCGAAACACAAAATGGTGGACTCCCGTAACGCTGCTGGTTTGCGAACCGGGCCACTTCCCGGGAAGCGGTCCAAAAAAAAAAGGTGGGAAAGTAATTCACAGACACTAAGAGTAATAGAGACGGAGTGAGTGAACAAGACTGAGGAACTATGAGAACAGAGGGACTGAGAAAAAGAGTGGAAGGAGTTGAGTAAGTAGGTAATAGAGAAAGGAATGAGGAAAGTAGCAAAGGCAGGAAACTGAGGGTTAAAGAAGTGAAGCAGTGGATCTAATAGTAGGTGAATGTGATAGAAATGTAACGAAAAGAGTACAACTATTTACCTTATAATTGCCGTTAAATTACTCACTTTTTATTTTTATACTTTCAATCTGTGAAAGAGAGAACCAACATTTGAAAAATATTAAAACATGTATTTAAAAATTACAAAAGACAAGGGAAAAGATTGAAGGACAAATAGTTTTTCAACAACTTTGACACTGACAGAAGCTTCTGCTTCTCCAGGTCCCCTACACAGTCCTAAAGATATACATTTTAAACTAACAGTATCTTGATACAGATGAAGTGAGGCCTATCTTAAAACATGGTGCATCTTTTGCATTGCTCTTGTTTCA
The DNA here is from genome assembly GCF_964261635.1 of Lissotriton helveticus. Taxonomy (NCBI): domain Eukaryota; kingdom Metazoa; phylum Chordata; class Amphibia; order Caudata; family Salamandridae; genus Lissotriton; species Lissotriton helveticus. Next base: position 886,319,557 of record NC_136068.1, on the reverse strand, counting down.
GAAAAGTGTCGCTTCAGGATGCCAATAACATGTCTCCTATCCAGAGGTTTGTTTGAGGTGAGGCCTACTCAGAGTTCAAGATGAGATTTACACTTGTTGAAGTGTACAGAGGAGATAATATCTGTGAAAGTCTACCAATGAAGTGAGTCATGTCCACTGCACTCTTCAACAAAGTAGAAACCTCCTATGTTTCCCTGGACAGACCTAAACTTGATCTGCACAATGTGATTCGTAATGATAGGAAACACAGGTGATGTAATTGAAATACGTGCAATTTATTTTGCTCATTTCTCAATCACATCACTTGCGTTTCCTTTGCTTAGGTATCTCATTGTGCAGATGTAGTCTAGCATATGAAAGAATACGCAGAAGTGCAGCACTGCATGCAACAACTTTGACACTTACAGAAGCCTCACCTTCTCCATGCCTCCTACTCAGTTTTACATATACATCATAAATGCAAACAGTACAGAATTAATTATACATGTTAAATGGTTTATTTTTGCTGTTCTCAGAATGTATCAAAATTCACTAAAAACAGTGACTTGAAGGTATTCATCATGTAACAGCGGGGAAAAAAAAACACAATCAAAATGATTGTGTTTAAAAAACCCATACAACATCAGAAATCAAAATTCAGAACTCCTTAAAGTTAACTTACTTTCCATGACGTCCAAGGATGTCCTATGAACAGCTTACACTCTTTTGTGCTGTTATTACTTTCAGCCCGCCACTTTCTGAAAGAAAATCTCCATCGTTTTTAAAAACACGTTACATGCAATAAATGACTTCTTGCTCTCTACCACAATTTTCCACAAGACCAAATCTTGTCAGAGCCATTGATAACTCTTGGATTTCTTGTAAGCCAATCCCGTCATTTGGCATTTCCGCAACTTTCAGAATTAAAATGTTGAAGATCATTTTCACAATCCTGGAATAGTAATATCTTCCCCTTCTTGCTCAGTCATGTTCTACTTTTCCTATGACACTGATACAAGCAGACTTACACTACCCCTATGACTACTACAATTATTTAATTCTCTACATCACTTTTAATCACAAAGCAATGTAAAACAGTAGACAGCATTGCAGACTTACATTCCCTCTACTCCATGTTTTGATTGGCTGCTTCAATTAGTTTATAAAAAGAAACAGTTTTTCTGAACTCATTCAAAGTGCACGTATTTCTCCATAATGTCCAGTCCTATGGTTAGAAGTTATGTCTCTGAACTACACTTATCCTCAAGGCCAAATTGTGTAGGAGCCATTAGAACTTCTTGAAATTCCACAGAGCACATCCCGAGATTCTTTCCCTAAAATTTTGGTTTTAAAAACACCAGGTAAGAGTTTTTAAGTTCATACGGCAATTTTTTTTTGAAAATTAAAACAGAATCATTGCAGAATGACCAGCCATTTCTAGACTTTAAATAAGCTGTGTAATGTCCTGATGTTATTGAAGGGCCGTCATGATATATAATTGCTGCAGTTACAAAAGTCCTTCCTGATATTGACAACTGCGAAGCTACAACATTTTTAATTAAAGTTGTCAATTTTGTTCCATCAGGCCTACATCGTTGGAACATTAAAATGACATACTGGCCATATGTTCGTATAAATAATGTGGACATCATTTCAGATTTACATTGGCTACACTCCATGTTGTGATCAGCTGCTTTTACTAGCTTATTAAAGGAGACTGATTTACTGTCTGGCAAAGTTAAATATATAAATCTTTCTGAGTCTACACTAGTAGTACTTGATACCATACAGTTCTCGCAGTCATGCTGCCATTGATAAGAAAGCCCAAACAGCTGATCTACATCTACACCTTCAGCATGTAATACATCAAGCATATACATTAAAAACTCCTGACAATCTTGCTGAATATTTTGAGAGAATTGTGTTTGGCCTGAACATCTGTCTAACAGATTTCGAATTTCAGACACACTTTCTATGTTTCTTCTATCAGTGGTACATTTCTCTAACTCAGAATTTACCAAACTGCAAAATCTTTGATCAGAATTGACCACAATCTCTTCTTTTACATTTTTTAGAGAAAATAAAACATTAACCACTACATTAGCATAGCAGTTGACACCAGAACTGTTTTCAAACTGAAAACCAACAACATCTTCAACAGAATCCTTTTTGTTTCTGCTTGTAATTTTAGGTTCATTGACTTTTTGTCTTTTTGCTACAACCTCCCCAGTATTGTTCTCATTTCTTCGTTTCCGGCCTACCACACGTTTCTCAAACAAAGGATACTGAGGCAAATGTGGCGCATACTCTCTTCTTAACCTATTGTATTCCTTAACACAATCTAGATCCGCACAAATGTTTGTGACATCACACTCAATCAAGTACAATCCCGATAAAGTTCTAACTCGTGACAATGCCACATATGCCATACCCTCCTTGAACACAGAACTGCCAATATTCACCAATGCACTGTCTACGCTTAAACCTTGCGATTTATGAATTGTCACCGCATATGCCAAGCAAACAGGAAACTGCTTACGGCGAACATATAAGTCTTTTACAAGCAAAAATCTAGCAGAACAACGAGCAATTAGCTGTACTTCCTCAATGCCATCAAATTTAATTTTTAAAAATTCAATTCCATCTCTATTTCTGTATTTCACAAAATCAACAACATTACCCATTGATCCATTTACCAGACCTCTTTCAACATGTAAATTCCTTCTTAAAATTATACGGCAGTTCAAGCACACATTCAGAGTCTTTTCAAAACCTGCAGTTTTAGATATACTCTTCTCTAATGAATCCAATTTTGTTTTCAGATTCTCAGACAAAATAATTGTTGATCCCATATGCTCTACTCTATCAATAGCTTCCAGTTTCACAATCTCTTGCTTTTCTAAATGCAACATTTTGTTGTTAAATTTGGCACATTCTGCAAGAGTTGGCATCAAACATATTCCAGATTTCTTCTCAGTAATTTTCTGAAAAATATTCTCAGGCACAACATCTTGTTCTGGATATAAATTTGACAGTAATCGTGCATGTAAAGCTTCTTTCCCATGCTCGGTCACTTTTCCAATTCTAACATCTTGTAGAATAGTCTTGTAAACTTCATCCTTCGCCTGACGCATATTTTCATGCAGTTCAGCATAATTGAAGTTTAACCATATATTGACGTTGCCAATGCTGCCTAGGCACATCCTGGTATCTTCATGCGTGAGCATTTTGAACACAGGTTGCCCTTTCACTGGTGTCAGCTGCAAAAGATCTCCGAAAACAATGATCATACTCTGTTTTGAGAACTTCTTGCATCCTCAAATGCACAAAAGCAAGCATGACATTGGAAACCATGCTTACTTCGTCAATGATAAGAAGTTTCATTTTCATTTTCCTCAAGATTCTTGAAACTTCAAAACAAGCATCTCCAGATAGCTTGTGATATTGTAATTTGTTGTCATGCTCCACTGGCAGCATCAGTAAACGATGTAAAGTAATCCCTTTAATATTATGTGCTGCCAGTCCAGTTGGAGCAGTGACAACACAAGACAGCGATGACTCTGTCCTTTCCTGCAAATAGCATGAAATTGCTTTAATGAGGAAACTTTTTCCAGTTCCCGCTTCTCCACTCACGTACAGTCGGACAGGCTTCAACGACGTACATGAGCACTCTTTCTTATCATGACTTAATCCATGATCAATTTGCATGGTAACTTCGTCATATATTTTCCTCTGCTCAACGTTAAGTTGTCTTTCCAACTCTTCTAAGTTAACCGCATCCTCCTGAGCATGTGCCATGGCTCTTTCCACTTCATTCATAGCAGTGGCAGCTTCATTTTCAATAACAGGTCCTCCTAGTGGATCCTGACTCAATGAAGCAGAACTCTGACTGTCCTGAGAACTGTCTCTGGCAATCTCGGCTGCAATCGTTGCTTCCTGCTCAATTTCCGCATTCAACATTTCTACATATTTGGGAAAAGCAGGACATTCTATGGTCTCCTTGGCGGCATTGAAAGAGTCTTCGTAACAGAGGAAATCTCCAAGCAGTTCCTCTTCTGCACGCCAAGGCTTGAAAAGTTGCAAAAGTGCTAAATAGAAAAACTCCTTTTTTTCAGGAGATTCGCCACTCAATTTTCGATGGTTTACCAAGTGGCATTTTCTTTGCTTGACCAGACATCCCTCACTTCCTATTACAGCATACACTCCTTTCTCAGTATCTTCTTTGATGTTCCTCTTGAATATGTAATTTTGCAGAACCTCATACAGACAAACATTCTCGAGGTGACTGCTTCGATTTGGATAATATGTATCCAACATGTTTGTCTTCAAAATGTCGGTACTGTTTGGCTCCTTTTCCGCCAAATACTCAATTTCCCGCACAGGTTTGAGAACTCGATTACGCGTTGCAGCAAGACCAAGACTCGCCCAAACGATACTCCTGGACTTGGCATAGAGACTTGCTGAAGACAACCGGTCAGAACATTCGTACGCTCCGATTTCTCGATGCGACAACATCTTCAGACTGAAACTGTACAACTTCTTGCTGAGGCTCTTTTCATGGGAAATGTCCTCCCACATATCCTTCAATTCTGTCTTCTCTTTTTTGGTGATGTAAGACGTCACATACCGAGCCACAGCCATACAGTTATCAGCCACAAACTGTATATCCATGTTAGCATTCCACATGGACAAAATCACCGGGTTGTAGTCGTTGATGTACTTGGACTCTTCGTTCCTCTTCAAATTGTAAGTGTTTTTAGGTGATTTCTTCATGACATTGTGTCGCAGCGAAGACATCAAACTGTTTACTCTTCCTTTATAAATCACCGGTCGTGGAAAGCTGAAACGACATTTAGTGTAGAACTTGTCCTTGTTTCGGAATTTACGACGGCAGTACTTTCCACATCGATGGCTTTGGAAACGCAGAACTTTTTCTCTTTGGCTTTTCTTATCCCTTGCGTTTGGAACAGCACACGTAGAATACTGTTGGATGAAACTCATCACTGAGTCTTCTGGATCCGTTCCAAATTTAGGTGCATCCTTGATCCACAGCAACATATGTATATGAGGAGCACCTCTTGCTTGGTACTCTTTTCTCCAGAAGAAATCCAACACCTCTCCAAGAGGTGGATTCTTCTTATTCATGATGAAAGACATCATAGCTTCAAATCTATGATTGAAGTACCTACATACATTGACTGGATCCAAAGAGCACAGTTCTCCGGGTGTCTTGAATTCGATGTTATCTACGTTAGCATTTGCCTCTCGTAGAAATTCAAGTAAGTCTTCCCAGCCATACTCGGCACAGCTCAGAGTGAGGAACCATGTGGGAGTACCTAAGTTCCTCAGCATACATTTTAAATCACCATGACGACGGTACCAGTACTCATTAGTACCACGCTGACACGCCATGAGATTAATCAGGTGAGAATCCAAAATACTGTCTTGGACATTGACTTTATCCATAAAGTCACTTGCCGAGATGTTTTGCATGTGTATACCACTTTTCAAGATGTGGTTCACTGCATATGACAGTCCAGACAGATCGCTTTCAAACAGGAGATGAAACAAATAAGGAATGCATTGTCGAAACCTAGCATCTCCTGCATACAATCGCAAAGTCCGGTATTCAGAAGCAGGAATATGATGAGGTCGCTCATCATATCTTCCTCCCTGACCTGTTGGAAAAAGCTGTGGGAAACACCGAGCTTCCAAACTTTCCTCCCAAACACTAATGGGACTCCCTTTGGCTTGTTTCATTTGAAACAACTCAATAGCATTCCCCATGACTTCCTTGGAATGCAAAGGATGAACACTATAATGTTCATATATTTCTTCACTAGTAGAGGGTTCTACTTTCTCAATTTGACCAGCACACAAATCGCTATCCTCTTCCTCACTTACTTCCTCTTCTGCAACATTCTTATAGTATTTATTATTTTTTTTCAAATACAATGTTGCCTTTTTAACTTTCCTAACATCTACTAAATCTTGCCATATTTTCTTATTCTTTGTCGGAACCCCATTAACTAAGATAACCAGAGGTTCCTCTTCCACTTTTTCTACTCCAATTGTGTTAATGTTTTTCTTCAAATCTAGAGGCAAATAAACAACTCTTCCCTTTAATCCTCTCTGTAAATCTGATGGAGGCAATTTCCCTGTCTTTGGCTCCATTCTTACAATAGCCTGAAAGGGATGGATACTTTGAATCAAAATAGATTCATAAGTATTTAAATCCTTCAATTCAGAAGGAATCTCAACCAATTCCAGATTATTATGAACTGCTCTAGCAGGCATCTGGTTTTGATTTAATTTGCAAGAACAATAAGTACACACACGTTGATCCAATCCCAAATCAAAACAATTTTCTACCATCAAGTATGTTGCAAAATCCTTCCATTCACTATTATTTTCCCTTTCACTTTTTGCATATAAATCCACTAACTTAGTCTGATTCTTATAATAAGTGCGTCGACAACACACACAAGTGAAATTCGGCCTCTCACTTGATTTCACCTCAAACGTCGCAATTTCCCTCTGGAAATTATCTGTACTGGAAACCTGTACACTATCTTCCACAAGACCCTCTTCTTCTTGCTCAATTTCAACATTCTCCTCTTTACTTCCAAAGTAACAAAACTCAATTTCTTCACATATATTCTTCACATCTATTTCAGAACCATGCAAAAGAGCAGCGCATAATTGTTTAAGCATAATTGCTGGACTCTTAGCATATTACAACATTCTAACTAATTTCCTCACTTTGTTATGATGCACTGCTAGCATCCTGAAATGATGAAAAACACTCTGGCATACTCTCCTGGAAAGACAAGCCAGTGAATGTCCATGCAAACCTGTCACTTCTCTTACTCTGCAAGGATCTAATTCTTGCAACAACATCATTTTCTGCTTCAAACTTTTCTTATTAAATGACCGTACAAAATCACAAAGCAAATTGATGGAATCCTGTCGCACACTGCAAATACTACTACACTTCCAGGTGTACACAGGACCCTTAGCACGTCTTCCTAAAACCTCATTACCTAACACCTCTTCTGCCTCTGTTGTCACAAGTTTTTCTTTTTCAACTGGACAACCATCTTTCACTTCATAAGCACGACCACTGGTGTCAACTGCATGCACCAAATCATTATCCTGGAAATAACTCTCCTCATTAAAAAATGCCTCACAGCTTGAACTATGCATCCATTCTCCAGAAAAAACTTCACAAAAATTACTACGATTAACTATTCTCTTCCATCTACTATTTCTTTTGAAATCAAAAATTGCCTTGTTTAGCTTCCTAATTCTATTGATTATCAAAATAAATAACTTACGTTTAATTTCAAATGCCTGATCAATAACTTTCTCAACTTTTTTTTTTGTCTTATAAAAAACTAGTTTATGTTGACCTTTCTTAATATTTTTTAACAAATTGCCAATTATCCTGTTCCGGAACATTCGTTTACGAATCTCCCTAAACTGTTGTTTCCTTCTACTATCATGCACAGAGTTATCTCTTGCTCTAGCAGTAACATTTTTCATTGGCCTTTCTTTTCCATTTGATTTCCTTCTCGTTTTATGGACTGAAACATTTTCTGTAGTAATATTTTTTTTATTACACATATTTCTTATAAAGTGTTTTGTGCTCTTACCCGGTGCTTTCTTCGTGACTTGACAAATCTTTTTGTTAGAGGACTGCTGCGTATTATTTTTCACCTGCTGTCTTTGACGTTTTGCAGCCTTTCTCTGTCTTTCTATTGTAGGCATGGTGAAATCTTGAAATGATCTGCAGTTGAATCTGTGGAAAAATATAATAAATAATGTTATTAACCATTATTACCAAACAGTAAATCAGTAACAGTGATAAAAAACGTAACACACTACTTGACATTTTAATTAGAAGATTTTTTAGTCGTTGGCAAATTTACAATACAGAAATACCAGAAAAGAAATGACATTTATATTTATGTTACCTATGCTATTTTATATGTGAATCTGATCTAATTTTATGAGCATATTTTAATATTTTATTGAAGACACTACACATAACCTGCTTTTGAAGGTGTCTTTATTTTTAAATTAAACGGTTTCCTTTTTACTTTTTATTAATTATAAATTTTAAAAATAAATGTTTATATTTCCAAAGGCTCAAGCAGGTCAGCTTCCCATCCTATATCATATAATTCGGACAAATCTGCATCCTCATCACGCTCTTCTTCATCCTCAGGATTTAAATCATCCAATGGATCAACATCCACTGATGTTTCAATTACAAGTTCAATGATGAGGTCAAAATCAACTGATTGCAGATTGTCGCTCATGTTGAGGTTGTCTTTATCTTTAAAGAAAGATAACAACAATGAGATGTTGCAGAGTAAGAGACAAATCTCACAGATTATAATAGTAAAATTGTTTAACAAGAGTAACATTTTGCAGCTATTATTTAGCCATGTCCAGCGATGCTGAGCAGGTGAAGCCTATGTCTAATTTTTCACTGAACAGGACTCATCTGTTCTTAACCTTGGATAAGCCTCACCGACTCTGTGTCCCCTGCACTTACTTAAATGTAAAGGGGCAGATTTATGTTAAATGGCACATCCCCAGGCATGCACCAGTTAACGTGCACCACTGCTCTGCCACCCATGGTGTGCCACATTTACAATCAGATAGGAGAAACCTGCGTCAAAACCCTGCACCTGCTTGAAGCAGGCATAGGTCTTGACGCAACATTGTGGAGATGGTGCACCCCTGAGCCTTGCTGGAGCTGCATCGCACTTGCGATACAACTCCAGCAATGCGCCACCTTAACGGCACAGATGCGTCAAGCATCTGTGCCGTTTTTGCCCCATGCTGCGCCGCATTGTAAATGCAGCACACCATGGGTGGCGGAACAGCGGCGCAAGATGACTGGCACATCCCTGGTGATGCACCAGTCATCATAAATCTATCCCTAAGCTTCTTATCTTGTTAGAGATGAACTGCCATATGTATCATCAAAATATTTTGCATTTCCTAAATAGCGAATTTTAAGGAATAAATAGCGATTCTTTACCATTCCTAATTTGCGATGAGCAAATTGCTAATTGCAAGTTACCCATTCATTTCCATGGGCTAGGAGGCTCATAGGAATGAAGGTTTAATTTGCGATTAGCAATTTGCTCATCACAAATTAGGAATTTTTCCAAGGGTGCAGGGGTGTCTCAAGAACACCCTGCTGCACCCCTGAAAAAGAAATTTGGGGGCATATGGCACACATACATGCCCTAAGGGCATGTGTTGGCGTCATATGGGACCTTTTGTTTTTTTTAAAAAAAAGCTTTTTGAAAAGAATTCACAAATTACCACCAATTTACCACAATAGTTTCCAAATCCTTAATGTCATTTTTTACATATTTTTTGTTTGATACATTGCATTTAAGTAGTCACAAAATTTGCAAATCCTTCAGTGCAATTGCAAAATAAGGAATAGCAAATTTTGCTACTCCTTATTTTGCATCAAACTTGTTTGATACATACCATTTGTCTAATTAACATTCGCAAAGGCCAAAATTCGTGGAATTTTGATCTTTGCGAATGCTAATTAGCTTGATACATATGGCCCCAAGTGAGGCCTGTCTTACGACATGGTGCATCTTTTGCATCACTGCTGCATCGGTTTCATGTGGTACGTTTTTTTTACACCATGACATATCTGCCTAAATGCATCAATTTGTAATGTTGTCGCCTCATAACAAATCTTTTGCACCACCGCTGCATCATAAAAGTGACGCACAGTGGCACAAAAGAGGCATACACCTATCATAAATCTGTCCCTAGCATTTTAAATGATTAATCCAGGATGACGATAAAGTGTGGCCTATCCAGAGGTTTGTTTAAGGTGAGGCCTACTCAGGATTGCAGATTAAAGTTACGCTTGATGAAGAATACAGAGGAGATAATACATGTAAAGGCCTACCAATGAAGTAAGTAATGTGCACTTTATTGCGCCAGTCATCATAAATGTATCCCTAAGCTTCTTATCTTGTTACAGATCAACCACCATATCTACCATCAAACTATTTTGCATTTCCTAAATAGCAAATTTTAAGGAATAAATAGGAATTCTTTACTATTCCTAATTGGCAATGAGCAAATTGCTAATTGCAAATTACCCATTCATTTCCATGGGCTAGGAGGCTCATAGGAATGAAGGTTGCAATTTGCGATTAGCAATTAGCTCATCACAAAATAGGAATTTTTTCAAGCGTGCAGGGGTATCTCAAGAACACCCTGCTGCACCCCTGAAAAATAAATTTGGGGGCATATGGCACACCTACATGCCCTAAGGGCATGTATGGGCGTCATATGGGACCTTTTGTTTTTTGGAAAAAAATGCTTTTTGAAAAGAATTCGCAAATTACCACAAACTAGAAGTTGGTGGTAGTTTCCAAATCCTTAATATCATTTTTTACATATTTTTTGTTTGATACATTGCATTTAAGGAATCGCACATTTTGAATTAAGGACATTTTAAGTCATTTCCACATGTGCAGTGTTTTCAAATTATGATTTGAAAATCGTTTTTGGGGAAAAGTAATGGTTTGCAAATTTATGACAAGGACATAATGGTGTATGCTTCTCTATAAGGCATTTCAGTGTCTCTGATGTCATTTTTCCCATATTACATTATAAGACCTTTCCCCATGGAGCACATTCCTTGTAAATATGCTCCCACCTGTGCATGGCGAATTTAGATTTTGACTGTTTGAGTCACATAGCCATGTTAAAAGTGACCCAAGAAAATTGCAAACGTTTAAAAAAAACACATTCATGTGTCTTAAGGACATTTTAAGTCATTTCCCCATGGACAATGTGTTCTAAGTGGCGCAAAAGAGGCATACACCTATCATAAATCTGTCCCTAGCATTTTAAATGATTAAATCAAGATAACAATAAGATGTGGCCTATCCAGAGGTTTGTTTAAAGTGAGGCCTACTCAGGATTGCAGATTAAAGTTACGCTTGATGAAGAATAAAGAGGAGATAATACATGTAAAGCTCTACCAATGAAGTAAGTGATTTCTACTTCATTGCGCCAGTCATCATAAATGTATGCCTAAGCTTCTTATCTTGTTAGACATCAACCGCCATATGTATCATATAACTATATTGCATTTCCAAAAAAGCGAATTTTAAGGAATAAATAGCGATTCTTTACCATTCCAAATTTGCGATGAGAAAATTGCTAATTGCAAATTACCCATACATTTCCATGGGCTAGGAGGCTCATATAAATGAAGGTGCAATTTGCGATTAACAATGTGCTCATCACAAATTAGGAATTTTTCCAAAGCTGCAGGGGTGTCTCAATAACACCCTGCTGCACCCCTGAAAAATAAATTTGGGGGCATATGGCGCACATAAATTTTAACAACATTCTTTTACCTCAAAAACGATTTTCAAATCATAATTTCAAAACACTACACATGGGAAAATTACTTAAAATGTCCTTAAGACACATAAAAGCGTTTTTTGATTGCCTTTCCTGCATGGTTGGGTCACTTTTAACATGGCTATGTAACACAAACATTCAAAATCTAAATTTTCCATGCACATGTGTGAGCATGTTTACAAGCAATTTGCGCCACAGAGAAAGGTCTTACACTAAAATGAGAAAAATAACATCAGGGACAGTCAATTGCCTTATAAAGAAGCATACACCATTATGTCCTTGTCATGAATTTAAAAACAATTCCTTTACCCCAAAAACGATTTTCAAATCATAATTTCAAAACACTGCACATGGGAAAATGACTTAAAATGGCATTAAGACACATGAAAGCGTTTTTTGATTGCCTTTCCAGCATGGTTGGGTCACTTTTAACATGGCTATGTAACACAAACATCTAAAATTTAAAATTACCATGCACAGGTGGGAGCATATTTACAAGCAATTTGCGCCACAGAGAAAAGTCTTACATTAAAATGGGAAAAATAACATCAGGGACAGTCAATTGCCTTATAAAGAAGCATACACCATTATGTCCTTGTCATAAATTTAAAAACAATTCCTTTACCTCAAAAACGATTTTCAATTCATAATTTCAAAACACTGCACATGGGAAAATTACTTAAAATGTCCTTAAGACACATAAAAGCGTTTTTTGATTGCCTTTCCTGCATGGTTGGGTCACTTTTAACATGGCTATGTAACACAAACATTCAAAATCTAAATTTTCCATGCACAGGTGGGAGCATATTTACAATCAATTTGCGCCACATAATTCATTTTCTCCTTAAAGCACACTATTCTCTATCTAAGTTAAAGAAATATTTTCTCACCTTAGCAAATACTTTGAGTTTGAAAACAGTCTCAGAAACACACCAATTTGTCTTCAGCAGAGCAAAAGGTATGCACTCCAGAGTCTGCAGCTATCAAAAGCACAGAAATGCTGTAATTCTTCACACATATTTCTCATGTCACCCAATCAAAACTCTTCCCTCACTTTTTTTCAAATGAAATCCCTTCCCCCCTCTGCCCTTTCTGTCTTTTCTGCATGGCAACCACCTCATTGGAAGACTTCTGGTGTTTGCAAGTTCACACAACTTTGTTGCAATTGAACTCTGAACTCTCAGTGCACCTGCATATCCAGTGCATTCTTTCATTTAATGATTTTTTATTGACCATTCAAAATACATCTTTCAAAGAACACATCCGTGCACCCTAACTTTCTGTTTTCAGCAATCAAAATCCACCAATCACTGTTACTGCTTCATGAACACAGAAACTCCACAGTTTTTTTCATTTTAAACTCTCATTTTTTCAACTGCCATTTCATTGCCACACTTCATCTGACTGCAGGAGAACCTTCTCTCACCATGTTTTCTGTCTGGATTGTTGGACATAGTTATATTCACTGGGCTCAAAGGTACGTTGAAAACAGGAAATTACCTAACCTCAATTTACAAGATGTGGAAATTAAGTGGTTTGGCCACAGAGGATTAAAATGTCACCAATTGATACCATTGGTGAAAACCTTTATGCATTTGCCCAAACCTGACCTGTTAATTGTGCACTGTGGAGGTAATGACTTGGGCACTTTGACTGGTGTAGGTCTGGAAATGCTTTTAAAGGACACCTTTGAGCAATTAATGGCACTTTTTCCTCAGACTGCCTTGGTATATTCAAATATATGCCAAAGACAGAAATGGAGGTGGTCAAACCAATTTTGTGCACAAATTGAGAAGTCGAGGAAGCATGTAAACAAATCTGTTTCAGCTTACATGAGAGACCATGGAATGGGCTCCCTGTACAACAATAACTTGCGTTACTACATGCAAGATATCTACAGAGGAGATGGAGTTCACTTCTCAGATGAGGGCAACAGAGTTTTCACTCTGAATTTAAGAATGTGCATTGGTACCTACTTATAAGTACCTAAATGTACCATAAACCCAAAAGCTCTTCTCAGAGCTACCCTACATCTAATCACTCACAATTATTATTTTACTCTAACATTTTCACTAATTTTCAACAAAGTACGCTCCCCGGGGCGCTACCCGGTACGCGAACCGGGAGCTAACCTCGCGAAATTTTTAAAAAAAATGTTTTTTTTTCGCACATATGGGCCTCCTCAGCCACCCTCACAAAACCTAGGGGGTCAAGATAAGTCTACCGTGCCCCCTTCTACCCATTCTGAACATTATTTGCCCTCCATCTTGTATCTTAATTCGACCGAAACACAAAATGGTGGACTCCCGGAACGCTTAAGGTTCGCGAACCGGGGCGCTCAACGGTTCGCGTACCGGGTCGCTCCCTGGGAAGCGCACCATCAAAAAAGGTGGGAAAGTAGTTCACAGAAAAGCCACTGGAGACAATTTCACCAAATATAGATTAGCTCATACTACATACCAATCCCTACCATTTTCACAAATTTGATTGGAATTCCATTTAGTCATTTAGCCTGTAGACCTCTCTAAATACCCTGAGGTAAATTACTTCACAAAACACATCTGAAGTGTTGGAATTGACAACCAATGAAAATGTTACTTTCATTTTCTATTTTTTTTACCTGACATTTCATTGGTTATATACCTGAATATATATAAAGGAAGAGAAGAAAACACAGCCATTTTGACTACTACTTCTTGCTGTACATTTCAATAGTATTTTCACTAATTCCTTCAACTTCTTTCTAAAGGTAAGTTTTTATTTTTAAAACTGAAGTATATTGTGCACTATAAGTTAATATGGTAAACTTTTTCTGATAGATATATACTATCCCTCTGTAGTAGTTATAGATTTAGAGAGACTTCTCTGTTATAGTTAAGGATGGAGTTAGGCTTCTCTTGTATAATTATGAATTTACTTACGTTAAATCACATACACATTTTTATATTCCTACTTCCACTCTGATACTATACACTGCCCAAAGATAAATTCACTGATAAAAAATGCCTATCTAAAATTATTCCCAACATTGCCCTATCTCTACTAATATATATTTTTTTAATTCAAATTTCAGGCAAAATGGAAGGCGAAAACCAAGTTTCTTTTGAAATGGACCTGCAAGACAGCAGCCAAGAATTGATTGATACAATTGATCAAATTGACATTGAATTTTTCGATGAAACTTGGGACAATGAACTACTGCAATGTGTACAAGCAGTAGATAACCTCCTTGCAAATGAGGACATTTTACACCCTCAGAGACTACAATGTATATTCCATGATAATTATGAAATTTCTGACAATGAAATGTTAGAAAGTTTAATAAATTATGAAACACAATCACATTAAAAAAAAATGCTTAAAAAATAAAGAAAATAAAAAATAATCAACAAAAACAACAATCAATTAACATACAGCATTTGAAAAGTCTATCATTCATTTTTCATTGCAGTACGCTGCCCAGAACGCTTCCCGGTTCGCGGACCGGGCGCTCCCCATGCAAAAAAAAAAAATTTTTTTTTTGTTTTTTTTGCCCCGCGGGGCCCTTTTAAAACCTCCACATTAAACCTAGGGGGTCAGGGAGGATCTAGTATGCCCCCTTATGGTAATTTTCGCCTTTGTTTTGGCCTCCTCTTGTCTCTCAATCCTACCGAGAGACAAGATGGCGGCCGCTCCGGACTGTTTAGAATGTTGACAGACACCGGAGAGCCAATCAGCTTAGCTACGCGAAGTTCCGGTACGCTTAAAGTCCGCGGACCGGAGCGCTGCCCGGAGCGCGCTTACAGATATATATCTTTTTTTAAACGTTAATTTCTCAAAATCCACTGGAGCACATATATTGAGACCTAGAAAAGGCACATCGGGCTACCAGTCCCTACAATTTTGCCAAGTTTCGTGCAAATCCATTCAGCCGTTCGGGCTAAAAGTGAGGCCAACCGCCCTATGGAAAACTCAATGTTAAAAACACGTTTTGGGACCCCCCTTTTTTCTCGGCCCCCCCTGGACGAACCCCCCCCAAACTTTCAGGGGCTGCACAGAAACAAAATGTTCAATTTTCCAGAAAATTTCAGCCAATTCTGTCCTCAAACGCCAAAGTTATTAGACATAGGATTTTCAAAAATCCCATAGGGAAAAAATCCTAACTATATATACCTACTGGCGACCGCCAGTAGGTAATATATATATATATATGTATATATATATATATATATATATATATATAACATTTTATATATGTATGTTTAAATATTTTTTATATTAAATACATTTTTATTATATTTGTTTAATTTTGAGTTAATTTTATTATTTATTATATTTAACATAAATTGTTATTTAAATAAAAAAAATCGGTATCTTGTACATCTATATATCTTAACATCGATATTTTTGTTTCGATACTTTTGTACTTCCAATTTAAAATATAGAATGTTGGTATTTTGACATTGATAATTTTGCATCAATATTTGTGTATGGGGATATTTTGGGCATTGATATTCTATCAGTCAACCCCGCACACCACTAGTAGCATTTCATTTACAGGCCCTTGGTACACGTAGTACCATTTGCTTAGATCTTATTAGCAAATTAAATGTACCAATTAGGTGTAGAACACTCTTTCCATGTTTCAGAGGGAGAGCACAAACCCTTTACAACTTAGCAAGGGTAAAGTACTCAGAGGGGTAATGTCAACAAAAACAAGTTCAGCAAAGTAAGTGAGTGAAGTGAAATATTCTGGGGGAATACCACGCCAAGGATGTCAGGTCTAACATTCTTTTTTTCTGTTAGACCTGGCATCCTTGGCGTTGTCTCCCCTGACTTTTTGCCTTCTGACCTCCTGTTTTGCTGACTTGATTTTGGGGTTCTGGGCATTTAGGATTCTGGGCGCTTTACCACTGCTAACCAGTGCTAAAGTGCATAAGCTTTGTACTCAAAACATGGCAACGTTGGCTTATCTACAATTGGCATATTTAATTTAGCTATAGGTCCCTTGTAAAGTACACTAGATGTGCCCAGGCCTATATATCAAATGTTACTAGTGGGCCTGCAGCATTGATTGTGCCACCCACTTAGTAGCCATTTAAACATCGATCAGGCCTACCATTGCAGAGCCTGTGTGTGTAGTTTTATACTATACCTTTAGTGTACTTACACTATTTGCCAGGCCCAAACCTACCTTTTTATTACATTTAATTCACTCCTAAAAGTGGCCCTAGGTAGCCCCAGGGACCGGGTGCAGCGCTTGAAAAACGTAAGGCACGTAGTTTTAAGTTTTAAGTTTTACATGTCCTGTTAGTGACTCTCTTTTAGTACTCTTGAATACGTTTTACAGTACTGCAAGGCCTATCTCTCCTATTGGCTAACATTGTGATTGCCTTAAACATCTTTTAAGTGTAATTTTCAATTGGGAGGATATAGAAATATGGAGTTTGGGGTGTTTGGGCTCACAATTTAACATCACAACATATGGTGAAGTCGGAATGTAAACTGTAAATGCTACTTTGAGAAAGTTGGCATTTTTTTACTTTAACGAATCAGTGCCTTTGTCTGTCTCTGAACATACGTTTGGGTTGGGGGACATCTTGGCTTTTTTGCATTCCCCGTAGATTGTCACAAAAAGGGAGAAAGGGTGTGCCATTTGCATCATGATGACCCATCAACAGACCAATCGACCTTCCTGGGGTAGATTGGGAGGGAGGAGCTGACACTTGCACCTAAAGAGTGCTGTGCATGTCCCCACACAAAGAGCTGCATACACCTGTGTAGTGAGTCTGGAGCCAGAGCAGGAAAGGCAAGGACATTGTGTCTCCCCCACTTCAAAGGCACATTTGGGTATAAGTACTGGAACCCTGACCCCACCAAATTATACGCTAGGTTGGCCTTCTGCCTGCTGATATCCGTGCTGTTGGAGGGACTACAACTTTGCAACCTGCTCTGCTGTGTTTGCCTGCTGCTTCTTGCCTGGGACTGAGCAGGACTGGACTGCTCTTTACATCCTTGAACCCAAGTTTCTCCAAAGGCTTGCTGGCTTCTGTTCTCTGAAGTCTCAGGGTCACAAGAGACTTCTTGCAACTCTGCTGGTGCTCCTAGACTCTGGCATCTGAGAGTCCTACTCTTGGCCTAGGTGCCTCAGAAGTGGGTTCTGCAGATGTTTACTACGAATATTAACACAGTGACACCTTTGCCCCAATTGTAACTGACACAGTGCTCTCCGATGCAGTGCTGATTCGACTTCGACTCAGGTTCCAACTGCGAGGTTCAACAATGATGCAGCACAGATCCTTGGACACTGACTGCTATGCTTGTCTCTGATGGCCCTACCCGAATCTGTGTATCAGAACCAGCGCAATGACGTCTTTTGATATTGATGCATGTTGCGTAGAAGGTACTTTTTCAGTGAGCCCTACATGGGTCCTGTAGCCAGCCTGCCCTCCATCACAGCTGGCCTGGATTCACCCCAGTCTAGCACAACCTTAAGTAACCTTTTAGCGATATTGACTTCTAAGCACTGTTTTTGGATTTAATATTTAACAATTCATATCTCCACATCTACGAATTGATTTTTCTCATTCTGGTCTTGTTTTACTCAGATAAATAATCTTTATTTTCCTAAATTGGAAGTCTTTTGTAGTGTTTTTACTGTGTTACTGTAATTAAAGTGTGCCCAAATACTTTACACATTGCCTCTTAAATTAAGCTGGAATGGTCTGTGCCAAGCTATCAGAGGGTGGGCATAGGTTAATTTAGGTTATGTATCTGATTTTCCCTGACTTGGAGTGTAGCTCCTGCTTGGACAGGATGAGTACAACCAGAAACATCAAGTTCTAACATTTTTCCATTGGATCCATATCTTAGAATTGATGATTTTTAAAACTACAGCCCGATGATGCACACATTTTCACAGGTACCATACAGATAACTGGAGAAGACTTCATTCAGCTGCCACAGTGGTATTTCTTTAAGGTATAAGAGTTGTACCCTTGTGAATCTGTAAAGCCCTTAATGAGGGTTTCACTCACAGCAATTGTTTGTCACACTATCAAGATCAATAACAATGACTTACAAGCATAGTGCTTCCACTTTATCACTGAGTACTTCATCCTCATTGTATTTATGTGCTTACTGTTCTGGGATGTAGTAGTTAGGCTTATGTAGAAAATGCTCTGTTTTCGTCTTGCAATATAATACATGCAGTATAGGGATCCTATAACTGTTTTCTCAAGCTAAAACATGCACATACATGATAAAAATGCATGAACTGCCTTTTTTCTGAAAGGGAAAAGATTTTTCTCTGTAGAAATTCGTCTTGGTTCTTGTTCCACTTTCTGGTTGCTAGCCTTCCCTCCCCACACTAGTAAAGAATTGTTACTCCTGCATATTTCAAGTGTACATATTTGAATGCAAGTTTGTGGATGTTCCCAATCTTTCAGGGCCTTCTGCCATGGATCACCTACTCACTTCCCAGCAGCTTTGTCATATGGAATACTCAGTGAAAATAGACCCTTTAACACCTGCAAAAATTACTTTTACAAAAAAAAGAAATATATTTTCCCTGGTCAAATAAGTGTTTTTTGTGAGTAGGACACGTTTATTGCACAAATGGCTTTGTCAATTGGACTTCTAGTGAAGTATCACATTACTAATTTACCTGTGTGTGACATTCAAAGAGAAAGGTTTATATTATAGCAGGTGAAAAAGATGTATATCATGTGTTACCAGTTTGAATCAAATGCAGATTACCTCAACCCTGTACCTAAATGATAAACATTTCACCGTTCTTGGATAGGGGCTATATGAATGTACAAACTAAAGTAAACCTTTTGTAAAAAAAAAAAAATCTAAGTCTAACCTGACCAGGTAAAAGTTGAAACTACTCAAGAAACAGTTTCAAAGCATATTGGTGATCAAATATTACCTTGGCCTATTGACTCATGTTATGAACTCCATGTCAGTAATATTTATTATCATCAACTTATTGCAAGCTGGCCTGGAGGAAGTATTCATTAAGACAACATAATCTTTCATGATTTCTGGCATTTATATTTATGCTTATTATCCAAAATGCTGGAAATAAAGCCATCACACCATATGGCTCAATTCACCATACATTTGGGGGACAACTTCTATCACTGGAGCATGCAAGCAAAGTGAATGCAAATGAACTAGTGGCTGCTGTTTGAGTCATGCATGATTTAACAATATTTCTCTACTGAAAAATGTGTTGTATTTACACTATTTTATCAGATAATCTAAGATAAAACTCCAATGCTGGATAAGCAACAGTGTTACAAAAGCATATGTGTTCCTACAGATAACAGTTTGACAGCAAAGAAATCAGGAGTCAAATAAATATGTCTGAAGTCAAAAAGGCTGAAGATCAGTAAAGTTTTGAAACCACAAAGATTTATTAAATTATTAAAGTGCAATACAGATGGCAAAAATATCCAATGCAATAAGTTTCAGCACTATGCACAGTAATATTAGCGTATCATATCAGAGTTCAAAAACAGTAACGCATAAAGAAATGTCCAGATCCAGAAATGTATGTTTCTTGACGAGGTTTATCTCTTTATTTTTCACAAGCAGATTTTCTCCTTAACATTCCATATATCATAGCCTCATAGCCAACGCATTTCATCTCTAAAGAGACTTCTTCAGGGCTATTAGAAAGATACACATAAAAATAGTTTATTTAAAATGAGCCTGAACTCATCAATAGCAATTACATAGACTAAGACATACATTACTTCAAACTTACATTTTTACAAACATATGTACAATTACTTCCTTCTAGCTACAGCCAATAAGCCACATCCATTAAGTGTACAAAAACCAGAATTTTAATACAGTCAAACATCAATATTTATCTATAAGCATATTCATATAATCATGATCAGCGAATTGACAGTATTTGTTAAAAACAGAGAACAGTAATGAAGTATATCATAACAATGGAAAGGAGGCTCCATACAATTGTTCTTATGATAATAAAGAATGACCCATACCTTCAACGTTTGGCTTACAATGCATTCTTTAACACTATCAATGCTACAGCAATTCATCCATGGTGCTGAACTTCTTTGAATCCCATTGTTCATGACGAGCTCAGCTCGTCATGAGCACACAAGCAGTGTACTGCATGACGAGCTGAGCTCGTCATGAGCATGGAAGGGGTTAAGTGATCATGATGTTTTCAGATCAGGTCATGGGATATTTATAGGTGTCAAATGCTCTGAAATAGTAGACATAAACATCATTAATTAGTCAAAATGCATGGTAAATAAACATAGGAAATTAGCATAAGGCTCAATTAGACGTAGTAAAGATAATAACATAAAGTGAATTCTCAGAGTAAACATTTTTAAGTCCTAAGCAAGAGACAGACTGACATATGTACGCTGTCTAAAGTCAGAGCACACCAGACATGGCTCATCTCTCAATTGGAGACATTTTATAACAAAATACACAGTGGAAATATCAATGTCAGCATAAGGTGATTGTGTCAGTACACAAATTGACAAATTCGAATACAAAATGGAATGCAGCATCATCTAGCAACATCCCAACACCATCGCCTATATGAATATCAATATAACCCCTTTTGATCTAATGTCATTGGATTTGTCGATATGAATCTAGTTACACTCAAACAATAACAAACTCATATTATGAAATGGTCCTACACTAGTACTGGCAATAAGGAGTTTTGTATGTAGCTAGAGTTCTTCGAGAACATTATGTCAGAGAAGAGTTTTTAGTAGGTGCACATTTTATTATAAAATGTAAAAAAAAAAAATGATGCGCTACAAGAGAAGAAATTAAATCACATGCATTGGCTGTTCCAGGATTCCAGATGGAGTATAATTTTATTACGGTCCTAGTTTAGTCAAAGATAGAAAAATACAGTTTTGCAAACTATAGTTTTTTTGTTTGCAAAACAGATAACTATCCTAGGAAATGGGTGTAGCAAACTTCTATCTTAGTGTGTAGAGGTAACGGGCTATATTATGCCCTTTGTAAACCACAAGGTCCAAGTCGCGCCCCTGATTTCCGCGGTCCCGCCGTGTGTACGCAATTTCTCCTCAGGTTGATGGACCTGAGGAGAAATTTGTTTGCTTCACCCATTTCCTAGGATAGTTATCTGTTCCCGAGCAATGTTCCTCGTACGCTGAAATGAGAAGGGAACATGCCATATATGAGGTACCAACAGAAAACATTAAAGACTATTTGCCTAATACTGGGGCTGGTGAGATCGTCTTTCAGGTCCACTTTGTTTGGATGTGGATGCTAAAAATACGAATAAATAGATATCGGCAATTCTGATTATCAGGATCCCTTTTTGGGACCACCTTTTAACACATCACTTTGGGTGGTCAACTGACAAAGAGTCCTCAAACTATACAAATACAAGCCTTGAAGAAGTTACGTCCGTAACAAAACACGTGTCGGCTGCCATCTTCGTATATCAACTAAGTAGGTTCAAGAATGGGACCTCTACATGTTGAACTGTGATCAGTATTGCAGGATTTGATATAATCTTTGTGATTGGTCTATTTGTACACTCTATATTTAAATACTACATCTAAAAATGAAACATTGTCAATAAGAAATAAATAGGAGTCTTTTTTGCATAATTGACCTTTTTTGGAATTGATTTTTCCTGTGATTTGCTACATTGATTTGGGATCAAGAGATATGTTTTACTATACATGAATGGAAATGCAAAATTTGGAGTGTCGAGGTACAATTGTCGTGTTTAGATGTTGCTGAATATTGGGTTTGCGGTTCAAGTAGTTTTGAGTAATTTTGTGTAACTGTCTCAAACTTTCATGCAAATATACACAGGGAATTTAGGAGAATTTTGCTCACTCCTAGGTAATTCGTTTTCAGGGGTAGACAGACATTTTGGAGTTCTGATCTACAGAATTCCTCTGAGTGTCCAAAAAACTCGGCGGATACTGTGTGACTTTGGGAGAAGGCATAACTGCTCATTCGCCTGTTTGCACTGGTTTTTGTACAGGCTAGAAGCACAATGCTCCCTTCTGCACTGTAAAATCAGCACAAACAGCATGATGCGGTTTGCATGAGTGAGTTCATTTTGTTTTACCTGTTTTCCTGTTCTGTGCCTGTGCTGGGCCTGATTTGTTTGTCTAAATTAAATATTTTCAGACCTCCCCATATCCCTCTCATCCACCACTCAATTTTAAAAATGTTATTAGTGTCTGTCTTTGTGTTTGTGTATTTAAAATTTTTGTCTTTTATCTTCTTTTTCTGTGACTTTTTTCGTACTTTTCTTGGTTTTCCCTCTACTTCCTTAGTTCTTCCTTTCTTCTTCTAAATGTCTTCCTTTTTCACATTTTTCTTTTTTTCCTACCCTGCACCTTGGCAGGGCATGGTGCAGCAGAGAGCGGTGGTGCCAGTACAACTGCTACCTGCCTACCCTACAGTCACTGGCACCGTCAATGGGTGCAGCCCTGACCCATTTTTCGGAGGTGGAGTTGGCCACACTTGTTTTTTTGTGCATCTCCACCACCCATTGATGCTGGAAATATGCCTGATAGTGGGTATGTCTTGTGAGTGTGTTAGCAGCTGTAGGGGAGTGTGTCCTGGTGTGAGCACCAGCACACTGGGGTCCAGCACACTTAGGAGCAGTTGACACTCTGCTGGGTAGACACACTGGACCAGGGGCAGTACCTGTTAGACATGCCAGGTGTCGAGGTTGCAGGGTCAGTGAGTAATAATTTATTTGGTGTGTTGTGTTCGACAATGCTAATATTCTTGTTTCGAATAGCATGCTACTCACACTCAGAAGTAAGTTAAGTTTACGTTCCAAATATTATGTGATCCAATTTGATCAAGCCAGGTGTTTGACACTACCTAATTGTACTCATTGGTTTTCCTTTGGGATGATTATTCAAGAAGTTATGCAGACTCCACTGTAATGTCATGAAGATAGTGGTAGAATTAAGTAATATCACTGAGTTAGCATTCTCTCTGCCTTTCTTTATGTAGCTCGTACAGTAACAAGCAATCTCTCAGTGATGTGTAATATGTGCATTATGCTTTTAAAAAAGGGAGACTGAGTTGGCCCATCATGGGGGGTTGAGAATGACAAGATAAGCAAAGATTATTCATTGAAATGTATTAGTAGTTCTAAATGTAGTTTAGGTTTTGGAAATTTGGATAGACCCTAGATTTAGGAAATTAGCAATTGGGCAGCTCAATACTAGTACTATAGCCAATCTCATTATCAAAAGTACAAGGTTACTCTGTTCGCCTTTGCCTGTAAAAATATTTTTGGTGAGATAAACTGTACCACTAATCTATTTTTTTATCTTCTTTATTTCTTACATCAGCAGCCAAGGATAAGAAGAGGTCATTTGACACGAGTCAGGCAGCTGGGACTGCCACCACTAGTGCCGCTGCAGGTGGAAGTATCACCAACAGCGCCACAGATTAACTTTTACCTCCCCCCATTTAGAGTAGTTTTCCCTGTATTTGTTTACCACCGTGACTGTCTCCATTTTTTCAAATAATATTAATAAAATGTTTAAAGAGCATGGTTATTCCACTGGAGTGTCCCAGTGCTATGGTGCTGACAGTGCAGGGGGGGGGGGGGGTTACCTAAACTGATAATAAAAGTTCACTTTGGGCCAAAAAGCCACATCTTTAGCTTCTTCCTAAAAAGGGGTTTAGATGTGACTAACCGAATTTCCATGGGAAGGTTATATCATGCAGTTGGAGCTAAAAATCCCATCGACCTGCCCTGACATGTTTGAATCTTTGAATAATGGCCAGCTTAGTTACTGCTGATCTCAGATTTCTAATGGGCACTTCAGGTTTTACCATCCGGTGAACATAGTGTGGACCCAGGGAGGATACAGTGTTAAAGCAGTAACAGAGTGCTTTAAAAAATAACCCTATGCTTTATTGGAAGCCAAAGGAGTTTTCACCATGCTGGACTGACAGGGGCCCGCCTCAGAATCTTCAGCAATACTAGAGCTGCAGAATTCTGGACCCAATATAGTTTGCTTAACTGGGCCTGGGATGGGTCCAGATGCAGGATACAGTATGTTGCAATAATGGGGCATGGACGTACCCAGTGCATGAATATCAGTTTTATGGGCATCCTCTGGAGGGAAATGGAGCACTTTCCTCAGTGATCTCAATAATCCGAAGCACTTCCCAGCGAGGACTGTGATTTGAGGTTTAAATGATAAGTTGTACAAAAGGGGGTGGTGATGGAGGGAGCATCTGAATCAATCAAACACTCACACCCAGTCAAAAGATCTTTTGACTGGGTGTGAGTGTTTGATTGATTCAGATGCTCCGTCCATCACCACCCCCTTTTGTACCGCTTTTGGCCGCCATAAGTGTGGCAGGGTATGCTCAGACGTGAGTCCCTTGCTCACTTTGCCACTGGATTCAAGCAAGCCGGGCTGAAGACGGCTGGAATGCCAGAAACCGGTCCTCGGAAGCTTGTTTCCGGTCCAGGAAAGGCATGGCTTGGCAGTTCGGGCTGCACTGTTCCCATGAGGCACAGGGTCAGACTGATTTGCATATAGCCATGTCTGAACTGGGGTGGCAGAGTGGGCTAAAGAACGGTGATGGATTATACCCAGATCTTTTGACTGGGTGTGAGTGTTTGATTGATTCAGATGCTCCGTCCATCACCACCCCCTTTTGTACCGCTTTTGGCCGCCATAAGTGTGGCAGGGTATGCTCAGACGTGAGTCCCTTGCTCACTTTGCCACTGGATTCAAGCAAGCCGGGCTGAAGACGGCTGGAATGCCAGAAACCGGTCCTCGGAAGCTTGTTTCCGGTCCAGGGAAGGCATGGCTTGGCAGTTCGGGCTGCACTGTTCCCATGAGGCACAGGGTCAGACTGATTTGCATATAGCCATGTCTGAACTGGGGTGGCAGAGTGGGCTAAAGAACGGTGATGGATTAAACCCAGATCTTTTGACTGGGTGTGAGTGTTTGATTGATTCAGATGCTCCGTCCATCACCACCCCCTTTTGAACCGCTTTTGGCCGCCATAAGTGTGGCAGGGTATGCTCAGACGTGAGTCCCTTGCTCACTTTGCCACTGGATTCAAGCAAGCCAGGCTGAAGACGGCTGGAATGCCAGAAACCGGTCCTCGGAAGCTTGTTTCCGGTCCAGGGAAGGCATTGCTTGGCAGTTCGGGCTGCACTGTTCCCATGAGGCACAGGGTCAGACTGATTTGCATATAGCCATGTCTAAACTGGGGTGGCAGAGTGGGCTAAAGAACGGTGATGGATTAAACCCAGATCTTTTGACTGGGTGTGAGTGTTTGATTGATTCAGATGCTCTGTCCATCACCACCCCCTTTTGTACCGTAAATGATAAGTTGGCATTCAACCAGATGTCTAGGAGTTTTACCTTGGCCTTGGGGATGGGTAGAGGGTCTAGGTCATCAGACCCCATGCGTTAGACCAAACAGCAATATGCTTTCCTAGGACTGCAACCTCCTTCTTGCCAGCATTAAGTTTCAGACAGTTTAGATCATCCAAAGACAATCACGGAGAAAGGAGGCCACAGTGGCGCTGTTCACGATTTGTGATAATGATTTGTGTGTCATCAGCGTTGGAGATATTAGAAAACCACAATCTCCGTCAACTGGTGCACATGTACATTAAAGAGAGTTGAGCTACGTGAGAAGCGCTGAGGAACTCCCTGCTGCAGGCGGCAAACTGTAGACTTAAAAGGTTTTGGAGAAACATGAAAGGTGCATCCTGAAAAAAAAGAGGACTTCCAGCGCAGTGCATTGCCCCTGATTCCACAGGCCAAAGCCCCTTTAACAGTTTATTATGTGATATTTTGTCAAACACAGTGCTAAAGTCCAGCATCTAGATGGCCACAGTGTCTCATTCATCCAAAATCTGACAGACTGATTCAGAAGCCAGCAGCATGGCAGATTCAGTGCTTTGTTATGGACGAAAGCCGGATTGGGTATCATGCAGGAGCTTATTATCCTCCAGATAGCAGGACAGCAGAGTATTTTCATGTTTCTCAGCTTTTTTAGAGGAAAGCGGAAGCAATGATACAGGCCAGTAGTGTTCCTCTTTGGAAGGATCAAAGAGAGTTTTTCTCCAAAAGAGGAACCATCAAGGCATGCTTCCGTTGCTGCGTTGCACAGCCAGAGGTCAGGGATAGGTTAATAAATTCACATAGGGCACAGTGGATGGTTTCACTTCACTGCTCTAAGATGGAGGGAGAAATGGAGTTATCCGGGGACCCGTATTTAATAGTAAAGAAGAGGTCTGTGAATTCCTCCATTTGAAGAGAAAAGAAGTGATGCAGCTTAATGCAATCATCTGTCGGGTAGAACCACATCTCTAGTGGTGACTGGTTTCTAGCTTCTGGTAAGAAGGACGAGTAGATATATTCAAAGTTTTCAGAGACGACAGAGGCAAAAGCATTACAGCTCCCCACTTTGTGGCATGAGCAAGATGCAACCGCTGTAAGTTAGGTGAGATATTTGGTCATCTGAAAAATTGCACGTGATGAGTTCTTGGAAGAAGAGATTTCCTTAGCAGAATATCCTCCATGCGCCTGATTGATGATCACATGATAGGTTTTCAGAGCAGTCTTATGATGGTCTTTGCTACATTGATCATAAGATTATGCCAGAGGCATTCAAGTTTTTTGCCTTCAGAACCAAATGTTTGGCACAAAACCATGCTACAGATGGTTTACTTCTGTGGCTGACCATCTTAGTGATATGCGGGGGAAATCACATTGCTTGCTTTTGACAATTACTTGTATATTCACTTCAAGGGCATTTTGAACCCCCGCTATAGCGGCTACAGCTGGGGATGAGTTCCTAATGGCCTCTTCTTTCTGCAATTCAGTAGGCAACAGCTCATAATGAACACTACAAATGATGGGTTGATAGACAAGGGAAATAAGGATGGAAGGTTAAAATAAAGGATGGGTGAAATTGTATATGAGTGAAAGGATGTTTGGGTGGGTGAAAGGTTGCAAAGGTGAGTGATAGGATGCAGAAGTGGGTAAATGGATAAATGGGTAAAATAATGATTCAAAGGGTATACTATGATAGGTAGATGGTTAGATAGATTCCTGGATGGATGGATACATAAATAGATGGATATATGGATAAATGGATGGATTACAATGGTGAACGACTGGATGAGAGAATGTTAAGCTTAAATGGTGGGTTTCAAAGTGTGAATACTCGAACAATGAAAGGATGAATGGATAATTGCTTGGATGAAGAAAGAAGTGAGGTCTTACGAAGAAATAATGGAGGTCCTCTGGAGAGGGGTGTGCTCACCTACTTTAATTGCTTGGTTTAATCAAAGTTGTAGTTCAAAGTGGGGGTTATTTTAATATTCTGTCTGGAGGTATTTTAATTTTCTGTCCATTCCCTTCACTCACTGTATTTCTCAACTGAGGCAGATATGTATCCCACCCATCATTATTTATCACCTCCCTGCCCATGGCCTTTCACCAGCGATGATCTAACTGCAGCATGGTTCATTTTCAACACTACAGTGTTGGCTGTGCAATGTGGGCCTGCTTCAGTAGATTTGGCACTTACAAAGTTTTCATTACATTGCAAATCGAAAAACAAGGTGCGTTTTCCTTCCCTCCTAGTGCCTACTCAATCCCCTCCTAGTCCTTCACTTCTTTATTCTTTCCTAAGGTCTGTCCCAGTGTACCAAAAATATTGAAAAATCGATTCTTGGAATGTGCCACAATCTTCTGGCTAAGTTATTATTTATACTTCATGACTTCCATAATGGGTTTATGGCACACTTGGTCAGTGTTCCCTTTTGACATTTACTTGCAGTTACTGATTAAGCCAAAGCTTAGGCAGTCGGCACATGATGATCAATGACACCCCACTAGTCTAAAGCAAAACCTCTACCTGCCCTGCCCAATCCCTCTAACTTAACCCTGCAGTAAAGAAAGTTGAGTTTCATTTCGTTACTGCCAAGCAAATGTATTTGTAGGAAATAATTTGTGCTGGAGGGCGATGTCACGGAGTACAGTGGGACTAAGTGCCTGATTTCAAATTTTATGAATGGTATACTCTGTGATGAACTTGCCAAATACAATCTATATCCTGTTCCTTTCCCTGTAGTGTAGTGCATAGTTTTTTCTACTCTGTACTTACAGCAGACAGGATATCCACATTTTATACATGACATGTGTGACGTAGTGTCATTATTATTATTCATCAGCCTCTTTGAAGTCAAGGTAGAATTGAACGGCAGTTGGTGAAGTGCAAGGCCATTGGAATTAAAGTAACAAAATACCCGACCCGCTAGCTAGCATGCCTCCATTCATTTTGTAAAACAAGAGTACTCTTACTACATAGTGCATACTGCCTTAATCATTAATAAGGGGTAATTTATTTTTAATTTGCCACACAAAGTGTATAACTATTTTTTTACTCAGAAATCCTTTTAAAAGACAAGTATATGCAATGCAATTGGCCTCGCTTTTGGGACCTTATAAGCATTAGTCCATGCTGGACCTTATAAGTATTTATCCATGCAGCACATTATCTTGGGTGCTGCAACCAACTGCTCAAATTAAGCACTGCAGTAAGTGATATGACATCATTGTCATATCTGATTAGAGTGGCCTGTGACACACCATATACACCTTCTGTGGCCTTTACAGCGTATCCTGATCGTCATAGCTGAAAATCACAGCGTTTCTTATGGCTCATGCCGAGAGTTTTGAGCTTGTTACTTTACAATTACAACTTGATGGACATACATTAGTGATCAAAATAATGCTAGGTAAAAATCAGTATTTTAGTATATTCAACAAAATTCTAATCACTGTAATGCAGTCCAAAATCATTTTGATTTCCTGGGCTACTTAATCTCAAGCGTTTATCAAAAATTCATCGCGTTGGCAACTGTTAATTATTAGGTTTGATCCTTGTCACATTTCCAAAAAATAGCACACTCTTGAAAATGTATCAGGTCTGCCAGCTATGTGTTACTTGGCTAGTACTTTTTTCTACACTTGCTACTTCTGCAGAGTTATGAGTAGGGTAACCAACATGACAGTGCATAATGGAAATTGTAGTCTTGGTTCATTTTATTTGAGCTAAATGGCCCACAGCCGCTGACAACAAAGGCATGCAAAAGAAAAGACCTGGAATAGAAAAAGTGGTGGCCAGTGGGTACATGGAGCCATCTTGTCACCCTAGTCATAAAGGAGCTTAATGTGTTCTCTGAGCTTTGTTTACTTCCAGTAGATTACGCCTCATTCCCTGCCCTACGCCCTTCAGTGCCAACAACGAGACTACTGAGAGGCTAAGGATGTAGCTAAGCCCTGAGATATTATTGGGCTTCAAATGCTGCACGATGGCACTTCAACTGTCTCTAGCAACTTCAAGCTGCTGCCTGTTCCTGACGTTTTTTATTTCACATGCACTTTTTGGATGTCTGAAGGGGGTACAAGAGCTATTTAAGTGTGGAACTAAATTGATTTGTTCCAATTGTCCAATTGAGCTGGGTGCATAGATATACTTTACTCTACTTTATATCACTTTATTCTCATGTCACGGAAAAGGAACAAAAGTGTCATAAAAATCGCATGCAGCCTAAAGTGAGCACAAACTAGTCTGAGAAAGTAGAAACTGACCCTCGACGATAAACTAAATTAGGGCAGCCAGCAGCTGCATAGCGGAAGCACGCTGACTAAAAGACCAAGTTCATATTGAATATACCTGGTATTTATGAAACTACATCTGCACCGCATTTCTCCATAATGACTTTCACTCTGTGAGTTTGGGAGTTCTGCCAATGCCTGCCCTTTCTCTTAAAATAAAACTAAATATGAGAACACAACCGGCTGACACCATATCTCAACAAAGCTAGGGAATTTTGGGGAAATTGTATTACTTTAGCCTGCTCCTCCTCCACGGCAGCCCTGAAGGGCATAAAATAATCATGGGTCATACAAAAGCGATGTAATTTACAGTTTTCCACCTTTAAATCAGTATTTGACTATGCAGTGTTCTATCTAGTGCAGGTCACCTTCTCTCATCACAAAGAGGTAAAAATCCAAACGAAAGAACAAGGAGCACTTACAAAGTGTGGAAGAACCGTGCAACTAGGAACAGCGATGTGTGAGGTAACCAAGCTGTATATAGGGTGGCAATGCCCATACAGAAGGAGGGCCCATCACGCACTGTAATGTGTGATGGCCGAACAGATTATTATCCTAGTGAAATTGCCAGAAAGAGAGCTAAACACACAAAGGAGGGAATTTTACAGCAATGCACCAATAAAAAGGCAGCATTTCTGAATGCCATAGATAGTAACCAATGGCAATTGTTGGGTTTGCAATACCCCACAGAAGAGATATTACAGGTTGATCGAAGCTCAACCTAAAAAACTAAACTTTTTTACATCTAGTTTGCTGTTACTCTGCCTAATTCCTTTCAATAACACAGCAAAAAATGTTCCTTAAGGAATCACTTGATGTTTTTTTACAATTTCAAATATGTCACATCAGTGAACAAAATTCCATCAAAAACAAGAGATTTTCATCGCAAAACAAATATTTTATAGTTTTTTCATAGGATACATAGAAACATATCTTTCTAGCATCGCATAGGCATAAATCCATATGTCAATTCATGTATGGCAACTCAAGTATCCACTGCTTCATAGTTTCTGACATATGCAGTAGTATCTGACACTTTTTAGACACAAGTATATGGGCAATATTGACAAATCTGCCATATGTATATTATTCAACAGTTAAATACATAATTCCTATACATTGATTAGTAATGGTATACAATAAAAAGTGTCATTCCTTTCAGGCATACAGTGCTTTTACCTTTTATGTGAAGCATGTGTGGGTAAAGAATTACCTTTGAGTGTGACGAATCACATCAAATTCCAATGGCCCTAGGGGACTAGAAATGTACTGCTACTGTGCCACTATACAAGTGCCAATATATAATTTTATACAAGTGATTTCGCACAGAGCATTGTTTTTAATATGTCTTTTTTCTTTCTTGATATAGCAATTCCTGCTTTTCCAACACATATACAACAGGGAATAACAGCCTGACTGTGGCAGCAGAGATTGGAGGCAATCAGAGCCAAATTCCAATGGCTAGTGGCTCTGTAGAAGGAGGAGATTAGGCAGCTGCTGCTGCCCCGGGCTCCAACCAGCCTACAATTTAAGGTGACAACATTGCCAGCACTGCTTGCAGCTGAAAACCTCCCATCTAACCACTTCTGACCCCTCCTCCCGCTCAGACCACCTATTCCAGTGCTGTGTCATGCGACACTTGGCGCAGCTAGACCGTAGAATTGCCCGATGGAGGATAGCCTCGAGGAGCTAAAGATCCACATAGAGAACACATTCTTTTAGCCTTTTTTTATTTTGGTGGGAAGGACATTTTGCTGTGGGTGCAGAGGGTGGAAAGTGGGATGGGAACATGACTAGTGTGGACTTTTCCTTGGCCTTTTTGGACATTGGTTGGGGATGGGGTGATTTGTTTAGGGAAAAGTGGGGGGGCTGTTTTGGGTGGAGAGGGTGGGCTTTATTTTTGTATGTTGTATTGGTACTAAAAATATAAGGTAAATGAAAAATTATTCTTCTGCTTTATGCCTGAGGTTTTACTTTTAAATTACTGCCTTTTCACACATGCTGTTTTTAATTGGGTTATCAAGGTATATGTATACCAGTTAGTTATAGATATTTATACCCATGTCCTACTACCCTCTGTAACTATATTATTGATTGACAATTAGCGGGTTAGGGTATGCTGCCATTTCTTATATTGCCTACAACAGCATAGATAAACAAGGAAAGTCAAAGTCGTATAGTATCGTTAACTGCAATAGAAATGAGTTACTTACTAACTAAAGTAGTTCACTTCACTCCAGTTTCATTACCTGAATGGATGAATTAATGGCTGCTAACTCCCTCCATTTTTAGAAACTTCTTGCAGGGTATCCCAAGGCACCTTCTTAATGGTGATGGTAGTAGTTGCAGGCTAGTGCACTTACAGGGAAGGCATCACAAGAAGCAAGGACCCACTCCCACCTAGGTGAGCTCCAACTGTAAGATTAACCAAAAAGAGTATCCATCACAGGCAACTAAATTGAAAAAAACACATGAAGTTAGTGGGCCATATATTTATATCATAGTTTTACAAACACTGAGACCAGACTATTACCACCATAACACAACAAAGGTATGAATACCTGCTATTATAACAAAAACCAGCAATAGCAACTTTGTCTGAGCAATGGGGAAGTTGAAGTTAAAAGACTTGTAAAGAGCTCGATCACCATGCGGTCTCTTGGCTCTGAGGACACAAATCCGGAGAAGTTTGAAAGAGTCAGCTAATGTGAAAAGGCTCGTGAAAAGAGGAAGGTCCTGAGGGCTTTACGGAAGTCAAGATAGGTGGAAGAGGACCTAATCGTAAGTGGAAGAGTATTCCAGAAAGTAGAAGCCAGGATGGAGAACTTCAAGCCCCCAGATTTCTTCTTCCTAAAGCGGGGGACAGAGAGTATGGACTGGGTTGAAGAACGCAGGTCTCGGCTTGGGGCGTAAGCTTTGATTTGGGAGTTAATAAAAGCTGGTGCAGTTCCTGCCAGGGCCTGGAAGGTCATACAGCCCATTTTAAAAAGTGTGCGTTCCCCGGATGGGGAGCCAGTGCAGGGTTTTTAACAGGGGTGTAACGTGATAGGACTTAGCGAGTTTATAAATACGTCCGTCTGCTTGATTTTGAATGAGTTGGAGGCGCCAAAGGTCATAGGCAGGGGAACCAGTGTACAGAATGTTGCCATTATCAAGGCGTGACATGACCACAGCCAGAAGAATGAGTTTAAGAGCGGAGAAAGAAAAGAAACGGGATATCTTACGTATTGTGCGGAGGGTCAAAAAACAGGAAGAGACCACAGTGCTGATCTGGGAGTGCATTGTAAGTTTGTGATTAAGTTTGATCCCTAGTGTTTTAACAGAGGGGGAAGGTGAAGGGGAAGTGCCCAGGGAAGGGGGCCAAAAAAGGGGGATCCAGGGACTGGAGCTGCCACCTGTAAGTACCAATTCGGCCTTATCAGGGTTTAGCTTGAGGTGATTGCAGTTCATCCAGTTCATGGGGAGCTATTTAATTAAAACTAAAATCATGAATTCCTCAGGTCAGGAGCAGTGGAATTATATTCAGGAGTTGAATTAACAAGGTTAAGCATTTATGCAACTCAAGGCCTGGATTATGATGCCAAATAATGTTCTATATCAAAATCCATTTCATGCGTTGGTGGGAAAGTGGGGCTGGTGTAGACTATTGGTCAGGTAATAAAAGATCCCGCAGTAAGTTGGTGTCACTCTCACCACATCCACCCCACCATTTATGGTGTACATTACATCATCTCATAAAATGATACAGCCTGGGGGGAGAGAGTTAGGGGATTCATTAATAGGTGGGAAAGAGGATTTGGCGAAACGTGTGACAAAGACAAACACTACACTACATCATTATTCATCACGGTGATGATAAGCAGCACATCAACATTAATCTGTTGTGGAAAGAAATAAAAAAATTAGTATGACACAGTTCAGTTAAATCCACGGCAAACAGTCCTTCAACCACAGAGACCCAAGTTGTATATCTAAATATTCTGTCATCTAGGTTTGAATAATACAAATTAGGGAGGAGTAGATTGGGTGGGCTGAGGGGGGCTGTACGGAGTGATAAGTGCCTGGATGCTAGAGCTACGCACATACAACTAGCCACTTCAGACTGAACAGTGACAGAAGCACCCGGGTTACTGAGAGAATACAAATGGAGGGCAAATTGGAAGGTTGTTTTTTTTAGGTCACTCATACGCTTGAAGATGGGTTGGTTCACTATCAAAGTTGAGGTGTCATTTGTGGGGCAATTTGATTAGGGGCACTTAATGGTCAAAATAGGAATCAGAGGCACAGAGGTATGGGGACCATGGTTGTGGTCCCTCAGTGAGGAAGGTCAAAAAGTACCTACTAACGTTTACTGTACAAACCTGACCACAGCCTGGTTCCCTCTGTAGTTAGTGAACCCGCACAGTTCTAAAAATGATGTTTTTTAAAATAAAAATTATAATGTATTGCTAAATTGGGTGGTGCATCTTCATTCTTCTTGGAATGTCCTTCTTTGGTGCCTGGCTGAACTGGTCCAGACAGGTAAGCAGGAGTGTTATGGAGTTTTCACCTTCATGCAGGAGAAGAAGAGGTCTGTTAAATTGTAAAACAGAAATTATATTGTAGTGTCAAGGAAAAGGACAAAAGGTAAGCTTCATGAGAAGCGTATCAACTACCAATATTCAGAGGCAGCGCAAGAGCATAGGCTGATGCAATCATTCATTTTAGCAGTCACAGCAGATCATTTAACTGGGAATTGAGAGCAATTTACAACCAAGTAGCTAGCTGCATGTACTAAGCTGATCGATCTCACAAATGTCATCATAACATTTAGCCAAGTGCCTGCATCTTGTGATGATGATGATGTGACTTCTCAAGTCTGTTACCAGTTACATGCAACAGCCACCCCACCACAACCACATAATAGTAGTTTCATATTTTAGCCATCACACACACACTACTCAGCATTTCTCAAGTCAACACACCTCTCTACAGTCAACAGAGCTATGTAGGCATGAGAGTTATCATCATGTTGGTTTCCCCTTTAATCGATAGACTCAATACTTTCCTACTTCTGGCTGTTGAGGTAGTCCAGCCCTAAGTATTTCCAGCCTCCTCCTGACTCTGAGTAACTAATCAATCCAACTCCGTCCCAAGACCTATAATGCACTGCAGTTGAAGAACAAGAAAAGAAACAGATTTTGAGTTTAGATTTATGTTCATTAACTAAAGTGAATGTTCTGGTCTCCTAAGAACCAGAAAAAAAAGGAATGGACCCTGCAAGTAAATTTTGTTAAATATGAAAGGGATAATTCTTTTCAGGTAAAATAACCACCAATCAGGCCCAACATTGCAAATCATTGAAATCAAGATTACAAATGAATAGTTGAACACCCTCCCACACTGCTTGCCAACACAGGAATTGTTAATCATCACTTACAATCGCTCAATAATATCTTACTCATTGCTACAATAGTTAGTTACCTGTTCCAATCAAAGCAGGTCAGTATATAGGAGTTACTCAATTGTATCTCCTCTTTGATCAAAATATTGGAATGTTTTGTCTTGTAAATCAAATGATGTTTACTGGGTTAGCCCTTCAAGGGGATGATAAAAGAAGGATAGCCATGGAAGGGAGGCAGGCATTGTCTCCAATGTCCTTGAAGGGAATGGGGAGGATTCTTCAATATATGCTGGTCTAATTTCAATCCGGCCATACAAGTGCCTAGAAATGTTGATTGACACAAACATAATGTTCCACTAGCTATATCTTTCTTTTTTGGCAAAGCAGTTTGGTGACAAATCATAAAAAAGTTCTGTGGTGGCCTTCTCTCAGTCAAAGAAATAGAGATAGTCCTCAAACCTCAGGTGTTTTACCCAAAACTTGGTCATCATGATCTAGCACACTGAGCCTGACCAATCACCCTCATCCTGTTCTTGTGTCATTTCAGGAACAGTGTGATATGAAGTGTTAGTTCAGTTTGATCATCTTCAATCTCTCCACAGTTTGAGGCGAGAGACTAGTCCTTTCACTGTGCCAGCTGCACTGAACACATGTTCAGCAGACACACAGGCTACCAGACAACCCAGATAATTTATTGCCAGCCTGCTGAGCTCTGGCTATTGGCACATCGTCCCATACCAATACACCAATAGGTTTTGATCCACATAGACCTCTCTTGGGACATACAGATAGTCCTGAAACTTTCCCTGAATAGTTATTGGTGCTGCCACTTATTCAACCTCTTTTATCTTCACCTCAGCACTGGACATACGACCTGCAAATTGCAACCAATCCAATGTAGTGTTTCTGCCAGAGTGTTATATTCCTGTTGTTGTTGCCACCTGTGTTAATGTTGCTGGGGTTGGCTGCTGTGAGACAAGAGAACTGCCATCTTTGGTAGTTGAAGGTAGCACCCCACAACTTGTGTTTGGGGGTAGGACATTCATTTCTAGCCATTCTTCTTCCAGGTCTCTGGTTCACTGAACAATCCACGACTTATATTCTGAAATATCCCCTTCTGAAAAAGGAATGAAAGTAGGCAGAAATGTTTTGTACTGCTGATCAAGTATTGTGGCACAGATGTACTCTTTGGACGACATGTTACTTTGCAGCCTTGCATTATAAGCCAAGCGAAAAATGAAGCTCTAAACTAAATTATGCGCATCTTTATTTACACTTGCGAACCTTGTGGCCACCATTTTTAACTGGTCCTTATCAGATGCAAAAATGGGATAGATTGGCCCATTGTACTGTCCTCCATGCTGACTTCTCATGTGAAAACCTCAAAAGGAAGCAGCATCTCTATCAGGCATTTGACTAGGCCCCATTTGGTCATCACAGTTGCATCCCCATCTCCCGTGAATGAAATACTCATTGATCAACTTGTACTGCTTAAACAGATGCTGCAACCTGAAATAAGTTGAGGTCCAAACCTCTTAATGCCTCCTGTATGAGGGCTTTAACTGATACTCTATTATCACATTATCACACTGAATGATCCTCAACTGCTTCCGGGATTTAAAAGAATGGCTGGAATGAGTGCAGATTCTTCTGCAGGTGGTCAGTAAGTTGCTGACTATGTCTTCTTTTTTTAGAAAGTTCTGCACAATGAGAATGATGCAATGAACCAAACCAGGGACCCTGAAATAGCCACCATCTGCCAAGGCCTTAACGATATTACTGTCATTGTTCTTGGCCACAAACCCAATTCTGAAACCATTGGGTTTCAGCCATTCAAACACTTTGCTGTTAAAGTCTTCCAAAATGTTTGCAGCAGTATTGGATTACTACATAGAAAACATAGCTACTGTTTAATGCATGTGACCCAATGCCCTTAAAACCTTTTCCAGTGGCGAGACCTGGAGATACCTGTTGCCTAAACCCCACAAAAGAGATGCAGTGCGCATTGATACAAATGTAATCAGTGTCTTGACAACTGGCCCACATGACTTTTGTCAGTGGATAGTGTGGACACAGCACTCTGTTGCAAAGCTTGCCCAACCAATTGCAGCACATCATGATGGAGCACTGAAACAGCAACTCTGGCTAAAATAGGTCCTGTTGAGAACCTTCTATTTCAGCCAGATGTCCCCCACAAATTCTAAAAACTTCACACCTTCTACAAAAGGAAAAGGGAGGTGATCCAGAGCAAATATTTGAGCCAGCTACCCATCGTACAAACGCTTGGTTGCATTCATAGGGACCCCGCCTAAT
The DNA here is from genome assembly GCF_964261635.1 of Lissotriton helveticus. NCBI lineage: Eukaryota > Metazoa > Chordata > Amphibia > Caudata > Salamandridae > Lissotriton > Lissotriton helveticus. Next base: position 886,281,772 of record NC_136068.1, on the reverse strand, counting down.
CATGGCCATAATGGTAGCCTGGATATTTTTCCTTTGTGGTGCCACTAAGCCAGATAACGTCTGGAGAGAACCAGGAGGTGGTAGACTCAATGTGTGTCTTGGGGAAGACACTGTATACTGTTGCTGTGGTGTCTCCATCTGACTCATGTGCCATTGCAAGCTTGCAGAGGAGGGTGATACTGGTGCAGTGCTGTGGACAGGGCTGCTCGGTGTAAAGAGCATTTCAGCCTCTTCTTTCTTATCATCTTAACCTCTCACCATGATTGGAGGTGATTCCTCTCTCTCATCAACAACACCACCCAAGCCAATTTTTTTAAAGTCGCCTCTACACCGGATATGGGGGATTTTTTTCTCATATGAGTTGTTTGGCCTCCAGTACCATAGTGTGAACCAGTCTTCCCTTCATGAACACTTGTGTGGCAAATACAGCATACCGTAAAGTTTTCCTCCTGCTTGCTATTTGTAAAAATGTCCCAAACCGGGAAGGTAAACTTTTTCAGTGGGCCACTGGTGTCATGGCCTATGCCTGAAGAACTGGACATAGGTAGGTGTGGCAACAATTGGCTCTCTGCAGTGCATACTTCTACTGAGATAGGGGTGGATGCAGATTTATTTGGGGGCCTTACAAATAAGGGGGCTGATGCTGGTGGTGGTCCTACATCCCTCGGAGCAGGCTGAATAGGAGAGGTAATGTTGTCTCATATGGGCCAGCTTAGACAATGATTGGCTCATCCTCATCCTCACCCATTTCCAACAATGTAAGGCTTTTAGGAACTTTCATTTTCCTGAGCCTCTACTGGCGTGTCTTGGACTCAGCCGGGGTCCAATCCATGTCCAGATCAGTAGGGGGCTTGGAGAAGATGTAGGAGTACTCTTCCTTTCCTGGCTGGAGATCCGGAAGCCAATGGTTCTAAAGCAAGATGTTCTTCTTGTTCAGCAGGAAGCTCAACTTCCTGCTCGGCTCCTACCTCGGGAATATCTACTTTTTATCGCTATGGCTGTTATCCACTTTGCTCAGTTTCCTGCAGCGATTGGGTACTACTTTGCATTGGAGACAGATTCAATTCAATGTCATTGCTTGTTGGTGTCGCAATGATTCCAGTGGCTGCCTCTGCGAGAGACAGAACCTTGGGCTTAAGTTGGGGTGGTGCAGTTGATGTGAGAGTGCTGCTCATAGCTTGCACTCCTGAGGCTGGTGCATCCGGCACAAATTTTCAGAAAAAGGTTCTGGCTGGCATATAGTGGTGGAAAGTTGTTTTCTTCGCAGCATATTTCTTTGGGGCCATCTTAAAGCTGTTAGTTGGCATGGCACTTAGCTGCAGAAGCGGAAGAGATTGGAGGACTCATGTCTAGGCCTGGGTGTGGAATTCTACTCCGCTTGTGGAGTTTGCAGAGTTTTCCCCATTCCGTGTTGCACGTAGCGTGTGGGGTTCCAAAAACTCAGCTTCACAGAGTGGAGTTTTTTCATCCCTAGTGCTCACCAACAATAAGTTGCCAGACACAAGCGTGGAACATCTAACTCCAGCCCACTTCACAGTGAGATTTCTCAACAAGGATGGTCGCGGATGGCCTGCACTGCTTGCTTTGAGAAACCTACCACTCGCATTGAGGAAGCTGCTGCTTGAGTAGAACATCTACCCATGTGGCAAAAAGAAGAATTGTCCTCTTTCTCTGCGCATGGTGCCATCTGTACTAGACGAACACCTGGTGCTAAAAATCAGCACATACGGTGCAACCTAATGCACTCCACCACTTGCGGAACTCCATGTTTGGCAGCAGAGATTTTTGGCTATACAAAATGGCTCCTGGCCACATGGTCAAATAACACAACCAGCAGGGAGACATGGTCACAACAAAGAGCATATGCAGGCCTATGGCAAAACTGGCTATCTACACAAAATGGCCATTGACCACATGGTCAAACAATAACAACAAACAAGGAGGCATGACCACAATAAAGAACACATGCATGACTATATCAAAAGTTGAAAAGCACACTGGCTGACGAGGCCTACACAAAATGTCCACCAGCCACATGGTCAAACAAAAACAACCAGCAAGGAGACAGGGCCACAACAAAGAACACATGCAGGCCTATGACAAAAGCACGCTGTACACATAGCCAGTGGTCACATGGTCAAACAGTAAAACCAAGCAAGGAGGCACAACAAAGAACACCTAAATGCCTATGGACACCAACTACACAAAATTATCCCTGGCTACATGTTCACAAAACAACAACCAGCATGGAGGCTTGGCCACAACAATGAACACATGCAATCCTATGGAAAAAACACTAAAGCACACTGACTGGCTAGACTACACAAAACGGCTAACGGTCACATGGTCAAACACCAACAATCAGCACATACAGGCCTATGGCAAAAGCACACTGGCTACCTACACAAAATAGATAGCCACTGGCCACATGGTCAAACAACAGCACCAGGCAAGGAGGCATGGCCACAGCAAAGAACACATGCAGGCATATGGCAAAGCAGTAAAGCACACTGGCTGGCAAGGGCTACACAAAAGGGCCACTAACCATATGGTGAACGAACAAAAACCAACAAGGAGGGATGGCTACAATAAAAAACAGATGCATGTCTATGACAAAAGCAGCAAAGCACACTGGCTGGCTAGGGCTACACAAAATGATCACCGGCCACATGGTCAAACAACAACAACCAATAAGGAGGCATGGCCACAACAAAGAACAAATGCAGTTCTATGGCAAAAGCAGCAAAGCACGCTGGCTCGCTAGGGCCCCACAAAATGGCCACTGGCCACATGGTCAAACAAAAACAAACTGCAAGGAGGCATGGTCACAGCAAAGGACACATGCAGGCCTATGGACACCGACTACACAAAACAGCACATGCCACGAGGCATGGCGAAAAAAACAAATGGTGGCCTATGACAAGCACACTCACTGGCCAGACAAAGGAGGCTTATTAACACTAAAGTAAGTGCTACCAATAATTCAGCAATGCCTAAAACGAAAATTAACCAAGCTATAAAAATAAAACAACACACGTCCACCCAAGCATTAAATATTTCCCCACCTACACACTTTTTGCAGAAAAAAACATGAAATGCTCCCCAAAAAAGCACATTTTTATTTTAATCCCATACCATCCCTGCTCTAAATGTTGTTTTAAACAACAGATACAACGGAAACAGTTGCTTCATGCACCCATGACCAGCAGTAGGTTGACTGCCTGGATGACCATCAGCAATCTAGACCACATAGTAAAATAAATGAATATATTGCAAATGTATTAACAAACATGCAGAAAATGTACTGAACTGTGTGCCATTTTTGCAATCCAAAAGATTAAATATTAAACACAAACAAAATAACTAGTCCCCTACTGACACTGCAGGCCACCCACTACAATAATTTTTAAAAATTCAATAAAATTAAAAATAATTTCTGGTGCATGCCCACCATCAAACAAACATCGCCCTTATACAACACTTTTTGAACTTACCTGTGATATCACAAGATCAAAGTCCTTAAATCCAATGGTATATATGCAGCAGACAATTAGCGTGATCCTCCCAGCTCCAAATCAAAGTGAAAAGTGACCAGGAGATGAACAAATCTATGGGAGGAGCCTGCTGGACAGTAACAGGAGGTTGCAGTTTCCATGGAACTTCCTTTTTGCTGAAAAAAAAGTCAAATAAAAAAAGTATTCTTTCACTTAAAAACAACTTGAACGGTCGGTTGCAGTAGAATATTAACCTGAAAACGTGTTCCTCGAGAAGAGAATCTGCTTGAGGTGCAGCTGTGGTCACTTGCGCTCATCAGCATCATGAAAAAGGCACAGTCATGGCTGGAAGGAGTGTTAGCCCCACCACATCTCGTGCACGCTTGCTAGCATCCAGCAAGTCTCATGACGCTCTATAACACACGGCAGAACAAGTTGTGTGTGCAGCAATGGGAAAAAAATTCCACCATGCGTCAGATGGCGGGATTTAGCTCGGAACTCTGCGAGCACAGTGTTTTTTCCGTCCACACCTTTATAGGCATACCTATTGCATGCGTGGTGTGACTTACTTCACTGTTATTCTTCCTATCTTTTGAGATAGGCATCAATGACATTAGCTAATATTATGTGAAGTTGCTATGTGTAAGCAGTTACTGTATCTCCATAAAAAATAAAGAGCTTTCAACTAAAAAAAGAATATATCGGATTCAGATTTTTTCTTGAAATATCAATTAGGCTTGAATGCATTAGGAACACCTGAAAATATAAATATTAAGCTCTATACAAGACCGCTGAACACTGATGACACTGTAACACACATGAGCTCACCTATGTATGACAGAATTGAAGTCTATAGGAACGAATTTCCATATAAGAAAAGGTTGCGAACTATTTCTGGCATCTGATTTGCTATGAATAAACATAAACACCATCCACTGTCCAGTATTCAATCACATATCTATCTACAAATGGAGGGGTGAACATATATTGCCTACTACGGCGTAAAAATGCATTGCTTCTTGCATATTGCACACGACTGGGAGGGACCTAATGTGTCTCCTTTAGGTCACCGGCCTATATTGCCCTCTCCTAAGAGCATTTCTCAAGGATGTAATTTATGATGACAATGAAAAGGCTAAACCTCGTGGAATAGGTGTCCTTTTCGAATTTAAATTGACTTACTTCCACTTCTATTGACCTTGATTTTCGGCTTGTTTTTCCAATTAGTCTTCATAAAATGGATCTTTAAAAATACTTTAAATGCACTGAGAGTGATGCATGTCACTGTCGAAGAAATGTTAAGTTGAGGAATTTAGGAGAAACTAAATGATTTGTTGGAAATCGTCTACCCTCTTGTCTAAAATATCCAAATGATTTATCGTGTCCTCTAGGAGACATCAGTTGTACTTCCCATTGGTGTACGTTCGATATCCACTAGACAGTCCCTTCCCTTGATTTCTGGTTATGTTGCAGTGCGAAATCACCTGGCTCACGAATTAAAGTGTTTTACAACCCTTCAGCTGGTATCTTTATGAGGTATCAAGGAATCATTTATGATACATTTTACAATGACCTACTGCCAATGTAACATCTTTATGAATGTAGCACTAATGAGAGGATTTTCTATCCCTGAAGTAATAAGAGAAGCGCTTCTGTCCTTCACGGTGCGTTACCAAGAACGTTAAGGACAAGTCAAAAGTTCGGTGTTAGATGTAGGGACTGAGATATTATGTCTCAAAGAGATGAAAGTGAGTCAGCAAAGCACGGTTTTGATGAAGTATGAGAAAGTCATAGCTGTCTGTATTATAAAGTATGCACAGGGCCGCCTCACTAGCATTCTCCACCCCTTACATCAAAAAGAAAAACTATTTAACAAAAAATAAGATTACGTAGTGTAATATTACGTTTAAGGCAGCTTCTACTACTCAATATTTCAGGCTCCTGCAAGAATTGAGATTGATAGAAACGTGATATTCCTGCGAGAGCAAGCATATTGTTCATATGTGATCAATGGGTGTGTAGCAGTCTGGATTTAACCACAAAGCACTTCCTGACCTACAACGTCAAAACTATCATTTGAACAGCAGGTCCAGTAGGACCGGGACCCTTGAGTATGAGGGCTGACTGTACCCAATTATACTTGCATTTTTTCTCACTAAACGTTGGCCAGGTAGGACAATTTTTCTAGCCTGACTTAGGGCCATGACATGCTTAGTATACCACTGATAACCCTTTACACTGGGGGTATTTTCCCAAGAATGTGTGATAACCATCACAAAAGTAACTTAATACAACTTCCAACATCACAGTGTATCGCAGGAAAATGACGCTGTGTTAACCAAGCATTCTCAACATGGCGGTACCATGCGATAGCCTCCAGATAACATGTCAAATATCTGTGTTAAAATCAACGCCACGCAGCAAAAATGCGAAACGCAAACGCAAAAAACCCTTCGACAAAGAGAGCAAAAACCAGCGACAGGCCTGCTAGTCCCATGCATCTGGCGGGAAAATGCACTATAAAAGGTACAAATACAACACACCAGAAACAATCTAAAGTGCCTAGCAACATGGATCCACCCAGACCTAGCGCCGATGCAGACACAAACCCCACAACCCCCACAGACAACCAGCAAGGAACAACGGGGTCGGGGAAGGCCAGGGAGAAGAGGGAGAGGAAGACCGTGTGCAGTCCGCAGGAAAACCAGATCAGAGTCACAGAAGTGCCAGAACACTACCATCAACTGGCCCACAATTAGACTACCGTGAATGCAGTCGGAGTGTTGATGAGGCCAATCATGGAGGCCAAGAGGCGCTGGCATGCTGTGACAACCTAAACCAGGCACAAACCCTCTGCCAACAGGAAGGCTGCAACTGAGACAGGAGGTGGGAGTACTGCTCCACAGGAGGAGCTAGAGGAAACCGAGGCCACAGTCATCAGTGTGAGGATGGTGCAAGGAGTTGGGAGTATGTACATAACTTGAGAGGACCTGAAACAACATCAACAGGGTGAGTAATGACCAGGGACTCGGGGGACTGGTGAAGATGGGCACAATGGCACACGTGCACTAAGAGGTCTAGCACACTGCACACCCACAATGACCCAGGATCATGTCCATGTTGTCGCGAGCACACTCCAGCACACACACATAACAAGAACAGCACACCCACATTGACGACAATTTGGTACAAGACGCAAACACGATTCTGCATAACAGAGGACACAACTGGGTTTGCATATGCACAGAAACAGGCCTACTACATCTGACAGAGCTGGAAACTGTGAAATGGAAATGTACGCGTACAACCTCACATCCGTCATGTAGTCCAAATGTACATGTCCCGCATCTAAATCCTGCACCACAAAAACAGTCACAATGCACATTGTCATACAGTCTGCAGGTAAACATGGACAATGCGCTGACATACATGTCAACACAATGTTAACATGCATCTCCCCTTCACATTGCAGAGGGACACACATCACCCCCAGCAGAGCACCGTAGACAACACATCAGTGATGCCGGAAAGGACCACCACACCTTCGACACCAATGCCCTACAACAGCCCATGGACATCCCACGCAACCCACCACCAGGACCAGGGCAGCCAAGCTACTCAGAGGAAAACACAGACCCTGCAACAGACAACATAGCAAGAAGACCCACAAGCATGGCTGGCTCACAACACTTCACCTAGCCACACATGGCACCCCAATGTAATGTGTCAGAACGTCAAAAGGAGGTGGCCGGACAGGTGCCGATGGGGTCCGAGCCATGGAAGGCAAAGGAGATCACACAGTGGGTGTCTAATATCCTTCAGGGATCACTTACACCCCACAAAGGAGCCCCACACTGCCATATTATATACTAGGGGTTATAGGGTAGGTCATGCCAATCACAGGGGTAGCTCTCCATACCATTGTGTACCCTAGTGTATGTAGGTGTTTTAACTGTATTCTAATGTGTCTCTTTCAGCATAGCACTGGCCCTGGGCCTAGTTAAACAGAGCCCAGGGTCAGTCAGAGTCAGTTATCACCAGTATCAGTCAGCAAAACGTTGGGGGGTGCCCAGGGCACAGGATGAATTTGCAACAGGCAGGAATCAAGGAAACTCCTATTCTTTCCAGTTTAAATGTCTAAGAAGATTGCCGGTTTCATTTGCACAGAACTCGTTGTGCTAAATCTTTGGCAGACCCTACCTTCTGTCTTGGTCAATGCTCCCCCCTGCCGCCGCATTCTGGTGTCATCTGTGCGGCCGCTGTGTGGGGGTGGACTTGCAGGGGGCGGACTACAAATCCCGATAGACCTTGCGGCCGGAAGCCGCGTTACGGGGAAACGCGTCAGGAGGCGCAGAAATAGACGCTCCACCTCCGGCAGAGTGGGAAGATTGCCGGTTTCATTTGCACAGAACTCATTGGGCTAAATATTTGGCAGACCCTACCATCTGTCTTGGTCAGCGCTCCCCCCCGCCGCCGCATTCTGGTGTCATCTGTGCGGCCGCTGTGTGGGGGTGAACTTGCAGGGGGCGGACTACAAATCCCCATAGACCTTGCGGCCGGAAGCCGCGTTACGGGGAAACACGCCAGGAGGCGCAGAAATAGACGCTCCACCTCCAGCAGAGCGGGAAGATTTTCGGTTTCATTTGCACAGAACTCGTAGGGCTAAACCTTTGGCAGACCCTACCTTCTGTCGTGGTCAACGCTCCACCCCGCCGCCGCATTTTGGTGTCCTCCGCGCGGCCACTGTGTGGGGGTGAACTTGCAGGGGGCGGACTACAAATCCCGATAGACCTTGCGGCCGTAAGCCGCGTTATGGGGAAACGCGCCAGGAGGGAAAGAAATAGACGCTCCACCTCCGGCAGAGCAGGAAGATTGCCGGTTTCATTTGCACAGAACTCGTAGGGCTAAACCTTTGGCAGACCCTACCTTCTGTCTTGGTCAACGCTCCCCCCCGCCGCCGCATTCTGGTGTCATCTGTGCGGCCGCTGTGTGGGGGTGAACTTGCAGGGGGCGGACTACAAATCCCCATAGACCTTGCGGCCGGAAGCCGCGTTACGGGGAAACACGCCAGGAGGCGCAGAAATAGACGCTCCACCTCCAGCAGAGCGGGAAGATTTTCGGTTTCATTTGCACAGAACTCGTAGGGCTAAACCTTTGGCAGACCCTACCTTCTGTCGTGGTCAACGCTCCACCCCGCCGCCGCATTTTGGTGTCCTCCGCGCGGCCACTGTGTGGGGGTGAACTTGCAGGGGGCGGACTACAAATCCCGATAGACCTTGCGGCCGTAAGCCGCGTTATGGGGAAACGCGCCAGGAGGGAAAGAAATAGACGCTCCACCTCCGGCAGAGCAGGAAGATTGCCGGTTTCATTTGCACAGAACTCGTAGGGCTAAACCTTTGGCAGACCCTACCTTCTGTCTTGGTCAACGCTCCCCCCCGCCGCCGCTGGTGTCATCTGTGCGGCCGCTGTGTGGGGGTGAACTTGCAGGGGGCGGACTACAAATCCCAATAGACCTTGCGCCGGAAGCCGCGTTACGGGGAAACGCGCCAGGAGGCGCAGAAATAGACGCTCCACCTCCGGCAGAGCGGGAAGATTGCCGGTTTCATTTGCACAGAACTCGCTGGGCTAAATCTTTGGCCGACCCTACCTTCTGTCTTAGTCAACGCTCCCCCCCCACCGCCGCATTCTGGTGTCATCTGTGCGGCTGCTGTGTGGGGGTGAACTTGCAGGGGGCGGACTACAAATCCCGATAGACCTTGCGGCCGGAAGCCGCGTTACGGGGAAACGCGCCAGGAGGCGCAGAAATAGACGCTCCACCTCCGGCAGAGCGGGAAGATTGCCGGTTTCATTTGCACAGAACTCGTTGGGCGAAATCTTTGGCAGACCCTACCTTCTGTCTTGGTCAACGCTCCCCCGCGCCGCCGCATTCTGGTGTCATCTGTGCGGCCGCTGTATGGGGGTTAACTTGCAGGGGGCAGACTACAAATTCCAATAGACCTTGCGGCCGGAAGCTGCGTTACGGGGAAACGCGCCTGGAGGCGCAGAAATAGAGGCTCCACCTCCCGCGTCGCGGGAGCGCACGGGCTAAGCCCGGGCATAGGGTGGGCCCTCTGAGGTCCTCAGAGACCGTAGGAGACTGCGCTGGGCCCCCCTCATCAACAAACATTCCATGATAAAGACTCCTTGCGTAACATTGTAGTAAGCTGGTTTATTTAAAACATTCAACTTGGTTGTTAAAAATGTATATTTAGTGACCTGCTTGAGTTGACTTTGTTAGAGTGGTTTAAATAGGCCCCTACAGTGATTAGTGACCATCATGATGTTGTCACCCCCTAGGGACAGGTCCTTATTGGCAGGAGGAGCTAATCAAGGTACACTTGACAACTATGTTGTCAGGGTTGCCACAGAAACTGATAGGGAAATCGCTCTTGCAGAGCGACGGGCTGAGAGACGTCGCTCTATTGAACTTATCAAGAATAAGCGTTCATCCCTGGGCCCGTTACAGCTAGCAACTTTATCACTTCCCATTACTTATTGCGGAAGCGAGGGCTGTGAGGCATCCTTTAATGAGAGTATCCCGCTACTCCTGCAAGATAGAACCCCTCCACTAGTTGTAACCAATGACTCGCTCATAAATGACTCAGTTTCTCACTGTAACTTGATACCAGAGGTAGAAGTCCTGCCGGATACCCCACCACCACGAGTAGACCCAGTCCATAAATCAAATGAAGCTCTCAAAACCCCCCGAGCCCAAGGCCCACCACCGAAAAAAAGGAAAAAGAGGGGTAGTGCTTTACAGAAAAATAAAATTACTCATATTAACTCTGGGAACTCCAAAAGCTCTTCACCTCATGCATCTACAACTCCTCCAATAGTTATTCCATCACACCTCCCAACAAAAGACTTATCCAGCACTGATCCAATGGGTAGTATAGAACAATTAATGAGATCATTCGTATTGCCATTAGTAGAGAGGCTAAAAGGAATAGCCCACCAACTGGGGAATTTAGAACAGACTATCGGGGAAATTAAAGGGGCATTTAAGGACTTATCAAAGTCAATACCAGCGCCCCTAACCCATGTGTTACCCCCAACTACCATCGCCCAAAAAGTAACAAAAACCACTAATTTGGCTAAACCAAAACCTCCGAAACCATTGCCCCCCAAAACAGCAGGGTTAAATACCAAAAATAAAGAAAAGGAGGCACAGGAAGGTGGAAAATCGAATTTCCCAGGAAAGGCCTCTAAACCTAATGGCCACGAAAACACTGCTAGGATATTTCCACCCAAGAGGCACAGAGTAGAACTGCCTCCGGAAGCAGTTCCATTTGTGGTGGTGCTTACAGGAGTGCCAGTTTTAGAGGAGAGTAGTGGAGAAGATCAGCATCAGCTGAAAAATAAAGTTATATTTTGGCTGAGACAGAATTGTCCACTACCACCAAACATAAATGGTGAAATTCTTCATGTCAGGCGTCTCCCCTGGTTGGGACAAAGAACCAAAGATATAATGGGTGACATCATTATAATAAACTTCAGAGATGATAGAGCGGTCAGACATATCGTAAATTGGTTCCCTCAAAATTGCTGTAATTCAATCACTGTACGCGATTTGACTTACTTTTACCCCAGAGGTATAGTGGCTCCGGTACCTAATCTTAGGCTCCCGCTTCATTATCAGAGCAATCATATTGGGCCCCTACTTCGACATCAGAATGCTGGTTTTGGGCCCCCATTTCAAATTCAGGAAGGTCGCCCCAGGCCACTCTTTCACCAACAGGTTGCTTGCTCCATGCCCGTTTATGACCGCTTCGCGGCTTTAACGGGCATGGAGGGAGTTGACTGACTTCTTTTTGGGGGCACAGCAGATGACGATGCTGTCGGTTTACAAAAGGTGTCTCCAATGATTATAGAACCAACCTATAATGGTAATGCATTGCCCCGCACCCAAAGCATACATGTTCTCAGGACACAGCGACTGACGACGTGGCTGCGGATGATGGGCAAACTGAACCCGCACAAGGAATTGGAATGGGAGGTAAAATAGGGGAGGCAGATGATGATGTAGTCAGAATAGTGTCCTGGAATATAGCCGGTTTGGCTTCTAAATTTAAAAATAAAGAATGGCGCCAATATATAAGCAGGTTTCATATAATTTGCTTTCAAGAAACATGGGTGGTTGACAATAATTCCCTACATATCCAAGGGTATAAATGTTTTTTTGTCCCCGCAAAGAAATCTAGATCTGGTAGGGCTATGGGAGGATTGTCTTTATATGTAGATCTGAACCTCCATGGCACATGGTCGACCTTAAACTGTAACTCACATGACATTCAAGAGGTACAGTTCAACGGTAAAGGGTTAAAACTGACCATGTTTAACGTTTATAATAATGTAGCAGGTGGAGGCTGTAATGCACTGATAAGCGAATTGGAGTGCAGATTGTGCCAGGATATTGTTAGGGGGATGGGGACCCATGCTCAAAACATTCTGGTTATGGGGGACCTTAATTTTCACCTCTGTCCGACTCTCTTCCCAATAGACTTGGCCTTGTCGCGCTGTTCAGTGGATAACGGGGCTCATTTTGAGCACTCAGTGGAAGGTCATGCTTTAACCAAACTCTTGCATACCCATGACCTGGTTCATACCATTGATATGGTGGATATACTGCAGGATGGTACCCTCCCACCAACTTTTAAGAGTAGAGGATGTTCCTCATATATTGATTACATTTTAGTTTCTAGGGCGTTTAAAAATAGAATCGCTGGAGTTGGGATCGATTGGAACCCGTTTAGTGATCATAATCCCCTAGTACTAACAGAGGGCGGGACTGGACGGACAAAGAGTGGGCCATGATCCAGGCTGGTCCAGTGAACATCCCCCGCAACCCTCGTTTTAAAATCATACAATTTTATATACTGCACCGCGCATATCTTACCCCCGACAAAATTAATAAATACTTTTCAGTAACGGACACGGCTTGCGGCCGATGCTCTCACATAGGCGCAGATCTCCTTCACATGCTCTGGCTCTGTCCTGCCCTCCAGCACTACTGGGAAGGAGTGACCAAGATGCTACGACACTGTACTGGGGTACACATTCTGAACACATGGGAGGCATGCATATTGGGTTTGTTCAAGCGCACACACCTCAATAGGGTCCAGACTAGATACTGGGATCTTGGACTCATCACGGCCAAACGACTGCTCACCAAGAGATGGAAGGCTTCCACACCCCCACACCTCCGACACTGGCGTCTGTCGCTGACAAACTGGGCGCGGGCTGAGAGCTCCGTCCTGCAACGGGAAGAGACGGCAGGACTCAGAAAATTCCCCATAGCACAACAGTGGGAAGACATACTACACTCCTTCCTGCAGAAATGCGCGGAACAGGAAATTACGTGACAGAATATGTACTGCCGCCCCTACTCCCCGATGCGACGCCTTGATAAACACACATGATGCATCCTATACCTTCCTGTCACCGCCAGGCTTGACGCTCTGTCTGACTTGTACTCTCCTGTCATGCACCAACGATTACTTGCCCCGCTCCCGGAGCTACAACTTCACATGTGATGCTGCGACGAGAGCCGAAGCCGCCCACCGGAACGCCGCACACACCGGTTACTCACCGGCCCGCCCCCCCCCTGGGGACTCAGCTACACAGGCAGCTTGCACTCTACTGGGTCCCAACCCCCCCCCACCTACCTATCCCGCGAGACGCAACTGACACACTGACTCAGACTTCCACTTCCTCGACGCTAAGGCAAACTCTACACGTACCTACCCATACCTACCTCCTGTATAGCTCATGCCCCTGTTTTGTAGTTAGTAGTTGGTTTGGTTTCATTTTCCCTTAGACCATGTCCGTCCACATACAACTTCATGCTCTACCTCCTTTCACAACATGTGACACCCTAGGATGTGACGACAGACGCCTGGGCACCTCGCCCGGATACTGAGGTGCGGAACACATCTTTCCATCAGACTGGATACACGAGGGAGTTACACGCCCCAAACACGCACAGTCGCCGAACGCCCTCAACACTCCTTCATATGGCGCCCAGCCCATCCAACTGTAAACCTGCACAAAGCCACTCACTAAGGACACACAGTAGACAGGATGGGCACGGCTGCCATCGCCATCACTGATTAGGGTGAATTTGGCACATCCAACTTGATCCATTGAACCTCTATAGAAAAAACCCAATAGACCATACAATCACTAGACGCTGAATATATGCAAGTTATGATGTAAAGTGGAATACTGTCATACGCTGCCGGACCCCCGGGTTGCCGGACCTGAAGCTGTGTTCACTTACCTTATGATTTACTAAATTTTCTATTTGCTGCTGGCCCGGTTGGGTTGTAAGCTATGATGCTGTGTACAATGTGTGTTGGACAATAAAAGTCTTTTAAAAACAAAAAAACAACAAAAAAAAAACAAAAAAAAATAATCCCCTAGTACTAGATGTATTTTATCGGGCCTGCCCCAGAGGGAGAAAGCCCGATGCGATCATTGAGAGGATCACTGATCAGGGCAGACGCCTTAGGTGGTCCAAAATAGATGGAGAAAGGTTTTATAGATCTTTGATGGAGAGTGGGAAATCAGCAATCGAGGCGTGTTTAGATATGACAGTAGAAGGGCCGCAGTTACTTCTAGCATTTGAGCAGATTGCCGGTTTGGTAGATGGTCTGTTAAAAACTAGTGTCCCGGGAAAAAGAACTCGCTGTCATCCACGCTGGTTTGATCGGGACTGTTCCAAGGCCCTGAGGGAGCTTAAAAATAGCATAAAAAAGAGGCCAAGGGACGCCCTACAAGTTGCCTTATGCAGGAAAAAATACAAGAGCGAGCTGAGTAGGAGGAAATTAGCTCTACAATCAGAAGGATGGGCAGATCTAAGAGAGGCGGGGGAAAAGAGGGATATATCAGAATTCTGGAGGATTATTAATAGACCTACATTCCAGGACGACAAAGCCCCTGAAATAGGAACAAACATCACGCCTGACATGTGGATGACTCATTATAGGGGTCTATATAAACACGAAGTGGGAACATCTGACAAACAGGTAGGGAATGTTGACCAGGGCCAGCCCGTAGTTTTCTCAATTAAGGAAATCAAGGTCGGGATTGAGGGTCTGACTAAAAATAAAGCCCCTGGCCCAGACGGTATCCCACCAGACCTGTTCCTAAGCTCTGTGGAATTGTGGGCCCCTATAATGACTAGGGTTATAAACACAGCTTTTTGCTGTGGTTTACCGCCCTCCTGGTCAACGGCTATTATTGTCCCTATTTTCAAAAAGGGCAACAGGGACGACCCCCAGTGTTATCGACCGATCTCACTGATCAATGTATCTGCCAAAATCTTGGGCAGGGGGATACTAAACCGGTTGACTGAGTGACTAGAGGCAACAATATTATCTCAGATACTCAGTACGGTTTTAGGATGGGCCGGTCCACGAGCGACCAATGCTTGAACCTCTATATGCTGGCAGCCAAATACACCAAGGCTAGTAATGAATCTATTTATATGGGGTTCATGGATTTGGCAGCTGCCTTTGATCATGTAAACAGGGACAAGCTTTGGGACATGATGACCAGAATGGGGATAGAGGTTGGCCTTATCAACATTTTAAGAGAGCTGCATAGTAGTACCTCAGCACAAGTTAGGTACAACATGGAGGGCGGACGCACAGACTCCTTCCCTTGTAGAAGTGGGGTACGCCAAGGATGTATCTTGGCGCCTTTTTTATTCTCACTTTACATTAACAACTTGGAGCAGTACCTCTTACAGTTGGGATCTGATTGCCCACTAGTAGGGTTGTGTCATATTCCTGTGTTACTTTACGCAAATGATGCGGTCCTCCTCGCACGTACACCAAAGAGTCTACAGATCTTAATTGATGGTTTTGTATCTTTTATGGGCTCATTAGACCTGTCTGTTAATTTGGGTAAATCCTACGTGTTGTCAGCTGGCAACAAACCCTGCACTAAATGTACCTTCATGATAGGGAGCCATAAAATAGAGAAAGTTAAATCATTCTCGTATCTAGGCTTACTATTTGATGGGTCATTCAAATTTA
This sequence comes from Lissotriton helveticus, assembly GCF_964261635.1. Lineage (NCBI taxonomy): Eukaryota > Metazoa > Chordata > Amphibia > Caudata > Salamandridae > Lissotriton > Lissotriton helveticus. The sequence continues at coordinate 886,266,198 of NC_136068.1, read as the reverse complement.
ATTGTTTGGTGGAGGAACGTTGCCGTAAGATGAATGTTACTAACGGCGCAATCGCAGGTTACGGGCGAAGGTTGCGGAGATAGTGCCCTGAATAGGTGTTGAACCTGTATAACTCTATGTGTTGTTCTAAAGTCACTTATGGGGCAGAGGTATGGGGCTTTGTGAATATTTGCCAACTGCAACGGGAGGAGAACAAACATTTACAATCCGTCTTGAACGCTCCACAAAGTTTAGCTGCAGTAATTGCACACAGGGAGTTAGGGATACCCTATCTTGAAGATTTGCTGAACCCTATCTTGAAGATTTGCTGAAGGTCAGGCCAATTTTAGCTTGGCTAAAAATCTGGGTTAATCCAGAGGCGACCTTAAGTAGGGAAATCCTGAATGACTGCCTGGGCAGAGACAAATGGATGCGAATCCCGTGGCTCAGTTATGTCAAGACTGCACTAGAAACCCTGGGCTTCGGGAATCTCTTTGTTGACCCGGCAGTTATTATCCCCCAGCATAAAATGATTGTAAAAAAAGCGTTCTTGGCACACAAAGTTACACAGAGAACAGAGTTAGAAAGGGCTAAAACCACAGTGTGTGCTTATAACCTTGTTAAGAAGACAGAGGGAATGGAGCCATATCTATACCTGATACACAATGCCCAGGACAGGTTTTTATTGTGCCATGTCAGCCTCAATTTATTACCGTATTTATTGGCGTCACCACTAGGGTTTTCAACTACAATTGAGCAGAAGGGAACCAGCGGCTGCGACAATAGGTCTCCGCAGGATTCCCTTCATTTTGTATTGTTATGTTAATTTTATTCAAAGCCTAGGCGTAGATTCTTTGTTGATATTTTAAAACAAGCTAATATGAAATGTGCCCAAAATCCTTGGTTTATCTACAACAAGCGACTGACCCTCTCACCCTGTGCTGTATCATTAATTTCATCAAAGTGGCGGTTCGATTAAGGGCAACCAGGGGGGGGAGTACTGTAAGATTTTAGCAATAGGTTTTAATGTCTACAAATGTCATTTTTATATTCAGTGACTTTGATTGTATTAATATTGGGATTCATATGCTAATTTATTTGTTTTAAAAATATATATATACTGTATGTTTGTGCTTTTATGGTGATTTTTAATCATCGAATAAAGAATCCTGAATTGAATTGAATTGAAGTGTCTAATTTAAGCGTCTAAGTATTTAGCAATTTTGTCTGTGCTGACTAATTGCTAACCCTAGGAAAACGGGGTCGTTAGCTATATTTAGAGAAAAGCTCCTAAATAATTTCATGTGATTTATTCTTGCAGTACTCCTAATTTATATCTGGAATTTAGTAGTAAACCATAAGTATTACAGAAGTAAGTCAATTTTACTTCTAGAAAAATGTTTGTGCATCGGGTACATAGTACCTTGTAGGAGAATATGATTATGCCAGGAAATTGGTAAATACCAAGACAGGTTGTGTATCGATTATGAGATTGCTATATTATTTAGGCTGATTGAATAATCTGAGTAATCCAAGTTATGATAAATTCGGAAAGTGTGTTGGTTCAGTTGGCTGCCAGACATGCCGAATCAAAGATTAGCCGTGCAGACCTAGTTGCACTTCAAAAGCTTGTACGGGCTGCTAGCATTGAGAAGAGATGACATCATTCCCTTGGACACATTCATCTCACTAGTCTTGAACAATGCACCACGATGTGTGTCATTGTGACCCCTCCCCTTTAAGGGACAGAGATTGTGGCACACGGCTCAGGCGCTATCCATTGCTGTCCTAGTCAGTAGCATTTGCAACAGTGAGCACTGAGGCACAGGTCCGACTCACCCGCCATTATTAATGAGGCTGGCAGTGTTCACCTCTCTGCAAACACTCCTCTGCGCACTCGGCTGGATTGGGGGCCTAAAAGCAGCCCTGGCAAAAATGCTTGCATCAGCGCCCATCTCTACGCTCTATATCTCGAGCCTTTCAATCTCTCTCATTCCTACTCTCTCTCTCTTCATCCCCCTCCCTTCCTCTATTGAAGACTACCTGTGCCTGGAGCAATTAACCGCAGGAAGCTGTGGAGAGTGACAGAGACAACAGGGGCGGCCCTGGGCTCTCCAAACTTGCCTCCAATGGCCCCATCGCTCCGAGGAATCGCCTGCTGGTATAAAACTGGCCCGCCCAGCCCTCTGCCTGCTTAGTGAAAAATTATCACAGCCCTGGCGAACAGTCTTTCTGAATCAGCCTCAACTCTATGAAATGTGCTGTTCTTCCAAAGTTTGACAAATATGGTGCTTTACGAACAGATAAATCAACATACATCGATCGCACAGTCTTGGCCACTGTGTGGATAGAAAATAAATTTTAACCAAGGCAGAAATTTAATCAAACATGCAGCAAAGAATTGGAAATGTCATTGTGCGTGTTTGATTATTTTTTTCTTTATGTTTTAACGTTCTTACATTTGAAGCCTCTTAAGCACTCGCTTTCTTTTCTGGTTGTGTCCCAGAGCGGTAATGGCAGCCAGGCTCTGCAGTGTCATTAGCGCAGTGCCCATTTGTACTAAAGAGTATGGCCACAGGTGATATTTATTGCTGCTGTTGGTCTCTGCCTTTTCTCAGGCACTCAACCTAAATGGACTTTTTTGTTTGCTTGAGCACAAAATCCACTCTATTTGATGTGTGTCAGGATATTTTTATTTTTTTATCTGCAAGGAATTCAGCTTATTCTGCTACCACTTCGCTTTACTGAAAGGAACACAAATAGGGTTTGACAGAATAGAGGCATGCTTACAAAACGATACCTTTTCTGATAGAAAGATGGTTTCAAAATACAATAGAGATTTCACTGATATGGAGCAAGTGCGTGGTGTAAAAGAAGAACAATCTTCTGTCTTTGTGCATGCAACAACTAGTAAATCTTACATCTCTGAAGAAATTTCAGCTATAGTAGCCATGAATTAATCCTTTTCTAAGGTGGAGCACTATTCTCTCTGCCATCACAATCGCTTTTAAACTCTAGAAATCAGTCCATTAAAGAACTCCCTGAATCCCCAGGGTGGAACATGGACGAGACAGCGGCAGTGTGCAACAAATACAGTCCTTCAAATCCGTCTCCAGGCCCTGAACATAGTTGTGTTTTCTTAAGGCAGTACTCAAGTAATTGTTTGAATGGATGGACAGTGTTTGTTTTATTGCACAGCCACAGCACCTAGTCACCTTCAGGTCAATCACTGGCATCCTGAACTTATGAGGCACGTAAAAAACACTCTTGCTACTTTTGTTTTAACCAAGCTGATTAAATGTTATTAAAATGAACAACACGATTTTAGACACCCTCTGTGTCAAATAAAGTAATTATATGACCTTTAACCTGGCAAAAACCGTAGAAAAGATAAATAATTGTTTTTTTAAAGTATTTCCATGTTGGCTACTGTTCCATGAGAAATAATATAGGTGTCAGAAAATGGATGATTTCCTTCAGAAATACCCTGCCCTTGGAAGAATTTTAGCAGCAGGACATTCATTAGGCAGTTACCTCGTTTAACCAGCTCTTCCCTCAGCACATTTAGCATTTCTTTGTGATGATTACATAAGTGTCATTTCCAGACTTGACTATGAGAGTTCTCTCTATCTAGGCAGCACGAAGTCTGTTTTGAAAAGACTTCGGGGCAGATTTACAAGAAAGTAACACATCTGTAAAGATGTGTCACTATCCCTGCGCCACCCTGAGAAACCCTTGCGCCACTATGGATGCGCCGTATTGTAAATACGGCGCACCATGGCGCAAGGATTGACAGGTCAGAAATTCTGGCGCATCTGTTGACGCAAAAGTCACGCATTGCTGGAGTTGTGTCGCAAGCACAATGCAACTACAGCAATGCAGGGGCAGGCCTATCCTCATTGTGCTGTATCACTCCTTATGCCTCCTTCAAGCAGGTGTAAGAATTTGATGCAGTGGCATCCTAGAAGTGGCCCAGTGAAATCCTGTTGATTTCACTGCTTTACTTTCACAAGGCTTTCCTGCGTGGGAACGCCCACCCTGCATACATTATACCTTACGCAGGTATAATGTGACACAGGGCTTTACAACATGACGCATCTCCCTAGATGGACACGTTGAAAATGGGCAGCATTTTTGGGCAGTTGCTGAGGCACAAAAAGTGACGCAACGGCGGCGCAAAAATGGCGCAAAGGGCTTGTAAATCTGCTCCTTCAAGTTGTTCAGGTTGCCGCAGCGTGGATACCATTGAATATTCCCAAGGGTCAATCCGCCACTACTACCCTAGCAAGCCTTCATTGGCTGCCGCACCTTAGAGAATACACTTCAAAGTATTGTGTACGGCTCATAGAGCGATACATGAAAAAGGGCCTAACCTGATTAAAAATCATCTCACTCCATATAACTCTGCAAGAGGTTTGCATCCAACACTTAACATCTTCTTGCAGTCCCAAGGATAAAGAGAACAAGGAGTGGTGGTAGGTCCTTTTCCTTTCTAGTAACTAAACTGTGGAATGCACTCCCTCTGAACGTTAGATTAATCACACCGGAACTAGCTTTCAGGAAATTTCTGAAAACAGTTCTGGTCTAGTTAAAGATATATTTGATACATAGTGCAATTGTCCCCACTGTGAGAGGTATTGTGTCAAAATTATAATTTGGTACTGGGGAACAGTTTATTCCTTGTCATAGCTTTGCAGGATGCACTGCCTCAGGACCTGGAGTCCCCTTTTGGAAAACCATCTCTCCAACCTGAGAACTACCAAAAAATATCTGAAATAGAGAAGTCTCAGAAAACGTGTCTGTTCTTCTCATGCTTTCCACACTGTCTTGCTCTGCCTTCATGTGCACTTCATTCATCAAAGAACATCGTGGATATAATTTCAAAAGAAATTTGAAGAAAGATACATAATCATGGTTCATGGTAAATATAACGGAATTACAACAAGTATTACCAAAGCCAAGAGATCTTTCTTTTTCTGATGTGCTGTATTGTATGTGTGGTTGGTTGTGTGCATTGTTAAATAAGTAAATGTTGACATGAACCAAAGGGTTGAAAACTGATGGCCGAATACCTGCATATATGAATGGCTGGATGGATGATTAGGTGGATGGCTGATTAGATAAGAGTGCATTCATGAATAGGTGACTGTGTTGATGGACGAATGGGTGAGTTATTAAATGGACAAGTTGCTGGAGGACTAGACAAGTGCATGGATGGATTACATAGGTGAACGACTGCATTGGTGACAAATTCAAATGAAGATCAGTGAGTTTACTCGTGATCACCATGAGGTAGGTGGCAAGGCTATTCTCCCGTCCCACCACTGCAGTTCAGTCACTCGTTCATCTATCCATGCATCCAGTTACTCACCCATTCATCCATTCAAATTCACCCTACGCCCCACATTCCCATACCCACTGCATCCTGAGACTCACACACAACCATAAAAATTAGACCTTGATATGCCAACCACCTAAATAACCAGACAGCGTGAATGGTTTTGGCAATGCTTGGTATTATCTGTTGTCCTATTGTGTACTTAAATATGAACCTTGTGATCTAGCAAGAGGTATCATTAGTGGACGTACAGAAACACTAGTCTCCCAGTAACAAAGTGGTCACTACCAGTGAACCACTACCCTGAAAGCCCAGTCGGCACAACTAATGACTCATTCAGTTTGTGAGAGTGTTCCTACGCTGCACACAGCAGATCCATTCCTCAATGCTGTAAATCAAGAGCAGTGCTTTAGTTTATTGGAAACCTGCTTAAAAATCGGATTGAAGTTTATTGGTCATACTTTTCCTTGCTGCTACTTTGGCTGTCCCTTATTAAGGTTATTAAATGACCAAATCCTGGTGGTGGGCCCAGCTGAGCATCTCTGGCCCTGCCTGCTGCTGTTTCCTCATGGAGGCCTGCAGATGGGGAGGACTCCAGGCAATGTGCAAGAGTAGGAGGCTAAGCCATAGAGGAGAGCGCTGCATGGATCTGGGAACAGGGTGTGGCACAGTATGTGCTGAATCAGCTGTAGATCCTACCTGTCAGGATCAGTAAAATGATCCCTTCTGCTGCAGTGTTAATAAACACTTCTATCACATGATGCAAGCTGTGACGGGGAGAATGAGAACAGGGATTGCTGTTTGGTGAATGTGGCACAGAAATATATGACTAAAATGGTATGGTGTGGCCAGTGATCTTCTTTAGAATGTGAGGTGAAATTTCACTTTTAAGATGGCCTAATCATCACATTTATGTAGCAGCCATCTTAGATGAGGGGATTACTTTCATAGTGCAGTAGAGTTTGGCAGCCAGGATCCCTAAACTGTCATCTCTTTAGTTCTATACATGCTTTGCCTAAATTCCGGCCAGCCTCTTCTTTAAGACCTCACTCCACAGTGCAACTCTTTTTCTTTGCATAATTTCGCTTGGGCCGATTCAAAATGTGAAAGATGACCCAAAGCCATCACTCTCATGCGCAGCGGAAAGATTGCTTAGACTTCCTTCTTAGGCAAAGTCATGCAAATATCAGCCCAGTGCAGCTCCAGTAAACAGGCCAAACTCCTAACGTTATTCAGGATCGAATGTCTTTCCTAAGGGGGGGTCCAAAATGCGAACGCCTCTTCAAACAGTTTAAAATAGTTTTTTTCTAAAATGCCGTTCTGTACATATTCTGTTTATACTCGAAGGGGCTTATTTACATGTGAATTGCGTCGCTGGTGCGTCACATTTAATTTGTGAAAAAGTGACGCACCAGCGGTGCAAGGGGCTTGTAAATCAGCCCCAAAATGTTTTATCGTTTTTGTTATGGTAACAACATTTCTAGGTCTAAAAACTGACCTGTATTTTAAACTTTCAATCTTAATTCGAGATTTCACTAAGATATTATACCTTAACAGGAGCACAATTTGCTTATGTTAATGAGATAAATCATTAAAAACAATGAATAGTATACAAGCAAAGGGTAATATCTGTACTTGTTAATAATACACTGTGAATGAATGCTCAAGTGAGTGAGAGTTAGACCTCAACCATCCACCATTTAAATTAGTATTTGTACATTCTAGTATCCCGACATTTGACAGTGCTTGATCAATGTTGACTCTAAAGGCAGAGTTTGAATACTCATATTACAATTACCTTGACCTGGGAGCAAATGATTAAAGGATATCAATGTAGTACAAACAGTCAATGGCAGTATGTCCAACTGAAATCTTCTATATATGCTTCGTTGGTGACCTTTTTGGCTGCAATAACTTTAGACGTGTAGTATGTCAATAGCAATGCGCCTACACATTTGTGGGTGAGTGTTTGTAGTTGCATCTTGCTTCCTAAATCCCTTTGAACGCCGTCCTAAACCCTCTTATTTAGGTGTGAACAAACCCAATTTTCTAGCCACACACTTATTTTTCAAACATGTATTACTAAAACATAGATCCACATGTGTGGAGATCTTTTTGCACATGGCAGAGAGCTCTGAACAGAAAAAGTAACAGTGGTAGAGATAGAGTACACCTAGGTTAGTGTATAGCATTTTGTAGCACGTGCATAGTTCTACTGTTGTACTAATTTTCATACTGTAAAATGTAGTTTCAGAATAGGATCCATTGTACCTTGCACTCTAGAATATTATTTGCATGCATGGTAATGCCAAAGAATAGCTGATGAGTTTAGGTTAGCTACTCAATATATCTCTCTCAAATAATCAGTCTGAAAATCATTCCTGCACTTTTGATCCATTCAGCCATCCACTGGCTCATTGTTGTATTAACTCATTTACTCATCCCTAATAAAAAACATACATACACTCAATAAGTATATGCAAAATACATTAAAAGAATACAAATAGAAAAAGAAAAGAAGTAGAAAAAGGTATTCCACTGCCTGAAAATGGCAGGTAACGTCTTGCAATAAAAATAAATATAGCAGCTGGCAGCTTTCTCACAACTGCCTTGTACTTTGGGCTTGTTGTATTAAAGTTCCAACATAGCTGGCATGGCTGACATGGCTGCCAAGTACGGAAGCAATGTGTTAGCCACCTTGACGCAATAAAATAATGATGCTCTATGCACAATACCAATCCAAGAGGATCACACTAGGTGACCATCTTGGAATAGTATTGAGCACAATGTATCATTGTTGAAAAGACCCAAGATGACTGGCATAATGTTTCTAATAATAGAGTCCATCATTTAAGTGTAAACCAGTGATACATAATGGACAATACATTCCAAGAGGGCTTACCAGATCAGAAGCATTAGCTACACTGAATGTGTTGCTCAGCAAATGAACTGTCCAGCAAGAAGCCTGGTTGCACAGTCTGGGAAGCTGAAGAATGTTCGACAAAAGAAGGAAAGTGAAAGAAAACAGAAAAACAGATGGGGAATAAGAGAGAGGAAGTGGAATACGGAAAGACAGATCCACGATCTCTGGCACTGCTGCATGCCTTTTTACAGGTGGATGTCGACAAGTGATTAAGGAATTATTGTTACTCACAGTGCAATGGAGCTAACGACTGAAGTTGACTGACCCATTGCCACATGCTGCATGCTATCATGAGGAGAAGCATAATTTGAAGAGTCTACAGTTATGGAGGAGTGCCCTAAAGTCCCTTTATGCAAATATAGATCACACACAATCGCAGCTGTTTTTACAATAGGAGTATTTACATCATTATAAGCACATTCTGAGTCATTACATTGTAGGTAATTGTTACTAACTTTACATGGAGAGTGCTTTACTCCACAGGCTTGTAATATTAAAATGTGTTAGATATGCCGAACCATATGTGTATGTGAGTGTGTGTATGTATATGTAAGTATGTAATTATAGAAAATTTGATAGATGTGTGTGTATACATTAAATTAATTATGTATACATTTTAAATTATTAAGTGGGAAATAAAATACACGTTTTCTAAAGACATCTAAATACAATGTTAAATATATATTAAAGTAAATTATCTATATGAGCACCTACCTTCAAAGATTATAAATACAGGTACTAATTGTGATTTAATGCAAAGTCACGACTGACATTCACATACACTAATGAACGTGTGTATATTTATGTTTTTATGACTTTTTGATAACAGATCGTGGCAAAGAAATACACCTGTTAGGCCCTTGGAGGAGTGACTAGCAAGGATTAGCAAAGTGCAAATGATATACTGCTAGGGTATTTGGCAACCAATAACAAAACCCTTTGTAGTGTAGTTCCTATTATCCCAATAGGCTCTGCGCATTGGAATAATACCTTCAATAGTATAGGCCTAGACCAGACGTTAACTAGGTCTTCTATTGTCGATATTAGACTTAAAGTTTTGGGTTTGCCAGCTAGCTCAGAGTTCACTAGAAACTTTCTCGAATAGGCAAGGAGGAGTTGAACCTCCCTGGATAGACAAGAAGGGATTTAGTTTCTGACAACCATAGAACATGACAACTTTGCTCTCCCCTAATCAAGAGTGTATCTCTAGAGTCGTGTGAAAACAAAAGACGACTTATTTTACTCAGTCAGTACGTGCATTCTTAGTCTCACCAGATTGTAGAGAAAAGGAAGAGACGGGCGTGTTCAATAAAAGATGGTATTTATTGATCAGTCTCTTTTCTCATACAAGAGAAATGGATCGATATTATTGCAATACTTATGGTTAAGTAAAGTGCATACATTAAAAGTAGAAGTATAAAATAATACTGTAAAAACATTGATCTGGTTTCTAAGCCATATGATGGGTTAAAATGAATAAAATAGATACATACACATATACATTTGACTAATCGTACTCAACTGGTGTTTCTAACTACGCCTACCCCAGATGTACCTGACCTAAGCCTAATACGTGGGCGGGAATAGAAAGTAGCAGTTTAAGTTAAGTTTGTTTTGCCAAGTGACTGACTCAAGAATTCTCTGCAAGGGGTTATTCAGTTCTGTACCTGGAGTCTAGGATGAATGAGGGATGGTATCTCTCGTCTCTGGTCTCGATATTCCAGGCTGCCTGCGAGGGCTACCCGGAAGCGCCGGAGCTGGATTTCTCGGCAGGAGAAAGCAGCGTCTCGTTCTCAGCGCGTCAGGAAGGCGGGGCTGCCCCAGCGGGGTCTGCTCTGCTCTGGGCTTCGGCAAGTCTGGCTGCTCCGATCTCATCACCACCGCGTGTGTTTGCATAGGGCAATATCGGTAATATTTATACCTTTAAGGTGCCGAGATTGACGTAAGGATGGACATAGATACGTCAATAAGGATGTCATACGACCTGGTCGTTAGCACATTCTTTTGCTGAAGTTCTCGGTGAAATCAAAACAATGGCCGCAGGGTTTTTCCCAGGTTGTCATAGGTTTGATTTGTTTTGAGAACTCCGTATGCCTTATCAGGGGCTGGAGGAATATCGCTTGTCTAATTAGATGGCAAGCGTTATGACCTAATCAGATAACACGTTCCTGTGCCGTAGTGTGGCTTAATCAGATAACGGTTCCTGCATCATGGGGGTTTTCTGCCTCATGGGATGGCTGCTAGTTAACTTGTTAACCAGAATAGGGTCAGGAATAGGGGGATCGATACAGAACCTATAGGAATACATCACACCCACTCCACGCTAACTATGGACATATTTACGAATCTATGCATAGTAAAACATACTGTAGAGTATCGTGTATACCTTACCACCCCAAAATACATAAATGCATTTTGAAATTATCAAATATACGGAAAAACCAGTCACATGTAATATATGCACTCAACTGTAGAATAATGCTAAAGTAATCACGCATATCTATACATTATCACTAATTTGTATATGAGAATTTACACATGAAATGGCTCCTAATACAGAAAAAAAGTTTCGAGACATTCCATCACAGAATAAAATAATTATGAACATACCAGCGGGCAGCTAATGTCTATAAACTATCTAAAATTAGAAGTTTTAGTTCTCTAAGAATAGTTCTTACTTTAAGCAGAAGATAAGTGTCCCGAAAAATATGTAAAAATATTTTGGGGCTGCTGAAAAAATCGCTGTTCGTGAACTGGAAGGAAAATTGTTCATGGTATTTTGCTATTCTAGTTGAAGGCCAAATTCAGGGAACGCCGTGTGCGAGCTTGCTCAAAAGTCTCTATTTCTGCTCTGGTGAGAACATCATATCATTTAGACTGTCGAAAAAGCTGTCAACAGCTTCCTGGGAGAGTTCCACTAACTCGGAAAAGGATGTAACCATGCATTCGTGCGCATGATTGTCTCCATTGACGTTTTGATTAGTATTGCTGACAGAAGGTCGTACCTGATCAATGCTGCTTTCATCTTGAACTTCACTACCCCTCAATCGTAGTGGTGAAGCTTCCACGAATGCCGTCATCAGGATTGGTAGCCGTTGAGGGCAGCACAAAGCATGAGCCTTTATTGGACTCAACAATGTTTCTGCATCCATTGGCGCATCTGATTGTAGCGTCAGACAGGAGTCTAACACGCATTCTTCTCCGCATAGCAAGCACCTTAATACAGGTAAAACACATCGTTGCCACATTGGTCGAAATGAAAGAAACCAAGTCATGTTCAGATCTCTAAGCCGGGATAGTCCCAGGATTTTTGATATCCGGTCCCGGTATCCAATGGCTAGGATTGTTTCTTCCCTTGTCGCAGGTGTTTTGTCTGTGACATGGTTTGCCATGACGAAATATAAGGACTAAGAATAGTATTCCTGCAATTAGTCCCAAAATGAGGGGAAGTCCGCCAAAAATCGAATGGACGAAATCTGGAAAAATACCCAGTATGGCTTTGAATGGTGTTAATGCCATCGAAAATATTGTCTTAAATACTTTTGAGACTCCACTGGTATCAGAAATATTTAAGATTTCATTCAGGATTTCTGAGAAATGTATGGGGGAATTAGTTGATAACAATGAGTGAATCTCTGCAGTCGTCCTTGCGACTAGGAGATCATACGTTTCTTTTGATGACGTGAGCCTGGTCGGCGTCTGAAGAAGCACTGTTTTCATTCTGCTTAAAGTATCTATTCGAATAGAAGTAATTTTCAAGTTGGGCCATGCCCTTGCCTCCCTGTCTGGAAGGGAGCTGGGGAATAATAAGCGTCCACAGCACTTGACCTTCGCAGTCGTAGTTACGAGATAAGGAGTCCCGGGCATAAGACTACAACATCTGCGGTCCACAATTAGAACGTAACTCCCATTATAGAGTCTTTGAAAGAATGGTTCTATCTCTGTTGCAGGTGCGCCTAGCTGGTGACATGAAAGGTTATTTGAGTTCCCTTCACAGGCTCCATGCAAACTAATTCCATTACACAGAAGTGTACCGCTCAGTGACATCGCACAATTATTGCCACTAAGAAACACTTTCTGTCCTTTATTACTGACACATGCATGTGAATAGGGCAAGTTCCATGTTGTTTTAATGTACCCTTTTCCCAATTTTTCGTACATGCCAGCCTGTATATATTTTTGGCAGTATTGAAACCTGAAGGTTGATATTGGAATATTAATTATCCCATGTATTATCCATTCACTGACAGGTCGTTCTGACATTGTCACTGGTAATCTCTCGAGTTTCTCAATGCTCAGGATTGTATAATCAGCACCCTTTTGTGCCATACTGATTTGTTTATCAGTGAGGTTAAAGATATTGAATAGTGACGTTGTGTTGATTAAACGCCAAGGCACATAGCCTGAACGCAGATTTTGTAACGTCCAGCCAAGCTGTACAATAGAACGCAATTGGGACTGACCGTGTTGTAACAACAGTAAGTCTTGCGATAATATATCGATTGCTGAAGACACAATGCTGTCCAGAGAAAAAATTCTGGAGGACAGAGTCATTAACCCATTGTCCACTACAGAAAGTGATTTTTCCAAATTAATACGGTCAATTTCCCGTATACTTTCTGCTGTCTCAATTTGAGTCACCTTCCAGGCCTCGTTGTATGCTGCATATACAGAGGCTGCTATGAAACGTTTCTGACGCTGTTTGCGCGGTCCCATAATGAAATCACGCAAGTCAGCACCATCAGTAAGTAAAGTTAGGTGTTGCTTAATTTCTGCCAGTGTGGAAGTTTGTAGCCACTGAAGGCATAATTTGCCCACACTGTAGGTGGTTATTATCCCTGGGTGTTGTCTTTGGGAATATCTAGGGTCTGGCCTGGTCATTTTGAACCCCTGTGTTTTGTTCAGGAATCTGTCTTGACAGTTATTAGTATCTGTGGGCCAGATCAACCACTTTTTCCAATCAGGTTGTGTTCTGTTTTGGTTTAATACATAATTTACGTCTATCTCTTCATCTGTAGAGCTATTGCTGTTCATTGTTGGTTTTGGAATAGACGGTTTATTTAAGTCTTTGATTTTGGCTAGGCCAAGACAGGTAGTTTGTTGAACAGTGTCATTTAAAAATATAATTTGTTCTGGGATCATGCAGGCTCTAAACAAAGATTCTATACCCTGTACTTGCCATTCTTTTGTACCCCAAACACTCTTTACTTCAACATTTTTGTCCCAATAATCAAAACCAAAAGTATTAATTTGTTCAAAGAATGAGTCTGAATATATCAATTTCGTGTTTGTTATCATGGTCTTTGTCCCTGTCTTATTTGACAATTTGAAATAAAATGTTTCAGCATTACTTGTGTTAAAACCTGAAAAGTATGAATATTTGTCATAAACGGTTCTTGAGCTTCCTTTTGGAGGGGTTGCACAATGTTCCCATTGATTATAATTTAAAACATTTCTAGGTTGTGCAGATCTATGTAGAAAATGGTTACCATAGTGGTTATAACAGTACATACTATCATAATTTGTCGAACCCTGCAAATAATCATGTTTGGTAAATTTAGCAGACATCACTAAGTCAGACATCATATTATTTATACTTTCAAAGTCCCAATCATCAGCAAATGAGCTTGGTTTTACAAAGTCACTCAACGAGATCTTAATTTGGTGTGGATATTTCAGGATTTCAACCGGACCATAAATTTCGTAGTCAGTGTTGTCCCATGCTACCCCACCCGGTATAGGATTGGCTGTGAAGTTGACTGAAGAAAGTTCTCTTTTCTCGACGTGTGAAGATGTGTGTGGTTTGAGGATCAAGTTGATTTTCTGACTTGCTGTGTCCATTTTAGCATATTTTCCCTCAATGAAGCGTCCCAAAGTTAGTACCATGATGAGCCAAAGTATGAGGATAAATGCACCAAAACCCACCCAAAATTCAATCCATGGAGAAATCAGATATGTTTCTTTCAGTTGTTTCAAAAGTACTTTAACTTTATCTTTAAAGGTTTTTGTTGATGGCTGTGTTTTTGATTCAGTGAAGCCTTCAGAGGAATCATCGAAGTTTATGAAGTAGCCGGATGCAGTTCTGTCAATTGTTCCAATTGCTTCAGGGTTACTGTTTCTTGCATAGTCGTTTGTTACTTCATTATAGATTGGTGTGTCTCTGCTAAATGTTTTTATTTGGGTTTTCAGAGGTCTAAGTTCCATTGCATTGTTGCATAGTCCTTGTTGTAGTTCTGTAGGCGTTTCGAATGTGATTAGCCTCTTAGATTGAACCTCTGTGTTTGTAGCAAATCTTGGTGTTCTACTACTTATCGGGAGTCCACTTGGCCTACTATTTGTTATCGGCCACATGATTGTGGTTTTACCAGGTCGATGGATACAACTCGGTTCTCCTTTTTACCAGCAAGCGGCGGTAGTACAACTGATCTTGTCCCGTTGATGGACAAGACAGGAACTGCTTTTCTGTAAGAAGGCCCAAATTCCTTCTTTACCGCGATCTTTTCTCTGACTAGATCCCCGACTTTTGGAATCCAGACAGGTCTTGCTGGGACAGGTGGTGGTTCTTCAGTGGTTGTTGGCTGCTGTTTCAACTTTATGTTGCTCAGGTCTTTTCTTGTTTCGTTTAAGTCCTGCAAAATAGCCAAACGATCTTTGATATCAAAGCTTTTTTCCTTCACCACTGAAGTCTGACTGTCGAGGTCTAAGACTAACATCCTAGTTCCAAACAATAATTCGTACGGACTGAATCCCTTCAGAGAATTTCTTGGCAGGTTATTTAGACTACGTTGGACACTTATTAGATGTTTGACCCACCCAGCTCCCGAACCTAATACCTTTGCCGGTATAGATTGCTTTATGTCACGGTTTTTTCTTTCAACAATTCCGTTCCCCTCAGGGTGAAATGGACAAGAGTACCGCAATGTAACGCCCATGCTGACCATGGCCTCCTTATAAGCTCTAGAGCTAAAAGCAGGACCATGGTCCGAATGCAGCATGCCAATTGCGTATGTGCCGATAAAGACTCGCAAATCTTTTATAACAGTTCTGGCGTCAGCCGTTCGCTGGGGCCACATCCATATGAATCTCGTGCATGAGTCCACTGCAACCAAGATATATTTATAGTTACCATCCCTTTGTAAGGGACCACAGTGGTCTAGGTAAACACAGGCTAATGGTTTATCCGAGATTAGAAGGGGCGTCTGCGCTGGACGTCTCACCGTTGATACTTTCATTCTTTGACATATTTCACATTCTAAAACATAGTTCCTTGTTTGTCTTCTCATTTGTGGCCACCAGTATCTCTGTTTTAATAATGATACTGTGGCTGAGATGCCAGCATGTATAGAAGCAAGCCCTTCGTGTGCCGCTATTATCAGTCCTAACCTATGTTCCATGTTTGGAATTGCCCTATCCCCCACTCCAGGGATTCGAGCAAAAGGAACATTGTTTGCATCAGTTATGTATGAGTATTTTACTGGAAAGCCTTTCGGGAGTGTTTCTATCGAATCCTTTTCTGTAGCGCTGACAGCCTGTAATATTTCGCTGTCTATTTTTGTTTTTGACCGTGTGATGGCAGCTACGGAAGCCGTTAGCACAGCTGCCTTCGCGGCCTCATCAGCCAATGAATTCCCTGCAACGTGAACGCCATCACGTTGATGACTCAGCGTATGTATCACGTGAGTCTTTGGTAGTTCTTTTTGTAATAGAACTACTTGTTCCCAGAGCATCTTATGCTTGATTGTGCCTCCTTTTGCATCCTTAAAGCCATTCTGAAGCCAGATCTGCAAGTATTCATTGTAAGACTGAACGCAGTAATACGAATCGCACACTATGAGTGTGGGGAATTCTCGATCGGTATTTTCAAGCGCCATCTTAAACGCCAGTAGTTCAGCTCGCTGAGCTGTACAATCTCCTAGAGATTGTGTCTTAGTGATAGCTGGTTTGAATTTTCCTTCGTGCCAGCGACCTTTAACAATCGCGCACGCAGCACTGTAAGCTTGTTTACCCCCTACTGCGGGTTGTGCTGATCCGTCTGTATATATTATACAGCCGTAATGTTCTAGAGGCAGAATTTCGGTCGGCGGAGGACATTCAAATTCATATTGGAGAAATTCTTGTGTTTTTAAGTTAGGATCAAATTCGTATGCCACGTCTGTTGCAGCAAGAGAATTAGCCCATTGTATCCATCTCGGATGGAGCGCTTTAGCATTTGGAATGCTTGCTTTTGTTACAGCCTCTAGGGCTGGTATCGGTGTCACGATTAATATTCGTTTTCCTTGTGCCAGGGCTCGTTCTTTTGCTATAGCTGTCTGTGTTGCAGTAAGAATTTTTTCCGTTGGGCTAAATTTCATTTCAGCCTTAGTGTACAAGTGTGATTTGAATGCAATTGGTACCTTTTCTCCCTCATTAGAGGTCAGGTATGTGAATCCGCATCTTCCTGGGATGACTCGAATCACTAGATTGCGTGTGTTATCACGTGTTTCTAATTTTGTTTTAATTAACATGTCTGTTTGTAAGGATCTCAAAATTTCTGTGTGTATTTGAGTCCAATTGGTTCTTTTAAAATCTGGTTTTATTAGATCATA
This sequence comes from Lissotriton helveticus, assembly GCF_964261635.1. Classification (NCBI taxonomy): domain Eukaryota; kingdom Metazoa; phylum Chordata; class Amphibia; order Caudata; family Salamandridae; genus Lissotriton; species Lissotriton helveticus. Next base: position 886,249,373 of record NC_136068.1, on the reverse strand, counting down.
AAGGGGTTTGACCCTTTCTGCGTAATTTGCAATGTATGTTCTTCCGAAATTTAGGAAGCCTAGAATTGACTGTAGGTTTTTTAGTGTTCTAGGTGCTTGGAGTACGGCACATTTCTCTAGGAAATTGTCAGCCAGGCTTTTGCCTTCACTTGATAATTCGTATCCTAAGAACAGGACTGTTAGATGGGCAATTATAGATTTTTTAAAGTTGAATTTGTAACCCTCTGCTGCGAACCCAAGTATTATGGTGTTCACTCTCTTCAAGTGAGTATCCAAGTCATCATCTGTTAGGTATATGTCGTCGACATAAGATAATGCCTCGTCATCATATGTTTGTAGTAATTCTGTTACTCTCGCTGAGAATACCCCTGGGCTATTCTTGTACCCCTGGGCTAACCGACAGAATTGTTTTTGAGTGCCATTTATTGAGAACGCAGACAAATATCTGCTCTCTGGTGCTATGTTTTGACAAAAGAATCCATTAGAGATGTCTAATGTTGTTTTGTATTTTTGGCGCACTATGTTATTCATTAGTGCAGCACTATGCGAGTTTTGCACTGCAAAAGTTTTGCAACATGAGTTAAGGTGTCGGTAATCCAAAACTAGACGATATGAATTGTCTGGTTTGAAGACCGGAAACAAAGGGTTGTTCATTTGTGAGGGGCAAGTTTCAATCACCCCCTGGTATTCTAGTTGATCTAGGATTTCTTTTACCTGTTTTTTAGCTTCTTGCTTAATTGGGTACTGTCTTTGTGCAGTAGGTTGTGATTTTAACTGGATTTTGTGAGGAGGAGAGTCCTCATCCCATCCTACATGATTTTTATATAAAGCAGGAGCTTGAGCTACTGCCCACTTTCTGGCAAGTGTGTATTTTTTATGAATTGGGATATGATTTGAGAAGGCAGGCATAATTATTTCTTCGCCATGAGGGCACTCCCTGACACACTCTGGTGGCCAGTCTTTTTCAGCTAGAAGGATGTCATAGCCCTTGGAGAGATTATCCCAAAATAGTCCCCTTATTTTTCTAGTCTTATCCCCTTCTATACGTAAAGTTATTTCATATATTTTGTGAGGTTTGCTAACTCTGGTGTCTGCAGTTTCCACTTGAAGATATTCATTCGTGTCCACTGTCTCCAGAAGATTCATAAGGACTTTGCGAGCTATGCTCACTTCTGCTGCGCTGTCTAGCATTGTCTGAGCCCATTCTCCGTTTTTCAGTTGTGTCCTCAGTATTCTCGGCATTGTTAACTACCTTGATACTGGCTACCTTCTTTTTTGGAAATTGTAGTTTCTTTTTTAGATGAGCAGATTCCTTGTCTTTGGACTTGGCGTGCTCTTCTCTTTGTTCTGATCGTCCTCTTCTTTCCGATTTCTGCGAGGAAGTCTGAAAAGATTGAGAGGGACGTGTATCAATGTCTTGAAATCTATCAGGCTTCTTTATATTATCCCTATTTCTAAGGTTATATCTTTTCCCAGAGGGGTCACTTTGGGGTGACCTGTGTCTTTGGTTCGGAGATTTTTCTCTCCGCCGAGGAGACCTTCCTCTGGACTGGAATTTCTTTTCTTTAGGATTGGATTGTTTGTTTCCATCCCAGCTCTTTTTTTGTGATGTTGAATTATTATTAAAAAATATTTTTCCAGGACTTTCAATCAGTTGAGGTTTTACTGGTATTCCACCTAAACTATCTCTACCTAGTTCCTCATAGGATTTTTCTATAATTCTGGCAATTTCAGCTGGTTGGTCTGCTATATCTGTCTCCTTTAACCTCTGGCGGATCGCCACGTTTGCTGCTTCTCCCTTTATGTTGGCTAATAATATAGCCGAGACCTGCTTGAAGTCTTTTAGTAATTTCATACCAGGAGTTAAAGCGGGTTCTGGACCGTATTCGTCTTGAATTTGTTTTAGCACATCTGGTATTACCGAAATGGATGGAACACCGTGCGTTTTTGTGTAGATGGAAGCAAAGACTGTACCCCAAGTGTCACAGTCCTCCACGTGTGGTGCGATTCCCATTGGAAGACAGATAGTCAGAATCCTGTGTTTTTCTAACGGGGTGGTGTCTGGAAACACAGCCTCTATTTGGGTGATTTTTTGTGCTAACCAGAATGGTATTTGTTCCCGTTTAGCTGGTACTTTACCTAGGCAGGATTGTATGTTCTGTGGTGTAATTTTATTTGTGTTCCCCTGATGAGGGGTCAGCTGTGGAATTTTAATTGCTGGTTGAATTGTTGAAGTCCGCATCACATATTGGACTAATTGTCTATGTAATTTTATTAATTGTTTTAGCTGTGTTAAAAGCTCTGCTGCAGACATCCCATTGATGTCTGGATGTGGTGTGTATCCGGCTAGGACCGGCCACGTTGCTCCTGGTCTACCTAATGGACCGAGCCTGGTGATGTGATTATTATGTTTTAGGGCGCCATTAAATAAGAGCAGATGCTCTTGAAATTTAAGTGGTACTTCCACCTCCTCGAAAGGAGTGTACTCATTAGGAGGTTCCTCTGTTTTGTAATAGTGGAAGACCTTTGTTACAGCATTTGCTGCTGGAAAGTGTATCCATGAATAGAATACCTCTGTCTGCCGATATTCGTGTGCCTCAATTACGAATATGACTGTGCCACCTCTAGGTGTCAGTCCATTTTCTATAAGTTTTAAAGTTATAGATTTTCTTATGTTGACCGCGATGAGTATTATATCCGGGTCAGCGTCTTGCAGTGCATTATCAGCTGCTGCGAGTTCAGTTACTATTCTAACTGCCTCTCTTTCTCCTTCAGTGTCTGACATTGTACTGTCCAGAAGGTTATTTAGTTTGTTTTGCAGATCAGGTTCTTATGGAAACAAAAATTAGATGCACAATATTTTGGAACAGTGTATCCTTCAACGTTGACTAAACCAAGGACCATACATAGGAGTTTCCTCCTGCGAGGTCTGGCGGATATTACCTTTCACCCACTCCAGACGTCTTTGGAGTATTATGGGAAAAAAGGGGTCTGAGTGAAAAAGCACGACTGAGTTACTCTAAATGTCTTACGTTAGTTTTATCGCCTATCCAAACGAGTTGGGCGCCATGTAGTGTAGTTCCTATTATCCCAATAGGCTCTGCGCATTGGAATAATACCTTCAATAGTATAGGCCTAGACCAGACGTTAACTAGGTCTTCTATTGTCGATATTAGACTTAAAGTTTTGGGTTTGCCAGCTAGCTCAGAGTTCACTAGAAACTTTCTCGAATAGGCAAGGAGGAGTTGAACCTCCCTGGATAGACAAGAAGGGATTTACAGCCTGATTCATGTACATGCCGTTTTGCGTGGCCCTAATAGCGAATCATAGCGTCTCGCTATTGAGGACACGCAAAACGGCATTCATGTAGGAATTGCTAATAAAATAGCGATTCCTACATGTTCTTTATTTGCGAGTAGCAAATTGCTACTCGCAAAAACTCCCCATTCATTCCTATGGGCCAAGAGGCCCATAGGAATGAATGGGGAGTATCCCTTATTTGCGAGTAGCAATTTGCTACTCGCAAATAAGATAGCGATTTTAAGGGTGCCAGGGGTGTCCAAAGGACGCCCTGTAGCACCCCTAAAATGCACATTTGAACAGGTGTTGCACACACACATGTCCAAAGGACATGTGTGTGTGCAACATGCAACTTAGAAAAATGCTTTTAAAAGCATTTTTCTGAGTTTTTGCTATTTACCGACAGGTCTGACCTCTCGGTAAATAGCGGCCCCAAAAGTGCAGAATCGCTATTTCTTGATGTGTCATGAATAGCATTTGAGGAATCTCTATTAGAGATTCCTTAAATGCCATTCCTCGCAAATATGCGAATTCTTAAATAGCGATTTTTGCATTTGGGATTGTGAATTCCAAATGCAAAAATCGCACTCGCAAAGGGCCAGATTCTCAGAATCTGGCCCTTTTGCGAGCGCTATTGCCTACATGAATCAGGCTGTTAGTTTCTGACAACCATAGAACATGACAACTTTGCTCTCCCCTAATCAAGAGTGTATCTCTAGAGTCGTGTGAAAACAAAAGACGACTTATTTTACTCAGTCAGTACGTGCATTCTTAGTCTCACCAGATTGTAGAGAAAAGGAAGAGACGGGCGTGTTCAATAAAAGATGGTATTTATTGATCAGTCTCTTTTCTCATACAAGAGAAATGGATCGATATTATTGCAATACTTATGGTTAAGTAAAGTGCATACATTAAAAGTAGAAGTATAAAATAATACTGTAAAAACATTGATATGGTTTCTAAGCCATATGATGGGTTAAAATGAATAAAATAGATACATACACATATACATTTGACTAATCGTACTCAACTGGTGTTTCTAACTACGCCTACCCCAGATGTACCTGACCTAAGCCTAATACATGGGCGGGAATAGAAAGTAGCAGTTTAAGTTAAGTTTGTTTTGCCAAGTGACTGACTCAAGAATTCTCTGCAAGGGGTTATTCAGTTCTGTACCTGGAGTCTAGGATGAATGAGGGATGGTATCTCTCGTCTCTGGTCTCGATATTCCATGCTGCCTGCGAGGGCTACCCGGAAGCGCCGGAGCTGGATTTCTCGGCAGGAGAAAGCAGCGTCTCGTTCTCAGCGCGTCAGGAAGGCGGGGCTGCGCCAGCGGGGTCTGCTCTGCTCTGGGCTTCGGCAAGTCTGGCTGCTCTGATCTCGTCACCACCGCGTGTGTTTGCATAGGGCAATATCGGTAATATTTATACCTTTAAGGTGCCGAGATTGACGTAAGGATGGACATAGATACGTCAATAAGGATGTCATACGACCTGGTCGTTAGCACATTCTTTTGCTGAAGTTCTTGGTGAAATCAAAACAATGGCCGCAGGGTTTTTCCCAGGTTGTCATAGGTTTGATTTGTTTTGAGAACTCCGTATGCCTTATCAGGGGCTGGAGGAATATCGCTTGTCTAATTAGATGGCAAGCGTTATGACCTAATCAGATAACACGTTCCTGTGCTGTAGTGTGGCTTAATCAGATAACGGTTCCTGCATCATGGGGGTTTTCTGCCTCATGGGATGGCTGCTAGTTAACTTGTTAACCAGAATAGGGTCAGGAATAGGGGGATCGATACAGAACCTATAGGAATACATCACACCTTGCTTACTTAGGGCCCTATTATGATGGCGGACGGACTTGCGTCCGTCCGCCACCCCTGCGTAAGAGGGACCGTCCGCATGAGCAGCGGCGGTCCCTTCACGGCAATTAGGATGTGACCGCCACCCTGGCGGTCACATCCTGTATTTTTTACATTGCGGTGGGTGCTGCTTGAAGCAGCACCCGCCGCAATGTAAAAAATGAAAGCAGTGCATTTGCATGCACAAAGCGCAAAGTGGCAGGCACCGCGCGGTGCCTGCCGCTTCGTGCACGCAATGGCAGGGAAGTACCATAGGTACCCCCCATGTGCACCCCTCACCCCCGCTACGGGGCCCCGAGGTGAAGATCCACATGCTTTTCCTCGGCGGAGAATCCGCCGCGGAAAAGCATGTTTGCACAGCCATCCTAATATGTCTGGCGGTGTCTGAGAGACACCGCCACCATATTAGGCCTTTTCCGCCGCGGTTGTAAGCCAACCGCGGCGGAAAAGCGGCGGACCGAAACCAGGACCCACCAGCCATCCTAATGTGGCGGTGGGTCTTTGGTGGGTCCGCAGAGGATTTCCCGCATCCTCCGGGCCGGCGGTGGCGTCCGCCGGCCCGGAGGATGCGGGAAATCCTCCATCGTAATGTGCCCCTAAGTAATTTGCAAGACTCATGTAACAAAATTTTCTTTCAAAGAGCATTTTTTTTACACCCAGGGTTTGTTAGAGGGGTGACGAAAAATGAAAGTTTCCTTCTACAATAATCTGTGAGATTTCATGTAACACAAATGTGTCTCGAGGCTTCAACATAATATAATAATAATCCACTAATAAATTTGTATTCGCTTTAATGTATGCTTTTCACATTACATATGTCAGGCCTACTGGCTTTTTACAATACTCATAATAAAGAGCTCAGACCTTTAACGTTTGATGTAACGTTTCCCAAAGAAACAATCAGGACTACAGCAATTACCATTGGCTTGTCACCATATCTAACTCAGGCACACTGTTTTGTGCTTAAGCTTTCCCACGTGGCAGCAATGAGTATTACAGTAATACAATTACAAATATGTACAAAATATGGGCTAGCAACACAATCTACCACCTCATATAAAAAGGGTTAACAAGGATTGTCAAAATGTATTTCTGTTACTCTCAGGGCTTGCCAGCATGAAGTGTCTAACACACAATTATTCACCCTAATAATCTTTCACTGAACTTCCACGTAAAAAATACAGGTCACTTCAGTCACTTCTGCAGCTATTCACACCCTCACAATGATAAAAAAGATACTACCTTTTGTTCCATCTAATCTTCAGAAAACGGTAGTCACATCCCTCATTCTGTCTGAGTTAGACTATTGAATGATCTGTATCTCAGTGCACATCAAATGTACTCAATAAACTTCAGACCGTGCAAAATGCGGTGGCTCATCTCCTGCTGAAAATCCCTAAACATCATTTGTGTCCCAATCTACTAGGAAACTTCACTGGCTGCCCATTAGACAAAGAATTATATTTAAAGCACTTTGCATTGCTTATAAAGCATTACACGAATTATGTCCTGATTTCCTGAAAACAGTTTCAGTTGGTACACCCAGAAATCTGTAACAGTGCCTAGATTTAAACATGTGGCTTGGGGAGGCCGAAGCTTTGTGTGGGGAGCAACAAAAGCATGGAATATGCTTCCCTTGCATATCAAAGCCAGGCCCAGTTTATTGGCTTTCAGAAAAGCCCTGAAGGCTTGGCTGTTTAGCACTTTTTAGGGTTTTAGTTATTTCTGTGGTTCCTCTCTAATGCGCATATAACCAGCACAAAGACAACCTCCGGTAATCAAGCGCTTTAGAAAACGAATGAACATATCATAACATAGCAAGTCTTCAGATTTTAACAAAGTCATTAAATGCCTTGTGGCATACAATATGCTTTTCACAATAAATATATTGGGGTTTCTGTCTTTGTGGTAACATTTCATAATAAACATAGGGCCCTCAGCCTTGCTCATTGGCGTTACACTGTAATAAACTCCATCACATTGTATTGAGCATAAGCTTTCCACAAGACAGAATTGTAATGCAGGAGTTCTTTTTCAGAAGAAGCTCACAAATTATGCCCATTTGAATGATGTACAACAAGGAATTAGCAAGTGGGTGGAGCCAAAGCTCACAAAGCTCCTCACTTAGCAGAACATCTTAAAACTGTTTTTCCTATGATCACATAAAAAACTGTGATAGCTGTGCCATAGAGCTACACCAAAAAAGGATATTATCTTTGCAGTATTTCAGAAATGCAGATGTAAGGTATTAGATCTGGGGGTCTCTAGTTGGCAGAGGTAGGTACCAATGTCCAAATAGGGACCCTTGCTTCTAGTCGTGGTAAGGGGGACACACTCTTTGGATAACCCCTGCTCACCCCCTCGGTAGCTTGGCACGAGCACGAGCAGACAGGCTTATGAAAGGCAATGTGTAAAGTATTTGTACCAACACTCACAGTAACACAGTGAAAACACCACAAATGGACTCCACACCAGTTTAGAAAAAGAAAGTATTTTTAACTAGACTACACAAGACCAAAACGGCAAAAAATACAACATACACTGTTCCAAAATAAGACTTTAAAAAGAGTTTAAGGGTTTTCACCATAATAATCCACAGTTTTGTCACTTTTAGCCCAAAGTACCTGTAGATGCGACAAAAGTTCCAAGCAACAGCTGCAACATCAGAAAACAAACGATGCGTCACTCCTGAGACCCTGGGGAGGTGCTGTGACAACCCCACTACACGCAGCGGGCGGGTTCCGTCAAATTCGGTCTGTATGGGGGCGATGCAATACCTTATATGGATTTCAGTTTTCAGGTTCTCTGGTGGAAGCGTCTCGCACAGGCATGATGGGACGATCTTCAGGGCGACGGTCCTCGGTGCAGCGGCAATGCTCGGTGCAGCGTTGATTCCCTTCTGTGGCGGCCCCTCGATGCGTTGGTGCTGGACTCTGCGACGATGTTCGCAGTGACAGGATGTGTTCCGCAGGCAAGCAGTGCACTGGTTCTCGTAGCGACGACAGACTCTGCGAAGATGTTCGCAGCAACGGAATGCAGTCCACAGGCAAGCGGTGCACCGGTTCTCGTAGCAACAACAGGCTCTGCGACGATGTTCACAGCAACAGGAATCTTCTTTTACCAGGGCGAGGCGCTCCACAAGTGAACAATGCATCGGTTCTTGCAGCTGCAACAGGTGCTATGATGATCTGCACAGCAAAGGGATTTTCCTTGCACTGTCGACGATCCGCTCCGCAAGCGAGCAATGCGAATTCCAGATCTTCTCTTCTTCTTCTCCAGCTCCCCAAACAGCAGTAAACAACCTCCAAAGGCCCCACAACTGGATCAAGCCCTCTAGGTAGGTCAGAACTCACACAGCAGAGTTCAGGGGTGAAGCTGGGGGTGAAGTCCTTTTGTTCCTGGGACTTCTTAACAGGAGGCCAGCTCTCCTCAAGCCATTGGAGATCTCTTCAAGCAGGGGACACAGCGACAGCAAAGTCCTTCCCCTCTCCTTGGCAGAAATGCAACTGCAGGTTAGCCTACAAACACACAGCAGGTCAGTCCGTCCTCTTCAGTCTTCCAGCTTTTCTCCTTGGCAGAGGTTCCTTCTTGATTCCAGGATGATCTAAAGTCTTAGGGTCTGGGCCTCAGAATTTATACCAATGTTCTCTGAAGGCAGAGAGGCCTTTGCATAGTCCAAACCAGTTCTGGTCAGTCCTGCCGTACTCTGTTTACATGACTCCTTTGTTCCTTTCACAGTGCAGGGGAGAGGCATCAGACGCACCACAGGAGGTGGAGCCAGCATTGTGGAGGGAAGGCACAGCCCTATTCAGTCCCATGTGCAACTTCTCCCACCTATCTACAAGTAGATCTCTCTATTCAGCACTGTGCTGGCTCACCCTGTCTCCTGGAATCCCCCGGCCCATGTCACTCAAACTCCAGACAAGGAATACACAACCTACCAGAGGCAGGCTTGGATGGTTAGGCAAGAAAATACCTACTTTCTAAAAGTGGTATTTTCAAACACAGAATGTTAAAACCAACTTCTCTAAAAGATGTATTTTATCATTCTGAGTTCAGGAATACTAAACTTGAATTTCTACCATGTTCCCTGAGTCAGTTAGGATTATAAGATGTGATAATCAAACTGCCCATTCTGGCCTATGGGGAACAGATAGCCTTGCAAAAGTGAACAACCAAAATGGCTGTAATTTGCTATGAGGCCATGCCACACACAAGATGGCATGTCCTACCTTTTACCTACAATGCTCCCTGCTCTTGGGCATACCATAGGGGTGACTAATATGCAGGAAAGGGAAGGTTCATGGACTGGCAAGTGGGTGCACTTGCCCAGTAAACATGGCAGTTAGCAACTGCACACAGCACTGCAGTGGCAGGCCTGAGACACCATTTTAGGGCTACTCATATGGGTGGCACAATCAGTGCTGCAGGCCCACTAGTAGCATTTGAATCACCAGTTCTGGAACACTCAGTGCACTTTACTAGGGACCTACTGATGAAACAAATCTGCCAATCATAGACAATCAATCATGATAACAATTTACACAGAGAGCATATGCACGTTAGCACTGATCAGCAGTGGTACAGTGCCCAGAGTCCTATAGCCAACAACCACAGGTCAGGAAAATTAAAGGAGGAAGAAGCAAAAAGTTTGGGGATAACCCTACAAAAAGGGCCATTTCCAACATAAGGTGTCTCAGATTATTCTCTTTGCTCAACAAGATGACAGTGTTATAAGTATACAACAAGACATGGGGTTGGTTGCCCCTGCAGCATTGAGCATCAGCTGGTTGTTGGTATTGAACCCTGGCAATCATGCATGCATGGAATAGGGACACAATCCCTTACAGTTGGGGATTAAAATGTGCAAAATGCAGATTCTCAATAAGAAAAGTTAAATAATGTGCATCAATTAAATTTACAGGTGTGGAAATACGGTCTCTTCATCACAAGACTAACTTTTGAAGCATGGCAACCAATTCAACTGGATCAACAGTGGACACACTAGGTCATTCTTCCACCTATCCTTAGCTACATATCTTTTCTCTTCTAACCTGAAAAATATTTGACGGAATCCATTGCCCAAACATTTTTCTCATTTATCCAATAGCTAATCATAATAGTAATTGTGAGGATATGGTTTGTGCTCGTTTCTAATTCTGAACATTGTGTCATCAGTTAGCCACAACTGGAGTGACTACGGTCTGAAAAAGAACTGCATTAGAGACTTTTAGTGACAAAGGAGCCCAAAGCATGCACACAGATTTAGAATCAGCAAATATAAACATGCTCTGATGCTATGACTTCTTTTGACTTACTCACAAGAACTAGGTCCTCATGTGTTGCTCACATATTGCTTCATTTAGACTTGGAAAATATATAAATTCAAAGTATCCCTCTAGGTTTATTTAGGAATTGTAGTGACATATGAAGGATTGCTGTTGCTGGAGTCCTATTTTATGAAATTTCCAAACCCATGAGATCATTCTCCCTAGATACATGGTGAAGGCTGTCATTCACGCTAGTTAAACATGTTTTTCTGAGTTAGAAACTTATATCAATTCCTTGCCACTGGGAGACTCAAAGCAGCACATAATTTAATTTGTATAGGAGTGCCTGTTTGGCAGCCGTGCACTGATTATCAAACCAGTAGTTGAGCCATCTGACATGAGTGGGGTTTTTCATTTTCCTACCTATCACTATTCCTGAGTATGATTTAAAAAAAAAAATCCATCACCATCTATCTGGACCAGTAATATCAACTATGGATTAAAGCATCAATGCAACAAGTCACACAATACCATTAGTCATATAATGATGTTGTTGGTGTTTTGCGGTCTGTCTGGATGGTCCCATTCATTGCAAAGTTTTACAGAAAATCGTTCAGTGTACATAATGTAATGTTTAGCTAAATTATGTTTGGATCGTGGCTATTTTCAAAATGCGCTGACTCTTCAAAGTCACACATTTATACCTACTAGTCCTTAATAACTACAATGTAGACAATGAAACTGCAGAAATTGCTAGTCATGAAATTAACTCAGAGAAGCAGGTCAGTGCAAACATGGCAGTTAAGTGGCCTTATACCACTATGCATGAATAACACATATAATTAAGTGAACAGGGATCAGGATTGACCATTTACTAATTTCCTTTTTGGACGGTAAAACGAAAATAACAACTTCTGTCCCTCATTAACTAATGCAAAGTCTAGAACTTTCAAAGCAGGACGAATTAATTTTATTTATTTATTTATTTTGAAAGTTTTATAAAGCGCGAACAAGCTCCTAGCGGATATCAGAGCGTTATATAAGCAGTGAATTTTATTTATACAGTCCATAAGAGTAGCTTCAAACAAATGTACAAAGAATATACAAACAAAAAAAAACAAAAAAATCATAGTTGGTATGAGCAGATCCAAAAAGAAAGAACAAAGAGTATAATGAGAAAAAGAACAGTATAATTATGTTTAACATCAATGAGTGTCTTGTGGTTAGGAGCGCGAATCCATGTCACGACAGTGATTCATCAGACCATACTCATGTGTATTTGGCCAAGAGAATGGACTTAACTTACTTTTTAAAAGCAGGAAAGGACGGGTTAAGCCTGATTTCTGGGGGTAAGGAATTCCAAATTCTGGGTGCATCATCTGTTGTAGGTTTTTTTGCTTATGGAAGTTTTTGTGGTTTCAGTAGTAGTTTTTCCAAATTTCTTGAGGATCTAGACCCACCAAAGATCGTCAGTTTCTGTGCCAGGTAACTGGGTGTCTTTTGATGTAAGGCTCTGTGCGTCATGCACACAATTTTCAGTTGAATTCTCGCATCTAGGGGTAGCCAGTTCAGGGATTGAAGGTCCGGGGAGATGTGGGAGCTACGTTTAGATCCAGTTATGAGTCTTGCTGCAGCGTTAATTGAAGCTCTAAGAGGTGCAGTTGCTGTTTTGGGCAGAGCACAAAGAGAGACACCCCCATATTCCACTCTGGGTATAACCAGGGCTTGTACTGCCTGCTTAAAGTCATTGTGTGGTAAAAAGAGTTTTAGTTTCCTCAATGTGTTTATCTGGTAGTTAGCTCCCTTTGTAGCATTGCTGATATGTTTTTGCATGTTGAGGTTACTGTCTAACGTTATTCCAAGTGACTTCGCAGAGTCCACAATGGTAGGTTGTACGTTGAACGCTGTGATATGTTTGATCCAATCTTGCAATTTCGGGATTTGGTCCGGCGGGGCTATTAGTAGAAATTCCGTCTTCAGGGCGTTCAGCTTAAGATGATTTTCTGCCAGCCAAGTTTGGGTGTTCTTAAGACCTGTGTTAAGTAGTTTGATGTCCTCTAAGGTGTGTATCTTGAGGTATAGCTGTGTAACATCTGCATACATGTATTATTGCACGTTAGAGGTTTGTAGAATTTCTGTTAGAGGTTCCAGGAAGAGATTAAACAGAGTTGGGGATAGTGCGGATCCTTGCGGTATCCCCAAGGTTACTGGGATAGGCTTAGACAGGGAGTTATTGACTTTGAATTGTTGTGTCCGATTATGGAGAAATGAAGTGAACCAGCTTAGCACTGCCCCAGATAGGCCCATTCTGTGTTTCAGGAAGTCTAACAGGTTCTCGTGCTTGACCGTATCAAAGGCTGAGGACAGGTCGAGTAGGATGAGTAAACAGGATCTATTTTGGTCAAGTATTTGCAGCGCATCGTCAATTATGTGTGTCATGGCTGATTCTGTGCTATGCCCAGCACTTAAACCTGATTGGTGTTTGTTGAGCAAATCAAAATGATCAATATGTTTCGTTAGCTGTAAATGCACGCATTTTTCCAGCAGCTTGGCTAGGGTGGGGATATTGGAGATTGGGCGATAGATGTTTAGATCCGTGGGATCTGCTGTGGGCTTCTTTAGAATGGGTGAAACCTGGCCTACTTTGAGGGTGTCTGGGATGCATCCTTGTTGAAGAGAACTGTTTATGATTTTGGACCAGAGAGGTAGAAGCAGTGGAGTCAGGTCTTTGACTGCGTTTGCCGGAAGCGGGTCAGAGCAGTGGTTGGCTGGGTTCAATGCACTGAGAATTTTGCCTAGAGCATCTTCGGAGTAGGAGGAAAATTATGACCAGTTTGCATTATTTTTAGGATTTGACTTTGATAGGGGCTGGCATGGCGTGGTTCTGGGAGCAAGAGAGGTAAGTGTATTTGGTCTCGCGTATAAGGTTAGATCCTTTAGGAGGCCGTTCTTGATGGTGTCGGTCTTCAAGGTGAAAAAGGTGGAGAATTCTTCACAGTTTGGCTGCGACATTCAGTATCTTTTGGACGATGAGGTGCCTCCTTAGAATGGGTTTTGATCAGATCAAAGAGTTTTTTGGGACGGTTTCTTGCCTGGTCAAGTTGAAGGCTGATAAAATCGGCTTTGGTGCGCTTGATCTTGCAGAAATATGCCTTTCTCTTTGTCCTGAGAATCTTGAGGTGATTGGTAGATGGTGTTGATCTCCAGACCCTTTCCGCATTTCTGAGAGAGCGCCTGTCTTCATTGAGTATACCATTATACCAAGGTTTAGAATCTTTCCGAGAGACTCATTTTAGTTGCAGAGTTCCTACCTCGTCTATTATTGATGTCATGGTCGAGAGGTAGTGGTTGGTGAGCTCATGTACTGTGGTAGATCCTGTGGGAGGCAGCAGTAGGTTGGAACAGGAGGATGGCAAGGTGTTGAGTTTTTTCAGGTCTCTTTTCCACACTTTTGGTCTTTTGGATTGGGCTGAGTTCGTTGTCACTTTTTCCTTAATGGTGAAAGTGATGATGTGATGGTCTGACCAGTCGCAGGGTAGGATTGACTCTAGCTGAATGGAGCTTGTTTTAGAGATTATTAAGTCCAGGATCGATCCTTTGTCGTGTGTTGGGATGTTGCCGAATTGTGTTAAGTCTAGGTCAGCAAGGAAATTCTTAAGACTGTTAACTGCTGTATCATTAGGATCATTCCAGTGGAGATTGAAGTCTCTGCGGAATATTTGGGTATTTTGTCGACCCATGTATGATGATACCATGTCCATGGAGTGTTCTGTGAAGGTGAGGTTCTCACCTGGTGGGTGATAAATGATATGCAGAGAGCAGACCGGTTTACCCTTGCTAGTGATGTTAAGGCACATGTATTTGCATGACTGGAATAGGGGGGAGATGGCTCTGCTTACCGAGATATTACTACGATGTATGCAGGCTATGCCTCCACCCGACTTGTCGGCTTTAGCTCTGTCTAGTCTGATGATGTTGTAATAGGGTGGAACTAAAATGTCAATGATTGGTGTGGAGGATTCTTTTATCCAGGTTTCAGTTAGCATTATCAGGTCTGGCTCATGTGTGAGGATGAGGTCAGCTATGTCCACTGCATGTCGAGCGGCCGATCTACAATTTAGGAGAATACATTTGAGTTTGGGCATGCTGAAGGTTGAAGAGGGTTCCTGAGTGATAGGGATTCTTCTAAGGTTGTTGTTTGTGATGCCTCGGGTGTTTGGTTTAGTGGTCCTATGGGGATTTGGGGGGATAGTAGGAATTAATGAAGCTGCGGGTGTGGTAGGCTTCGATGGAGAAGCAATTATTGGTGCTGCGGGTATGGTAGGCTTCATAGGAGTGGGATCGTATGAACTCACCAGGGAGAGTAAATCACTCTCTGAGAGCAGATTGGTGCATCTGATTGGTCGAGATGTATTGGTGGAGGAGGGGACTGAGGACCAGTTGGGACAGTAGGGATTCATGTTAGGGGAGATTTGGTTTCTGGGCCGGCTGATTTTGGGGTGTCTAGTTGCTCTAAAACCCCATGGTTGATTCGCTAAAAGATCGTTGAGATCTTGGAGTTCTTCTTTGATTTGGTTCAATGAAAATATGATCTTGTCAAGTCTGGGGTTATGTGCAGGTGGGCATGTGGTATGTGTTTGTGTTATGTGTGTCGGTTTGGATACGGGTTTGGATGTATGCAGTGGGGTCTGGCTTGGTGTAAAGTTTGTTGAGTGTGTAAGTGTGGATGGGAAGGGAGCAGAGGGTGGGAGTGTGTGTGTTAGATGGCTGTGAAGGTGGCTGTAGGGGTGGCTACAAGTGGGGTCTGGTCTGGTGTCTGGTTAGTTGTGTGTGTGTGTGTGTGTGAGAGTGTGGATGTGAGGGATGCTATGGGTGAGAGTGTGTGTGACGGGTGGGCTGTGGGGGCAGCTTCGAGTGGGGAGTGTGTCTGCGTTAAGGGTATAGAAGTAGGTGCTGGGGACTGGCTTGGTGTGTGCGGGGAGGGTAGGGGTGTTGTAGGTGTGAATGTGTGTGTTAGGTGGTCTCTGGGGGTCTGGCTGGGTGTGTGGTATGGGGTTAATGTGTGTGGGGAAGGTAGGGGTGTGTGCGGGGAGGGTAGGGGTGTTGTAGGAGTGAATGTGTGTGTTAGGTGGACTGTGGGGGAGGATGGCTGGTCTGAAGGTGTGGGTATAGTTAAGGATGATGGTGTGTGAATGGTGTTTGCTGAGGGTGCGTAGGTAGCTTCGGCTGTGTTTAATTGTGGGTTTGGTGTGGTGGGTTGACGTGTGTTAGCGGGTAAAGGACGGAAAGAAGTAACCTTGTTGTCGGTAAGGATAGGACGAGCGGTATGATGAATATTGGCGGAAGGGGTGGCTTGAGTGGCCTTATGGGGTTTAGACACTTGCTCCTTGATGATTGGAAAGATGTTGTCTAGGAGGCTTAGATAACAATCTGTAGATTGCATGAGGATGGTTCCATTATTATAAATAGTAATGGTTGCCATCGCTTGGAAAAGAAGGGAGGGGGCGATATAGATAACTAGACCATGTGGTATTTTCCTGGTGGCGGAGAGTGTGAATAGGGTTAGAAATGCATTTCTCCATTGCGCTTTTTGCTTCGTATGGAAGATGATATCATTAGTTGTGTGTCCGTTGTGTGTTGAGAAATAGGGATTCGCTATGGGTGTTTCAGGATGATGTTTTATAAGGTTGTGTTTGAAGCGTTTGGCTGCGTTTTTAGAGAGTTTGGGGGGTAGGTGATGGTATAAGTGTGTGTGCCTGTGAGCTCCATCATAAGTGTGGAATAGTTAGTGAAGTTTTGTGCTGGTGCGTTTCTGTAATCAGTCTGTGTTATAATGTGTGGAGGGAGGCTAAGGGAGAGGGTGTGTTAGCTGTAGTGGTTGACAGAACTGCAAGGCTAGAAATGTGTAGGCAAGGAGAGATAGCAGACCGACAGCTATTGAGATGTAATGATGTAGGTAAAAAGAAACAGAAACAGCTGGCCGACAGCTAGTGTGATACAATAATGGGTGATAAGGTCTACTAGTGAGGTGTTAAAGGCGTAACGTGAGCATTCTAACCTTTTTTCACTGGATATTATGATCGTCTGACGAAGGAAGCGGAATGAAAATTCTTGTGGTGGTACTTTTCCAATATGGCCACCTTATTTGTACCAGGCCTCCTATTCAACAGTGAAGTCCTATTTCTTTTTCTATTGAATGAGGGCTGCAAGTTGTAGTCCTCCTTTTATCTCTTAGCACTTGTCCTATTTCAGTTTCAGTAGTTTTTGTTTGGCGTTGGAGGGAGATGTTCTATGTTTACCCAAGGAGGGTGGATGTGCCTCTCACCCTCGTTGTTTTGTACTTTTGAATTCACCCCTCCATTGCCACCATTTTGATGAGCCCTTTCGATGTGCCATTGCCCCAAAATCAAAATAACAGAGCAGTTTGCGTAGCAGCTTTCAGGACCAGCGTGGAAGGCTCTCGGTGCCCCAGCTCCATGTTATCTGAAGTGAGCGCTCTCGGTGCTGTTCCACGACGTACCGGGGGGGGCAGGGCTCGACAGCATCCTTCTCCGGGCTTCGCCGATCCCATATCCAGTTGCTGCTTAGCTCCCCAGTGCCTCCCCAGTGCCTCGGTGGTCCTGCTCCCTCGTTGTGCTTCAGCTACATTCTGACCGTTTCGGCACATGCGAGGACCGACGTGAGGGCATACGCGAGCAATGCGGTCCCCTCAAGTCGGGGGCAGCTCCCAGCATCTAAGCCACTGCCAGTCTCATGTGCTTTCTGATATGCAGTTGATTAATAGGCGTGCGGCTGCCTGGCGAAAACGGTACAGCGGGACCTACCACAGCGGCTCCCTCCAGAGACCACCCGTGAGCCGATGGGGGCGAACTCGCAGCCTCCACCGTTCCGTACTCCCTCTCGAGTTAGATCGAGGGTAGCACTCCGTCAACCAGACATCTGTGCTGTATCTTCCGAGGATCGCCTACCTTCACTGTCGCTCCTCGGTTGCCAGACGTGGGGGTCAGCTCTGCCCGTGGGGATTAGCAATTCTCGTGGAAATCACGGTGAGTGTCGTTTTCCGGCTTCTAATCTTCACAGTCCTCAATCAAAATCCTGTTATGCTTGGTTGTAGTTCAGTTCCATACCATGGTTTCCAATTACAATGAATGAACAAAAGGAGTTGTTGGGATTCCTTCTTTTCACTGTAATTGCTTGCACATACCAAGAGTTCTCTTCAACTTCCATTGCCAATTCAATTGAGACACAGCAAAGCCTATTTCTAAAACCCTGTTTTCATCTCACATAACTATTATATAATCTTGTATATGCTTTGTCAAGTCAAGTCAATTAAAACTTTATTTGGCCACGTTCTGGCCATAAAAGTATTTTACAAAAAAAAGGGACACATTTATATTTTGGGTTAAAGCTACACCACAGATGAAATTTAAAAAAAACTCAATTAAAATACATTCACATTAAAAGAAGCATGTTCAAATAGCCCAAAACGTTATAGTTAGCACACAATATTGTTTCTTTTACAGATTGCCCCTGATAAAAAGCGTGCAAGTCCATAACATACAAGTGGGGAAGAAAGCATTTGTAGATAGATCAATGCTGGTCTTACTTGTGCAAAATTACAACCTCTTAAAAGTGGTAGGATGTATTTAGCTCGCAACTCATCTTAATCAGAAAAATGATCACATGCACATGGTTGCAGGGTACCTCTCTTAAAAAAAACCTTAGGTACAGTTAGGAGCCAGTGGAGACTATTAAATCTAAATCTTGATAAAAGAAATCGATGATGCAGATTATTAACAAAATACCTAAAAGGTTGAGTTAAAATTGCAGGACTTATAATCATAAAATATCTAAATGTAGGTTTCTTCAGTTCATTCGTTCCCCTATCCAATTGTCTCCTCCTTAAAAATTGTGTTTTTATAATTTTTACAACTTCAGGATGCAGCTTTCTTGGTTGGTTAAATAGCTCTAGTTGCCCAAGAGCAGAAAGCTGCTGGGAAAGATATTTTAATCAGGGAATATCCGCAACTCTGTCTAACATCTTTCAGTCCTCCAGAAGAGTTTGGTTTAGGTTTGGCTTACCTTTAGTCCAAATGTTTAGCCACCATATCAGGGGTGCTACAGCATTTGTATCTGTTATGTAGCCTGCCTTAATTCCTCATGTATCATAAAAGCTGGAGTGCTAGAAGGAGCAGCTAAGAGTTTACGTAGATATTTGTTTTCGACTCCTTTGAGTTCATTACAATCCTTGTAACCCCATAAAACACTACCTTACAATGTCATAGCAACACATTTCTCATTGTAAATTTTCAGAAGTGGTTGTATGGTTTTGCTCCCTAATCTTCCAGAAAAATCCAGTAAAGCTGCAGCTGCTCTTGCCAAAGTGTTTTCCTTTAGCACACGCTGTGCGACCCAAGTGCCGTTTTCATGGAATAACACACTCAAATATGGGTATGTTGGAACATTGGTTAGCACACATGGAAGGGATTTCTTCCGTCGTTTTAAGTTACTAAGTGACATTTTGTGAGATTTAGTAAAATTGACTGCAAGTTCAAGAGCTTACATAAAATGAATAAATAAATTAACTAAAGATTTCAAAGCGATGGGGGTCCAAGCAAGTAAAACTGCATAATCTACATATAAAAGTTCTGGAATTGATTTGGATGGCTAAAGATGAGTTAGATAGCACTGCACCCAAATTATTGATATAAAGTGTGAATAAAACCTGTGCTAGAATGCACCCCTGCCTCACTCCTCTTTTTACCTTCCAAGCATTAGTTAGGGAGCCGTTCTCGTTATACCTTACAGAGGCGGACAAATTAAGGTGGGACCTGTGGAGGAAACATACTAAATTCCTATCCATCCCTATTTCCAGCAACAGTTGACATAACTTAGTCCTATTTACCCTGTCAAAAGCGGACGTCAAATCCATAAAAGGCAAACACATAAGTCCTTTTTTGGCTAGAGTATATTTGTTTTTAATCATGAGTAGGTTCATACATTGTTCGACTGTCCCTCTGCCATTACGGGGAAAAAAATGGTAATTCTGACAATACATCTTTTTCTTCCAATCAGGGGCTTAGGCTATCTAAGATTACTTTGCCCATTATTTTTACTTCAGAGTCCAACAAAGAAAATGGACGATAACATCCCGGATCATCCCTAGCACCTTATTTGTAGATTGGCAAAATTACCGCCGTTGACCATTATCGGGGCTGGCCTATTCTTATATCAGCATTGAACACCCCGATTAAATTTTTTGCCCATGTGCCCGAGACTTATAGAGGTCCACAGGTATTCCGTCGGGCCCAGGGACTTTTCGTGCAGACATACTCTCAATCTCTTTTTCAACTTATTTTTCCACAAACCCTAAAGCGAGTGGGAAGGCACTTAGTTCCCATGGAGGACCAGTTTGTTCACTGACAACCTCAGCATAAATCTGTTCAAAGTGACTAACCCACCGGTCAGCTGGAATTACACACTCTATTCTTTAAAAAAAGAGCTATTTACTAACCTCCAGAATTTTGCACTATCAGCTTGTGAACTCGCCTGTGTAAGGTCCTCCAATGCCTGATCCCTTAAAGCAGCCTTCCTTAATTTTAAGGCTGAATCATATGCTTTCCGTTAGATTTTAATTAAGTCTGGATCTTGTGGTGAACTTTTTAATGCGACCATAAGGGCTTTGTGGGCTTTAGAGCAGTCGGTGTTAGACCACTTAACCTCTTTAGTGCCTGCTTTGATCTTCTTACTAGTTAGATTTTTACCAATTAGCTTAGTTAGTTTATCACAGGCCTCTAGTACTTCTGTGGGCTCACTATGTTCATTAAGGCATTGCTCAATGTTCTGTCTGCCCTCCGTGTATAACTCTGCTAAAAAGAATCCAGGGACACTTAGCGAAGATTTCTATCTCTGCACCCCAAAAGACCACAAGACCTTTAGATTCAGCAATACGGGGATTATGGTCACTAAAACCAGTTTGGGCTGCCCTAAATTCCTGCATATATTGGTATAAAGGGGATGATATTACAAAATAATCTATAGTAAAACTGCATCCTCTCCCAAAGAAAGATGGTATCACCTCTGCTTCTTCCCCAGACTCTAAACAGTGTAGATTAGTGCTTGCTAATAATCTTTCTAGCTGGGCGACTTGGACAGTGTGTTCAAAATGGGCCATAGAAGGTAAATCTTCATAAAGCTCTCCATCTGACAAGCATTTTAGTTTGCAACAATGTATATTGAAATCCCCTAATATGACTATTTTGTATGGAGCACCTATCTCCTGTGCAAAATCCTCTATAAAGCTTTCAAGAGCAGTTAGGTGTTCTCTCTCGTGAACCCTACACAATGAATTGTAAAAGTTTACTATCAGCAAAGTAACACTGCCTAGAAATATTAATTCTACAGCTAATAAATGGGGAGAGAGGCTAAGCAGACCCTTAATGGTGCATGATAGTTTTAACGAAATTATGGTAAGCAGGCCACCATTTGCTCTACCTACAGTTGATGGGGACGCAGGTTTAGAAAAAGAGGCAAAACCATCCATTACAAAAGTGTCAGAAGTGTCCCAGGTTTCTTGAAGTGCAATAATGTGACTCGCATTTATTAGCGCTAGCCATTGTTCATCATCTTTTTTTGCCTTTAAGCCTGCAATGTTCCATGTCATAAAGGTACGGACTATATACAATATATGCTGTGATCACATAACCAGGTAGTCTAAAGAACTATTATTTCTAATTTTGCAAACAAATGTAGGCACAGGACCCAAGGTTTTCCCGGAGACCTACAATATTCTATGCAAAGCATATAAGTAAAAGGTCTCCCAGGATTTATGGTAAGTATTCAGCTCCCAACATGAGTAGTCCATCACATAAAGTGTGTGGAGGAACAACCTTCAATCCATATCATTCGGAAATGGAACTATAATGTCACCCACATGCCTTGCATTAGTCCTAAATTCAGGGCTGACGCTCTCAGGTCCAACTTTATTAAACAGGTACTGTTTAGCAAAACCTTTCCTTGCAAGACGTAAAGCAATGCATCAGGCCAGTTCAAGACAAAACAAATGGTAAGACATAAAAGTGACAGGTGCTATTGGAGAATTAAAATAATTAGAATTTATCAGTGTTCTTGTAAAATATATGTAGTCAGGTTAAAATGGAATGTCCATTGAAACAAATTACCTCAAAGTATCAGGTTGGATAGATTCAAAAATCCAAGAAAATTGGTGATTGGATGCTCATTTATTTGCAATCCTAAAGATCCAATTATGTACATAATTTTTGAACAAAATATGTTGAATCCTAAATTTTTCATCTTAATTATGTTTACAACTTCTGACGATATGAAAGATCACAAAAAGTAAGACTCAAAAATGAGTTTAGGGTCTCCTTTGGATTTCTGATTTCAAAGTCAGTGAATAGAGAATCATTCTCTGCCCATTATGGGATATGAACTCTTTCAAAATTATTATTTATCCTTTCCTAAGGATATAATCTTCCACTAGGTAATGGCTGGGTTATCACATTTCATTCCATAATGTTTCGTGTATCTATATTAGTTTTGTGGATGAAACTTTGGGGACTTGCATTTAAAAACCTGTGAACAACAGGAAATCATTCTGAAGGAGTTGTAAGTGTAGTCTATTAGTGTGTGGCCATTACATAGTCTATTGAGGATTCACATGTGGGGAAAATGAACAAATTGAGTCCCAGCATTTTTAGGCTTCAACTGGGGATATGGCATTTAAAGCATGGAGGACACTGCTTTGGGGTATTTGACCGGCTCATATGCCTTTAGTATTTTTGGAATGATAGGGTGAGAATCATCTGGGGCATGTGACTCACAGTCATTCTCTCATTCAGTCTTTCATAGTCTTCGAAATATAACCTGAAGAATTTACAGTTTCTCTCCTCCTGTAAAATCTCACAGTGCTATTGTATCTCATGCCTTTGACTGTCCTCATGTTTTACCAAGTCCTCATGGATTAGCGCTCTCAAGTGCACTGTGTTGGACAGTAAAGTCCTACAGATTGGAATTGTAGGGACTTCATCTGCTTCATCAACTGCATGAACTACTAAATTTTTTCAGGTACTTGTCAAAGGAAGATCATCTTAGAGAACTGACAATTCTTAATCTGCTAACAGTGACATACTTAATCCTTTTGTGATTTGAGGGTTCCTTGTCTGAACGTGTCTATATTGACCTGGGTAGAGGATAGCTACATGAATCTCCCATTGATGGTGTTTTATGAGCCTACAAATTAATTCTATGTCAGGGCCAGAGGCGAAGATTAGGCTTAGATTTTCTTGCTGTCTTCACCAGCAGCCATTCAAAGTATGTAACAACAAAAAACTACATTTCCCATCAGTCATTGGGAATAATACAAAACAGATCCTCCAATCAGAGCAGAGCCAGTACTTCAACAGGCCTTTGCAGTAACTTCCTCTTTCTTTGCTGCTCCCAGCAGCCTCAGATAAGTGTTTATCCTCACTCTGTGTGTGAAGCATTATTTATTGCATATTTGTGATTGTTGGAATTCATTTGGTGCTTATTTGTACATGTTTTCAGCTTAGTTAATTATATTGAACTAAATTATTGTGACCTGCACTCTTTAAAACCACGCGACCGTGGGAAAGCTCCTTGCTCCTTCATGATTGCTTTCAGAGTAACTGGCTTTCAGCGCGCCGTAGTCATCCAACTTCAAACAAGTTGCATGTGTCTTACCCCCCTGAGTGGCTGGTGTATCACTTTACCGGATCTCTGTAGCAGTGAGATGCGTCCGGCTGCAAGTGTGCTTACTGGGGTGATATAAACTGTTTCCTGAAGTCTGAACATTATTTGAGAGCGAACGCCTGGAGCATAACACCTGCTTCAATAGTAAGATATATCATTAGAACTGGGATGCGCCCAGGTGGATGAATCAGTTCCCTGTATAATAGCAGACAAAGTGCTGGTCCTGCGGACTACTCGACACATTAGGGATACTTTGAGATATATTTATGGAATTCCTAGGTTTTCAGACAAATGTTAACCTTATGTTAACACCCCTATTACTTTGTCAGTAATACAGAAGAATACAGGGATACTTTGAGGAGGAGGATGATATCACATACCTGCCTATTGATGACAAGTTCTGCCAAATAATGGGCATTTCCATATTTAAGGCTGTGTCACAAGTAGTGACACCCCTAGAGAAGCGACTTGAAGAACCTAGGGCTCAATGCCAGCAACCCCTCGAATCGAGGGAAGACCTTGTAGGGCTCCAGTCCTGCCTACCTTCAGGGCAGCCCAGGCCTTCGCTCCCAGAAAACAAACACAAGTCGCTGTGTGCTTGGGGTCCTGGCTTGGATGAGTACTCTGCCGAGCTGGCTGTGGAATACCATATGGCTGTGGAGATGTAGAAAGTATCCCCTCCATCAAATGGAAATAGTGTATTAATCACCCATCATTGGCGTGACTTCAGACTATCACGTCCAGTATAGTCATCTGATCAAATTTGATTAATTTTATCACTGTATGCAGAGTGACTTGTATTGTTTACTGGTCCCGAAGAATGCCTAAGAACTCTGGTTGGAATCTATTAGAGGCAGAAACATGTTGACCTCTTAGAGGGCATATTTGCTCTGAACCCACTGTCCTCTAAACTTTTAATCCTATCCAAGGGTACCATTGAATTTGAGTCCCTGGAGATAGTTTTAACTCTTCACTTATTTTGATTTTGCACTCTGCCCCTCATTCACACTGCTTAGAGGCGTCAACCCATCTAAAACACCTTAGCTCATCTCCACTCACTGCCTTTGATGGAGAGTTTGAGCCCACATCCGGGACCTTGCGGCCCCGATGTGAGGATGCAGCCCAATGATGAATCATATCACCCTCGGGTGAGTGAGGGTTCTCGTCCATATAAAGAAATACTTTTGCTTAAGAGGCAAAAAAAACCTCTGGGTTAAGTTGAACGTATCTTTGGTGAGGTTTAACACATCCCCGATTCTTAAGTGAAATTTCTCAAGCCACACAAGGCCACTCTGCATGATTCTGCCTGGCTTGATAAATCTAGAGAAATGCAATGCAGTGTAAATCACTGTGTTGCATTAGGGAAACAACCTTTACAACGCAGTCATCACATTGCACTACATTTACAATGCAGTCATTACATCGCAACATCCTTTACAACGCATGTCACTACAACACAAACATTACATTGCATGTCACTACAACGCATGACACCACAACGCATGTCACTACAACGCAGGCATTACATCGCATGTCATTACAACACATACCATTACAACGCATAGTACCCCTACACTATCCAACACTTACCATACTGTTGCACCCACTGGAGTTAGAATAGTAATTTTTACCCCTACACTATCCAACACTTACCCTACGGTTGCACCCTCTGGAGTTAGAATAGCCATTTTTACTCTTACATTACTCTGCACTTACCATATTGGAGTTAGAATAGTAATTTTTACCCCTACACTATCCAACACCTACCTTAAATGTAATGTAATGGTATGCGTTGTAATGGTATGCTTTGTAAAGGTATAATGTGATGTAATGAAATGCGTTGTAAATGTATGAAAAAATTTGCTGTAATGGCATAGGATGTAAATGTATGCGCTGCAAGGGATGTTGTGGTATAGAAGCTGTGTTGTAAAGGCATGCATTACATTGTAAATGTATGTGTTGTAACATCATACATTCGTTGCATTACTCTGCCCATGTAGGTGTTGCATGGGTAGAGCTTGGGTGTTCCCACGTATCCACCTGTGGATTTTGGCACTCCCAGATTTACCATTACTGCTAGACCTGGGAAGGCGTTTAAATGCTACTTCTCCCAGGAGAGTCATAACGAGGAGCAATGTCCTTATTTCTCCTTGTTACTTCCTCTTTCTACGTGTGCTGCAGAACGCAGCACACATAGAAAGAGGAAAATGCCTCGGAGGTTTGCTCACAACTTCCTGCACAAAAACGATCTTGCCTACAACACAGGCACTCCATGGTGCATAGTTGCCTGCGTTAGCGCAAAACAGCACATTGTGTGCCAGCGCAAGGAAAATATAGGAATGTGCCACATAATGTTAAATATGGCGCATTTCTGCTTTTTCATATCATGACTTGCTGTGCTGCGTGATTTTTTCATAAATATACCCCTGTATTTTTCCTGGCTTATTTCCCCTGCCCTTGCTAACCGAAGTTCTGACAATTTGGGAAAGACAATTCAGTTTTTTTTTAACAGTCATAACATGTCAAATGGCTACTTCCAAAGTGTCCCTTCCCCGTGAACCAAAACTAAATGCCAAAGGTCATTCAGGAATTAAGACCAGTTTAAAACAGATCTGACATTGGAATCATTCACTGCTCGTGAACATCAATGGAATTTAGGGCCTGGAAAGATAGTCGGTCAAAATAAAGTATATTTCCAATGTGGCAAATTATATGTGCCATAACTATAATGTAATACAACATACCAGATATCCACCACATTTGTGAGGGAGCATCCGATCTGTCAATCTCAAAAGAAAGATCGTCAATTCCATAGCTGATATATCATTAGTTCATGTCCTTTTTGCCACACTGGAGTTTTGAGAATCTATATTAAACCTTCCATTGGTCTGGTGGCAGTACCAGTGTCATAGCTTCTTTACTGGTAGTATTGTGAATCAGTGTTGAAAAGCGTTTTATTTCCTGCCAACATAGAATGAGTCTGTCTCTTATAGCAACACTTCAAACCTGTTCACACCAGAATAGATTAATCGTAGGTATTATTATAGAACATATTTAACCTGTTACTTACTGCACATCGTAACTTATTGAAAAGCTACATACATTCATTTACACAGGTGTCAGTTCACACTACAGTGCAACCATAAGTTACCTTTCACAGTAGTTAGTTTAGCACTGATATATTAACACATTTAGAATTCAAAATCAGCATCAACTCCAGCTCAATATGTAGCAGGAAATCCTTGGAGCACATGATATACACATCTCATTTAGGCTCTTGTATTCTTAGTTTATTCACATTAGGAGACAACACTGGCTGTGATTTTTAATCATTTGATAGATGGGGCCATATTCTCAAGGAAGTGGCGGAAAGAGGCGTTAGTCTTCTGGGCTTAACGCCTCTCTCCGCCACTTCGGTAATGTGAGGCTGCACCCTATTCTCAAGGATATGGTGCAGCATTGCAGTTCCCCCTGTGATGGCACTATGGGGCATATTATCAAGGACAGGCGATACATTATCGCCGCTTTTATCGGCAGGAAACTGCCGATAAAGCGGCGATAATTGCCTGGATAATATGCTCTATGAATTCCAATCGAAGCCCATGTTAGATGTGCACACATCTAACATGGGCTTCGATTGGAATTCATAGAGCATATTATCAAGGCCATTATCGCCGCTTTATCGGCAGTTTCCTGTCGATAAAAGCGGCGATAATGTATCGCCTGTCCTTGATAATATGCCCCTAAGTTTCTCAATTAGCGCCAACGCAGGCACCCTTGCACCAGAGTGCAAGGGTGTCTGCAAGCAGGGAGGTGTGTTTATGTACAGGAAGGTGTCCCTTCCTGCAGCACATAAACAAACCTTAAATGCCAGTTTGCAACTTACATGTGTGCTGCTTCATGCATCACACATAAGTTACAAAATGGCATTTAAAAAATAAGGTTTGTTTATGTAGAGGAAAGGACACCTTCCTGTACATAAACAAACCATGGCATTTTGCTTTTTTCATTTGTGCTGCACAAGGCAGCACACATGGAAATAGCAAAAACGAAGAGGAACAAAAAGCATTTCTCCTCGTTTTGCCACCTTAAGACCAGATCTTTCCTGGTCTTAAGTTTGGCGCTACCTCCTATTTACTTTTCCCTTGTGAATAGGAGGTAGCGTCAAACTCACTGGGGTCGAGTTGGAACGCACACCGCTACACTCACAAAACAGCATGAAGGGGGCCCTATTCACGAGGCAGCGTTAAGCCAATTAACGTGGCTTAACGCTGCCTTGTAAAAAGGGTTAAGCCCCTATCACCACAACAGTGGTGCCAATGGGGGCTTGAGACTATGCACCATGGTATCTTAAGAGCTGTGTTACCTTACTTCTTTTAGAAGGGAGAACCTTCATGACTGGCAAGAGTGTGTAGCAATTATAAAACGTATATAATGTCCCCTTGTGACTAGTTTCTCTTACTTGTAATAAGGGTTGATATATGTTAGACCTCTTTTAATGTTAAATATTTAAACTTTATGAAAGACTGCCAGCATCCACAGATCAGGTTCTAACTTTGGTAACGATTTTCAGTCATGTTAGATAAGCTGTATTTGTTTTTCCTTGAAACCTACCACAACAAGTTGTATGCATTTTTTCTGTTTGCCACCTTTGATTCATTTTTGTATATTTTAATCACTTTCCTTACCATTTGGGTAATAAACCTTTTGATTCCCATTGAAATAGAGGAATAGTAAATATCTAAGATCTTCTTTAGTAGCATTTAATAATACTACTAATAATAATAACAATAATAATAAAAACTGATTAAGAAAAATACACTTATAGGGGAATTTCTGACTGCTATAGCTGAAAAAACATGTGATCCTACTCCTATCATGGTCAACAGGTCATAAAGCTGCACAGATTACGATAGGATAAAAACATGTATTTCTTTTGTGGCTACACAAGAATGTGAATTATGTCAATCCAGGACAATGTCTGGAAAACTGGCAGCCTAGCATAGCCTTTTTGTCCACTTTATAGAAGACAAACAGGGTTGTCCAAGGAGTGTGTGAAATAACACCTGGACAACATTTATCACAACTTGGTTTATGTTATATTTGTCACACCAACATCAATAGTAACGTTTTATGTATAGGCTCCTAGGCTCCCTTCATTGGCCTGCTTGTGGTGCCCCAATTTACTAGGATGGGGTTCAACCAGGCAGATAATGGTTCCCCTGTCACGGAAGGGCAGACATCTTTAATATGGTCCCTGTCAGAGCTTTGTGGTGCTCTTTCTGTTGTCCTAGAGCCTGGACTTCAGCTCCATCTACCAGCCCGGAGAGACCATTGCACCTATTGCAAACTTTCAGAAGAATGATAGGGGGTGCAAGACTCCTCAACTCGAATAGGACTCAAGCGAGAGCTCCCACTGGCTTCAGGAGGGAGGCCCCTAGTGTGCAGGCCCATACCACCAGCCAGGGTCGCCCCCCCATGTGACATCTGCCCCCTAAGTGCAAGCAAAAATGAATGCACGTCTCCCATTGGAATACATGATGCAAAGAGATGTCCAGGCTTTGAGTTTGGCTATCTAGTGGAGTGCAACAAAAAATGAATAATACAACCAGATAGCCAGGTTACACTAATACTCACTATGAGGGCTGCATTTAAGCTTTTAGCATAGAAAGGGATCCAGGAGGTCAAATGCATTCCTTTAGATGTCTCAATCTGTCTCCTATTGAGCACATGATTAAAAGAAATCATGCACCTAGATTCATCAATGTCCCGTTTTGCGAGTCCTTAATAGCGATTATTAAGGAATCGCTATTAATGACTCGCAAAACGGGATTCATGTAGAAATCGCAAAAATAATTGCGATTTCTACATGTTCCTTATTTGCGATTAGCAAATTGCTAATCGCAAATAAGGATGCGATTTCAAGGGTGTCAGGGGCGTCCAAAGGACACCCTGTAGCACCCCTGAAATGTAAATTTAGCCTGATGTTGGGCACACACATGTCCAAAGGACATGTGTGTGTGTAACATATCACTTAGAAAAATGCACTAAAGTGCATTTTTCTAAGTTTTCGCTATTTACCACAAAGTCAGACTTCACGGTAAATAGCGGCCAAAAATAGCGAATTCGCAAATAATAAATGGTTAATGAATTGCATTTAAGGAATCTCAAATAGAGATTCCTTAAAGGCAATTCCTCGCAAATATGCGATTTCACAATTAGCGATTTTTGCATTTGGGATGATGAATCCCAAATGCAAAAATTGCGCTCGCAAAAGGCCAGATTCTCAGAATCTGGCCCTTTGCGAGCCCATTTTTCATTGATGATCTGGCTGATAGTTACCTTCATCCTGATTAGTAGGATTAGGGTATTTGGAACCTGTTTGCCCTCTTTCTTCTAAGACAGTGTGATAGCTCTTGCTGGCCGGTCCTGGGCCCTCAAAGGATTTTGGTCTTCTGTCAGCTTTCATACTCTTGTACAACAAGTCAGGTGCCACTTTGTGATCCTACCTTCCCGGAAAGCAGGCAGGGAAGCAAAGCAGACATCCCAAGAAGGGAAGCTTGCTTGAATGAGATCTATATAGTTCTGAACTCTGATTGGGTGTACTTGGTGTCTTTAAAAATGTACTTCTTAGTCAGCCTGAGAAGATGTTTTCCAGAGTTTACATCCCATCTAGGATGGTCCAGCTCTAAGTTGTGCTTTGGGGAAACAATCTGGGGACTCTAAAGCCAGCAGAGGGAAGGTTGCACAACATGGAAACTCCCCACCAGTTATCCAAGCAGAGTGGATGTCAATTAGTGGCACTGCTTGGTGGTTTGAGCCACATATATCACACTTTG
This sequence comes from Lissotriton helveticus, assembly GCF_964261635.1. Lineage (NCBI taxonomy): Eukaryota > Metazoa > Chordata > Amphibia > Caudata > Salamandridae > Lissotriton > Lissotriton helveticus. The sequence goes on along the minus strand of NC_136068.1, from coordinate 886,219,371 downwards.
CCCTATTTTATCCAGTACATTTCCACATCAGCTCACAATGACAATACTTTAGAGTGTCCCCATCAGCCATGCTGCTGGTGAGGCCAAAGTGCCTATGTCTCATCTAGGCTCACATTCATCACTGATGAACTGGCTGGGCCGTAAGTGTCCATGTAATTGTTCTACTCACCCAGCCTGCACAGAGGCAAGGACCACAGCCTTTCAGGTAGTAGGAGAGAGCTGGATTCCACATCTTCCTCTAGGTGCACGACACTTTTACAAACAGCAAATGCTTGTCACAAATATTAGCTGTAGACATGCTGTGGAAAATGACTAAAATCGGTATACATAAGCGGCGTTCATTTATATTCACCACAGCCACTGTTGAAAGTAAAGCGACAATCATGAAACAGTAGCCACGCCATCTTGTCCCTTTTAGGCCCCATCGCGAACGTAGGTGGCAGCCATTTTGTGTGTCACGACCTCTCTGCCCACTGCCAATAGCCTGCGCGTCTCTCCCCCTCACTCCCCAGCCTCGCAAGCATTCCCCCGCGCCCCAACAGCCCCCGGTTTCTCCTGCTTGGGCCATAAGCGCCCCTCTAGCGCGACCCTGTCTCCGAGCCACATCCCGTGCTGAACCCCCTCTCTCATTCATCTCATTCAAAGAACAGGCCCTTTAGATAACCTCTTCCTCCCTGCCCAATTGTCCAGCCTGATCCCAGGCCATCACCTAGCCCGACAGATGCAGTTTATTGCCCCCTACAGTAGGACCTCGCCTCACATCAAAGGAGCGGTGGTTAATCAATACCCTCACACCTCCAGATCCGACCGACCACTCACTTTCCCGTTCCCAGCGGAATGTCCAGCTGCGCGACAACCACCACATGCTGAGGTTGAGGTGGGAACTGAGGTTCCGTGACGATTTTACCCGTGTTTTTGACATTGTCGTAAATACATAATTTTGGTATCAGTGAACCGCAAATGATCCATTTAGTATATCCTGGTGTTTTCGCTATGCTACGAGCAAGAGCACTCCTGTTACAAACACATTTCTGTTCTACCCGTGGCATCCATCTTAGAACACGGAAGCCATTTTGTATTCCTTGCCCTCACATAGTCAATGGACACGCAATGACCTCTTTTCATTAAAGGACACGTAGGCTTTAACCGGCGATTCACCTTGCTAGTGACACGTGCACCTTAGGCCAGCAACGCTGTAGCAGCATGACTCGGCAAGAACTGCCTCCCCAGCCTGAGGCCAGTCCTGCTATACTGGTTCTTGTGTTCGTTGGCCTGATCATGATTAGGCGGCCGAAGCTGGTAACCGTGCCCATTTACGACCCACAAACATCTCTTATCCTGTCTTTCTATCTTCTGCACCTGGCTCTGCTCCTCTCCTTCTGGGCCTTTATTAGGGGGAGGTAACGAAATTTACGATGAGGCGGTCCGGGTCTTGAATGAGAAATTGACATGGGATTATGATGGAAAAGTGGGAACCCCTCATTCGTAATGTTTTGACATCAGATACTGTTGACGATTCCTGTGCAACGCCAAATATTTATTGTTTAAGACACGAATGTTTAGAACTGTGGTAACATGTAAAGAATTTGCCCCGAGCAGAATATTTAGTATTTAAGGAGTAACCCTCTTTGTACAAATTGAACAGGCTCCTAGACACTGCCCCTGTGCAGTTTCTGTGACTTCTGTGTCCCTGCAGTAATAAACCTTTGGTCTTTGACGCCACCATCGAGAAGCCCGTGTTTCTGTTTGTTTGTGCACCGAGACAGGTTGAACTCCGGGGTCTTCGGGTGTTTTCCCTGACACCTCTGGACGGAACCAAAAAGTCCAGAACTCCAATTGGCGCCCAACGTGGGGCGACGTCATTCGGTCCCGGTCCAAAAGCCTGAAGAGTTCGAGGAGCTTCGTGTGAAGATTTCAGAGGGAGGCGCCCCACTTCATCGATCCCGGCATATCGCAAAAGTGGCCCCGACGTTCTCTTCCGCGAGGGTTCCCGTTCAGACGGCTGCAGTGGTCCGTTGCCTTGACCGTCGCCCTGTCTTGGACCCGAGGTGCAGTCCTTAGTACGGCGAGACGTGACGGGTTTCTCCTTGGTGACGTCTTCAGTGCCTCAGTTAAGTATTTTGTGAGGGTTGCTCCTGTTTGGATAATCCTTTTAGTTCTCAGTTCAGTTCAGTTCTGTAAGATTATCACTGGTTATTCTGGTTACGATAATCATTCTGTTCAGTTCAGGTATCGATACATTTATCAGTTCTGGTAGGCCTAAGTTCTTGGTTCGAGTGCGCATTTTTTCTGTTTGTGTCTCGTTTGTTTTGTGTTCCGGATTATAAAATGGTAAGTCGGAAAAATTGTATGTTGTCTTGTTTCAGTTGCAACAGTGATTCCCAGTTGGAGGACTCGTGTTTGGTTCCTCCGATTGGAACTCCCCTTTATGATCTATATTGCAAATTTGGTGTGGGCCCTATCTCTTATAACGAGGTATGGATCCGCTTCACAGAGAAAGATGGTGTCCTTAGTTGGCCACTGCATGGTAGTTTTGAACCTCAAGTTCTTGACAATTTAGAAATGAAATTATTCAAGAAGAAAGCCCGGCCGGCAATGTTTGATTCTTTCCGTTATTGGCGAAAAGAATCTAAACAGAGAGAAATTAAAAAGTTGAAGAAAGAACAGAAAGAGCAAGAGTTGACTTTAGAACAGTCTGCTAAGCAGCTGCAACTCAACGAGTCTGAGAAAGCGATGGAGGTGGCCAATAGAGAGCGTAATTTAGCGATAGACAAGTGCTATCCTGCTTTGCCATCGAGTACAGCTAAGATAGTAGAGGACCCTGAAAAGGATCCCCTGTTGTCTTACTTGTTACGATCACCCCCACCGTATGCACAGGGTGCTACGGCTCCACCTATGCCGAATGTTCAATTACCGGTTGCTGGACAACCTGGTGTCCCTGTTCCCGCTCCCCTGAATCAAGTTCCCGTACCTCCTGTGGTCAATATTAATGTTCCTTCGACAACCCCTCTTCCAGGGTTGCCGGCTTCTTTACCTATGCCTGTGTCGCTCACACCTGCTAGTTCACAAGCTATTTTGCCTGCTACTCCTACTGTTCCTGATCTATCTGTTCCAACTGCTACTCTATTTACTGCTTCTGCTAATATTATGACTCCACTTTCTGTTCGCCGGAGAATCACTGATTCTGTCTCTAATATTCTATCTCCCTTCTATAAAACTCTGATTAAGACTCCTACCTCTGACTCTGTGCAGAGGCGTAGTCAGCTTCCCAGTACTGAAGAAAGAGGAATATTAGATTCCACTGCTCTTAGATGGGTTTCAAAAGTTGGAAGATATAATGTACAAGATGTATTAGATACGTTTATGCAATGGAATGAACCGACACAACGATATGTGTTCGATGAAATGTGTTTCCTTCTACGTGAGGACTTGGAAGAGGATGACCCTGAATCAAATCTAGAAGAATTAATTAATGTTCAGAAAGAGTTTGCTGCAGGTATGATAGTTGGACACAATATAAAAGAAGCGATGGAACTGGTTCTAAGTTATAGGACCGACTCATCCCTTCGTTCCCCGAGAGAGTTAGGGAAACGTAGTACGAAACAAAATCGTCAATATCCAATGAGAGAGGTTCCACCAATTTGGCGTGAAGCTGTGCAAGCTAATGCACCGCTTGGTATTGCAGCCGCTCCGGCCCAATTCCAGAGAGTATGGATACATATTCCATGGAAGCGAGCTGAAGTATTAGCCGTAAAACAGGCCTTGCCAGATCCGCGTAAAAATCCTGCAGGATACTACAAAGAGTTGGCTCAGACAGTTGACGCTTGTGTATTGAATCTGGCTGACATAGATCTGCTATTTGGTAATGTAGTACCACAACCAATTTGGGCTAAAATTCGTAAAGAGAATCATCCAGTTGCCCTAGGTGGTGATTGGGCAGCTATAATTGCAGCGGATGGTCAACAAGTCGGTGGTTCTAAACCTGAACCCTTAATTGCTAATTTGCCTGGTAGGATAATCGATTTAATGAAAACCTTGATGCCAGCATTGCGCGTTAACTGGGACAAATTGTCCGCGTGCAAACAAAAGAAAGACGAAAGCGTCTCCGACTTTTTCACAAGATTCGAGGAAACTTTCGTGGATCATAGTGGTCAGGATATGAGTACAGAAGGAGGCCAGAGATTATTTGTTGATAAATTTGTGCACAATCTGTTGCCAGAATTTAGTGGTAAATTAAAGAATTCTGAAAGTGCGTGGGCTGTCTCTACGACTGCGCAAATACTTGCGACTGCCCAGTACTATGAAAATAGGGATAAAGAACAGAAGGAAAAATCAGATAAAAAGACGAAAGATTTAAAAACTAAAGTACTTTTACAGCAAGCTTATCCGCCTCGCACGAATCAGACTAGTATGCAGCAAGGGTCATATCAAAGAACGGATTATAATTTTCAAAGGCCACAATACCAATGGAATCAATGTGCTTATTGCAAAGTGGAAGGTCATTACAAAAATGAGTGTCCAGTTCGAACGCAAAATAATGCTGCGGCAGCTCAGAGAGGTCGTGGTAGTTCTATGCAAAACTCTAGAGGTCGAGGAAGAGGTGCTATGCCTCCGCAGACGAGTGATCGCCCTTCTAATTATTTCGACCAGCGAAATGGACAATCTGCCCAACAGAATAGGTCTCCACAGTATCATGTTGAAGACTATTATGAAGCTAGTGAGGAAGTTCAGCAAAGTGAGTACTAGGACAGCCATGGACAAAGAGAGGGAGTAGTATCAGTTCCACTAGATCAGAGTGGGCCTTATGTCGCAGTAGCAACATCAGGTATAGTCGAACCGTTTCTGTTGGATACTGGTGCAGCAAAAAGTTCTATCATTTATGCGAAACTCCCTGGCGCACCTTTTTCTGGCTTAACAAACGTTTCAGTAGGTTTTTCTGGCGCCCCTGTTCACAATCCGGTTTCTGGTCCTTTGTCTATTTCTGTTGGACCCCGTCAATTGAAAGCACCCCTGATTTTGACGACAGGTTGTAACGAAAATCTGCTTGGTTTAGACTTGTTAAAACGCCTGTACGCGACATTGTACTGTTCTCCAGCAGGAGTACAGCTTACGTTGGGTAAAAGAATAATCTCTCCGATGTACTTGTCGATGGATGCGCTCCCACCAGAGCTGCGTTCACTCCCTGATACTCTTTGGGCGACTGGTCCTAATGATGTAGGTCTATTGGAAATTCCACCCTATGTAGTAACTTTGAAAGCAAATGTCAAACTTCCACGAATTCCACAATACAGAATCTCTAGTGAAGGTGAGCGTGCGCTCCTACTGATAGTGCAAGATCTGATTGAGAAAGACGTTATAGAAGAAACTAGAGGTAATGTCTGTAATAGTCCTGTACTGCCTATTTTGAAACGAACTGACCCAACAAAACCTCCAGTATATAGGTTTGTAATTGATCTCAGAGAGGTTAATAAAATTGTGATTCCACAGTTTCCTGTGGTTCCAGATATTACTGCGTTGTTAACGTTGATTCCTGCTACAGCAGCATGGTTTTCGGTTGTCGACTTGAAAAATGCCTTTTTCAGCATTCCGATAGCCGAAGAAAGCAGAGATATCTTCGGTTTCTCTCTAGGAGGACGAAGCTTCAGGTTTAAACGCGCTCCACAAGGCTATTGTAAAAGCCCATCCATTTACAGTCAAGCATTAAAAAGCCAGTTAGATTCCTTCGTACTTCCTCTTGGTTCTGCTTTAGTACAATATGTCGATGATCTTCTAGTGGCCGCTGATGACAAGGAAACTTGCAAAACAGCTACGATTTCTTTATTGCATCACTTGTCAGATTTGAATCACAAGGTGTCACCTTCAAAAATGCAATACTGCTGCCAAGAAGTGACCTACCTAGGTCATCTCTTGTCAAAGGAGGGAAGGAAGTTGACCCCAGAGAGAATAAAGGCAATTACACAGATGAATGTTCCTAGCACGCAGAGAGAAGTACGTGCCTTTTTAGGTATTACCTCATACTGTAGGCAATGGATCCCAAATTTTTCTCTTTTGGCAAAACCATTGGTAGCCTTGACTGGGAAAGGTGTTCCGAGTCCGGTACCATGGTCTGCAGAATGTCAGCAGAGTTTTTCTGAATTGCGAAATGCACTGTGTTCAGCTCCTGTATTGGGTACACCCGACTACAGTAAGCCATTCACGCTCGATGTCCACGAGAGAGAAGGTTGTGCATTGAGTGTTTTGACACAGAAATTTGGCGATAAACAACGCCCTTGTGCGTATTTTTCATCAACGTTAGATCCGGTAGCCAGAGCATTGCCTAGTTGCTTGAGAGCTGCAGCCGCAGCTGCAGCCTCCATTCGACAATCTGCTGGTTTAGTAATGAACAACATGCTAGTGGTTATGGTTCCTCATGCTGTGGATACACTCATGAACCGAACCAAGACGCAGCACCTTACCAGTGCTAGATTATCAGGTTATGAACTGACACTGTTAGCTAGTCATATTCAGATCAAGAGATGCAATGTATTGAATCCAGCAACATTGTTGCCGACTAGCCAAGAGTCGAGTGATTCCGAACCACACGACTGTTGCTTCAAAACTGAGGAAGAAACAAAAGGACGAATTGATCTAAAAGACACTCCGTTATCAGATCCAGATGGCACGCTGTATGTTGATGGGTCTTGCTTCAAATTGGAGAATGGTGATGTGACTGCTGCTTATGCAGTAACGACCTTGAGTACGATTGTGGAGACTGCAAGAGTGAGTCAGAATTCTGCCCAGGCTGCAGAATTGATCGCGCTAACAAGAGCGTGCGTTTTAGCTAAGGGAAAGAGAGTGAATGTGTTCACAGATAGTCAATACGCGTTCGGCGTGGCCCATAGTTTTGGCCGCTTGTGGAAAGAGAGAGGTTTCATTACGTCCCATGGGACTAAGATTCAACATGGTCAGCTAGTTAATGACTTGTTGGAATCTCTAACCTTGCCGACTGAAGTTGCGATTGTGAAATGCAGTGCTCATAAAGCAATCACGGATGATGTTGGTCGTGGGAATGCTTTTGCTGATGAGACTGCAAAACAGACAGCTAGAAATATGATGAGTAGAATGTATGTTGCAACGTCTGCAAGATGGATTTCTGAGTCTGGAATGTGTGAGGACACAGTGGAAAGCGTGAAGGAAATTCAGAAAGAGGCGACTGAGGAGGAAAAGCGTGCATGGAAAGAGAGCACGGGTAAATTGGACTCGAGTGGGTGTTGGATTGACTTGTCGGAACAACAGCGTTGGATGTTGCCTGATGCGTATGTGCTTGCAGTAGTAACGATGGCACATGGAACAGCGCACATTAGTTCAAAAGGGATTTGTAAGATGTTGGCTCCGGTCTGGAAGAATGATGGGATTAGTAAGTGTGCAGAGAGAGTGGTGAGAAATTGTATGGTATGCTTGATGCATAATCCTGGCAAGGGAATCCCCACACCTGCAGGTCACTTCGCTCCTCCTTCCTGCCCCTTTGAAGTGATCCAGCTAGACTTCATTCACATGGATCGTTGTAATAACCTAAAGTACGTCCTAGTGGTAGTTTGTGCTTTCTCCAGATGGATCGAAGCATACCCGCTAAAGGACAATACTGCCTTATCCACTGCCAAAATTCTTCTTAAAGAATACTTCCCCAGATACGGAATGCCACGGATTGTATGGTCAGATAACGGAAGTGAGTTCGTAGGGAAAGTTATGCAGAGTGTGTGTGCCGGCCTAGGGATTAGACAGAAGTTTCATAGTGCGAATCATCCCCAGTCCGCGGGTTTAGTCGAGGGTTACAATGGCACCCTTAAACTGAAACTTGCTAAGATACAAGCATCCACGGGTTTGTCCTGGCCAGACGCATTGCCTTTGGCTTTGCTATCAACAAGAGCAACTGTACATTCTAGAGTAGGGCTTAGTCCATATGAAATAGTTTTTGGTCGTCCTGCAAATGTTTGGGGGGTACCTAGACCAAAAAAAAATTCAAGCAGCTGGAATACCCAATGTTAATTGATTACCTTTTCGACTTGACTGCTAAATTGAGTCTTATTCACCAACAGGTTTTCGATGCATTGCCAAAGCCACCGGAGAGTCCAGGCCATCAGCTGAAACCGGGTGACCAGGTGGTCATTAGAAATTTTGCAAGAACGAAAAATCTTCAGCCCAGATTCATTGGCCCTTTTCAAGTCTTACTAGCAACGAGAACTGCTATTCGTGTGGCCGGAAGGAAGAACTGGATCCATACGACACACGTCAAACGTGTGCCTCTGCCACTTCCTTACGACAACTGGGTAAAGAAAGGAATCGGTGCCTCTGAAACAGAACAAGTCCCCAGGTTCATACCTTTCAGTGATGCAGAACTGATCACAGATACATCAAACTCTGACTCTCCTCCTGAAACTGCTCTTTTGAACCCTGAACATTTGCCATCTGCGAACGTGAACATTGTAACGTCAGCTGAAAATACATTGTTTCCAGATCAGACAGTTCCTGCAAAACTGAGATACAACTTGCGACCTCGCAATATGGACAAATAAAGCAGGCAACTGCCAATTTTCACATTTGAATTTTCTGATACATTGCCTCCAGCCAGGAAGTTTACTATTATTTTTTTTGTTTTAAAATTGCCTTGCCGTCTGGGTAGCCGTTGGGTCGTGGCTGTGTGCCTAGTTGAATCTGCGGGGGTCAGACACAAGGTCGATCTTTCTGTTAGTTCTGGGAACTCCCAGGGCTGATAGAGGCATTTTCATCTACGTACACATCATCAGTGGTCACGAGCGGATTGTAGAAGATGGAGCTTCCTGAGCTGCAACGAGAAAATGTAATTTATGTTCGCAGAAATAGACTGTACAGCAGAATACTTCACAGCAAATGCTTTCTAATGCAATGTGCAGTTACATTTTTAATTGTTTTGATAACGTTGGTGGGTGGAATCGTCTTTGGTGTACATTTGATTTTTATGCCAGTAACTACAGTACCCCCCCTTGATCCTACTACTTCTACGGTTTCTTCTATGCATTCTTTTCACTCATTTCCTGAACACGAACAAGCTCGACGCTCAGAATTTATTAACAATACATTTGTACAGCTCTTGCATCAACACCAACTGGTAGTTAATACTACAGACTGCTGGGTGTGTGGCTTGATACCTCACACTATGGATAAAGGCATTCCCTATCTAGTCTTGCCTTTTAGCTACAATGGATCATTACAGGCCTTTCAGACCATTTTTTTTATATGCCCTTGAGACCTATCCTCCGCGTCCACCACGGTCCACTAAATACAACTCAGCCAACAAAGCTTTAGTCCAGGGAATTATTGACATGATTAAAGACGTCAATAATACTCCATCTTACCCTAGAGATGAATTACGGGTGTATTTGAGTTGGAACTCTACCGAGTATCGCCTTAGTTTGGGAGAAAGCAAGCGTAAAAGCTCCACTTCAGTTTGGGTCGTGCCTCACCGAGGTCAGGTCTGTTTGCAAGGAAATGGGAGAAATCTGAGAGCTCAGCTAGGGAGGAGTGAGTGCGTTGAGACTTACGTATTTCCGTCTAATTCCTCCCCTGCCTTTCTGACTGCTAGGGGTACCTACTTCATCTGTCAGGACAGAGCATATACATGGCTGCCTGCTGACTTTTCAGGTTCATGTTATATTGCTCGATTGTTACCTCCGACATACACTGCTTCTTCAGATTATCACAAGACCAGAGTAGCAAGAGGTGTCTTCAGCAAGGAAGATACCGCTGGTCAGGAAGCTGGAGACTTCTTCAAAGGTTTCCTTCCGTTTTGGGGGCCTATGGCCAATAGTAGAAATCTACGTCAACTAACACGGGTAGTTGAATCTACTATTACAGAAACTGCTGGTGCCCTTAGTAACTTAACAGCTGAGCTTCAGGCGGATCGTCTCATGACGTTACAGAACCGTATGGTTCTAGACGTAATACTTGCAGATCGAGGTGGGGTGTGCAGAATGATCCAATCGAGCTGCTGTGTCTTTATTCCAAATAATGCTCCAACAGTCTATGAAGCGATCTCTAAACTACACAAGATTTCCGACTCTATACACGTAGACAGGGGAAACTGGTCCTTCATGGAGTGGTTTTGGACTCTGGTATCAGCGTGGGGATGGAAGGTTCTGATGGTCATTGGTGTCATCCTAGTATTTCTGTTCTCGTGCTGTCTTATTATCCAATGTGGTCCCGCTCTGTGTAGTCTCTGTGCTGCAACCTGTTTCAGAAAACCACCTGCATTAGGAGAAAAGGCACGAGACAGGATGATGATGCAACAACATGTCACTGACCTAATGAGCATAGAATTAGACTCTGACTCTGACATAGACTGAGTAATTGCCTATGTAAGGGCAAAAGGAGGGTCTGAGGTTCCGTGACGATTTTACCCGTGTTTTTGACATTGTCGTAAATACATAATTTTGGTATCAGTGAACCGCAAATGATCCATTTAGTATATCCTGGTGTTTTCGCTATGCTACGAGCAAGAGCACTCCTGTTACAAACACATTTCTGTTCTACCCGTGGCATCCATCTTAGAACACGGAAGCCATTTTGTATTCCTTGCCCTCACATAGTCAATGGACACGCAATGACCTCTTTTCATTAAAGGACACGTAGGCTTTAACCGGCGATTCACCTTGCTAGTGACACGTGCACCTTAGGCCAGCAACGCTGTAGCAGCATGACTCGGCAAGAACTGCCTCCCCAGCCTGAGGCCAGTCCTGCTATACTGGTTCTTGTGTTCGTTGGCCTGATCATGATTAGGCGGCCGAAGCTGGTAACCGTGCCCATTTACGACCCACAAACATCTCTTATCCTGTCTTTCTATCTTCTGCACCTGGCTCTGCTCCTCTCCTTCTGGGCCTTTATTAGGGGGAGGTAACGAAATTTACGATGAGGCGGTCCGGGTCTTGAATGAGAAATTGACATGGGATTATGATGGAAAAGTGGGAACCCCTCATTCGTAATGTTTTGACATCAGATACTGTTGACGATTCCTGTGCAACGCCAAATATTTATTGTTTAAGACACGAATGTTTAGAACTGTGGTAACATGTAAAGAATTTGCCCCGAGCAGAATATTTAGTATTTAAGGAGTAACCCTCTTTGTACAAATTGAACAGGCTCCTAGACACTGCCCCTGTGCAGTTTCTGTGACTTCTGTGTCCCTGCAGTAATAAACCTTTGGTCTTTGACGCCACCATCGAGAAGCCCGTGTTTCTGTTTGTTTGTGCACCGAGACAGGTTGAACTCCGGGGTCTTCGGGTGTTTTCCCTGACACCTCTGGACGGAACCAAAAAGTCCAGAACTCCAGAACTCTACTGTAAATATGTGTGGGAACGGGGGTGAAGCGGGGATTCCGAGGATGTCTTTCCGTACATCAAAGTATTGACAAGAATGTGTTTCATGTAATAAAGCAATAAACCTGTGTATAAGAGGCCAGGCCTCAAGGATGCGTTGAGAGCACCTCGAGAAGATACCCTGTTGTCTGATTTGACGTGTTCTGCTCCGTCGGAATAAACTCCTGTTTCCTGCCTTCTGTCTCCGGCGCTTGCCTCTTTGTTTGGTAATCTCGAATGGTATGAGAGGCGGCTAACGCCGGGCAAATACTGAAGGGTTCTTGGTCGAATTCGGCCCTACCTTTTCTACAATTGGCGTCCCAAACGTGGGGCCCATCAGCGACACGTGGATCCAGTGGGAGAGGTCCCAACGACAGAGTGAACGACTGCAACGATCGGGAAGTGCACCTGCCCGATAGACCCTCGTCTGGCAGCCGATCATCCGAACTTCACTGGTTCCGAGCAGACCTCTCTCGAGTGATCTACGGTCCTGACTGGGAACCATCAGGAGTGCCACAGCAATTACGGAGAATAGAGGACGATCAGGTGCTGGAAGCGGAAGGCGAGAAACTGTCCATGCGGTCCGGGTAAGGTCGTGTAAACACGACGAATTGCGAATTGATTGTTTGATTGTTTGAAAATACTAGTATTACTCAATTGATTGTTTCCGAGAGATTCTCTATTTGCAAACAAGCACAGAGCCGCCATACTCTAGTCTTTGCAGATAGTGAAGGGTAGGTAACGCAGGCCTTTGCCCCCTTTGTAATCCGTCGTGCCTACTTCCCTCTCCATTTGATTGATTGTTATCCAAGCATTTACTGTTTTGGAATTGGTTCTCTTTGGATCATTCTCTATTTGCAAACAAGCACAGAGTCGCAATACTCTGTTTAGTCTTTGCAGATAGTGAAGGATAGGTAACGCAGGCTTTTGCCCCCATTGTAATCCGTCGTGCCTATTTTTATCCGTCATTTGATTGATTGTTTATCCGAACATTGATCGTTCGGAATTGGTTCTCTTTGGGTTATTCTCTATTCACTAATAAGCACAGGGTCGCAATACTCTGTTTAGTCTTTGCGGATAGTGAAGGATAGGTAGTGCAGACTTTTGTCCCCTTTGTAACCCGTCACGCCTATCTTTGCCCCGTTTGTTGGTAGTTGGTTCAGCCCGGACCGTTTATTAGAGGTAGATCATCCGGCTCCACCGGAAGACGCCCCTAATAAAAAGGACATAAATATATCAAAAAAAATACGGATTAGCCGCTGTATCGTGCTAGCAAACAATAACATAAAAATCGTTAGAAAAAAAAACAAAAGGAATCGAGCAAAATCAGTAGGCCACTGATGGGATCTCTTTTTGACCTCGCTAAAATAGAAACATTAGGAACACCCCCTCATGAGAAATATGAAACTAGTGAGAAAAATCGAGCTCGACGCCATGATGGCTGCAAGACAGCTCGGCTCCACCGCCCACCCCGCCCAAACAACGACAAACCCAATGCAAATATTATAAATATATTCAACACTCCAGCAAAGTAACATGTTCAAACTTTTTAGTAAACAACTATTTAAAACTTTTTATTAAACAACTATTTACATGGCAGCCGGCTGCAACAACAAACCCAAATGCATTCGCCGTCTGCTTAACGCTGTTCCTGTCCCGCCTTCAATGTTGGGCTACTTTGAGCTACTTTTTAGTAGGCTTTGGGCTATAAAAAAAGTCTACAAAAGCCATAAGCCGGCGAGGTAGCGTAGGTGGCGGCCCGTTGAGCGAATAGGCCGGAAGCTACCCAACGCGCCAAGGCCTGGTCCAGCCATCCTATAATGCTGCGCCAAGAGATGGCGTGGGGTGCCCTGGGGGGGAGGCAACGCGAACGGGCCTCCCCACCTCCCCAGGGGGGGAGGTTCCTCAGCTGCAGTGGGGCGTCCCTTAGCGTTTCACTCGCCGGCCAGCTGCAGTGGGGCGACCTTTAGCGTTTCACTCACCGGCCAGCTGCAGTGGGGCGACCCTTAACGTTTCACCTGCCGGACGGCTGCACCAGGACTGCCACTGGCGTTCCACTCGGTTGGATGACCGAGGGACTCGCTCCGGTGGACGGGGGTGAAGAGCGGCTGCTGCTGCGGAACGCTCAAAATGGCGGCCGACACCCCGGATTTGGGCCTGGTCCATTAGAATGGCTCTGGGCTACCTTGGAACTCGGATGCTTGCCTGCTCGGGCATGAGCCCCACTCTTGAAGACGCCCTCTCAGTTTTAAAAATTCTACGAAAGTCACTGGCCCTCGATTCCCGCAGGCTTCCGGTGGGGGCCACCGCCACTGTTGCTCGACTATCCCCCATGGATATGCCACTGCCCCGGGCGACCGCCACCTTATCCACATCTGGTGTCGAAGGAAAGACTGATTCGACGTATCGGTGGAGGGATACACCTGCTGTCCCGCTCTCCGGAGTGGCCACAACGTTGTCACAAGATGGTGGTGCTCTTATGCTGACACCGGTCTTTGTCCGAATTACTAGGAGACATTGTAGACTGCCAACTCGATCAGCTCCGGTGGGACTTCAGCGTGACCCGGTAGGGAAGATTTTGCCTTCCTCGCCTTTTAGCCGCAGTCCACGCCGCCTGCCCTCTCTGCTGGCACTAACGGAATCTTTTGAACTACCGAAAGGGATTCTGGTCTGACCACTTGTTATTGGAGGCATTTGGACTATGCTCTGGGCCCGCCCGGCCTCGACCAAAATGGCACCAGTATGGGCGGGACTCGCAATTCCTTATGACGTTCTAGTTGCCTAAACCTTGATGTTATGGGATATGTATGCGGTCTTTGTACACGTGGCGGGCGGGAAAGGGTGCGACTGAACATACGAACAACCCTATCGATGTGTTTTCTTTGTCATTTATGTATTATTAAAGCTCCGAAATGATGTTACTGATGATACATGCCCTTGGTGTACGTATGGACGATTTTATTGTGACTGATCCTGTTATATTTCCAACTATAAAATAAACCTTCACCGGTCCTGCAACCATTAGTCGCGTTTAGTTTTTCAATTAAATGGCTCGTCCCTTTGCTTACTTCTGTACTACAGTGTAATGTCTCCTTACCTCATGAGTTTCCCGTCTGCCCCGTGGCCGGCCTACATGGTTGAGGCCCGTTTTTGAATGCTGACATCCTCACAAATAAATATATGGAACTAGCCTCATAACAGTCACTTAGATTGGTAGGTTCTCGAATAAAGAAAGGGACAAGATAAATGAAGCAATTTTGGTCATGAAAAATTAGAAAGACATGGTACATAGAAATAATGCGAAAGGAATAGTCAGGATCTGTCGTGTTTTACATTTCTGCAGCATAAACAATAGGTAAAAGATCCTGATATTTAGATATATCTATGAATAGGACAATAGACCAGTTCCTCTGGGCTTCAAGGCCGAGAGGCAAGGTACTGCATCCCAAAGAAGATAAGTTAGATACGTGGTAGGTAAAAACATTTTCGTGTTTTTTGCGCGCTGATGTGCTTTGAACGCTGTCCCCCCCCCACCACCCTTTTTTCTTTCTCTGCAGGTTAATATCGGAATTTCAGCTGAAGTATGGAGAAGACTCAGAATGCACCGTGTTCCACGCAGAAAGAAGAAGAATTGTATGGTGTGAATGTGCGCGTGGGCCCCGATTTGTGTCGTATGAATGCTTATGTGTGGCGCACATCTGGGTTGACGAACGAATGCTTTTTGTATGACTAAGGTGTTGATCGAACGGTCAATGGGATAGGAAAATTAAGCCCGAACATGGTACCTGCATGTGAAAAACGAATAAAGATATAGCACTTTCCTTACTTAGGAACGACTCTCTCTGGAGCTAACGACTGGGGGAGTGGCCTATGCCAGAAACTTGAAGGCCTATTTCAGTACGACGAACCCAACCCCAACCGATATCCCAAATGAATGCCCTAAATGACGTGCACCAGTGAGTCAACTTAATGTGCGGACTAGATGAGAAAAGTTAAGGATACCCCGGGTTGGGGTTCATCCAAAATCCCCCCCCTCAGCCCAGAAATTAGGGATATTGTCATGTTTTAGATTTACCCCCTCTTCTTCCACCCTCATAGAAAAAGTCAGAATTGCACCATCGCACGTCCGACAGACACCCCTCCTTTACCTTAACTTGGATCGTCATTTGTTAGATGTTGGAAGACCCCATCGTGAGTATAAGCACGACTGGACCAGTGTACGACCAATTAAAAGGAGTAAGTATTTATTGAAGCGAGGTTACCAACAGAAATTGTCTGCTATTAGGAAGGAAGGAGAACGAAGAGCTCGACCCCCAAATGAATTAAATGGAGTACTGAAAATATGCAACACGCATGAAAAGGCTCCTTTGCCAAAAATAGCCCTCTGTTTTATCTTAAGTTTTCGTACTTGATGTATGTACTGTCGCACCCTATCTGGTATTTGTGTATACGTAAACTATGAATTTATGTTTTCCCTCAGCTTGTGTTTTATACGTGGAACTGACCCGTACTGATCTATATGTGTGTGCACTGAATAGCCTATTATTATACACGTCTCTCTCTCTCTCTCTCTCTTTTTTATGGTGTACGTGTACTAATAGCCTATTTGGTACGCACGACGCTCTCTCCCTCTGAGGGCTCCCTTGTGAAAAAAAAATAACGACACTGTACCTCGCCGGTACAGGTATAATTGGCTTTAGACACAACAGTGTTTGAACAAATTGACAGAAACAAAACGATCATATTTGGCCATATTACTACCTCTCCTTTCTGTAAAATGATGGAACTTAATTGGCTGAGAAAGAAAGGACAGGTAAGATGACTGATGTCCCCTAATCTGACCCTTAAAAGGGAACTATATGTCAGTGGCTTTTGTTTTAAGTACTTTGGTAAACATCACCCTCATCGTTCGGATTACCACCGCCCATTGCACAAAAATAGAATGTCCGACACGTCCCTGTTTCTCCAGAATGGTCCCAGTTCTGTACCAGCCGTCCCAGAAAATCTTAAAGACTGTAGCTATAAGCCCATGATAATAGCATTTCACACTTTTTATAAATTAACAGACCTTGAAGAAACATATAGCTCAACAGGATTTGTTTTAGACAAACGCGAGTCTCTACTGAAGGAGCCGGTTTGAATTCGATAAACCATGTAATTTTTAGATATCAGACTTCTTGCCACGTTCGCAAATATAACAAGAGTAAAACGCCAGACAGACATGTTGTTTGAAAATAAAAAAAAAAAAAAAAAATGCTTGCCGACCTGCACTACAGCAATGATGCATGAGTTAACAACATACCCCGATGTAAGGATTACTAAGCATCCACCCTATCGTGACCAATGAACGTTTCCCCAACTACTTGGGGTTGGGAGAGAAATTAAAGTATGTAAACGTCTTCCCCTGCCAATTCTCTAAAAATTGTTTTTTTATACTCATTCAAGGATAACGTGCAGTCGTCAGGAGGAGAGAGGCCGGATGTGACGCACAGCCTGGCTGCATATCGGGGAATATCTATGACCTCGACCAAGGTGAAGCCACAGAGCAAAGAGTTGCGGGACAAGGCACCATTCTCAGCGTGGAAAGTGAAGGAAAGAAGGGCCGCCCAGAAGCCCCTGCATGTTGATGAGCTCGTGCCGAAAGTCCCAGCCCATTGTGCCCGATTGGTGGGCCCACTTGCTTGAAATTTCTGCCCTCCTTGGTCCGCCTCAGATCTGATCCCACACCACCCTCTCTTCCCTCGGCCTCCCAAAGCACGCCCCCATCACCCCCCCCCCCCTTTTTCATATGGAATTTTTGAACTTGACTCTGAGAAGAAAGACAGCACAAAAGATATAACAGGGTTTGTCACGAAGGAAGAACGGAATGCGGGTACCCCGCCTAAGGTACCTATGATAGATTAGTTAGGGAACAGGACAAACACAGGACTGTGGTCCAAGAGCAAAGAATGGCCACACCCTGCAACGCGAGATCTGAAGTAGAGCTGGACGCATAGCTCCACCGCCGGTGCTCAACAGTGCCAACGAAAGAAGAAAAACAATGAGAGCCTACCAGTGATGGCTCGCTGTAAAAAGAAACTGGAAAGACGAACCCTTTTTGAACATTGCCACCCCTTGACTGTCCCTTGTATCAAGTTGAATTTCTCTCCCAACCGCTTTGTATTGATTACCACCCAATTGAGTTCTCGAAACCTTACATCGGTCATTTCCAACTGTACATGAATAACCAAGAAGGCGTTAACTCTGTACCTTGATGATTGTAGAACACCAGTTATGCACATGAACATGCTGTCTAGTTTTGACCCCCATGGACTCCAGACCTCAAGAAATGTACTTAATAGCCCTTATTTGGCCAGAACATTTTTGTATGACATCACGTTTGTATTCGAACGAATTTCCTACATCGTCTAAATAATGTCCCCGTCTCCAAGGTCTAACATACGACACAGCTAATGTAATTTTGTATGCACTGCCTCCTCGCCTATCGCATTGACTACATGTGGTTATGTACGATTCTGTCAACATTGATAGCAGGATTATTTCCATCTGCCCGTAACGCATATGGGCTACCAAAGACCTCAATAGACAGCCCAGCCACATGCTTCCCTTATTAGTATAACTAGATGTCAGCTTGTACGTCCTTACCTCAGACATGAACAAAAATGAACTAACTTATGATAAAAACTGGGGACTGTGGAAAATGACTAAAATCGGTATACATAAGCGGCGTTCATTTATGTTCACCACAGCCACTGTTGAAAGTAAAGCGACAATCATGAAACAGTAGCCACGCCATCTTGTCCCTTTTAGGCCCCATCGCGAACGTAGGTGGCAGCCATTTTGTGTGTCACGACCTCTCTGCCCACTGCCAATAGCCTGCGCGTCTCTCCCCCTCACTCCCCAGCCACGCAAGCATTCCCCCGCGCCCCGACAGCCCCCGGTTTCTCCTGTTTGGGCCATAAGCGCACCTCTAGCGCGACCCTGTCTCCGAGCCACATCCCGTGCTGAACCCCCTCGCTCTTTCATCTCATTCAAAGAACAGGCCCTTTAGATAACCTCTTCCTCCCTGCCCAATTGTCCAGCCTGATCCCAGGCCATCACCTAGCCCGACAGATGCAGTTTATTGCCCCCTACAGTAGGACCTCGCCTCACATCAAAGGAGCGGTGGTTAATCAATACCCTCACACCTCCAGATCCGACCGACCGCTCACTTTCCCGTTCCCAGCGGAATGTCCAGCTGCCCGACAACCACCACATGCTGAGGTTGAGGTTGGAACTCTACTGTAAATATGTGTGGGAACGGGGGTGAAGCGGGGATTAAGAGGATGTCTTTCCGTACATCAAAGTATTGACAAGAATGTGTTTCATGTAATAAAGCAATAAACCTTTGTATAAG
Organism: Lissotriton helveticus; assembly: GCF_964261635.1. Lineage (NCBI taxonomy): Eukaryota > Metazoa > Chordata > Amphibia > Caudata > Salamandridae > Lissotriton > Lissotriton helveticus. The sequence goes on along the minus strand of NC_136068.1, from coordinate 886,200,609 downwards.
AGGCCAGGCATCAAGGATGCGTTGAGAGCACCTCGAGAAGATACCCTGTTGTCTGATTTGACGTGTTCTGCTCCGTCGGAATAAACTCCTGTTTCCTGCCTTCTGTCTCCAGCGCTTGCCTCTTTGTTTGGTAATCTCGAATGGTATGAGAGGCGGCTAACGCCGGGCAAATACTGAAGGGTTCTTGGTCGAATTCGGCCCTACCTTTTCTACAATGCTCAGTACTATGAAATGGCAAATAGCTCATTAAATCATTTCTTTGACTGCAATGTATATGTCAGAGATTGATTTTAGATGTCTGCTCTATCAACCTTTGATTTTACTTTAGCGCCACATCTAATGGATAATCAGAGTTTGGCTCCAGAAAAGACTTACAAATGGCTACCACATTCAAGAAAGAAAGCAGGCAGGGAAATCACCCACTTCCAACTCAGTACAATAGTGATAAGAATCGACAGTTTCAATGCCCTGTAATTGAAATGAGTACATCTTTTAATAAGAATCCATTGAAGCGAAAGGCTGTTGCCTGCAGCAGTAGTCATTCCATCTCCAACAGGGCAAATTAAAGTTGCTGCAGTTAAAACATTCATAGTTGGATCTTCATATTGAGCTGGTGTTCCAGTGCAAGGCAAGATAGAAACCTGTCATGTCCACTGCCTACAGCCACACCTGGGTGCCCTTAACTAAGAGTCCTGAAAGCCCAAAGTATTTTCTAAACTGTTCAAAGCAAGCTGGCTGATTGAATACTTCATCCGAGAATAGTAGACTATGACTTTTATTTTATTTTTGTTGATTATCAGAACTGTGACCATATTTAAGAGGGACGGCCAAGGCTATATTTATTCTGCTGCTAAACATGAAAGTCTGGGAATGGTGCAACACGAATCTAAGGGAAATGTTTTACGAATAATTATTTCAAGAATCAAGAATGAAACAATCAGATAACATTGTAGTTTCAATCGTGATCGATGCTGACTTGAGACCCAGCAGTTTAATTTTCGTGACCTACCAAGCGGCTCCCGAGAAGCTAAAATCTTTGGCTCCCAGGAGAATTGATGGTTGAAAAGTTGAAAGTGGAAGGAATTGATGAAGTCAACCAGCAGGAGTGGATCCTGCAGCTTAATTTTACTTAACATTGACAGATGGACAGTTACTTCTGGAATATGTGGGTGGTGGTGCATTAATGTTGCTAGATGGTTGAGCAATTTGTCGGCTTACTTCTGATTAGGACTGAGTTACCTCCCTGTTAACTATTTATGCAACAGAACAAGTGAAGGTTTAACTTCCTAGAGGGATAAGTGGAAAACAACATTGACCAATAACCAGTCTGTACATGCTTTGCATGCGCATTACACTGAAAGGATTTCCATGCATCTACACATCATCAACAAGTGTCTATAACCTGATGAACCCTATTTGTGGTAGGGATTAGAAATTGCAATTATTTCCCAAGAGCAAGCATTTCCAAATAGGTGCAAGCAATAAGCTTGTAATAATTAGGTTCCTGTTCTTTGTACAACCATCAATCACTACTACTGATAGAATCATATATTCATATTATTGAGTCCGTCCCATTGGTGTTGGTAATGGCCCCGGCAGGGTAACAAGAAGGCAATCAAAGATGACTTTTTAGAGGAAGGAACACTTGTAACAAGGTATACACAAGTGATTCTACAGAAGGATATTTAATGGCGGAGTGACCGAATGACAAAGTACGTCTGATCTTGTTTTGTCAATCTCACCATCACCCACTTGCCAACAGAGCAGTCTTTAGCTGTTGGAAACTTGGATGAAGACTCAGGGTGGAGCAGGCTCTGCACGAGAAAGCGACCACATTTTATGGGCTTGAATATGTGTGGCCCAGGACTCTCCTCCATGCACTGCAGATGTGAGCTTGGTGGAGTGAATTGCCAGCAGAAGCATGCAGTGGCGCGGTCTCAATGTGCAAGAAAGCCAGGGAACAGAATCAAGGTGCCTCATGGTCTTTGCTCTGAGAGGTCCTACTGATGCTGTCTGTGCCTGATCACAGGTTGTCCAGGTTTCAAGAAATCAAAGTGCAGAACAGCCCAGGCAACAGGGAAGCCTGGCTAGGAAGTGGCCTGGCCAATAGGGAATCTTGTTTCCTCGCCATAAAGTCCCCAGGCTTGAACTCCAGCATCATGCATGTGTCATGTCAGGGGAGTGACTCTGGCTCATTGCCAGGTACCTGCTTGCCAGTCCCATGCAGCTGGGTTGGCATTTCAAGACCCATATGGTCCAGTCACGGAAAACTGCCACTGTATGGGTGGGCTAGTGTTAGAGCTGTATTTATATACTGATGTGGACAGTTAACCACAAGGTGCTGTGAGGTAGGGATCTCTGGAAGAGTGCCTGGACTTTTTTTGTGCACTATAGAGTTTGACTCCAAAAGAAGCAATCTAATCCATTGCCAGGCTGTTTCACTGTGCAAGCAGCAGATGGGTGGCCCTGCCTTCCTCTGCCTCTCCTGCACCCACATTTGGGTAAATGGTGGTAAAGGTAAGCGTTAGCCTTAGTGGTTCATCAATAAGCTCACATGTAGAGAAAAACATAGCTATCTGTAAGAATTACAGTAAATTACAGGATATAATGATGAATGATAGTTCACACACAATGCAGTCCCAGATTCCTCCATGACTATGCCTGTTATTGGGTGCTTGAAAGTCAATTAACCTGTGTAGTTGAGGCCGTTGCAGGGAGCCCACATGGATGCTTACATTCTGAGACAGGGCTCCACGCACCGGTCGGCACTGCCTTCTCTACACAGGGCAGGGTACTGACAAGCCAAGGAGGAGTCTCTTGAGTGTGGCGTACATTGAAAACAGAAGTGTGAAGGACTGGGGTGTGGCCCCTTGCCCCAGGGCTCCATGCAGTGGCCTCAGCCTCCTTCGTTTCTGAAGGGTTGTCTTGCCAGCCCCCTAGGTTTGCAAAATTTGAAAAACATCTACAGACTTAAAAACATTTTTTGCCTAAAGCATCACCAGTGACGTTTTCCTACATACCATTTAATCTTAAAGCAGATAAGATCAAGGGCCAAGTAGGAGCATGACAACTCTCAGGTCCAAACCAGGAACCACGTGATGTTTTTGTTATACAAAACGTCACTAGCCAAGAAGGCATAATGTATTTTGCACATCCCCATTGTGCACGTCAGTAGTGCCTGGCTAGGGTAAGATTGCAGTGCGCATGCACACCACATTGCCATGGACTTTTGCAGGCATATCATCTGTCCCTTTCAGGTCATGCAGAGGTTATAGAACGAAATTACCAGAATACTGGTGGTTTCCGGGGCATGGAGCCCCCTCCTACATAGTGGTTGAGCTCCAGTAAGCTATTCTCTGAGAACTCGTGTTGGTATAAACAAGTCCAGTTCAAGTCACACAGAGCTTAGGCCAGGCAACAACTGACATAGCAATGGTTTATGGAGCAAGACTTCCTCCTCTGTTGCATTTCCTCTGTCAATCCATGCAGTCCCATGCTGAAAGCACTCTGCAACCATATATTTGGCATAAACCTGTGAATTACCACACCTATATAATTTGACATAACACAATATATCATGACATACAAGGTAACTTATGTCATGTAACATAATGCTATTCAATTTAACACATCCGCAGTCCAAATATTCTTTCACATATGCACCGGCAGTAATGTAATCTGTGTAATCCAGGGATGTGCATGTCATCTGGGCTAGGTTTTCATAGATGCCACAAAAGTATACATTTATTTTTGCTTTATTGTAAATTGTGCATTAATAGATACTTACAAGTGTGATGTATGCCAAAAATATCATTTTTCATCACACACTAATATTACTACCCTCGAACCATGATTACCTGAACGCATTAACAAATGTCTACCTGTAAATCGTCCAAGATAAAAAAAAATCCGAGTGTGGAAATTATGGCCAGAAAAAAATATTTTACAATTTAATTATTCTTGACAGATGTTCTGGCATTGGATCAAGCAGGCAGCGGCTATAAATGTAGCAGTGACTAGGACATTTGGGATGCAGATTGGTTATTAGTGTCTAAGGGACATTGTCCAGAATCATTTGAAATATTCTCTGGAACGATAAGCGACATATCTGGGTAGAGGGACAAAGGAATTTTGAAACAGAGAACACAGGAATAATTTTAGACTATTTAGTCACTGCAATGTTCAGTCCATAGAACAGAAACATACATGGTAGCGTTCGAAGTAGCATGCAGCTGAGTCATGAGCTTTGCTAGACTGGTCCTGTAAAATTCTCACATTTTCTTTACCAGCTGTGAGACATGGTGTGAATGCAGTGGGGTTCTTTACTCTGCTCTTCCTGGTGTATATTTAAATTCAAGGCACTCTGCTAGCATTGTAGTGCAGAAGTAATGAAATATGATGACTTTTCCTACATTTTAGCTATTTTTTTTGTTATCTGTTTAATGTATGAACACATGAAACATTCAGATCTTTATCACACAATAGGCAGTCTCTAATTATTAGTAATAATCAATTAATTTAACATGGCATGCAGGTTAGTCCTGGCTCACAACCACAGTGCAATTGGGCCTCGCTTAATAAAATCCTTTAGATAGGCTAGCCCAAGTTCCTCATGGCAGATGTAATGTGGGAGTAATTTGGAAGGAATAGAAGACATTGGCAAAAACGATTCTGCTCCCCTTGGAGTGTAGAAGAATTGGTATAGCTCTAGACCCCGGCTCCATATTACGCCATTAGGGAGCATTGTGTCTTATACATTTCCAGCAATTAAGTTAATGGGTTTATCGCCGAGGGATAAAGAAAACGCACTTAGTGATTGGCAACATTTTTGCTGACGGATAGACACATATTACTCCCCCAGGTGGAAGAAGATTCGAAACCTAACCCCAGGTATGGAAAATTATTTACTTTTGCTAAACTGTTGTCAGCAACAGAAAAGGTATATAGACTCAAACTATTAGGGACAGAACCCTTATGTGTGACTTAAAGAAATTGGTGTCAAGATCTAAATCAGTCATAAACTGGGTTAAAGAATTTTCCAAATTCGTAGGGCCCTTGGGGTGCAGGCCGATATAACAGCATCTTCCGTGTGTAATAAGACAAGACTGAGAACTGCTTTGGCCATGGGCACATCAAAACATTTATTAATCAAATAACGATCAAGCTTGTTTATATATAACAAAAATAAAAGTGAGGTTGATACGCAAACCAGTCATACGCCACGTGCAATTTAAAAGATTCTGATAACTTCTCTTAAAGTCCTAATCTCACCTTTGCAGTGAGATTACAATGTAAATCACAGAGGATCTTGAGAACTGCTACATCTAAACCCACTTCTAGTAAAAGAAACCATCATTTTTGCCGTTTAACTCTACCACAAGTGCAGGATAAAACCATAAAGGCAAGATACAATGTCAGTGCTTAGCAAAGGCATACTTGCCTATTAACAAATTACGGTTTAAGCACCTTTCTATTGTACCTAGCTGTTCCCTGAGTCCAAATTGGCAGGAGCTTAAGATATTGCTCCCCGTTTGCCCATTTACAAATTTTATTGTAAACAACTCTGCCAATCAATTTTACTATTGAGTTGTGAAATTGGTCTGAAGCATTTTAGTTCCTATCTGTTACCTTGCTTAAGAGTAAGAACTATTGAGGATGCCAGCCAAGATAAAGGTAACAAGGAGACGCAATAGATGTTGAAAACATTGGTTAATAAAGGGGCACACAAATCTATATCACATTGAAGTAGGTCCATAGAAACCCCATTAGAGCTGGAAGCTTTACAAGATGGACTTTGTCATAGGGCTAAGATAAATTTGTGAAGATCGAAACATAGTTTGGGGCTAAAAGTGAAGCTACTGCTAGTTTCAGAAATTGGATTACTGGTAAAAGTAAAACAATATATCCCATCAAAGTATACAACCTACTGATCACCGGTAATGCTTCAAGTAAATGCCAGTTTGCAAAAGACCATGATGCATTAAACCTCTTTGGTGTAGGCTCTATTCTTTTTTTGATTAGGCTTCAGAAGTGCATACTTAATAAAAGTACACGAGTTATGAACAGCTGCCAATATGTGGCCACTGCCTGAAGTGTCAAAAAGGAAGGTAATAAAAGTCTAAGATGTGTTTTTACCAGGGAAACAAGGAATGAGCAAGGGTTAGGAATATACCACTCTAACCTAAACCCATTAGACTGAGGAAAAGGATGGTGTATAATCTAGGCAGGTGTATGGACAAAAGAAAAGGGAAGCAGAAACAAAGTGGTTAGTGGGTTATGGTCCCCATAATTTACACCAAGAATCTCACTACCTGTGGCAAAAAGATGTAGTCAATTATTGATGTATAGCAATATCTGTTGAAAGAAGGAATCACAGTATTTAGCTGGTCTCACTGTAAGAAATTGGGTTGGTTGTTGACTGGGGTGTGAGCTCTGGTCAAGCACCAACCACAGTCCTTTTCAGGGTGAAGTCACAAGCAAACCCCCAAATTAACCTGCGTTCAACCATCTAGTAGCTTGGCACAGAGCTGTCAGGCCTAACCTTGAGGCACTGTTTAAAGTATTTGTGCAACACTTCAAACAGTATCACAGTGAAAATATACCACAAAAGTATCCAATGCCAGTTTAGAAAATTAGAGCAAAATGTAATAAATAAAACAAGACCTACACAACAACCATCCAATCAGTAGCACCAGAGCTAACAATTTTTAAAAATGTATGTGTAAAATAGTGCCAACATTTACAAAGTGTCAACCGTGGCTATCTGGTTATGTGAAACCAGGAGAAAGTAACAAGTTCAGGCTGACCACGATGGAGCATACAAGAACCAAGTTAGTGCTGCTGAAAACGTAACTTCTCAGTCCAGCTCCAAGGGTCCCGTTGTTAGAAGAGGCCACAAGGAGCAGGTCAGACCAGGCAGTTGTCTCTGTAGCACCAAGAATCTGTCAGCGTTGTGGACGGTGGGGCTGGTGCTTCGCTGTGTTGCTCCATGCAAGCGGTCAATGCTGTAGTGCAAAGGGTCGAACTGACGGAACTTCATGTTGACGGGCTCTGTGAATGACAAAAATTCTGCACAAAGGGTCGAACTGACGGAACTTCATGTTGACAGGCTCTGTGAATGACAAAAATTCTGCACCATAGGGCTTGATTTCGGTAGGGAAGAGCCCAAAACTTCTCTGAGCTCTAATTCAGCCACTCTGAGGCCACACCAAGGGTCCAGGACCTGAGGGGCATCACTTGGGGGTCGGGGACTTTCTCTAGCTGGATGTGGGTGCTGGTGCAGCTGGTTAGGAACCTGTTATGTCCCTGTGGCTCAGAACAGGAGGCCAGCAGACTAGCCCTTGGAGTCACTCTGAAAGTCCTAGGCTCAAGAGGTGCAGATCCAGTCCTTCTCACACAGGCAGAGGGCAGCAGGGCAGCACAGCAGGGCAGTCCTTCCTTCAGAGCAGCAGTCCAGCATAATGGCAGTCCTTTCAGCAGTAAAACAGTCCTTCTTCCTGGCAGAGTATCCACAGGTCCAAAGGTGTATTCAAGAGTTGGTTGCTGAGGTCTAATAGTTATACCTGGTACCCTTCCCTGGCAACTCAGGGGTGTTTATAAAGGTTTCCCTTTAAAGTCATCAGGCATTCTGACTCCCTGTCCAGGCTCCAGTCTAACTACATGGGGTATGCAGCCCTTTGTGTGGAGGCAGGTTACTGCCTATTCAAATGTAAGTAGGGTTGTGCCCAGCACCTGCCTCCCATCCTGATTCATGACAGTGATGGCCCATCCAGGCGCACCTAAACTTACTATTGTGTGTGGCTGTCTAAAAGAAATACACAAAGCACAACTTCCAGCTACACCCAGCCATATGAGCCTGAGTCCCACTACAGGCACTAAATGGCTAAGGCAGGAAAATGCCACATTTCTAAAAGTGAGCGCAAATGTAGGGCACTGTTTAGTATACTTTATAACTTTCTAAAAGTGGCATTTTCAAAATTGCTAATTAAAATCCGACTTCACAATGAGTTATGATTTCTCATCACAATTTCAAAGATGCCATATGTGAGGGTATTACCTGTTCCCATTTGGACATTACGCTCATTAAATGTAATAAGGTAACTCCAATGTTATCCTTCGAGAGAGGTAGACCTTGCAGTAGTGAAATATTAGTGTAAGAGCTTTTCACTACCGGAACGTGTAAAACTTAAAAGTGGATTTCCAACTTTTTATGTACACTGCATCATGCCCTCTGAGCTACCGAGGGCCTACCCTAGGGTTGACTTATATGTTATAAAAGGAAGATTGGGCCCGGCAAAAGGTTTACTTGCCAGGTCAAAATGGCATTTAGAAATTGCACACACTGGCTGCAAGAGGGGGCCAGAGACATGTTTAAATGGCTACTTAGGTGGGTGGCACAATAGGTAATACAGACTCATTAGTGGCATTTAATTTACAGGCCGTGAATAAATGTAGTACCACTTTACTATGAACCTATAAGCAAATTTAATATGCCATAGGATATAAGCCAATTTTACTTTGTTTTGTGGAGTAGGTAGATGCACTTTATCACTGGTTAGCAGTGGTAAAGTGCACAGAGTCTTAAGGCCAGCAAAAATTAGTTCAGCAAAAATGGAGGATGGCCAAAAGTTTGGGGGAAGACTGCCCTAAGGCTGATAGATCTAACATACATCAATTTAACATTTATATATTACAGTACAGCCATAATTCATATTATAATTAGCATTATAGATAAGCCCCTTATATTTTCATAGTCTGTGAAAATAAATGCAGCCCTCCTTTATAATTCCAAATCACATTGTCTTTTTATGTATTTTTCGCAATACTTCATGATCTTTTAAATACTCTTTCTCTCAAGGTTAAGGGTCTTATTATCCTCAAACATAGTAAAATATGATCTGGAAATTCCTCCCTTATAGTTCGGATATGACATTTGTCTCCGGAATTTCACGATACAAGCATTCTATTAAAATTATTTATTTTTCAGTACCCCATTTCGATATCCATGAGAATAATTTTCAAACCTTATATATTGCCAATAATCCACCTGATGTTCCACCAACAAAATGTCTGAAATAATTCTGCTCCTGTCCCGTAATGATCGTAAATATACCATTTATTCCTACTAGCAAGGGTAATTAAGATGCCATCTGAGTTTTTAAAAAACTATGCCCCTCTGCACTGAATCAAATGTAATTAAATCTTAATTTTCGTTTTAAATCATCTATAAGGAAAGCACTTCAATCTAAATCAAAACACAATAATTAGAACGGTATGCGCAGAATACGATGGATGTCACCCATTGCACTAATTAAGTGGTGCCTCTATTACCTTACCCATCCCTTATGCTCCATAAGCCACTATTGTGAGCAAACACTCAAAAAAAATAAGCCTTAATTAGTTGAAACTCGGCACAAACAGAATCTCCACTTGATCTCTTATCAGCAATGAAGCTGCATCAACGCAACCTCTTCGATAGACTCCTCTTAGTTTAGTGCCATGTTATTGGCCATAACTCCAACTGCACGTGCAAGGAAACTGTCTATGGTGGAGCTCTTAGAGGATAAACAGGTATTGCTTCTGTGTTCCCATGTTACAAAAAGATTGGAACTAGTGTGGTGGAAGATAAAAAGGGGGTGGCAAAGCCCAGCCTCAGCTGACCACTGATTTATGGGTACGGACTCACTCTTGGCCCAGGCAGGGCCCAGGTTCCGTCCGGGCATGTCCCATACTTTGAGAGTCCCTCAGGCTCTTTATGGCACGAGGTACAAACAGATGGGAGAGTTCCAACTCCTCACACCCCCTCCTTCTGCCCAATTGTTCTGTATGGCTTTCGGCTCCCACCACCAGAGAGTCAGGTGTCCTACACTAGCAAAGGTGCTTCACACTGTGAGGTGCTAACAGATGGGAGCGAACAACCCCTTCCAACACCCCCAGGCGTCAAATTGTTCTCTAGGGCTTGTAATCCCCACTACCGCAAAGTCTGGCATCCTCGCATATCTTTCATGCTGACCAGTGGCGGATGCCTCAGGAGGGGGGTGGTGAGGTGGAGGGATGGATTACAAAAATTAACTTACCTTTTCTTTTGCCGCTGCATGTCTCTCCTCCATCCTCTTCCGTAATCTGCAAAAAGCACCAGAAGCACCCAGGTTTCCGGATTCTCCCAGACAATCAACATGCTGCAGGAGCAGCGTGGTGATTGGCCTGAGCGTCCTGCTTGGACGCTCAGGCAGTGAGAATGGGTATGTTCTCCACAGGGCTGTGCAACACAGCCCAATGGAGAACATGCCAAGTGCCCATGATGGTTTGGCGGGCCATAGAGGGCCGGCCAAACCGTCATGTGCACTTAGACGAGTGCAAACCGCTCCTCACTCTTCTTGGCCGCCTGGCGCCAGGGAGCCTAGCCCCGCCCCCCGCTGACTCCGAGCTCCGCATGGAAAAATAAAATGATAATAGCAATATGTTATCATTATATTTTTCCTTTTGTGCACTGCTGAATTAGCAATGAGGTGAAGCTCCCCTGCCTTAGCAGAGGAGCCGCCACATTGTTGACATGTGCACAAAGAAATTAAGAAACCCTGAGACATGCAACCCCTATTTGGCAAAAAACAATGCTGCAATAAAGGCTGTACAAACTAAACAACATAGACCTTCACTGTGCACCTGCTTTCCATGTTCCTATTCTCTTCCCATGACTTCTTTGCAAACTCTATAATTTTTACCCTCATAGACGTTACTAGGATACAAAAGCCTGTACTCTTGTACAGTGCGTGTTGCTGAGAATGCTCTGCGTCAAGAACTGGTTTTGTCCTGAATGTATGTGGTGGGAGTAATCAAATCATCTCCCACCACACATGGGTGAATAGGTTCTTTCTCTAGGTTTCAACATCTTCCACTTCAATATGCAAATTAAGTAATGTTGATGGAAACATTGCATCTCGTCAAACTATGCTGCACCATTCACTCATTTTCAAGGTGATGAATCCTTCTCAAGACCTTTGGAAAAGCTGTGTCGGTTGCGCTATCTTTCTGACATATTCTGAATCCTCCTTGTGGTTGGACACTTTTTCTTCAGATAAAACAGAAACAGCGTGAGTCATGTTGCAAATGCTTATTTCTTGCCATATAGAATCTCTGAGGTATTGTTTCTTATGCACATAATGATATTAATTCAAACACTGGAAATTAATTTTCCCAAGCAGTGTGTAAAAAGCTTAAATCAATACAAGAATAATAATATTACCTCTGATGAGACCAATTAAATAAATGAAATATACGAAAATTCCTAACAATCGTAATACATGCTGATTAAAGTCCGTAACACTTCAGAATTACGGTCACTCGGACTTTGAATACTAATTCTCAGCTTGTTCCATGTTGGACGAGTCCAGGTTTTGGGTAGATTGATTGCTCCTATTGTTATTTAGCATCTGACAGTGCACAGAGGAATATTGCCAATGAAACATTAATCAGGAAATTGTGCATTGCTTTCCAAATTAATGTGCAACTGGACTTTGCTTTGTAATATTGTGATAACTCTTAACATGCAAATGATTGTGGGTAATTACTCCATTTTTCAGCCGCCGTTTGATAAATGGAAGTTTCATGCGCAATGGTAGGTGTAATTTAAAGCCTTGTAATGATTTGTTTTTATTTCTTGTTCATAAGAGTCACTCCTCTCTATGTAATGCATCAGGGATATAGAAACACGTGGGCAGGGACATAAGTGCTAATAATTTGGGTGGAAAGCAGTGTGGGGCTATTCAGTATTTCATATTAGCACCATGGATGGAACGTAAAGATTTGGACAGCCAATCAGAAAGCTCCCTTTGTGAAGTGCAGACAACATCATAGGCCTGCAAAGACTCCATCCTGTATCTGCCAGTTCCGTGTTCCTCTAGTTTGCCTTACACTAGCCCCCACCTTCAAGATTCACTCCAGCTTAGGAGCAGTCACCCAAAGGCTCCACTCTCGGGTCCTCATTTATGAAAAGTGATGCATCGCTGCGTGAAAACAGCGATGTGTCACTTTTAATTGCGCCCTCCCTGCAACATGCTGGATGCATCATATTTACAGTATGACGCATCATGTTGCAAGGATTTACAGAGACGTCAGTATTTCTGACGTATTTGTAGGTGCAAAAAATGACGCATTGCTGGAGTGTGTCACAAAAGTGACGCAACTCCATCAATTGGTCATTTTCACATGGGCAAGTCCCAGTTCAAATGTTCCTGCGTCACTCTTACGCCTGCTGTGAGGCAAGCATAAGATATTGATGTATTTGCGTCCTAGAAGTGACGCAGTGAAATCTCATAGATTTCACTGCGTCACATCTACGAGGCTTACTCACGTCAGAACGCCCACCCTGCAAACATTATACCTGGCGCAGGTATAATGTGGCACAGGGGTTTACAAAGTGACTCATCTACCTAGATACGTCACTTTGTAAATATGATGCAACCTGGTGCCTTGTTTACGCTGCTGGTGAGTCACAAAAAGTGATGCACCAGCAGTGCAAACATGACGCAAGGGCTCATAAATAAGCCCCTCTGTTTCAGCAGCTACTGCCTCTTCTGGACTTGTCTTGATGCCACTCTGTATCGACCACTCCACTTCCTTCTGAAAAGGGTACTAACTGTAGGATCAAATACCGTAGTACCAGATCAAAAATTAAATAACTTCCATTTCCCCTTTGACATGGAAGAGTAGGGGTCACTACAGAGTGGCAACCAGAGTGGGTTCTAAAGGGAGAGCTGTTGTGTCCACAGGAGCATTTGACCATTGCTGACACAGTAAACCAAGTGGGGGTAATAGCCCTATCACTCTTACCCGAAGAGACGTTTTAAGGAATGGGCATAATGGACAATTGTACAGGGCCTCCAGCATCTAATTGGCTCACTGGGAAAAAGAACGTTCTTTTTTACATCTGTCTTTTCTATTTCGTCATCGAAACTTCTTGTCCTACCTTCACTTCTTACTGTCTCACTCTTCTGACTGTCATCTTAAGGATTTGTGGGGTCGCTTCAATTCATATTTCAACAAGGTTTAACAAATGATTTAGTATTGTTGGCATTATGAAGGCTTGAATTAGCAGGAAACTGGCAATACACTCAATCGTTTTTACAAACGGGGCCCGTCACCGAATGTCTTGCCCGGGGCCTCCAAAATGCTTAAGATGACATTGCTTACCAGTGGGGCAATGTCTTTAATCACAGTGCCATCAATATGTGCTTGCTCAGATCCATAATTAAGCTGAGAGTGATGAACAGCACTCCCTGACTGTCAATGCAGGCAATAACACCTAAAATCAAACACATAAAAAGCTACGCTTTGAGTGTATATTTGAGTAAGTGAAATTTAGTCCAACCTTATTAAGCTGCTGCACCAGCTTTACCATTTGAACTCTCGGGACTGGATCATGTAAATAATTATGTTTGTTCTTGCTTAAGCCTGTATTGCGAATGTCGCAAACAAAAATGCTATACTTGCCTTAGAATGCTTACACATGCTATACTTTTGAATGATCCTTCTCAGATATTGTGAGAGTACTTTAATATATCATGGCATTGACGGTTTTACGGTCAGCTCAATCAGGTCTAGACGTCCCAGAATCATTGAAAATGAGTTTTTTACAGATGACCTTAGCTTAGTGACTTTTCCTTCTCTGTCATGTTTGTTATTATGTAACAACAACAGCTAGGACTAACAGCCACATGCAGTCAAAAACAGGAGGACCCCCCCCTAAATCTGGATATGAAGAGAGGCAAACGCTCTAATCTATAGTTCACAACATCATCATTGTCCCACACAAGACATTTTATTTGAAAATCATATGTAAATTTATTTTCTGGTAAGATTTCTTTTCATTTATAAATCAAGTCCAATACTGAAGAAGACATAAGTGTAAATACAAACTCTATTTACATTAAGAACACAACAAGGCAGCCAACCTAATCATCACTTCAAAATAGTCGTCAATCACATTCAGTCACACCATCATCAATCATACCACTCAACACTATTTACAAAATCATACACACACCACAGAGAGAAAAAAACATTCATATATATACATCATAGTAAAACTAACACAAAAGAAAGAGATAACAGCAAAACAACAAGTGCCGACGCGCGTTTCGGAACAGGACCGATATTATCCAATCCTTCGTCAGGGCGCAGATAGATACATAAAAGTTCTTTAGTCAAATTTCACAACCACAGAAAAAATCAGACAATTATTTTCATAACGTTATCATTGAATGATGAATTCCAGGCTGCAGGTTCACATCACCTAGTACGGTCAAACCTGTGGGAACAATGGAGATGACCCATAAATATCCTATATACATATCATAAACGAGAAGCTGCTGGACTAAAGAACCCAAAGGTGAAACACAAGATAGAAGCCAAGAAGGGAAGTGGAAACAATACCCAAAATAAAACAATAACAAAACAGAAAATAGCCCCGAATTCCCACAGTAATACCTTGTGGCCAGGAAAGTAAGATCCAGAAGTGCGTGAAAGAAAGACACCATCGCCAAAACACAAATAAGCAGGAAGCATTCAACCCGTAGGTCAAAAATCCACACCTGTAGTGGAGAGAATAATATGCAGAGGGAACACATATCCCTGTAATCAAAAGGGGATCACACAGGCCGTATACGGAGGCGAGAGGATGCTTCACTGGGGGGAACAGATTCAAATCTAGATAATAAAAAGATAGTTAGGAAAACAAAGACAATTCCTTAAACTGAGATACGGAGCAGTCTCCTCCTCTCAAAGAAACGGAGGGGATAACTATGGAGCCCTAGGTAAATACTTGCTAAGTAGCTAAAACGGAACTGGAGACTAGAGGCAGAATCATAATATTCAGTTCCCCTTCATATCCTAATTCCCCTCCCAACACCGACACTAGATCCTTTTCTCAGAGGAAATCCGATATCCCATCCGAGGACCCCCTTCACACACCTACCCAATAAAAGGTTGATCCAGTTCCATAGGGAAATCCCCACCGAGCGTAAATCTGTAATAGTAAGGGTCCGATTCTTCACTGGTAGACTCAAATAACCCCGGGCATCAGGATCTGTAGAGACGGGGATGGTAATAGACTGTGAGATGAAACCCCTTACCCGGGTCAAAAGACGTGAGAGAACGATAAGGGGAATAGAAATAACTACCTGCCCAAGAAAGGTTGAACGTCTTCGCACAATTTCCTTTGTAAATCCCGTCCGTATACTAGCAGAAATTTCGAGCACCTCCAAACGGGAGAGAAAGTAAAACTTCCCGGGACTGTGGATAAAAAGATATGGCACAGAACCTAAGTCAGATAAAGTTAAATACCGGGACACCAGACAGATGAGGACTAACAGTGTACAGGGAAGTGGGCTTACCGAAGTGATTTAATGCATCCCTTCAAACCGCATCGTGGCGAGGCTCCGTTCAAACAGCCGGGAGAGTCAGCGAGCCAAAATCTGGGAACAATCTCTTAATATATAGTGCAAACTTCCGCCCGAGTTAACAAGGGGCATCTGGACGCAAGCTAGACGGCCAATCGGTGCCTGCACCCACGCACCGTGGGCATGCGCGGTAGGCAAAATAGAAAGAGGACTGCCCGCGGTACTAGTAGGACCAAGAATCCGAGGAAGAAGGAAAATGGCCGAGACTGGTGATAATAGTGAAATGTCACGAAACGAACATGACAAAACACATAAAGATAGCGCCAAGAAAATTGTACAATAAGAAAAAAATAAATGAAAAAGATCATAACTATTTCAGAACCCAACCTCACGGGGCAAGGTTATAAAAGCACATATCGGGATAAAGGGGGGGAATTACACACGCGAGATCTACAGGCCTCGGCGTGTGTATATCTTACTGCCACCGACAGGCGATACGGAAGTTCAAACACTGACTGATCACTATCTCAGCGCTATGACCTCTATAATTAATGAGGCTGCTCCTATGCAGCTAAAAAGATCCTCTACTAAAATCTCTAATCCATGGTACGACGGGAGACTCAATGAAGATAGACGAGACATGCGAATGGCAGAGCGTACCTGGAGATCAGCTCCCTCGGCAATGCACCTAAAAAATCTGAAGAAAAAGAGAAACGCCTACTTCAGGAAAATAAAACGCTAAAAATCAGACTTCTTTAGCCTCCAGCTCGACCAAGCAAAAAACCGTCCGAGAAAACTGTTTGAGCTAATCAGATCACAATCCAAGGATCAACCCCAACCACTCATCACTGCGTGTGAGGCACCATCCTGTGAAGACTTCGCTGCTTTCTTTACCCAAAAAACTGACAACATAAAGAGCGATCTCCTCATTGATGCAAGCCTCTACTCCAAACCCCAGTGCCTAGCAGCCACTGAACCAAAAAACAATGCCACATGGTCAACCTTTGGCACATACTCAGAAGAAGAAATTGGCAAACTGCTCAGCACCCTGAAACCATCCAATCACCTCACGGACCCCCTTCCTGCTGCAGCAGTAAAAGACTTTACTCCCTTACTTATCCCTCTCTGGACTAAAATTATCAACAGCTCTCTCCAACAAGGAAGCATACCTGACTCCCTGAAAGTTGGTCAGGTCACACCTCTCCTAAAGAAACCTACAGCCGACCCCTCTGATCTCAACTACCGTCCCATTACCAATATTCCCACTCTCGCCAAACTGCTGGAAAAATGCGCACAACTACAATTGTCTAAACACATTGAACAATTTGATCTCCTCAACCCGCACCAGTCAGGCTGTCGTGTATTTCTATAGGTTCTGAATCGATCCCCCTATTCCTGACCCTATTCTGGTTAAACTACCTAGCTAGTTAACTAACAGTCAGCCCATGAGGCAAGAAATTCCCCATGATGCAGATACCGTTATCTGACGCAGTCACACTACGGCACAGGAACGTGTTATCTGATTAGGTCATAACGCTTGAGATCTAATTAGACAAGCGATATTCCTCCAGCCCCTGATAAGGCATACGACGTTCTCATAACAAATCAAACCTATGACAACCTGGATAATCCGTGCGGCCATTGTTTTGATTTCACAGAGAACTTTAGTAAAGAATGTGCTAACGAGCAAGTCGTATGACATCTTTATTGACGTACCTATGTCCATCCTTACGTCAATCCCGGCACCTTTAAGGTATAAATATTGCCGATCTTGCCCTATGCAAAACACACGCGTGGTGACAAGACGGAGCAGCCACACTTGCCGAAGCCGAGAGCAGAAGCAGACCCCGCAGGCAGCAGCCCCGCCTTCCTGACGCGCTGAGAGACGCGCTGCTATCTCAAGCCGAGAGACCCAGCACCGGCGCTTCCGGGTAGCCCTCGCAGGCAGCCTGGAATATCGAGAGCAGAGAAAGAGATACCATTCCTCATTCATCCTAAATTCCAGGTACAGAACTGAATAACCCCTCCTAGAGAATTCTTTAGTTATTCACTTCTCAAAAACAAACTTAACTTAAACTGTAACTTTCTATTCCCGCCCACGCATTAGACTTAGGTCAGGTACACGGGGTAGGCGTATTTAGAAACACCAGTTGAGCACGTTTAGTCAAATGTATATGTGTATGTAAATATATTTTAATCATTTTAAACATCATATGGCTCAGAAACCATATCAATGTTTTTACAGTATTATTTTATACTATTGCTTTTAATGTATGCACTTTACTTAACTATAAGTATCGCAATAATATCGATCCATTTCTCTTGTACGAGAAAAGAGACTGATCAATAAATAACACCTTTTATTGAACACGCCCGTCTCTTCCTTTTCTCTACATTCTGATGAGACTAAGAATGCACGTACTGACTGAGTAAAATAATTGCCTTGTGCTCACACGACTCTTGAGATTGACTCTTGATTAGGGGAGAGCAAAGTTGTCATGTTCTATGGTTGTCAGAAACTAAATCCCTTCTTGTCTAATCAGGGAAGTTAATCCTTCCTTGAACATTCGAGAAAGTTTCTAGCGAACTCTGAGCTTAGCTGGCAAACCCAAAAATTAAGTCTAGTATCGACAGTAGTAGACCTAGTTAACGTCTGGCCTAGGCCTTTACTGCTGTAGGTACTATTCCAATGCGCAGAGCCTATTGGGAAGATAGGAACTACACTACATGGCGCCCAACGCGTTTGGAAAGGGCGATAAAACTAACGTAAGACATTTAGAGTAACTCAGTCGTGCTTTCTCACTCAGAACCCTTTTTCCAAAATACTCCAAAGACGTCTGGAGTGGGTGAAAGGTTATTATATCCTCCAAAACCTCGCAGGAGGGAACTCCTATGTATGGTTCTTGGTCTAGTCAACGTTGAAGGATAAAACAGTTCCAGAATATTGTGCATCTAATCTCTGTTTCCATAAAGAAACCTGATCTGCAAATAAAAATAATACCATCCTGTCAGTAAAATGGGAGACAGTGATGGAGAAAGAGAGGCAATTAGATTAGCTACTGAAATAGCAGATGCTGATGCTACCATGCAAACAGCAGACCCGGATATAATACTCATCCAGGTCGCCAAAAGGAGATCTATAACCTTAAAACTTATAGAAAATGGACTGACACCTAGAGGTGGCACAGTCATATTCGTAATTGAGGCACACGAATATCGGCAGACAGAGGTATACTATACATGGATACATTTTCCAGCAGCAAATGCTGTAACAAAGTACTTCCACTATTACAAAGTAGAGGAACCTCCTGAAACGTACACTCCTTTCGAGGAGGTGGAAGTACCACTCAAATTCCAAGAGCATTTGCTCTTATTTGATGGCGCCCTAAAACATAATAATCACATTACAAGGCTCGGTCCTTTAGGAAGACCAGGAGCAACGTGGCCGGTCTTAGCCGGATACACACCACATCCAGACATCGACGAGATGACTGCACCAGAGCTATTAATACAGCTAAAACAACTACTAAAAATTCACAGACAATTAGTTCAGTATGTAATGCGGACTTCAACAATTCAGCCAGCGATTAAACTTCCACAGCTGACCCCTCACCAGTGGAACACAAATAAAATTACACCACAGAACATCCAATCCTGCCTAGGTAAGGTTCCAGCTAAAAGGGAACAGATACCATTCTGGTTGGCACAGAAAATTACCCAAATAGAGGCGGTGTTTCCTGACACCACCCCGCTAGAAAAGCACAGGATTCTGACTATATGTCTCCCAATGGGAATCGCACCACACATTGAGGACTGTGACACTTGGGGTACAGTCTTTGCTTCCATCTACACAAAAACGCACGGTGTCCCATCCATTTCGGTGATACCAGATGTGCTAAAACAAATTCAAGATGAATATGGTCCAGAACCTGCTTTAACTCTTGGTATGAAATTACTGAAAGACTTCAAGCAGGTCTCGGCTATATTACTAGCCAATATAAAGGGTGAAGCAGCAAACGTGGCGATCCGCCAGAGGTTAAAAGAGACAGATATAGCAGACCAACCAGCTGAAATTGCCAGAATCATAGAAAAATCCTATGAAGAACTAGGCAGAGATAGTCTAGGTGGAATACCAGTAAAACCGCAACTGACTACAAGTCCAGAAAAAATGTTTTTTAATAATAATAATAATTCACCAAAAAAGAACTGGGATGGGAACAAACAATCCAATCCTAAAGAAAAGAAATTCCAGTCCAGAGGAAGGTCTCCTAGGCGAAGAGAGAAATCTCCAAACCCGAGACAAAGGTCACCTCAGAGTGAACCCTCTGGGAATAGATATAACCTTAGAAATAGGGATAATATTAAAAAACCTGATAGATATCAAGACATTGATACACGTCCCTCTCAATCTTTTCAGAATTCCTCGCAGAAATCGGAAAGAAGAGGACGATCAGAAGAGCACGCCAAGTCCAAAGACAAGGAACCTGCTCAACTGAAAAAGAAATCACAATTTCCAAAAAAGAAGGTAGCCAGTATCAAGGTAGTTAACAATGCCGAGAATACTGAGGACACAATTGAAAAACGGAGAGTGGGCTCAGACAATGCTAGACAGCGCAGCAGAGGTGAGCATAGCTCGCAAAGTCCTTATGAATCATCTGGAGACAGTGGACACGAATGAATACCTTCAAGTGGAAACTGCAGATACCAGAGTTAGCAAGCCCCACAAAATATACGAGATAACATTACGTATAGAGGGAGATAAGACTAGGAAAATAAGGGGACTATTTTGGGATAACCTATCCAAGGGCTATGACATCCTTCTAGCTGAAAAAGACTGGCCACCAGAGTTTGTCAGGGAGTGCCCTCATGGCGAAGAAGTAATTATGCCTGCCTTCTCGAATCAAATACCGATTCATAAAAAATACACACTTGCTAGAAAGTGGGCAGTGGCCTTAGCACCTGCTTTATATAAAAATCATGTAGGATGGGATGAGGATTCTCCTCCTCACAAAGTCCAGTTAAAATCACAACCAACTGCACAAAGGCAGTACCCAATTAAGCAAGAAGCTAAAAAACAAGTAAATGAAATACTAGATCAGCTAGAATACCAAGGGGTGATTGAAACTTGCACCTCACAAATGAACAATCCTTTGTTTCCGGTCTCCAAACCAGACAATTCGTACCGTCTAGTTTTGGATTACCGACACCTTAACACATGTTGCAAAACTTTTGCAGTGCAAAAACTCACACAGTGCTGCACTAATGAATAACATAGTGCGCAAAAAATACAAAACAACCTTGGACATCTCCAACGGATTCTTTTATCAAAACATAGCACCAGAGAGCAGATATTTAACTGCATTCTCAGTAAATGGCACTCAAAAACAATTCTGTCGGTTAGCCCAGGGGTACAAGAATAGCCCGGGGGTATTCTCAGCGAGAGTAACAGAATTACTACAACAATATGATGATGAAGCATTATCTTATGTCGATGACATTTACTTAACAGATGATGACTTGGCAACTCACTTGAAAAGAGTGAACACCATAATACTTGGTTTCGCTGCAGAGGGTTACAAATTCAACTTCAAAAAGTCCAGAATTGCCCATCTGAAAATCCAGTACGGAGGATATGAATTATCAAGTATTGCCTGGTTGACAGTCTTTTAAGAACTAGAAGAATTGAAAAATCTTAAATATGAAAAAACTTATCCTCTGCCAATCGACATTCTGCCTCTAAGACATTACGCCTGTGTAATCTATACAGACGGACATGCTCAACCCTCCGTTTGGGGAGAACATGCATACAATCCCACATGTGAGATTACAAAAGAAGTGTGGCACGGAGGTAAACTAAGACCTCTATTAACAAAATCACACTCAGTAGAAACTAATTCAGAACTGCAAACTGAAATATTAGCTTTGAAAATGGCGCTAGATAATGCGGATCGCGAATTCCCGACGCTTATAGTGTCAGATTCATATTTCTGCGTCAAAGCATATAACAAGGATTTGCAGACATGGATTCAGAACGGTTACAAAGATGACACAGATGCACCAATAAAGCAGAGACTTCTCTGGGAACAAATAGCTCTTTTGAAAAAAGAACTACCAAAGACTCACGTGACTCACTCACTGAGTCATCAGCGTGATGGCGTTCACGTTGTGGGGAATTCATTGGCTGAGACAGCCGCAGCGGCAGCCACTAAATCGGCTCCCGTAGATCGAAAAAAGCGTACATTCAAATACATTGACGGCGAAACATTGCTGGCGGTGAAAACGTCATCAAAAGGCGACTGCTCAGCGTTACCGATCAACTATCCACTCAATTATACATACATAATCGATGCAAACTCCGTCCCTTTTGCTCGAATCCCTGGAGTGGGGGATAGAGTGATTCCAAACATGGACAGGAGAAACTTGTTAATCGCAGACGCACACATGGGCGAGGGTCACAGACACCTTAAATTAAAAGATTCTCTGGAAGAATTACAATCACGGTACTGGTGGCCAGGCATGAGCCTGCACTACACCATGTTTGTAAAAAACTGCCCAAACTGCAACAGAGATCGCAGTGGGGAGAGAAGCAGTTTAATACCTCGTCGTATCAAGGCAGATAACATCTCCACTAAAAAGAATGGCTTGCGATTAACATATACAGGCTAGTTCCCACTTATAATGTAGATCCACAGCACTCGGCTGACGTCCGGACTGTTATACAAGATTTGCGAGTCTAAATGGCATATACGCTAAGAGCATGCTACGTTCGACCATTTTTTTTCTTTTTCTCAGGCAATCCAGCCTGGGGGGGGAAAGAATGGCCAAATGAGCACAGCCCAGCGGGAATCTTCTCACTTCCTTCCTGAGGGTATGGGATGGTGTAAAGAAAAAACCAAGACAGAAAGCAATCTATAATAGAAAGGATACTAGGTTCGGGAGCTTGGTGGGTCAAACATCTAATAAGTGTCCAACGTAGTCTAAACAACTTGCCAAGAAATTCTCTGAAGGGATTCAGTCCGTACGAATTATTATTCGGAACTAGGATGTTGATCTCTGACCTTGATAGTCAGACTTCAGTGGTAATAGAAAAAACCTTTGATGTCAAAGACCGTTTGGCTATTTTGCAGGACTTAAACAAAACAAGAAAAGACCTGAGCAACATACAGTTGAAACAACAGCCAACAACCACTGAAGAATCACCACCTGTCCCAGCAAGACCTGTCTGGATTCCAAAAGTCGGGGATCTAGTCAGGGAAAAGATCGCGGTAAAGAAGGAATTTGGGCCTTCTTACAGAAAAGCAGTTCCTGTCTTGTCTGTCAACGGGACAAGATCAGTTGTACTACCGCCACTTGCTGGAAAAAAGGAGAACCGAGTTGTATCCATCGACCTGGTAAAACCACAACATGTGGCCGATAACAAACAGTAGGCCAAGTGGACTCCCAATAAGTAGCAGAACACCAAGGTTTGCTACCAGTACAGAGGTCCTATCAAAGAGGCTCATCACATTCGAAACGCCTACAGAAGAACAACAAGGACTATGCAACAAGGCAATAGAACTTAGACCTCTGAAAACCCAAATAAAGACATTTAGTAGAGACACACCAATCTATACAGAAGTACCAAGTGAAAATGCAAGAAACAAAAATCCTGAACCAATTGGAACAATTGACAGAACTGCATCCGGTTACTTCATCAACTTCGATGATTCCTCTGACGGTTTCAGCGAACAAAAGACACAGACATCATCAAAATCCTTTAAAGACAAAGCGAAGGAACTTTTGAAACAACTAAAAGAAACATATCTGATTTCTCCATGGATTGAATTTTGGGTGGGTTTTGGTGCATTTATCCTCATACTTTGGCTCATCATGGTATTTACCTTGGGACGCTTCATTGAGGGAAAATATGCTAAAATGGACACAGCAAGTCAGAACATCAACTTGGTCCTCAAACCACACACATCTTCACACGTCGAGAAAAGAGAACTTTCTTCAGAACTTTCTTCAGCCAACTTCACAGCAATTCCAATACCTGGTGGGGTAGCCTGGGACAACACTGACTATGAAATTTATGGTCCGGTCGAGATCCTGAAATATCCACACCAAATCAAGATCTCTTTGAGTGACTTTGCAAAACCAAACTCATTTGCTGATGATTGGGACTTTGAAAGTATTAACAATATGATGTCTGACTTAGTAATGTCTGCTAAATTTACAAAACATGATTATTTGCAGGGTTCTACAAATTATGATAGTATGTATTGCTATAACCATTATGGTAACCATTTCTTGCATAAATCTGCACAACCTAGAAATGTTTTAAATTATAATCAATGGGAACACTGTGCTACACCTCCAAAAGGGAGCTCTAGAACCGTATATGACAAATATTCATATTTTTCAGGTTTTAACATAACTAATGCTGAAACATTTTATTACAAATTGTCAAACAAGACAGGGATGAAAACCATGATAACCAACACGAAATTGATATATTCAGATTCATTCTTTGTAAAAATGAATACTTTTGGATTTGATTATTGGGACAAAAATGTTGATTTGAAAAGTGTTTGGGGTACAAAAGAATGGCAAGTACAGGGTATAGAAGCTTTGTTTAGAGCCTGCATGATCCCAGAACAAATGATATTTTTAAATGACACTGTTCAACAAACCACCTGTCTTGGCCTAGCAAAAATCAAAGATTTAAATAACCTATCTATTCCAAAGCCAACAATGTTTAGCAATAACTCTGATACAGATGAAGGAATAGACATAAACCATATACTTAACCAAAACAGAACACATCCTGATTGGAAACAATGGTTGATCTGGCCCACAGATACAAATAACTGTCAAGATAGATTCCTGAATAAAACACAGGGTTTCAAAATGACCAGGCCAGACCCTAGATATCCCCAAAGACATCACCCAGGGATAATAACAACCTACAGTGTGGGCAAATTATGCCTTCAATGGCTACAAACTTCCACACTGCCTGAAATTAAGCAACACCTAACTTTACTTACTGATGGTGCTGACTTGCGTGATTTCATACTGGGACCACGCAAACAGCGTCATAAGCGTTTCATAGCAGCCTCTGTATATGCAGCATACAATGAGGCCTGGAAGGTTACTCAAATTGAAACAGCAGAGAGAATACGTGAAATTGATCGTATTAATTTGGAAAAATCACTTTCTGTAGTGGACAATGGGTTAATGACTCTGTCCTCCAGAATATTTTCATTGGACAGCATTGTGTCTTCAGCAATCGATATATTATCGCAAGACTTACTGTTATTACAACATGGTCAGTCACAATTGCGTTCTATCGTACAGCTTGGCTGGACGTTACAAAATCTGCGTTCAGGCTATGTGCCTTGGCGTTTAATCAACACTACGTCACTATTCCAAATCTTTAACCTTACTGATAGACAAATCGGTATGGCGCAGAAGGGTGCTGATTATACAATCTTGAGCATTGAAAAACTAGAAAGATTACCAATGACAATGTCAGAACGACCTGTCAGTGAATGGATAATCCATGGAATCATAAATATTCCAATCTCAACCTTCAGGTTTCAATACTGCCAAAAATATATACAGGCTGGCATGTACGAGAAATTGGGAAAAGGGTACCTTAAAACAACTTGGAACCTGCCCTATTCACATGCATGTGTCAGTAACAAAGGACAGAAAGTGTTTCTTAGTGGCAACAATTGTGCTATGTCACTGAGCGGCACGCTTCTGTGTAACGGTATTAGTTTGCACGGAGCCTGTGAAGGGAATTCATACAACCTTTCATGTCACCAGCAAGGCGCACCTGCAACTGAAATAGAACCATTCTTTCAAAGACTCTATAATGGGAGTTATATTCTTATTGTAGACCGCAGATGCTGTAGTCTTATGCCCGGGACTCCTTATCTCGTCACTACGACGGCGAAGGTCAAGTGCTGTGGACGTTCTTTGTTCCCCAGCTCCTTTCCAGACAGGGAGGCAAGGGCATGGCCCGGTCTGAAAATTACTTCTATTCGAATAGACACTTTAAGCAGAATGAAAACAGTGCTTCTTCAGACGCCTACAAGGCTCACGTCATCTAAAGAAACGTATGATCTACAAGTCGCAAGGACGACTGCAGAGATACATACATTATTATCAACCAATTCCCCCGTACATTTCGCGGAAATCCTGAGCGAAATCTTAAATATTTCTGATACCACAGGGGTCTCAAAGGTATTTAAGACAGTATTTTCGATGGCATTAACACCATTCAAAGCCATACTGGGTATTTTTCCAGACTTCGTCCATTCGATTTTTGGCGGACTTCCCCTGATACTAGGACTAATTGCAGGAATCCTATTCCTAGTCCTTATTTTTCGTTATGGCAACCCATGTCACAGAACAAAATCTCGCGACAATGGAAGATACGATCCTAGCCATTGGATACCGGGACCGGATATCAAAAATCCTGGGACTCTCCCGGCTTAGAGACCTAAACATGACTTGGTTTCTATCATTTCGACCAATGTGGCAAAGGTGTGTTTTACCTGTACTAAGGTGTCTGCTATGCGGAGAAGAATGCGTGTTAGACACCTGTCTGACGCTACAATCGGATGCGCCAGTGGATGCAGATACACTGTTGGTTCCTACCAAGGTTCACGCACTGTGCTGCCCTCAAAGGCTGCCAATTCTGATGACGGCATTCCTGGAATCTTCACCACTGCGATTGAAGAGTAGTGAAGTTCAAGATGAAAGCAGCATCGAACAGGTACGACCTTCTGTCAGAAATACAAATCAGAATGTCAATGGAGACAATCATGCGCATGAATGCATGGTTACCCCTATTTCCGACTTAGTGGAACTTTCCCATGAAGCTGTTGACAGTTTTTTCGAAAGCCTGAATGATATGATGTTCTCTCCGGAACAGAAATAGAGACTTTTGAGTAAACTCGCACACGGCGTTCCCTGAATTCGACCTTCAACTTTAAAAATAAAGTCACAAGAACAATTACGATCCAGTTCACGGACAGCAACTTTTTTCAGCAAAGCCCCTAAAATATTTTTCTATATATTTTTTCCCGGGACACTGATCTTCTGCTTAAAGTAAGAAACTATTCCTAGAGAACTAAGATTTCTATTTTTTTAGATTCTTTATAGACTTTATATAGACTTTAGCTGCCCACTGGTATGTTCACAGTATATTTTATGTGATGAAATGGTTTCGACTTTTTTTCTGTATAGCCATATTAAGAGCCATTTCATGTGTATTTCTCAGATACCAACAAGCAATAATGCATAACAATGCGTGTTTACTTTTGCATTTAATTCATAGCTTAAGTGCATACGATATATATGACTGCAATTTTTCAGTATATTTGAAAATTTCAAAATGCATTTATGTATTTTGGGGTGGTAAGGTATACACTATACTCTAT
This sequence comes from Lissotriton helveticus, assembly GCF_964261635.1. Lineage (NCBI taxonomy): Eukaryota > Metazoa > Chordata > Amphibia > Caudata > Salamandridae > Lissotriton > Lissotriton helveticus. The sequence goes on along the minus strand of NC_136068.1, from coordinate 886,173,782 downwards.
AGTAGGTTGTACTATGTTATACTATGCATAGATTAGTAGATATGACCATAGTTAGCGTGGAGTGGGTGTCGTGTATTTCTATAGGTTCTGAATCGATCCCCCTATTCCTGACCCTATTCTGGTTAAACTACCTAGCTAGTTAACTAACAGTCAGCCCATGAGGCAAGAAATTCCCCATGATGCAGATACCGTTATCTGACGCAGTCACACTACGGCACAGGAACGTGTTATCTGATTAGGTCATAACGCTTGAGATCTAATTAGACAAGCGATATTCCTCCAGCCCCTGATAAGGCATACGACGTTCTCATAACAAATCAAACCTATGACAACCTGGATAATCCGTGCGGCCATTGTTTTGATTTCACAGAGAACTTTAGTAAAGAATGTGCTAACGAGCAAGTCGTATGACATCTTTATTGACGTACCTATGTCCATCCTTACGTCAATCCCGGCACCTTTAAGGTATAAATATTGCCGATCTTGCCCTATGCAAAACACACGCGTGGTGACAAGACGGAGCAGCCACACTTGCCGAAGCCGAGAGCAGAAGCAGACCCCGCAGGCAGCAGCCCCGCCTTCCTGACGCGCTGAGAGACGCGCTGCTATCTCAAGCCGAGAGACCCAGCACCGGCGCTTCCGGGTAGCCCTCGCAGGCAGCCTGGAATATCGAGAGCAGAGAAAGAGATACCATTCCTCATTCATCCTAAATTCCAGGTACAGAACTGAATAACCCCTCCTAGAGAATTCTTTAGTTATTCACTTGGCAAAAACAAACTTAACTTAAACTGTAACTTTCTATTCCCGCCCACGCATTAGACTTAGGTCAGGTACACGGGGTAGGCGTATTTAGAAACACCAGTTGAGCACGTTTAGTCAAATGTATATGTGTATGTAAATATATTTTAATCATTTTAAACATCATATGGCTCAGAAACCATATCAATGTTTTTACAGTATTATTTTATACTATTGCTTTTAATGTATGCACTTTACTTAACTATAAGTATCGCAATAATATCGATCCATTTCTCTTGTACGAGAAAAGAGACTGATCAATAAATAACACCTTTTATTGAACACGCCCGTCTCTTCCTTTTCTCTACATTCTGATGAGACTAAGAATGCACGTACTGACTGAGTAAAATAATTGCCTTGTGCTCACACGACTCTTGAGATTGACTCTTGATTAGGGGAGAGCAAAGTTGTCATGTTCTATGGTTGTCAGAAACTAAATCCCTTCTTGTCTAATCAGGGAAGTTAATCCTTCCTTGAACATTCGAGAAAGTTTCTAGCGAACTCTGAGCTTAGCTGGCAAACCCAAAAATTAAGTCTAGTATCGACAGTAGTAGACCTAGTTAACGTCTGGCCTAGGCCTTTACTGCTGTAGGTACTATTCCAATGCGCAGAGCCTATTGGGAAGCTAGGAACTACACTACAAGGCTTCCGAGCAGGGCACAGTACAGAAACGGCTATGACTCACATAATTGACGACGCACTTCAAATGCTAGACAAAAACGACACCTGCCTCCTCATCCTCCTTGATCTCTCCTCAGCATTTGATACCGTTAAACACGAGAATCTACTTGAGCTCCTAAACACAAGAATGGGCATATCTGGAACTGTTCTCAAGTGGTTCACCTCCTTTCTTCACAACAGGTCGCAGAAATTCAAGAGCAACAACGTGATGTCTTCGCCAATACCCGTAACGCTAGGTGTCCCCCAAGGATCCTCTCTATCCCCAACTCTGTTCAACCTAGTCATGGAACCGCTCACCACCTTGCTACAAGCATCCAATGTACACTTTCACATGTACGCAGATGATACCCAACTTTATCTCAAATTACAGTCCCCCAAGGACATCTTGCTCCTGAACTCAACGATCAGATGCACCCAATCCTGGCTGGCAGATAATCATCTCAAACTCACTGCCCTGAAAACAGAGTTCCTTCTGATCTCACCTCCAGCGAAGGTCTCCACCACTCAAATTTGGCTTAAAGACCTAACCGCACTCAATGTCCAACCCACCATCGTGGACTCAGCAAAATCCCTAGGCATAACACTCGACACCAATTTGAACATGCAGCAACATATCAGCAAGGCAACAAAGGGAGCAAACTTCCAGATCAGCACTCTGAGGAAACTTAAACCCTACCTCCCAGCCAAAGACTTCCAAACGGCAGTACAAGCACTAGTCATCCCGCGAATTGAATACGTCAGCATCGCCCTCTGTGGACTCCCCCTAACTACAACCGCACCCCTAAGAGCTTCTCTAAACGCTGCAGCGAGACTCATCACTGGGTCAAAAAAACACTCCCATATTACCCCTGACTTGAAATCCCTGAACTGGCTGCCATTTGAAGCTAGAATACATCTGAAAATCGCCTGCATGACACACAAGGCGGTACATCTAAACTCACCCGGATACCTCGCTCAGAAACTGACAATCTCTGGAGGAGCTAGAAACACCAGAGGCACAAACAATCTTCGGTTGAAACCTCGAAGATTCCGGAAGGAAAAAACATATAAGCGCTCCTTCTCGAGAATGGCGCCTAGGATCTGGAACTCTCTCCCGCCCGAAACCAGGCTTATCTCTTCCACCACACTCTTTAAAAATGAAGTAAAAGCTATCCTCATGGCTAAATACACCTGAACTATTATCCTGACCACTGTTAGTACTCTGCACCGATCTATACTACATGCTTGACCCTTTTGATTATTTGTATGAACTGTCTTACTACTCACATGTTTGGCTTTGTAGCCACCTATTTGTACCATTTTGTACTCATGTCATGTGGGCTTATTTGCCACCTATTTGTATTAATTGACCTATTGATTTATCTGTTAACCATGCTCCCTCATGTACTTCTCTTTGTAAAGCGCTCTGATATCTGCAAGGATCTTGTCCGCGCTATATAAAACTTTCAAAATAAATAAATAAAATAAATAAACCGAACACTGTCTGATTCAAGTAAGAGGAAGATTACAGGTGGGAGGGAATTATATCAGGGCATTATGCCAGGGAATAAATTCATTCAACCCAGCTTCCGCTGTGCCCAGAGTGTAAATCCAAAAAACCTCTCTCTTGGCTCTGTAGCCATTAATGTTATTTTCAATAGGTTTATGGACCTTTTCTAGGATTCTCCATTTCAGATCGCTAAGGCAGTGTTGTTTATCCTGCCAGTGGGCTACCAATGGTGCCCCACTTTTATTGTTTTTGATGGCTGACTTGTGCTCACTGAATCGGAATCTAAATTCTCGGCTGGTTTCTCCCACATACCCAAGGGGGCAAGGGCACAAGATGAGGTAGATCACATTAGCTGATCTGCAGTTTGTCATTTCTTTGGCAATGAATTTATTTTTGCCCCAGGTCAATTCGGAAGAGACAATCGCTGAGTCACAAGCGTGGCAGTGGCCACATTTATGAGTGCCAAGTACCGGATCAGATCCAGTAATGGATTTCTGAAGTGTCTGAGGTCCTGATGTAAACTAAGAATGGACCAAATAATTCCTCAAATTTTTATTCCTGCGAAATGCAAAAATAGGTTTGGGGATAGCCCTTCCTTCCGATCCAGAATTGAGTATGTGCAACTGGGAACAGACAATTTGTCGTATCCGATTGTTGAAGTTGGAGTGACGTGTCACACAGACTAGTTTCGATTCAGTCGTTTTGTTCTCCTGATTCAGGAGAGCGTCCCTGTTATAGTACTTGGCCCTTTTATATGAATCCTTAAGAAGCCTGGGTGGGTATCCTCGTTTAAGAAGTTTCGCTCTCAGTTCTTCCGCATGTAATTCAAAATTCCGCATGGACGTACAATACGCCTCAGCCTCAGGAATTGGCTGAATGGTATTCCATCCTTTTGGAAACGAGGATGGAAACTCTCATATCTACGGAGGGTATTATGGGACGTAGGCTTCACGTACAGTGACACTTCGATCTTACCCTCCGATGCCAAAATCCAGATGTCTAGAAACTCGATGCTACTCTTGCTTTTGTTGGTACTAAATTTGAAATAGGGATTGCAAAGGTTTAACCATTGAGAGAATTCCCCCAGTTGTTCCTCCGGTCCGCTCCAAATAAAAAAAACGTCATCGATATAACGATGCCAATGCAGAATATTTTCGTAAAAGGGGGCAATTTCGTTATAGATGAAACGGTTCTCGAACTCGCCCATATATATGTTGGCCACGCTCGGGGCGCATGCCGCGCCCATAGATACCCCATGTACCTGTTTATATATGGACCTGTTGAATTCGAAATAGTTCTCTTGGAGCACAGTACTCAAGCATTCCAGAACAAACAAGTTATCTAGATGGCTGTTTGATCTCTCTAGCGCCGTCTTAACTGCTTCGAGCGCACCCCTTTGGGGAATTGAGGTATAAAGCACCTCGATGTCCATAGTGACAAGTGTATCTGTCTGATGGTTAAATGTCAAACCTTCTATGACACTAATAAAGTGACCAGTTTCTCTAATATAGGCCGGTAAGTTCAGGACAATAGGTTTCAGAAATTTGTCGACATATTTCGACAGAGGCTCAGAAATTGAGCCAATTGTCGAAACAATGGGCCTATATGGAGGTGACAGGATACTCTTGTGGGTCTTAGGCAGCCCATATAGCACAGGGGTACTGGTATACGGGGGGTTGAGATACTCGAATTCCTGTTTACAAATAGTACCTCTATTGAGGGCACTCTGAGTAAAAAGTGCAATATCTTTTTTGATTCTCCTTTCGGGATAGCTTGCTACATGTTGATAGTGTTCCGGGATACTTAACATATTCTCAATTTGAGCAACATAATCCTGTGTGTTGAGGGCCACAATCCCCCCTCCCTTGTCACAAGGTTTAAAAGTAATCTCTTTGTTTTGTGACAGGGATTTGAGGGCCGAATATTCACCATAATCAAGATTATAAGTAATCTTGGGAACAAAATTGACCATGTTGCGAATTTTAGCACAAACCACCTTCTCAAACACCCTAACCTCAGGGCCAATTTCATCTAGGGAAGGTGTAAAGAGGGAGTCAGGTCTAAGGCCTGATAAGTTCAGAGCCGCGGGTGAGTCGTGGTTCTCAAAAAACGTTTTGAGTCTTATCTTCTGAAAGAATGACTGCAAACCACGATTAAGTTCAAACCTGTCCATTCCAGTGCTTGGCACGAATGAGAGCCCTTTTGGCAGAAGACTAGTGGTGGAATAGTCAAACGGAACCTTGGAGAGGTTAAAATTCGGAATCACATCAGATTGTTCTAATTCTCCCATATTGTCAACACCTAGATCCACTGTGTTGTTTTCTTTCAATATCTCCAATGTTGATTCCCTCTCCTTGTTTGATACTGAGGGTAATTCTCTGGATGGTAATACTCTTCCGTCGGTTGATATTGACCCCTCCCTTGGGACCTGAATCTGGACCTCGGTGTAAACTGTCGATAGCCTAAAAAACGCCCACCTCTTTGTTGTTGATTAGCGTGCGGTCTCCTATAGTAATTGCCCCTGTATGTATTGGGTCCTGTATCTCCCTCAGAGTCAGAGGAATCTGAGAAGGTCAAAATTTTTCTATTGGACCAGTGGGCAGAATCTCCTTGATATCCCTGATCCCTAGACGTATTGGAGTAGTATTGGGCCCCTAGGTATGGATAAACTCTCTCCTCAGAGAAATACCGAATGTCTTTCTTCAGTTTCTCAGTTTTTTTCTTAATGAGATAGTCGTTAAATGAAGCTAGCTCAGAATTAACTTCTTCTAGTTTCTTCTTCGCTTCGTCTACTGGGTCACTCCTACTAAGCGTTTCCTCTATTTCTGCTATTTCACTCAGGAGGGTGTCCACAACCTCACATGCTGTTTCAATAATCAAAATCATCAGATCTCTTGAACAACGGTTAGCGATCAAAGACCATTTTTCTAGGAATTTGCGAATATCTACAAAGAGACCCGGAATATTGCGAACACGAAGTCCATTCGGAATCACCCCTGCCTTCAAGTAGGCTAGCATGAATTCCACATGCGACTCTGTTCTCTTGGCCTTCTTTTTCAAATTCAGAAGTTTAAGCCATTGATCATTTTCTGCTTTATTTAGGCTGGCCGGGCGTTCAAAAGAGGTACTCAACCCAATGAGATTAGAAAAAACTTCGTCAGAGAATCCGAACGGTTTAATCTTCTCCATAGATCACAAAGCACGCACTCACCCAAAAAAAAAGATACACAAGTATCTAATACTCACACAAGAAAAAAAGATACAGAGAAGACAGAAAAATATGCAGCAACAGTGTCCAGAAGGGTAAATCAGAAAGCAAAAAGGTACAGCATCAGGAGAGAGAGAGATAAGCGAGCAACCCTCACAGCAACGTGCTGGGGAAACAATCAAAAAACACAAGAGGGTCCCTGAATATGAATGTTAGGGGAGGGAGGCAGGGAAAAACTGAAGTCAAAAACAGGAGGACCCCCCCTAAATCTGGATATGAAGAGAGGCAAACGCTCTAATCTATAGTTCACAACATCATCATTGTCCCACACAAGACATTTTATTTGAAAATCATATGTAAATTTATTTTCGGGTAAGATTTCTTTTCATTTATAAATCAAGTCCAATACTGAAGAAGACATAAGTGTAAATACAAACTCTATTTACATTAAGAACACAACAAGGCAGCCTACCTAATCATCACTTCAAAATAGTCGTCAATCACATTCAGTCACACCATCATCAATCATACCACTCAACACTATTTACAAAATCATACACACACCACAGAGAGAAAAAAGCATTCATATATATACATCATAGTAAAACTAACACAAAAGAAAGAGATAACAGCAAAACAACGCGCGCGTTTCGGAACAGGACCGATATTATCCAATCCTTCGTCAGGGCGCAGATAGATACATAAAAGTTCTTTAGTCGTATTTCACAACCACAGAAAAAATCAGACAATTATTTTCATAACATTATCATTGAATGATGAATTCGAGGCTGCAGGTTCACATCACCTAGTACGGTCAACCCTGTGGGAACAATGGAGATGACCCATAAATATCCTATATACATATCATAAACGAGAAGCTGCTGGACTAAAGAACCCAAAGGTGAAACACAAGATAGAAGCCAAGAAGGGAATTGGAAACAATACCCAAAATAAAACAATGACAAAACAGAAAATAGCCCCGAATTCCCACAGTAATACCTTGTGGCCAGGAAAGTAAGATCCAGAAGTGCGTGAAAGAACGACACCATCGCCAAAACACAAATAAGCAGGAAGCATTCAACCCGTAGGTCAAAAATCCACACCTGTAGTGGAGAGAATAATATGCAGAGGGAACACATACCCCTGTAATCAAAAGGGGATCACACAGGCCGTATATGGAGGCGAGAGGATGCTTCACCGGGGGGCACAGATTCAAATCTAAATATTAAAAAGATAGTTAGGAAAACAAAGACAATCCCTTAAACTGAGATACAGAGCGGTCTCCCTCCTCTCAAAGGAATGGAGGGGATAACTATGGAGCCCTGGGTAAATACTTGCTAAGTAGCTAAAACGGAACTGGAGACTAGAGGCAGAACCATAATATTCAGTTCCCCTTCATATCCTAATTCCCTTCCCAGCACCGACACTAGATCCTTTTCTCGGAGGAAATGCGATATACCATCCGAGGACCCCCTTCACACACCTACCCAATAAAAGGTTGATCGAGTTCCATAGGGAAATCCCCACTGAGTGTAAATCTGTAATAGTAAGGGTCCGATTCTCCACTGGTAGACTCAAATAGCCCCGGGCATCAGGATCTGTAGAGACGGGGATGGTAATAGACTGTGAGATGAAACCCCCCACCCGGGTCAAAAGACGTGAGAGAACGATAAGAGGAATAGAAATAGCTACCTGCCCAGGAAAGGTTGAACGTCTACGCACAGTTTCCTTTGTAAATCCCGTCCGTATACTAGCAGAAATTTTGAGCACCTCCAAACGGGAGAGAAAGTAAAACTTCCCGGGACTGTGGATAAAAAGATATGGCACAGAACCTAAGTCAGATAAAGTTAAATACCGGGACACCAGACAGATGAGGACTAACAGTGTACAGGGAAGTGGGCTTACCGAAGTGATTTAATGCATCCCTTCAAACCGCATCGTGGCGAGGCTCCGTTCAAACAGCCGGGAGAGTCAGCGAGCCAATCCTGGGAACAATCTCTTAATATATAGAGCAAACCTCAGCCCGAGTAAACAAGGGGCACCTGGACGCAAGCTAGACGGCCAATCGGTGCCTGCACCAAGCCCCGTGGGCATGCGCGGTAGGCAAGATAGAAAGAGGACTGCCCGCGGTACTAGTAGGACCAAGAATCCGAGGAAGAAGGAAAATGGCCGAGACTGGTGATAATAGTGAAATGTCACGAAACTAACATGACAAAACACATAAAGATAGCGCCAAGAAAATTGTACAATAAGAAAAAAATAAATGAAAAAGATCGGAACTATTTCAGAACCCAACCTCACGGGGCAAGGTTATAAAAGCACATATCGGGATAAACCGAACACTGTCTGATTCAAGTAAGAGGAAGATTACAGGTGGGAGGGAATTATATCAGGGCATTATGCCAGGGAATAAATTCATTCAACCCAGCTTCCACTGTGCCCAGAGTGTAAATCCAAAAAACCTCTCTCTTGGCTCTGTAGCCATTAATGTTATTGTCAATAGGTTTATGGACCTTTTCTAGGATTCTCCATTTCAGATCGCTAAGGCAGTGTTGTTTATCCTGCCAGTGGGCTACCAATGGTGCCCCACTTTTATTGTTTTCGATGGCTGACTTGTGCTCACTGAATCGGAATCTAAATTCTCGGCTGGTTTCTCCCACATACCCAAGGGGGCAAGGGCACAAGATGAGGTAGATCACATTAGCTGATCTGCAGTTTGTCATTTCTTTGGCAATTAATGTATTTTTGCCCCTGGTCAATTCGGATGAGACATTCGCTGAGTCACAAGCGTGGCAGTGGCCACATTTATGAGTGCCAAGTACCGGATCAGATCAAGTAATGGATTTCTGGAGTGTCTGAGGTCCTGATGTAAACTTAGAATGTACCTAATAATTCCTCAAATTTTTATTCCTGCGAAATGCAAAAATAGGTTTGGGGATAGCCCTTCCTTCCGATGCAGAATTGAGTATGTGCCACTGGGAACAGACAATTTGTCGTATCCGATTGTTGAAGTTGGAGTGACGTGTCACACAGACTAGTTTCGATTCAGTCGTTTTGTTCTCCTGATTCAGGAGAGCGTCCATGTTATAGTACTTGGCCCTTTTATATGAATCCTTAAGAAGCCTGGGTGGGTATCCTCGTTTAAGAAGTTTCGCTCTCAGTTCTTCCGCATGTAATTCAAAATTCCGCATGGACGTACAATTACGTCTCAGCCTCAGGAATTGGCTGAATGGTATTCCATCCTTTTGGCAACGAGGATGGAAACTCTCATATCTAAGGAGGGTATTACGGGCCGTAGGCTTCACGTACAGTGACACTTCGATCTTACCCTCCGATGCCAAAATCCAGATGTCTAGAAACTCGATCCTACTCTTGCTTTTGTTGGTACTAAATTTGAGATAGGGATTGCAAAGGTTTAACCATTGAGAGAATTCCCCCAGTTGTTCCTCTGGTCCGCTCCAAATAAAAAAAACATCATCGATATAACGATGCCAATGCAGAATATATTCGAAAAAGGGGGCAATTTCGTTATAAATGAAACGGTTCTCGAACTCGCCCATATATATGTTGGCCACACTCGGGGCGCATGCCGCGCCCATAGATACTCCTTGTACCTGTTTATATATGGACCAGTTGAATTTGAAATAGTTCTCTTGGAGCACAGTACTCAAGCATTCCAGAAATAACAAGTTATCTAGATGGCTGTTTGATCTCTCTAGCGCCGTCTTAACTGCTTCGAGTGCACCCCTTTGGGGAATTGAGGTATAAAGCACCTCGATGTCCATAGTGACAAGTGTATCTGTCTGATGGTTAAATGTCAAGCCTTCTATGACACTAATAAAGTGACCAGTGTCTCTAATATAGGCCGGTAAGTTCAGGACAATAGGTTTCAGAAATTTGTCGACATATTTCGACAGGGGCTCAGAAATTGAGCCAATTGTCTAAACAATGGGCCTATATGGAGGTGACAGGATACTCTTGTGGGTCTTAGGCAGCCCATATAGCACAGGGGTACTGGCATACGGGGGGTTGAGATACTCGAATTCCTGTTTACAAATAGTACCTCTATTGAGGGCACTCTGAGTAAAAAGTGCAATATCTTGTTTGATTCTCCTTTCGGGATAGCTTGCTACAGGTTGATAGTGTTCCGGGATACTTAACATAGTCTCAATTTGAGCAACATAATCCTGTGTGTTGAGGGCCACAATCCCCCCTCCCTTGTCCCAAGGTTTAAAAGTAATCTCTTTGTTTTGTGACAGGGATTTGAGGGCCGAATATTCACCATAATCAAGATTATAAGTAATCTTGGGAACAAAATTGACCATGTTGCGAATTTTAGCACAAACCACCTTCTCAAACACCCTAACCTCAGGGCCAATTTCATCTAGGGAAGGTGTAAAGAGGGAGTCAGGTCTAAGGCCTGATAAGTTCAGAGCCGTCGGTGAGTCGTGGTTCTCAAAAAATGTTTTGAGTCTTATCTTCCGAAAGAATGACTGCAAATCACGATTAAGTTCAAACCTGTCCATTCCAGTGCTTGGGACGAATGAGAGCCCTTTTGACAGAAGACTAGTGGTGGAATTGTCAAACGGAACCTTGGAGAGGTTAAAAATCGGAATCACATCAGATTGTTCTAATTCTCCCATATTGTCAACACCTAGATCCACTGTGTTGTTTTCTTTCAATATCTCCAATGTTGATTCCCTCTCCTCGTTTGATACTGAGGGTAATTCTCTGGATGGTAATACTCTTCCGTCGGTTGATATTGAACCCTCCCTTGGGACCTGAATCTGGTCTTCGGTGTAAACTGTCGATAGCCTAAAAAACACCCACCTCTTTGTTGTTGATTAGCGTGCGGTCTCCTATAGTAATTGCTCCTGTATGTATTGGGTCCCGTATCTCCCTCAGAGTCAGAGGAATCTGAGAAGGTCAAGATTTTTCTATTGGACCAGTGGGCAGAATATCCTTGATATCCCTGATCCCTAGACGTATTGGAGTAGTATTGGGCCCCTAGGTATGGATAAACTCTCTCCTCAGAGAAATACCGAATGTCTTTCTTCAGTTTCTCAGTTTTTTTCTTAATGAGATAGTCGTTAAATAAAGCTAGCTCAGAATTAACTTCTTCTAGTTTCTTCTTCGCTTCGTCTACTGGGTCACTCCTACTAAGCGTTTCCTCTATTTCTGCTATTTCACTCAGGAGGGTGTCCACAACCTCACGTGCTGTTTCAATAATCCAAATCATCAGATCTCTTGAACAACGGTTAGCGATCAAAGACCATTTTTCTAGGAATTTGCGAATATCTACAAAGAGACCCGGAATATTGCGAACACGAAGTCCATTCGGAATCACCCCTGCCTTCAAGTAGGCTAGCATGAATTCCACATGCGACTCTGTTCTCTTGGCCTTCTTTTTCAAATTCAGAAGTTTAAGCCATTGATCATTTTCTGCTTTATTTAGGCTGGCCAGGCGTTTAAAAGAGGTACTCGTCCCAATGAGATTAGAAAAAACTTCGTCAGAGAATCCGAACGGTTTAATCTTCTCCATAGATCACAAAGCACGCACTCACCCAAAAAGAAAGATACACAAGTATCTAATACTCACACCAGAAAAAAAGATACAGAGAAGACAGAAAAATATGCAGCAACAGTGTCCAGAAGGGTAAATCAGAAAGCAAAAAGGTGCAGCATCAGGAGAGAGAGAGATAAGCGAGCAACCCTCACAGCAATGTGCTGGGAAAACAATCAAAAAACACAAGAGGGTCCCTGAATACGAATGTTAGGGGAGGGAGGCAGGGAAAAACTGAAGTCAAAAACAGGAGGACCGCCCCTAAATCTGGATATGAAGAGAGGCAAACGCTCTAATCTATAGTTCACAACATCATCATTGTCCCACACAAGACATTTTATTTGAAAATCATATTTAAATGTATTTTCTGGTAAGATTTCTTTTCATTTATAAATCAAGTCCAATACTGAAGAAGACATAAGTGTAAATACAAACTCTATTTACATTAAGAACACAACAAGACAGCCTACCTAATCATCACTTCAAAATAGTCGTCAATCACATTCAGTCACACCATTATCAATCATACCACTCAACACTATTTACAAAATCATACACACACCACAGAGAGAAAAAAGCATTCATATATATACATCATAGTAAAACTAACACAAAAGAAAGAGATAACAGCAAAACAACAAGCACCGACGCGCGTTTCGGAACAGGACCAATATTATCCAATCCTTCGTCAGGGCGCAGATAGATACATAAAAGTTCTTTAGTCGTATTTCACAACCACAGAAAAAATCAGACAATTATTTTCATAACGTTATCATTGAATGATGAATTCCAGGCTGCAGGTTCACATCACCTAGTACGGTCAACCCTGTGGGAACAATGGAGATGACCCATAAATATCCTATATACATATCATAAACGAGAAGCTGCTGGACTAAAGAACCCAAAGGTGAAACACAAGATAGAAGCCAAGAAGGGAATTGGAAACAATACCCAAAATAAAACAATAACAAAACAGAAAATAGCCCCGAATTCCCACAGTAATACCTTGTGGCCAGGAAAGTAAGATCCAGAAGTGCGTGAAAGAAAGACACCATCGCCAAAACACAAATAAGCAGGAGGCATTCAACCCATAGGTCAAAAATCCACACCTGTAGTGGAGAGAATAATATGCAGAGGGAACACATACCCCTGTAATCAAAAGGGGATCACACAGGCCGTATACGGAGGCGAGAGGATGCTTCACCGGGGGGCACAGATTCAAATCTAGATAATAAAAAGATAGTTAGGAAAACAAAGACAATCCCTTAAACTGAGATACAGAGCGGTCTCCCTCCTCTCAAAGGAAAGGAGGGGATAACTATGGAGCCCTGGGTAAATACTTGCTAAGTAGCTAAAACGGAACTGGAGACTAGAGGCAGAATCATAATATTCAGTTCCCCTTCATATCCTAATTACCCTCCCAGCACCGACACTAGATCCTTTTCTCGGAGGAAATCCGATATCTCATCCGAGGACCCCCTTCACACACCTACCCAATAAAAGGTTGATCGAGTTCCGTATGGAAATCCCCACCGAGCGTAAATCTGTAATAGTAAGGGTCCGATTCTCCACTGGTAGACTCAAATAGCCCCGGGCATCAGGATCTGTAGAGACGGGGATGGTAATAGAATGTGAGATGAAACCCCCTACCCGGGTCAAAAGACGTGAGAGAACGATAAGGGGAATAGAAATAGCTACCTGCCCAGGAAAGGTTGAACGTCTACGCAGTTTCCTTTGTAAATCCCGTCCGTATACTAGCAGAAATTTCGAGCACCTCCAAACGGGAGAGAAAGTAAAACTTCCCGGGACTGTGGATAAAAAGATATGGCACAGAACCTAAGTCAGATAAAGTTAAATACCGGGACACCAGACAGATGAGGACTAACAGTGTACAGGGAAGTGGGCTTACCGAAGTGATTTAATGCATCCCTTCAAACCGCATCGTGGCGAGGCGCCGTTCAAACAGCCGGGAGAGTCAGCGAGCCAATCCTGGGAACAATCTCTTAATATATAGAGCAAACTTCCGCCCGAGTAAACAAGGGGCACCTGGACGCAAGCTAGACGGCCAACCGGTGCCTGCACCCAAGCCCCGTGGGCATGCGCGGTAGGCAAGATAGAAAGAGGACTGCCCACGGTACTAGTAGGACCAAGAATCCGAGGAAGAAGGAAAATGGCCGAGACTAGTGATAATAGTGAAATGTCACGAAACGAACGTGACAAAACACATAAAGATAGCGCCAAGAAAATTGTACAATAAGAAAAAAATAAATGAAAAAGATCGGAACTATTTCAGAACCCAACCTCACGGGGCAAGGTTATAAAAGCACATATCGGGATAAACCGAACACTGTCTGATTCAAGTAAGAGTAAGATTACAGGTGGGAGGGAATTATATCAGGGCATTATGCCAGGGAATAAATTCATTCAACCCAGCTTCCGCTGTGCCCAGAGTGTAAATCCAAAAAACCTCTCTCTTGGCTCTGTAGCCATTAATGTTATTGTCAATAGGTTTATGGACCTTTTCTAGGATTCTCCATTTCAGATCGCTAAGGCAGTGTTGTTTATCCTGCCAGTGGGCTACCAATGGTGCCCCACTTTTATTGTTTTTGATGGCTGACTTGTGCTCAATGAATCGGAATCTAAATTCTCGGCTGGTTTCTCCCACATACCCAAGGGGGCAAGGGCACAAGATGAGGTAGATCACATTAGCTGATCTGCAGTTTTTCATTTCTTTGGCAATGAATTTATTTTTGCCCCAGGTCAATTCGGAAGAGACAATCGCTGAGTCACAAGCGTGGCAGTGGCCACATTTATGAGTGCCAAGTACCGGATCAGATCCAGTAATGGATTTCTGGAGTGCCTGAGGTCCTGATGTAAACATAGAATGGACCAAATAATTCCACAAATTTTTATTCTGCGAAATGCAAAAATAGGTTTGGGGATAGCCCTTCCTTCCGATCCAGAATTGAGTATGTGCCACTGGGAACAGACAATTTGTCGTATCCGATTGTTGAAGTTTGGGTGACGTGTCACACAGACTAGTTTCAATTCAGTCGTTTTGTTCTCCTGATTCAGGAGAGCGTCCCTGTTATAGTACTTGGCCCTTTTATATGAATCCTTAAGAAGCCTGGGTGGATATCCTCGTTTAAGAAGTTTCGCTCTCAGTTCTTCCGCATGTAATTCAAAATTCCGCATGGACGTACAATTACGTCTCAGCCTCAGGAATTGGCTGAATGGTATTCCATCCTTTTGGCAACGAGGATGGAAACTCTCATATCTAGCCCATAGGAATCAATGGCAAGGCATTCTCATTTTGCGAATTCGCAATTAAGGAATCGTAACATGAAAATGCTATTTCAAGGGTGCGGGGGGGTCCAAAGGACCCCCCCTGCACCCCTGAATTGTCACGTAAGTACATTTTACTCACACACATGTCCCAAGGGTATGTGTGTGTGTTAAATATAAGTTTCAAAAATGCATTTTTTCGCATTTTAGAAACTTTTCGCAAATTACCATGAAGGTTTACTTCATGGTAAATTTTCCCCTTCCTAATTGTGAATTCGCAAATTAAAAAAATCATGCATAGCATTTAAGAAATCGCAAAATGTGCGATTTCTGAAATGCTATCCCAATTTGAGAAATCGCAAAAAATTGCGATTTCTGAAATTGCGAAAAATGAAAAAAAAATTATGCATCCCAAAAAAGGTTTTTGCATTCGCAAACGGCCGAATTTTGCGATTCGCGCCGTTTGCGAATGTAAAAAAGCTTGATGCATGTGGCTGCATATGTGTAGATTAAACCCGCCCAGTTAGCAGTGTGTCAGAAAAAAAGGACTTTTGTGTTATGTTCCACATGACGACATTACCCAAAGGGAAGCTCATCCTCTCTGTGACAGAAGTCTGCACCTCCAAAATGTCCTTTATTTAGGGGTTGGGCTTTGATCGTGTTGCCTGTCGGTGTTTTCCTGGCCTGCAACTGGTGGATGAGGCACAACACTCCCTGGGCAAAAAAATGTAGCCCTTTCTGAGGAATAATTTAGATATGAATTATTCGGCCATTATGTGAACTGTTTACCTACTCCTTCCAATGACTAAAGCAGTTAAAAGATAGCTAGTGATGAGAGTATTAGCAAACACAGCCCTCCACGTTCCACTCTCATTTAATCCATTTTAAGCTGGGCAAGGGGAGCTGAACTGCAAAGGGATATGTCCTGGTTTAACACTGTTTTAGGAATATCCTTCTAGCTAAGTACAGTTTTAACTGTATTGGGGCTGTTTTAAAAAGGAACGTTCTTGACTTGAGACAGATTTAAGTCTGTCTTAAACCCGAGCAAAGTCTTTTGTAACTACCTCTTTCCTGGTCTAAGGAAAATAATAACAATTACTTATATCTTGTAAACTCCTTGGTCAATCGAGCTCATGTGTGTCTATCTCCAAATGGCAGAAGTGCCTCTCCTCCACTAATATGCAGAAAATAAACAATATTTTATAATCAATAATCTAAATACCACTCCATCAAAAACACACATTTAATTAATGCGAGGGTCAAAGATATAGGAGATGTCACGTCACATCAGGGAAGCTGAGCAATAAGAAATCTAGCTGTCTGTGTCAAGTTTCCGAATACTTGGAATCAAGTTGAAAAATGTACACAGAAACAATTAGCTTATGAAAAGCATCCTTAGTCTACATTATCTGATTAAGCCTCTCAGGGAAGATGAAAACATTACAAAGTCCTGAACTGAAAATGATTGTATTCAATCGTGGTATTAGGTGTGAGATTATGAGATACTGGATTAAGCTTGCACAACTGGGTTCGAAAACACAAATGATCACTGGGAAGACTAGATTTTACACTGAAAGCGTGAGTTCACATAAAAAGAAATCTAGAAAATGAAAAAATGATGACCATAATGTTGAAATGCTGCTATGAATTGTAAATTGGTAAAAACACATTGAAGGTGTACATCCTAGAAGGTAAAACGTCCTTTACCAGGCTAGTGAAAATAAATGTAGTCCAATAAAACATGTTATTGATAAAGTTTTGTTGATAAACCTGCATTCCCACATTTGTTTACTAAAATATAATGGTCAAATTCTGTATTATTAAAATTGCATAAAATAAATGGAGAAATCACTGTTTGCAGCCTCGGGGGTTTAAAGTTAGAATCGCTCAGAAAAATAATTAGGTTTTGTCCCACTGCGCAGTTTTATCTCCCTCTCCTCTCGTTTTCTCTATAATATTTACACTTGAAAAAATGGTATGACAAACTATATTTTCAAGCTGCACAGAGTGGTGTGCTGTTTAGTAGCATTGTTGAGCGAGGGAGAGGCACGTCACCAACTGACGCTCTGTCTCAGTTCAATTATATATTACACTCTGTGAAACCAAATAAAGGGGCAGATTTACAAGCCCGTTGCAACATTTTTTCGCCGGCGCATCATCACTTTTGGGACGCATCGGCGGTGTGAACAATGCGCCACATTTACAACGTGACGCACCTAGAGAGATGCTTCACGTTGTAAAGCCTGCGCCACATTATACGTGCGTCAGGTATAATGTTTGCAGGGTGGGCGTTCCGATGCAAGAAAGCCTCGTAAAAGTGACGCCGTGAAATCTTCAAGAATTGCCTGTGCCACTTCTACGACTCCACTGCGTTAAAACCTTATGCCTGCTTGAAGCAGTCGAAAGTAGTGACGCAGCACAATAGGCACAGGCCTTCCTGAGCATTGCTGGAGTTGCGTTGTGCTTGCAACACAACTCCAGCAATGGGGAGCCGCAGTGTAAATGCAACGCATCCATGGTGGCGCAAGGATTTTTTTGCCTTATGCAAGTAAACTTCCCTTCTCTGCTGTGATGCAGAGATGCTTTTGTTTCTTGTAAATGTGCCCCATATTATTTTGATGGTCAGGACCTTATGATTGATAGAGGCTACGATGGTGAACAGTGTCAAGGAAGAGGGCTTCCTCAAAGGCCTTCACGACAAGCTGGCAGTAAAATGTTAATCCCTGTGCAAACCTGATTGCGCTGAGGAAATGTAATCTGGGAAAAGGCCCAGAAAAAAGACAAAACGTTGATTTAAATACCTATTCTGCAGATACATTGTATGTACAAGTGAGAACAATTTTGGGGATAGGAGGTATTTACCACATCTTTAAAATACCTCACTTAGGGCAATGGCATTTACTGGGTGCTGTGAATATGTTACTATCCATCTGCACGCTTGTAATCGGGGCCTAAAATCATGAAACGCTTGTGTCAATTCGAGGTTTTCCGAATGCCTGAACCAAAGCCGTGTGATCTGAGGGAACGAGATAATGTTCCACCCAGGAAACAGCAATACAAGTAATCACAAATAATCACAGGATTGTGTTATCATCTTAACTGTTCGGGAACCTACGGCTTCAGTGTGCTTCCCCCAGCAGTGTAAAACATAATGCCTTTTATTGAAACATATTGATGCAGATAATGAAGCCTGTGAGATTAGCATTCATCATTCGGAGACAGACAATCTCAGCAACGGAGTGCAATTTATATGTCACTCTATGAAAAATACAATTTCACAAAAACACTAATATGCATCAGTGGGAAGTGTCTCTGTAGCTAAGTGAAAGATAAAGAGCAAGATTGCATCGGCAAGGAAACTTACATTTTATATGATTTCCTATCACATAATATGCGGTTTCCACACGTGTTTTGAATATCACTTCTTATTCTTCCTTTTATCATTTTTAGAGAAAGCACTAAAATGTGTGCACATTTCCAGCACGCCTTCGTGTCAGGCAGAAGAGAAAATTGCTTATCTATTTGTACATACACTATCAATCTGACTTCCTTGTGTTGACTAGCATGATGTATCACAGTATGCAATTGTTTTCCTGCCACTTAAAGGATTTACTGCATATATTCATGGCTGAAAGCAATAGCTTAATATTCAAATAGAAAGATACATTTACTACAGATTGAAAAGGCATATACTGGTCTGTTGAACGTACTGGCCCATTGGTGCTTGTTGCGCAGCAAGGACAAGTGACTGCAATTGAAAACAAGCATTTGCAATGCAGTAGGTCTCACATTTGCGAGAGTTGAGCTATTGGCCTTGTAAATGAAAGTGCCTTTTATTTATGTGTTGGTTTTCAAAACAGATAAATAAAAAGCATTTTATTTACAATGCCAATAGCTTAAACTCTTGCAAATGCAAGACCTATTGCATTGCAAAGGCTTGTTTTTAAAAGCACCCAATGCTGCGCTTCCACTTTAATGGTGGCTGTGCCCCTTTCTTTAGATGAATTAGAAATAAGTGCCAAACTGATCACCTGACCCTTCCTGCACTGCAATTGCAAACTCTTGGTTTGCTCAATTTTTAGAAAGCTTTGGTAATTAATAAGCAATATTTAAACCATACTTTGTCAAAAGAAAATTAAATTTCTTTGGAATTAACCATATTTATTGTTATATATTTTTTGGTGCTCATTCAACTCTTCATGAGTACAGTGATTAGTGAATGATCAATATCCAATTAAAAAAAGTATACAAATCATACATTACAACAATATTTTACATATTAAATTTGTTGAGACTCCCAATGCATTTTGGGATCTGAAGGATCCCTTCTTCAGGGAAACTGAAATGAATAAGTACAAAATCCTTGTCAGTATTGCTTGATATGCACAAAGTGGTTCAAGAAAAAATAACAGATTAACTGTTTAGTAAAAACCATGGTTAAAAATACTGCCAATTATGTACACAATATTATGTGTTAAAAGAGTAAACCTCCACCTGAAAGATGTGCAACTGTGAGATTTGTGAAACTGAACATAGAAGAAGACAAACACTAGAAATAGCTTACCAACAAACTAATCTTGTTGAGTGACTACCAACATCTACAGTCACATAGTTAAAGGACGCGATCTGCAAGACCTATAAATGCAAATACAGGACACTATAAATTTGTGTCTGCTCAATACTGACGCTGTGAGCATATAACCAGACAAGTAGTTCCTTAAAAAGTTAACTTCTTTACCTGCAAATTGAGGCGTTGCAACTGGTATGCGAGAATAATCCAAAAGAAATAGCTGGCAACACCTACGAAATCATGCCATAAAAAACCTGTTATGCCGGATAGTAGTGCGGTGATAAGAAACCTGTGTCTAACACAATGTGATTGTTACCTTCAATATGACTAGATGACCTCCGTCGAACCAAGATATTCTGTCAACATCGTGAGCTCATGTATGAGTTCTGAAACGAGATATCATTTATATTCAAACCAAGAACATATGTAATAGCGACTCAGTTGCTGATACCGATCCGTGCCTTATATAAGTACCTGAGGTCAAGATGCAAAACTCGTAATGTCGTGTCCTTAATCCATGCCGTTAATCACAACAAAGTTGTCCTATCAAAAAAACATAATTTAAACGACTATACCATCGGAAGATTGTTAAAGTAGTTCGGCTAATTCACTCTTGTTTACCTGGGTGTCAGGTTCAATGCGATGACGATCCCTCACGCTAGTTGCCGTGCCACGCTACTCTGTGAAACAATACGTACTAAAAATACTTCTGCTTAAAGGAACCAAACATCAACAAAGTACTGACGATGCCTGTACTGCCAATTGCTGCTACTTCCGCGTTGAAAAATTAGAGCATAAACAAAGGATTAGCGGCGCCTGTACTGATACTCAAAGATGATGGTGGCCATGTTATCAACGTGTATGAGAACGTGTAAATCAATTAAAACTCAATCCTGTAAACCACGGCCACTGCTATAAATAGATCGTAGTACCCAAACAAATTAACAAGAATGGTCACATTACTAAAGTAAGTCCTAATAGCAACAAGATCCTACCAAATACTGGTGAATACCCTATTAATCCGAGTATTAATGTGTTAAAGAAAAGAATAGGGGGTGAAAGAAAGAAAAGAAGGAACAGATTGTGTCCACCAGAAATATGAAAATAATTATCAATATGCAGAGACAACTCATATACAATTATACAAACAGTCCAAATTAAAAAGAATAATTTGAAAGAACCGTGGTTGCCAAACATGTTTAACTTGATGACTATAATAGTCTGCTTGATGCTAATATGTTTTGTGTTGGATTTAAGTCTTATTATTCGCTCGCAACTGGCTGATAAGAAGAGATTAATTATCCAATACAAAAATAGGTTGTCTAAAAACTGAAGTTTATGGCTGATTAAAGAAAGCAAATCATATCCAATTTGTCGTTGAGACCTTTCGGAATCAAAGTATACAGAAATTGAATCCACCAAATCTCTTGTTGCGAGAGCCATTTAGCATTGTCTCGATCCGGTGTTTGCTTGACTTCCAATATTTGAAAACGTAATTGAGGTATGGTATGATTGAGTTCAATCCAGTGAGTAAGCTGGAAGTGGTAGATTTGTTGCGAATACGGCTCTTGTGTTCAGAGATGCGATCTTTTTTTTTTCTCTCTGTTTTACCTATGTACGATTTTCCACATGGGCATTTGATGCTGTAGACTAAAAAGGTAGAATTACAATCTGCTGGATCTCGAATTTTGATTGTTTTGCCTGTTTGCGGATGTAAAATAGATGCTCCAATAATCACGTTATTGCAGTGGATGCAATGCATGCACCTCCTCATTCCAGGGTGTTTACTTGCTGGTTCATTTGTGGTTTTGTTTGATTTTACCATCTCTTTAAGGTTTCTGCTCCTAGTGTATGCAAAAAGTGGTTGGTCATTGAACAGACCTTTAAAATCTTCTTCTGATTGAAGTAATTCCCAGCGTTCATTCACAATGGTTTTAATTTGTGTAGACGCAGTTAAATATTTTGTTACAAAGACCATTCTGTTTTGTTTTGCATATGTTTTGGTGCGTAATAACTCTTTTCTAGGTATTGCTAACATTCTGGTCTCAACCCGTTCAATGATGTTTAAGGGGTATCCTCGGTTGGTGAACCTTTGTTTCTGGTTATTTACCTCATTACGAAATGCTGATTCAGTGGACAAAATACGTCTGGCCCGTAACAATTGTGAGTATGGTAAATTTTAGAGTAGCGCTTTGGGATGAAAACTGGTGAAGATCAAAGTGTTGTTCCGATCGGTAGGATTATGATTTACTTCTGTTTCCAATTTTTGATCTGTTATGGATACAATTACATCCAAAAATGGAATTTTCAAATGATCGATGTGAAAAGTGAATTTAATCCTGCTGTTTTTTGTGTTTAATTGTAAATTAAATCTCTTATTATTGACTCCAGTCCGTTCCATAGTAAAAAAATATAATCTATGAATCTTTTGAAAAACAATGGTATACATTTGCCAGGTTCTATCTGACAGAATGAAGTCATTTCGAACTTGGCCATGCATGTGTTTGCACATACTGGAGCTCCTGCAAATCCCATGGACGTTCCACTAGTTTGTAGAAAGTACTCCTCTTTCCAACGAAAGTATGAGTGCTGTAGACAAAACATCAATAATTCAAGTACAAAAACCTTGTGTGCTCCTATGTCTGTTGTTTGTAGTAACGCCCATTCACATGCCTCAAGTCCTTCATTTACTGGTATAGATGTATATAGAGAGGTTACATCGATGGTACATAGGATGACCTGCAAAGAACCTAATGTTACTTCTTGTAAGACCTGTAGGAAATGAGTCGTATCTTTCAGATATATGGTCCAGTTTTGGACAAAAGGTTGTAGAAATTCATCTATGTACTTCCCCAAAGGCTCCAAGACTGATCCACAGCCGCTAACAATAGGTCTGAAGGGTGGGTTTTGAAGGCTTTTGTGAATTTTTGGCAGCATGTAAATGTGTGGACATTTTGGAAAAACTGTGGTTAACATTTTTTTTGTGTTGGAATTTATCCATCCCATTTCCACTTCTTTATCCAAAATTAGTGTTAGTGTGTCCTTGATTTCCTTTGTGGGATCATGCGATAGTTTGAGATATGTTGTTTCATCTCTGATGTGTTCTGTAACTTTTGCTTCATAAAATTCTGTGTCCATGATAACTAGGGCGCTGCCCTTATCCGCTGTTTGTATTGTGATTGATGTATCTTTGGCCAATTCTATGATGATGTGCTCATCATATTTGTTGATGTTTTTTTCTGATGTTTTTGTTCCATTTGTTTTTTTATAGATCTTGCTTAACCAAAATTTCAAAAGTATCTAGCAGTTTATGAGATACTGGCGGCATTAGGGTGCTTGGAAGTTTGAATTCCTTGTATTCAGAAATCTCCTTTTGTGCAAACTCCGGAATGGTTGGTACTATATTGCTGAAGAAATGTCTCAGACGTAGTGTCCGCGTAAATCAAAAAATTTGGCTAAGAATTAAAATTGAATAGTTAACTCTTCTTAAACAATTAAGCCAAGAGTGCACAGTACAACCCCATTCTTTACCTATCTTTAGATGAGCCACATCTAAAGTAAGGTGCGTAGCCACCATTAAAGTGAAAGAACAGAATGGGGCACAGTACAAAAAAAAGCATTTGTTTGTCAAGTTGACAAACAAATGTTTTTTTTGTTGCAAAAGTGCTCCATACTGCACTTTCACTTTAATAGAGGCTGTGCACCTTGCTTTAGATGAGCTGCATCTAAAGATAGGGGCATGGCGACCATTAAAGTGAAAGAGCTGAATAGGGCGCTTGTAAAAAAGAAATCATTTGTTCATGAAGGTCAATACGGTGAGCCACATCTAAAGAAAGGGTTACGGCCGGCATTAGCGTGAAAGCGCATTGTGATGCGTTTAAAGCAAAAAAGTTAATGAAGGGAGAAAAAAACAAACCAAAACCACAGCGCCATTATATTACCCGAGGCGTGCCATGCTATGAAACAAAAATAAAGCGTTGCGATAGAGCATGTCCTGCCTGCAAAAGCGGGCAAGAGAAAATCAACTAACAAGATAGTGCTCCGAGTCTATAAATAAAGCCTACAGAGTAACATTACATGTAACAGAGAGTGTCCTCATGGGAGGTTAAAAGATGAGAAAAGGCAGTACTAAGGAGGGCCTACTAAGCCTATTGACCAATGAAAAGCCACAGTTTACAAAGGACAATGATAGGGGCCATTTAAAAAGATCGGCAGATAGTGGGCAGAGCTTCAAGTCCATAACTTTATACAGCATGTCTCGAAGATACAGCGCAAGCGCTGCCTAGGTGAGACCTAAAAATGGGATGTGTAATTCAGAAGACAACAGAGACCATTGTGTACTCAAATGAATACCTATCAATGGAATGAATAGGGAGTGTGTGATAGGTAATTGTTATTGAAGCGAGGGCAAGTAAGTACCTGGGTTGATGCAGCATTATATAAAATGTACTCTGCATTGAAAAAATAACAAGAGGTGATAGGATACACTTCTGTTATTTCCTCTTAAACGATGTAAGTCAGTGTTAACTTAGAGCAGTGGTGATTGGCATTAACTGAGCATGGAGGCGGGCAAATGCGTGGGTAGGTGTGAGGACGAGCAGAACAAAACTATAAATAAAATAAAAAACACTTACCGGATTTTGACGGACTGCGTCCTCCTTACTCCGGACCCCTTCTGCTGGGATTGCAGTGCAAGCCCCAACAAGATCCCTCAACCAATCCTGACCTGCTCACATGCTGCTAATCAGCATGTGAGCAGCACCCTGATAGGGGGAGCAGTGTCTCTCAGTGCTCCCCAGCGCACTGGAGGTTGCACTTGCTCTCAACCTAGCTCAATTAAGACAGCTAGGTTGGGAGGTTTAGAGTGCGAATGTCAGGCTGACCGTCACAAGACAGCCAGCCAAAGCGACATGTGCACTTTAAACAGTGCAAACAAAGGCAGCCCTCTGCCCACCAGTACTCTCTGTGTCACTCAGCAGGCCCACCCCATCCTGACAGTAGCGGTCTGTGGTGGGATTGCTGCCTGATAAACAAATTTCGTTGCACGCACTGCATCGCCAAATACAATGCAGTGCGTGCAACGATATTAGTTTTATTTATTTATATGTTTACTTATCTGTATTTGGCCGTATTCCATAGTTTACTACGCCCCACCCTGCCCCTCCCCCAGCCCACGTCACTTTCCGGCAGCACTCCCACCACCGACTGCTACTGCATCTGATGCTCGGGTTAGGACGGGCTGATAAAAAAAATGGCAATGAATTACAATTGTGTTTTTCATTTCTTTCACATTGGGGGGCTCTTAAGTGTGGCAACGCTCCTCCGCTCCAATGGAGGAGCCACCTCTGACTTATAGGAAATCTGTAAGGTACTTATGCAGCGCTTCAAACAGTAATAAAGTGAAAATTTGACACAAGAAATATCGAAAAACACCAACTTAGAATCATAGAGTAAAACGTATTAAATTATTTGAGACCAAAACAAGAAAAATCTAGTAAGTACAACCAGAGATATGCATTTTAAAAGATTTAGGTAAAAACAGTGCTTAGAAGCACAAAGTACCTACTGCGGTCATCTGGTCGTGTCTGACAAGTACACTGATACTATGAAGGAGCATGGGGTGGATAGAGGGATCATGTTAGGCCTGCTGAACAAAGTACCTTACATCCAGATTGCAGAGCATTGTGAAGTCCCACATTGAGGATGTGTCTCACAGTAGTGTCTTCGAGGTCCTGCGTCAATGAAGAGATGAGGATGCATTATGCAGTGGTAGTTATGAGCAAATTGCAGAGCTGCGATGCAAGATCATGCAATGAGGAGGCGACATGCAGCAGCAGTTCTGAGGCCCCGCGAGGCTGCAATTCGAGGTCATGTGTTGAGGATGAGTCAAGCAGTGCTGATACCAGTGATTGGTTGTGAGGTGATACATCACGCTCTATCGATCCTGCCCCAAGAGAACACAGCTAATACCCAGGCATTCCAACATTCACTGTCCATATATACTCATAGATAATAAGCCACATTGACATTCTTCGTTAATGTGATAGAAGAATAATTTCATCCCTAAGTTGTATACATTTCCTGCATCTCAGTTTATCAATGTAATACTGACGAATTGAATAAATAGGCTGAGAAAAATATGTTATACACTGGGAAATAACCTAGGTGGAAGTGTAACAAATGTAAGGTATCACAGTGTAACTACAATCAAAAAATGAGCTGTATCATGTTGAAAAGATATGTACAGCAATCAAGGCATATAAGTACAGATTCACAAATAAGTCAAAATTACATACATACATGTTAATACAGAAAGTGTTGTGTACAGGTCTGTAGGGAAAGGTCACTTTTTTCAACATCATTTTGTCTCATACAAAAAGGCCTACCTTGCATTACCTTTGTGTCTTTATAATGTCAGCAAGACAACTTGCCATGCAAAAAGCATTAGCTGATGTCTGAATAATCCCAATGTTTTATTTCCATGGTACGTATCAAATAATGGTTACATTTACGCAGCAAATAGCCATGCAAATATTACGTAGCCAAGCAATGACATCATAGGTGAAAATAGCACACATGTGTGTGTGTCAAACATGTTGCCACTGTCACTACCTATAGAGCTCAAACCGTATGTAAGATAATATGATCCTAAATTGGATACATTGCGTACAAAGTGAGTGCAATTCTCAAATAGCTGATACAACTATTCTAACTTACTTGTCATAGTAATATTCTGGCTAAATAAGAAAGATAGCATGTCAATGTGTTGCATGTCTTACACTCTGTACAATATGTGCAATGACCCATATATGTTGAACATATATGCGTAAAGTAATGGTCAACAATACCTCAGACATAGTTAAAAATAAAAGAAATGTGTGTGAATTTTACCTGCATATATAATACACTTAGGGGCATATTTATCAAGTCATTGGTGTCACCCGTGTGTCACACAATGGGGCTCAAAGGTGATGCAAAACTAAAGTGGAATTTATCAAGTCATGCAAGGCCTCCTTGCGTGGCCCTGAATGGCTTCATAAGTCTAGAGTAAAGCAAGGCAGCGCAAGTAGCTGCTCTGCATTACTCTGCCCCAGGGAGGTGTTCCCTGTGTGGAGCTTGGGCATTCCTAAGCAGCCACCCAAGGATTTTGGCGCATTCACAGATTTCCGAACAATGGTATACATGGTAAAGTGTCAACATTGTACACCTACCCAGGGGAGGTACAACAAGGAAAAATATGTAAGGCAGTGGAGCTTGCGGACTTGCACTATGTGGAACTCCGTTGAGTTGCATAAACACTCTGTGGAATTCCGTTGAGTTGCATAAACACTCTGTGGAATTCCATGAAGTTTCGTAAGCGGACGGAGTAAGTTGCTCCAATGGAACATCCCACCCTAATTTGGAACGTACGCCCCTCGTCCTCCCACCCTTGTACCAAGTCGAAGCACCACCCTTGTGGAAAGTGAAAACATGTTTAAAATCATACAGATTCACCCAAAGGTATGCATACACAGGGAAAGGCCTTGCTCTGTCACTAGTTCGATGTCAGAACTCAGGCGGGCTCTGGGAGTAAGACTCAGAGTCCTGGGTGCCTGTCTGACACTGCCATGAGGCGGAGGCCCAAAGGGGTTAAATCCAGTGACTCCCGTTTCTGCTACTATGTATGTGTGGAAGAGAAAGGAACAGCGCAGAGGGGCCTGGGTGATGTGAGAGGTTGTGCTGGGTGGTCGTTGTCAGAGGAGAGAGTGTGCTGGACTGGTTAGGGGAGGGCTTGGAGGAGGGAGACAGTGCAGGGCCTGAGGACTAATGGAGGTTGACAGATACCACCATCACCCCCGTGACAGCCACCACTCACATTCACCCACTGGCACCAACCTGAATGAGAGCTCCTTTCTGCTCTCCAATCTGGACAGCAGCCCCCAACACCCTCTCACCTTGGTGTGCTGGATCTCCAGGTTGGCTGTGAGGGACGGCAGCCGGTACAAGGTCCTGAGCTCAATTAAGCACCTGTCCTCCATCCTGTTTTGTGCCCACATGCTGTTGGCTTTCGTTTCCCAGAATGCCCTTGGCTCTTCCCCTCATGCCTGGGGTCCTCTTGTCAGCATCCTCTGAAGGGAAGATGGCAGCTCTTCGGAACAAGCCCACAAAAGAAATTACAGCAGGAAAAAGCAGGGCTTTCGCAAACAAACAGTGGCTTTTATCCAATAAGATCACTTTCTCTGCAGTCTCAGATGACGGTTAGCAAATGATGGCATGGCTTCAACTGACCGGGATACCTTTCTTGTTACTTGGTATGGCACTATGCCTGGTAATGAACTAAAATGAAGAGACTTATTTCTGTCATGAGGTATGGGGTATGGGATATTAGTCAGAAGTGTGCACAAGCAGGCATGTCCCCATCCATTATGTAGCCCCAGTCCCATTGAGGCCTCACTTTCACCCCATACAGCCCTATTGGTTTTCTTTCACACTATTGACTGCAGAACTCCGCTCTGCAGTGTAGGTGGAGTTAATTTTGTGCTAAAACTCAGCCCTCCAAGCAGAGTGCAGAGTGACAATAACTCACAGAACTCCGCTGGAGGAGCAGAGTTTACTGCCCACGCTTAGAAATATCTTTATTTTACATCATTGTTTCCTCTTTGTACATTTTGCAGTACCCTTAGAAGGAGGAAAATGCCTCTGAGGATTGCCGTAAGGTGCCCCCTTCCTGAATGAAAACAATCATGCCTACAACGTAGAAACCATTGCACTATGGCTCAAGGCTGGCGCAGATAAAAGGGTGTTACTTCAAGAAAAGAACAGGAATGCACTTTATAATGTTAAATAGAATGCATTTCTGCCCTCTCATCCAGCACAGCAGGGTGGCTTGCTGCTCTGCATAAACGTTTGATAAATATGGCCCAAAGTTAGTTATCTATAAGTAAAAATGAACCAATTCCATGAATGTTGATTTTTTTCTTATTTCAGGTGACCAAGGATATGGTTTGCAGCCATGGATCCTGACCCCATATCAGAATCTCCAGAAGGATGGGCAGAACAATATAATTCATCTCGGAGCAAAACTAGAAATGTTGTGGAGCGAATGTTTGTGGTCCTAAAGTCCCATTTTCAGCGTCTTTACAAATCAGGCAGTAGAATTCTGTACTCGCCTCCTATGGTCTGCAAGATTATTTTAATCTTGCAATATTGCATAAAATCTGCCTGAAAACAAGTGTGCCATTGGACTATGAGATGCAATACCACCTGAAAATGAAGAGGACGATGAATCTGATGCAGGTATTGAGCACATAATTACATGTCATGTGAGATGGGACCACATTGTTGCTAATTGTATTGTCATAATCTTTGTAAAAACAATTGTCACTCATCCATGATTTGTGAGTAGCAAAAATGAATCAATTTTCATTCATAAAATAATCTTCATGTTTGCATCATTTAAGTTTGGTTGGAAATGTTGACCTAACCACTGTGACAGTCATCAAAATGACGTGAATACATACAGAATTGTGACATACCGAGTAATTTTCCACAGCCAATATTTGGAAGTAATGAGTTAGGTATGTGTGATATCAAATACACTACCAGTAAATACTGATTGGAATTGCCATATATATGAGCCAACATAAATACCTAACCCTCAATGTATGGATCCTCAAAAATCAAATCCCATCACATCACCATGACTGTTCATCTGGTAACGCTTTATCATACAGGTACCATTTGCGCAATTTAACTTCACAATGTAAAATAACTGTGTAAAAACAGAAACTTTGTCAAAGTGTGATATGTGTCCAAATTAAGTCCTAATGTGGACTATTAAACATATGACACTCAGAGAAAACAATGTCTCACTCAGATTAAGATATTCAACAATCAGCTGTGCACTGTAGCAATTATCACAAAGATGCTAGATGAGAAGGTCTATCACCCAATAAGTAATGTATATGTGTGTGGATCCATCTGTACATATCCATGTTGAAGATGATCATGTAATGAATACCATACGAAGGTATGAGGGCAATGTATAGAGCACATTCTACACTCGTATGGGAGTACTTATCATATTTACTTAAAAATCACAAAGTACCACTACTGGTGAAGCTTGCAAATATGCCAATAATCATTGAAGTCAAAAGAAGACAAACATGTACATGTACAATGTTAGATATACACCATGTTGTGCATACAAAGTGACAGTATATAGTAATTGTATACTGGGAATCACAATGAACTAAAAACATTGAGACACAAGCAGTGGTATGACATATAATCTGATTGATGAGAACGCTTTTGAACTCAGATTATCAAACCGAAAATATCTTAGTTTTTTGTCTGGCAACAAGACACATTTGTAGAATGTATAAATACCACCATACAGTTACCTCACCAGCAGTATGACCACAAATCACAAAACAGTCCTGAATTGTGTATGAGTGCAAAAATTCTGATGTCTAATGGATGAAGCTTTCTAAGTCAGCCTACACTTTGTGAATGTTTTGAGGTTCACTTTTGCTACATGAGGTGATGGAGGCTGATTTCAACCTTACATAGATCAGGAACCATACACCAAATATACCCATGTGTGAGTGTACAGGGATAATGCAAGGTGAACACACTCATTTGAAACTATCTATAGCCCCTTGGTCACAAACCCCTTACAATGTAGTAACTGTGTGTGAAATGTGAGATCCTAAGCATATGCACATGTTGTCAGAATAGAATTTGTAATACCAGAAACACATGTAAACCATGAAATGGTCAGGTACATTATTATCTGTGAATTATGAATACACGTGTGCACAAAGGATGGCACCACTTTGAGGCATATCTTCCAGGCAAGGGGACACAAGGGCAATCACAAAACTAAATGATGTTTGTTAAGCCAAGTCAAGGGGCCTTGTGTGGCCTGATGAAAATAGAGGAACAAGTCTGCACAAAATGTCCACCCATGGATTCTGACTCATCATCAGATTGACAAATATTGCTACATCATTGAATGAGTCCTAATTGTGCAACTCCTCACCAGAGGTGTATGGTCTCCACCTTGCTCACACTTTCTAAGTGTACTGCATTCAGTAGTAAACTTACAAACTGGAACATGCCTCAGAGGGTTCTGTATGTGCTGGAAAGTGTACCTTCCTGCACCAAACAAATCCTGCCTGCAAGGCAGGCACTCTTGCAACATAATGGAGGGGTTGCTGTGTTAGTGCAAGGTAGCCAAATCTGTTTCAGCCCTAGGAAAGGTCATGAATGCTACATATAAGGTGGATTATGGAGCATTCCTAATCTTACCCTTTCACACAATGCAGGCTAGCAAAGTGCTTTGCTGTGTTGTGTTGCATGTATGCCTCAAACGTATGGCTCTTTACATGCATTACTGTGCTGGCTCACATGTACATCTGCAATATGTATTCATACCCACATATGTAACAATTATTTACATTACGCCTAACCTATATTGATGAAAAACCACGACCATATATTATTGTAATCTTGCATGTGATGGTTTATCTGACATGATTAATATATGAGTTACGCGCCCCTTTGCGTTGCTGTAGTTGGGCCACCTCATGGCCCTTTGCATTGCTGTAGTCAGGCCATTGCGTGGCCCTTTGCGTTACTGGAGTCAGGCCACCACGTGGTCCTTTGTATTGCTAGAGGTAGGCCACTGAGTGTCCCTCTGCATTACTGTTGTTGGGCCACTGTGTGGCCCTTGCGTTGCTGTATAATTGCTATTGCATGGCTATGTGCATTGCGCTATATAGGCCTATGTGTAGGAAACAAATGTGTGACATTACTATTTATGGTGCACTTTATAGGCCACTGCTTAGGTACCTAGGTATAGCGTTGGCTCTTGCCTTGTTAGGGAGAATGTAGTGCATCACACTATGTCCATTTATAAAGAAATGTGTCAGAAAAAATTGTGACGTAAAATATGACAACCTAACTACGATACCTATGAAGTGATGCAATGGGTGTGGCTGCATACCAGGAAGTGTAAATGTTACTTTCACTTTCGGTTAGTGTCTGTTGGTAGGTGCTGGTTGTATAATAAGTTCTGGAAGTGGTTGCTGTTTTTTCTGGCTATTTCCAGTGGAGTCTCTGTCTGCTCTGTCCCTGTAAAACAATTTTGGTGTAGTTTTTGTGCCTTAGTGTTGGGTGTTTTTCTGTTATGGGGTAGTTGGAGGTTTAAGGGGGTTGGAAGAAGTTGGTGCACTGATTTTGTTAATCATGCACTACTTACCAAGGATGCTTGCTGCTGGAAGGAGGGTCAGCCAAAAGCTATAAAACTAAGGGCGGAAGGACCAATCGGAGCATATGTGGTGGCACATGTAGGAGGTGTCCTAGGAAGACTGGTCCTGCTGGGTTTGGCTGATTTGCTGGACCTGCTGGGCTTGGAAATTGGAGTCCCTGTAGGTATGTATTAATTTACCATCAGCTTATTGCAATGAGAAAACTTAGTTAAGGTACTTATTACTATCAGCATATGGTTGCGTTGTGTGGATACCTTGTGACACACAAAGTAAGACAGAGGGACTCCAGGGGTCATTTTTATCAAGGTTTTTGCATCACCCTTGCACCCTCTTTAGTGGTGCAAAAGCTACGTGAAGTGTATCCTGCCATGCGAGGCTCTGAGTGGCTTGACAAATATGGAGTCATGCAAGGCAGTACAAATTGTTGTCTTTTGCTTCTCTGCCCCAAGGAGGCATTCCATGGGTATAGCGTGGGTGTTCCCATACATCCACCCATGGATCTTGGCACATTTCCGGATTTACCAACAGTGATACACCTGGGATTGAGTTAAACTGCTACGCCTTTCCAGGGCAGGAGCAACAAGGAGACTTATCTTTCTTACTCCTTGTTTTTTCCTCCTTTTAAGTATGCTGCATTCTGCAGCATACTTTGAAAGAGGGTAATGCCTCTGAGGATTGTCTTTGGGCAGGATGTTGGCCCTGCAATACAAAGTCCTGTGTACAATGCAGGAACCCTTGCAAATTGGCACAAGGGTGCCTGCATTGGCATTAGGCAGCCAAAAGTGTAAAAGTGCAAAGAAAGGGCTGGAATACCACATAAATATTAAATATGGCCCGTTCCTTGGCTTTCCCTTTCATGCCGTACAGCAAGGTGGCTTGCTGTGCTGCATGAAAGTTTGATAAATGTGGCAGCAGGTGCCAGAGGTATCAAACTGTCATCCAAAGCAGCACACCCGACAAACATGCTGTGCTGCATTACATTACAGGTAGGTAGCACTCTTGATTGTAAGTAACACAAAGCAGTCGTTTGTCAAAATGAGTGCTATTATTAAGCAATCTCCAGCACTAATGAAGGTTTGCGCTTTTAAGTAAAATAGGAAATCAGTATATTGTGCGGTTTTCCCTCACTGTAGTGATGCAAACACTGCCCAAAATGTAGCTTCATCTGCCTGTTTCCCAGATTCACAATACATATCATTACCCAAGTTACACACGGTATGCATGTGTGGCAAGTCTAGTGTTTATTTACCAAGTATTTCACTGTGTGTCCTTACATGGTACTGGTGCATGACACATTTTTAATATATGTACTACTTTGTACATCCAAAATGCAATACATATTCCTGTGCATTTAAATATGTGTTCATAAGAAGATAAGATTGGGCATATAGGGGCAGATTTCTCAATGTTTCACGTAGCACTACTCAGAAACCCAGAAAGCCATTTAGCTGTACTGTGTGAAGGGGAAGGGCAGGAATGCGCTGTATTTACCATTATACAGCGCATTTTTGTCCTGTCCTAGCACTGGCACACTTTTGGCTGTATAGTGTCACAGCTGGCACCCTTGCTTCATGCTGCAAAGGGGCTGGGATGAAGCTGGGCAGTATTCTTACTACAGAAAAGGCATGAGGGTTGTTTTTGGCATATGATGTTGGACATTTTTAACCTTTCAACTTCAGGCAGCTCTGCCCTGCAGGGTGACTATCTGCATTTCA
This sequence comes from Lissotriton helveticus, assembly GCF_964261635.1. Lineage (NCBI taxonomy): Eukaryota > Metazoa > Chordata > Amphibia > Caudata > Salamandridae > Lissotriton > Lissotriton helveticus. The sequence goes on along the minus strand of NC_136068.1, from coordinate 886,140,219 downwards.
TGGTCAGAAAATCTATGTATATGTGCCTAAGGTTCTCTAAATGTCCCATTGGGTGGGTGACCTTTTCTACCATGCCACTACTTCTGATTGCTATCAGTTTGCATCTTTAGTACGCAGAAACCATTACTTCGCATGGTTTCACTACGCATGACCGTTCCTTCCCAGGCTATCCACATCGTTGTTTTGATTTGGAGGCGCTTCCATTTCCAAATATCGGAGACGCTTCCGTTTCCAAATAACGCAGTACGACTCTGAAGGCGACTCTGAAGACGCAGGAAGCTGGAGCTGTGGAAGGTGATCCACGGGGAGAAAGAGATAAATGGGGCTGTGTGTACAGTTGAATAGGTGTAGTGTAGAGTAGTGTATTTGGGTGTAGGGTAGTGTCAGAGGTCATGAAGGGTAGTGTTTGAGAGTAAGGACTGGACTGGGGTAGTGGGAGGGATGTGCAGGGGTAGTGTTTTAGGGTTTAGGGTTGTGCTGTTGTGCGTGTGCAGTGTAGGGTAGTGTTTTAGGGTTTAGGGTAGTGTCCGGGGTCGTGCAGGGTAGTATTTCAGTGTAGGGAACGGACTGGGGTTAGGGGCAGGGTCATGCAGGGGTAGTGTTTTAGGGTTTAGGGTAGTGTTTTGGTGTTTGTGTAGTGTAGGGTAGTGTTTTAGGGTTTAGGCTAGTGTTGGGGTGTCGTGCAGGGTAGTGTTGTAGTGTAGGGAGCAGACTGGGGAAGGGTGATGATGATGGTCATGCAGGGGGTAGTGTTTTAGGGTTTAGGGTAGTGGTGTGGTGGTTGTGTAGTGTAGGGTAGTGTATTTGGGTGTAGTGGTATGCGAAGTAATGATCTACGCTGTAAAAGCAAATTAATATCTTATTAATGCATTTTATATGTAATGGCATGCACAGTAAAAATATGCGTAGTAGTGGCATTTGCGATGTAAAACATCGCACTAAAAGCATGCGTGCTAATAGCATGCTAAGTAACACCAGATATTCGTCCCACTGCACTGGTATGCCACAATGCTTAGTTGATATTCAGAATTGTGAGCAATTGTTCTATATTTAATGCAATTTTACCAAACTTGTTTTGCAGGTGGACATTTCCCTTTTTCACAAAGCAAACGGGATCGCTTCAGGGATACTGATGCGGAAGTAACTGTCATGCCAGCCTGGCTGTAGCTCTGTGTGATTCATTATAGTAGTAACAGTGTAGTGTGTATGGATAGGTATTCTTTACCTGGCTTGAAATCATTCAGATTTATTGAGCAAATACAAAATCACATGTTTAGATATATCGTCAAACAATCAAGAAGCCATGTTAATTTGAATGGAGTGCTAATATAGGTGTTGTAAAAGTATTTTTGCTGTACCCCATTTAGAATATGGGGATGTTATACCTTGAACAGTACATGTGCGTCATACATAACTACACTTTGCACAGACATTAAATGTAAAAAAAATGTAAATTGATACTTGTATAGCGCACTGCTCACCCGCAAGGGTCTCAAGGCGCTTGTACGAATACCGCTGTGGAACCTATCCTGGCTTTCCCTGTGAGGTGCCCACTCCTGGGCACCCCCAAGGTGGAGGCCAGGCATCCTTAGCGTTGTGGGGGCCGTTGTGGAGATTAAGCAAGCTATTGCCCAGAGCTGCAGAGTGGGACTCCATGATTGGAATAGGCACCGAGGCGAGAATGATCAGGTCCGTGCAATTTTTGAGCCCAAGACCCACCGAGGCGGGGAATTGAACCCTGGTCCCGGGCTAGACCTCTGCATCAGGGTCTGCCGCTCTAACCATTGAGCCACACTTCTCCACATTCATTACAGTACCACCAGGGTATCCATCTCATTGCAATTATTGCACAACAGATAGATGCTGGAAATGTGCCAGTAACATTCCAACTTTAGGTGTATCTTGATAACCAACTCTCAAAAGAACAATTGACATCTCACCATGTGCTGCTGCAGGGTTATGAATAATTTCTATATCATCCAAACATTCCCTCACTATTACCACTTACCTGAGGTATAGCTGTTGTAATCCTGTCTCAAGGGTGACTGACCCTCCACCAGAGGTGTCCATGTCAGACCTATGTAGAATGGATTGACACTGCCCCATTACCCTGATGCCCAGGAGGCTGCAAGGATGTAGGGAAGCTAATGTATTGTTCCAAACTTTGCCACCAAAAAATAGCTCTATACCAGTCTTATGCACATTGTGAGGGTAGATGTCCTCCTGGTAGTGAACTTGTGCTGTGGCCTGGCAGATGTACTATGGGTGGCAACCTGCATATATCACTTATTATTGTATTTGATAGACCACAGAGTAGCAATATCATTTATAAAGAACCTATGCAGATCCAGTAGGCCTCACAGCATGGATGAAAAAGCATTGGCCTCAGTTTGTTAAGTAGGACATATGCACTAATTTCCCATATGTTTGCAAATAAATGTAAGCCTCATTGGCAGTATCTAACCTATGTGGCATTTTTCTCAAGCTTTCATACAGTGCTACATGACAAGCCACCTTGCTGCACTGTGTGAAAGGGAAAGTGCAGGAATGCATAGTAATCCCATTATTCAGCGCATTACTGTCATTACCTAGTGGTGGTGTACTTTTGCTGCCTAGCACTAAGGCAGGCACCCTTGCATCATTCTGCAACTAGACCTGCATTGTAGGCTCAATTTATTTTTCGGAAGGTAAGGACACATGCCTGCACAAACACACCTCTGAGAGGCTTTGTCCTCTCTTTGTGTGCTGCAGAATACAGGGATAATGAGATAAAAGCAATGTGAAATTAGATTCTTGCTCGTGGTTCAGTCTCACCTGGGGCCTTGATGTTGACCCATTTCCAGGTCTAGCACTGATGCTAAACCTAGGAAGTCATTAAAACAATGGATTGATACAGTGAGATACCCACCCTCCACCTATGGAATGCCTCCCTGATACAGAGTAATGAAAATCAGAAATTTGCGCTGCCTTGCTTAACTCCAGATTACTCAAGACATGCAGAGCCAGACAAGCTGCCCTTGCTTACCTCAACGAATCTCACTTTTGGCTTGACGTTGCACCCCCTTGCATGATGCCAGGCTAATGCAAGAAGTTTACATATACAGCCCAGGGGCAACATTCTCCATTCCAAATCAGTATGAGTGGGGATCATTGTTAGGAGTGAAATGCATGGCTGTACATAGTGACTAATGAATATTTTGTAGACCTACACTAATCTTAATCTTTTTGGATTGACATATTGTAATTGGAAATGCCATTGCAATGACGGGATATTGAACATACCAATATTAGGTGTATGTAAGGACTGGCCCTTATAATTTCATAACAATGTCACTTCGAATCTGTAATACAGGATATACATACAAAACTTGGACTAATATGAAGTACAATTGTCTCCATATCCCTTGTCAGCATATATGGCTAAAACTGTTGCATTAAGAAGGTCATGATATGGCTGCATCCACATAATTGCACATGCATTCAGGAAGATGGGGCGTACTTATGGCAAGGAGAAGGCACCAGGCATATGGCCAGCAACAAGCAGGTCACAGGCCAAGAAGACACCCCAGCGACAACATCAGCTCGGGAGGCCACTCAGCTACAAACTATGTCTCAGTACCCTCCCCACCCTCCCACTGGACCCTCCACAGGTGGACACCAGCCGTCAGCTACAGCGCTGAGAAAATAAAGGCGGTGCTGCGTCCAATAAGATGTACATGGCACTTGTCAAAAGATTTTTTATGGACAGGAGGAGGCCAAGATAGCAAAGGAGCATAAAAGAAAGAGTAATATATTGTTGACATGTCAGGATGCACTCCAGAGCATTGCAACACAAATCTCAGCCAAGAAGTCTTCCTCTAGACATCTTATTTGTTTTTCCTACCTTTTACATTAGTATTTTAAGTGAGTGTTTAGTATAGGTTTAGGTATATTGTATTTTATTTACAGTTAGGTAAGGTAATTTTTATGCAGGATTTTTTAGTAAGTTTTTATAATGTTACGTTTTTTAGTGGGTGTGTGGTGAATGATTAGTTTTATAAAATATAAAATCATTATAAAAAATACCACCAAATATTTTTGTTTAGGCTTATATGTGAAGTTAGTATATGTTTAGGATGTAGTTTACGTTTGTAGTATACTGACCTATGTATATTAAGTGGGGTGGGGCTTCACATTTATCTTGTTATGTGTTAATAATGGTTACGATAGGATAAGTGTTAGATTAGGTAATATCGGATAGTTTTGATGATAGTTAGTGTAGGTAAGTTAGAGATATGTCTTTTTTTCTTATTTTAGAAATTTTAGAAATTTTGTTAGGTGAGTAAATGATGTTCAAATAGTCCAGAGTACATAGCAGGTAAATGTTGCATTCTCACTCTCCTCTGGACAAGTGTAGGTCTTTTTCACATTAGTGTAATGTATGGACCCATATCCATACTTTAGACACTGATGGGGCTCAGTATTTGATCTGACACAAACTAGGTAGTATCCTTACTGTAGTGCCCTGTGTTAAAGAGAGAGGGCAGCTAAGTATTGGATTTGACATGATACTAGAGATTGCTGCTCTCTGCCTTCACTGGGACACAAACTGCTGCATAGCGCAAAAGCAGAAACCCTTGCACCATAGTGCAAGGGGGCCTGCGTTGTTGACTGGATAATTTTTGTGTAGGAAACCACACTTGCCAGGACAAAATATATCCTCATAGGCATTTACTTCTTGCTAAGTGTTCCACATAATGCAGCTCACTTTGAAAGAGGACACAACAAGACATTTTTGCCATGCCTCAATTGCCCTCCCCTGAGGAGGTGTAGCATTGTTACATGTTCCCTGGTCTGCTACTTATGCAAAATAATTTCCCAATAGCAAATGAGCAAATGTTGCAGATTTTATATGAGGATAGGTGGACAAGATAAACTACTGCACAGAGTACGGTAGTGAGTTCCAAAGAAGGTGGCATGATGCTCTAAACAGGACAGATCATAAAACAGTCTAGGGGACATTCACAAACGTTTATCGAAAAGTACTGGTTCAGAAACTGGAGAACTGTACATCTTCCTTCTCGGAAAATTGTGGTGGTGGAATAAAGACAATAAGTGATGTTACTTGCCTCTGAAACACAAACATCAGTGGTAAAACATGTAATTCCCATGTTCCCAATATCATATGTGAATGCCAGGGTTTGCTGGTTGGACAACAAATCAAGGTTGCTATTGAGGGGAACCTGTTGATGCCATAAAGGAATCCATCATGGCCTCCAAATGATGATCTAAGGCATCCAGTCCTCTTTCCAAGCTGCATGAAAACATTACTAGTGTCAGATGTAGAAGGCAGGTGTTATTTTTCTTCTGAATCATGATACCAGCGATGTCAGCTAGAACGTCATCAATCCCTTGGAGCCTAAAGTGGGTGTTTATTAATGCCTTTATCAACCCCTTGTTGGTGCTAGGACACCGGAGGACTCCATCAAGATTACTCGCTATGTTCTCCATCCCCAAACTGATATCATCAGTCACTCGCTGTTGGACTCCTACCACTCGCATTGAAATGTAACTTGGGGGTCCTCAGTTGTTATATGATAGGTTAAGCGTCCATGTCCAGTCTGTGTAGGTTCATCTGGAGACCCAACAATGCCATCTTCCCTTGGCAAAAATGAAGGAGAGTCTTCAAAAGAGTACAGAAGCGGTTGGAAAGTGTCTCCATCTATGGGGGGCAGGGTGGTGTCATCAACAGGTTGTACATCACAGACAGGCTGTTCTCCAGGTCATGTTGTTTGTCCATCAGAAATGAAATAGAGATATGTTACAAAGATCTCATGGTTGCATATGACATACGTGATTTCTGTTACATTTGGACAGTGTTTTTCTTCACGTTCAAGTACACTGATATAATGCTCCCAGCAGATCCTTGCAGTCTTCAGGTTCTAACCTGCTTCTCGTCCCAAGACTTTATAGAGCTAATTGGGGTGACAGAAGCTTTGTGGTTGTCACTACAGAGCTATGGAACTCTCTTCCTCCTCAGATCAGAGCCATGCCTAGCCTATTGTCATTTAGGAAACAATAAAAAACTTGGCTCTTAGATAAGTAGGCTTTTTTAACATCTAGGCTATTGTCCTGCCCCGCCAATGAGAGCGGAGGTTTTGGCCATGTTTGCATTCTGTTCTCCAGCCACTCCATTGCTTTACCGAAGTTGGATCTCCACAACTCATCCAAATCTCTGGTCAGCCAGATGCCCAGATATCTAATAGGGCCAGTAGTCCAGATAAATGGATAGTCAGTGGAGAACAGTTGGGTGGCATCAGTAAGTGGGAACAGGACGGACTTGCCCCAATTGATCTGGACCCTGGACAGGCTGCCGAAGCGGATAACCTCCCTAGTCATGGGAGCCAGGTTCTCTTGTGTCTCGCGAATATATATCATGAAGTCGTCAGCATACATTGATGTAACCAGAGTGCCGGACGTGAAACCAATGCCTCGCTGGGTGTGGTGCTGATGTAGGTGAGCTGCCAGGGGCTCCATTGCAACAGAAAATAACATGGGGGACATGGGGCAACCCTGTATGGTGCCCCTCTTGATTGTTATAGGATCAGTCACCTGCCTGTTGACCCTAATACACGCTGTCTGAAGTGTACAGAGGAGCTGAAATTTTCAGAATCCTTATATTATTATCAGTACTCTATATTACAAAGCTTCTGACAAATTATACCCTACCATCGTTGCATGAATTAACAACAGGACCAAAGCATCTCAGAAGTTACTAATAAAACAAGATACAAAAACAATGTGCTATTTATTGGACATTGAGACATCAACATTATACAAAAATATTAAGTATATCTTGGGATCATACATGCTGCAAATACAAATGAATCTTGATGTTAATAGGAACGCTCAGGCGAAGAAGTCTTATTTGTGTTTTTACCTTTTAGACTCATATCATCTTTTCAGGCAATTTCAGGGCTCATGGAAATCTCCCACAAAAGCCTTTAATCTGTGTCAGATCTACAACTCGGGCCAGGAATCAATTGAACATATATTCTGATTGTGTCCAGATATGCTTGACTTACACAGGAAACATCTGAAGCCAATCCCCAGGACAGAAGTAATTAGAACAAATCCTGAAGCAGTCTTATTCTGCTTTAGGGTCTCCACAACAAAAACATTATAAAATATTTAGATTTGTTCCCCTTGGTCTCCCAATAAAAATGCCACCTCACTTGTGTGGATATTCAATGCAGAATCGCCTAGAAATGTATTTTAAAAGAGTTCGCTGTGCCATCCCCTCGATCCCTACGTTTTGGGCCCTTCCAGGTCACAGGCCCTTGGCCCAACCACACAAGTGAGGTATCATTTTACTTGGGAGATTGAGGGGGACAATGAGTGATAGGACATTTGTGTGATCATGATGTTCCTAGACAGAAATGTAAGAACAATTTGATTTTTTGAGCTAAATTTGAGTTGCCACATGCACTTTACCCATCCACACAAATGAGGTACTATTTTTAACGGGAGACTTTGGGGTGGGTGGATGTTTGTAGATCCACACAGAGTTCATAACTTTCCATCACAGAAATGTGACGAAAATGTTTTTTTTTTTTTTTAAGTTTGAGGTTTGCAAAGGATTCTGGGTAACAGAACCACCTGTTAGAGCCACAAAAGTCACCACATCCTGGATTTCCCTGGATGTCCAGTTTTCAAAAATTCATGTTTGCTAGGTTTCCTAGGTGCCGGCTAAGCTTGGGTCCAAAAACCACAGCCAGGCATATTGCAAAACAAATGGTCTCTTTTCAGTGGGAAAATGTGAAGTGTCCATGTTGCAATTTGGGCAGTTTCCTGTCACAGGCACTAAGCCTATCCACACAAGAGAGGTACCACTTTTATGGGGAGACTTTGGGGAATGCTGGGGTCGGTGGAAGTTTGTAGATCCATGCAGATTCCCAAACTTTTCTCCACAGAAATATGAGGAAAATGTGTTTTTGTTTACAAAGTTGTAGGTTTGCAAGGGATTCTGGGTAACTGAACTTGATACTTGATGAGAGACACACAAGTCGCCCCATCCTGTATTTCCCGGTGTCTAGTTTTAAAAAATGAATAGATTTGCTAGGTTTCCCAATTGCTGGCTGAGCTTGGGTTAAAAATCCACAGCTAAGCACATTGCAAAACAAGAGTCAGTTTTCACTAGAAAAATGTGATGTGTCAACATTGGTTTTGGAGTGTTTCCTGTTGTGGGCACCAATGATAACCACACAAGTGAGGTATCATTTTTATTGGGAGACTTTGGTGAGTACTTGGTGCATGGACATTTGTGGCTCCTCACAGAAGAACGTTCCATCACAGAAATTTGATGAAAATGTAGTTTTGTTTTTACAAAGTTTGAGGTTTGCAAAGGGTTCTGAGTAACAGAACCTGGTTAGAGCCACACAAGCCACCCCCTTCTGGAATTCCCTGGATATCTAGTTTTCAAAAATGTATAGGTTTGCTACGTTTCCCTAGGTGCCAGCTTAGCTAGGCTCCAAATCCACAGCTAGGCACATTGCAACAAAATGGTTGGTTTTTTCGGGAAAAATGTGATGTGCCCATGTTGTGTGTTGGGCCATTTCCTGTTGCAGGCACTAGGCCTACCCATACAAGTGAGATGGCATTTTTATTGAGAGACTTAGGGGAACACAGAATAGTAGAACAAGTGTTATTACCAATTGACTTTCTTGGTATTTCTGCCTTCCAAATAAAAGATAATTTGTGAAAAAGAAGTCATTTTGAAAAATTGCCACTAATTCACATGCTTGTAAGGGTACCCGCAATTTTGGAGATGTGCAAATAATCACTGCTTTTAAACTCTACATTTTGCTACCATTTCAGAAATATATAGGCTTCCTTGGTACCTATGTTTCACTCTTTATATTTTACCAAAATAATTGCTATATACCGGTACATAATGAAAAAACATTGCAAGACGCAGCTCAGTTATTGGCTCTGGGTTCATTAGCTTCTTGGTAAACCTACAAGTCCTTTATATAACACAACCAGAAGGGTCCTCCGGATGTAACATTATATTGCTTCAAAAAATATGTCATACTTAGGAGAAGTTACAGGTGAAAACGTTAGCACAAATGGCTGTTTTTTCAAATCAATTTCTATATTTTTTCTTTTCAACTGTTAGTTTCTATAAAAAAAAACTTTGAATAATCTAGACAAATTACCACTTGATGATTTTAGAATTGTGTCTACTTCTTCAGAAATGTATAGCTTTCCAGGATCCATTGCTGCTTTTACACGACTCTCTACCACTAACTGGAAGGAGGTTGAAAGCACAAAAAGTAGTAAAAATAGGCTATGTCCCAGTAAAATGCCAACACTGTGTAGAATATTTTGGTTTTCTGACAAAGGTCTGCCTGTTCCTGAAAGCTGGAAAGATGGTGAATTCAGCACCACAATCCCTTTGTTGATATTATCCCCCCCCCTGAAAAATACAGTACTGCTGTATTTTGACTAATATCGGGGTCCCTTCCAGGGGATTCCACAACCACTGGGTACTTTTTGAATCCTCAAGATGTTGGAAGAAAAGTACACACTTTGGTGTGTATACATTATGTGGACAAAATGTTACAGAGGCCTAAGCGCGATCTACCCCACATAGCCCCACATAGCCCAAAAAAGGCCTAGCACGGGAGGGGAAGGGGGGGGGCAGCACTGAAGGGTTTAATGCAGAACTGCAAGAGCATTGCTGTGCTCCACAGAAGGATGGGGTAATTCCACCAGAGCGTGATAACTGTCAGACTCCAGTAAACTGTAGATTTGAATGTTGCTGTGGGAAAAATGCAAAACCAATCAGCCACCCTCCCCGTTGACAGTGCTAGCACATCCAAGACTGTGCTTGCTGCTAACGGTGAAGGCGGTAAGGGGATAGGAATATGGGTGAAGGCATTAAAGAGGCATCATCCGTTTGTAATCACACAGCTTGTCTTTCAGAAGCCTTTGAAGATAATACTGTAAAAGGTTGAATGATTCCAAGGATGAGAGAAAAAACTTTGAGGTAATATTAGAGAAGGAATTTGAAGTGCTGCAAATGGAAATCTTTTTGGAAGAAGGTTTTCAAGGGCTTGAAGATAATCTCAATTGAAAAGCCAGGAACACAAGTGAAAAGACGAACCCCAGCAGTGTAACAGAGGTGAATAGTAGAGACTAACCAGAGGTTTCCTATCCTTCACTGAGAGAAAAAGCCAAGCATCTGGACATGCCCTGTGCATGGCTTTTATAAAATGCAGCATCCTCGAAATTGGAAGTGGCTCCTCATATCTTGCAGTGGATACTCGAAACCTGCTATAGCCTGCCATACAGATGACCATACGGGCATGGTTTCTGGGATGCCAGCATGGGGACAGGATTGACTGTTCTGGTAATGGAGGGAGTTGTTACAATCCTGGTTAGGATGAGTCTTGTCACCCAGCAAGGATGACACCCTGAGTGGCAAAGCACCGAGCATGGGATAGAAGGGGCCAAGACCAGAGCTGGATGGGAGTGGTGTTGGGAACCAGTTACAAGACATGAAAAAATCTGGCCACACATTCAGTGCTTTTGATGTGTAATTCCATACGCAAACAACTTCAGTCTGACTCATGAATATGGAACAGAGGAAAAATACTTACTGAAACCAGCCTAATTTACTTCAAAGGGTACTAATTGTTTTCAAGGTTTGTTACCTAATGGATATGTTAAGAACTTCCACGGCCACTAAACCGAGGTTCAAAAATAATTTATTTGTGTTAGTCATATATCCATTTTGTGTACTGTCCCAGGAGTTGCATAGACTCTCCATCCAAATTTCTACGGATATCTCCATTCCTTGCCATCTTTAAGGTCTATTTTCTGAATATAGTTGCATGGCTTCTGGCCCATAAGGGACCATACTTTCTGAATTCTGCTCCAGAACAGACATTTCAATTTGCTTAATTAGTTTTAATTCTTTTAACTATTCCTTTAAGCCTCTCTGTCTTTCTTCCTATCTCACTACCATAACTCCTCCTTCCCATGCTACTCCACCTACTTTTCACATTTCATAGACTATTCATCTTCTCAAATCTTCAAAGTATTTGCGGTGCTCCTTTTGAATTAATTCAGATAACTCCTTTTTGAGAAGCCGAGGGCATATTTACTGGAATTGTGGTGCCGGGCAGTGCAGCAAGTTAAGTTGCTGTGCTGCACTGCTTCATAGGTAAAGGGCAGGAATGCACTGCATTTATCCAATATGGTGCATGCCTATCCATTCACCCTGTGCTGGTGCCGTTTCTGCAGCCTAGCGCCAATGAGGGCACCCGTGCACCATGGTGCAAGGGTGCCTGTGCTACAGGCAGGATTGTTTTTGTGCAGATAGGGGTACCTTCCTACTCAAAAAAACCCATAGGGGCATTTTCCTCTTTCTATATGTGCCGCAGAATTTATCACATATAGAAAGAGGAAAGAGCAAGGAGAAATACGCATATTTCTCCTCATTGCGCCTCACCTGGGGAGGCATATGTTTTATACACATTCCCAGGTTTACACGTCCTTGTAAATCTAGCAATGCATCAAAGACCATGGGAGTTGTCTGGGAACATCCACTGCAATGCTTATGGAATACCTCTCTTGCGCAACGCAGCAGTTTGCTTGCATTGCATTACTCCATATTTGTGGAGTCATTCAAAATGATTCAAAGGGGCTTTGCTTGGCTTCATAAATATGACTGAGAGGTTTGTGTCGTGTACCAGAATGTGTCATTTAAGCATGATACAAAGCCCTTATAAATATGCCTCCTAGTGGTTATGGATCTGTACTCATCGTATTGTATTACGTCCTACCTTATGTATACACGCAGTTAGTTTACCAGTGTTATTTGAAGTTATATTTTTCTATTGAGATATGCTTCTACTTCTGTATTCTTGAAACATCACGTTCTGGCTCATCTCAAATTATTTATTTTGTCCCATGTTAAGTTCAGCATGGTGACAGAATACGATGCTTCTTTTGTGTGAACATGATGATGGCAGACAGTCTCCTTCCCTTAATACATCTTTTCACTGAACTGAACTTTTCACTGAACTGTTAAACAATCGCACTATTTGTCTACAAGTTTAATAGCAAACTTGTTTATGTTTCAAATGCACCTCACAATTGGACACAATGTTAAAAAAAATCTATGTTTTTGAAGGGGCATAGGGGTATATGTTTCAGACAGAAATTGTAGGTAAAGACGTTATTTAAACAATGCTAATCTGGAATGCAATGAAGGAAAATAAGTGTTTGGTGATGAATAATCACGTCCTGCACCAACATTACTTATGAAAGCAGTTGCAGAGTGTTAAGTGGGTTCTGACACCTCCTCACATTTGCCATACTATAATTTCATATGGATCCCTTGTGCCTGTCAGCCTCAGAGTGGTCTTCCCCCAAAAATATTATCTTCCCTTCTCCTGTTTTGCTGAATTTGTTTTTGTTGGCCTTAGGACTCTGCACTATTTCCCACCACTATGTTGTACAGCATTTTAGGACCCTAGTGTAATTTTCTCTATTCATGCCCTTATATAGGTATAAATCACCTTGGCCTTATATAGGCATAGAAATCATGACCATATTTAGACATAGCTCATGCAGTCCAAATACGGCATGGCTACTTCCACTAGTTGTGAAAATCCACAACGATTTCTTGGAAAACTCGGCTTCAGCAGTTAGGGACTTACCCTTGCTTGAATATTAATTTGTCCAAGAATGGAGTTTTCAAAGAACTGAGACTCTTTGATGATGTTATTATGTCCACCTTTATGTCAAACTCGGCACCTTCAAGGTAGAAATATGCTCACACTTGCCCAAGCAAACACATGGTGGTTTGGAGCAGTTCGACTATCTACTTGCCCAACGCATCTCGCTACAGCAAGTGCCGAAGGAAGCCAATCCTCCAGTGGACGCACTCAGAAAGACGCTGTCTTTTCTCTTGCCGAGAAATCCAGCTCCAGGGTTTCCAAGTTCCCCTTTCGGGGTGTTGGGAAATCGAGTCCTGAGACTGACCTCCTTCATTCTAAACCAAGGTACGGAGCTGATTGGACCCTAAGAGAAATCTTGGATAGGTTCTTGGCAAAAGAATACTAAACTTGTGCTACACCACACTTACTTCTTCCCTCTTACTAGACTTAGGGTAGGTACATCGGGGTAGGCATATTTTAGAAGCACCAGTTGAGTACTTTTTAGTCTTTATTTATTTCTGTATGTATTTTATGGCGTAGAAACCATACCATGCTTTTACAGTATTATTTTATAATACTCTTCTTGCTGTATGCATTACACTTTACAGCCAGTATCGCGATTGTAGCAGTTCATTTCTTCTGCATGAGAAAGAAGACTGTTCAATAAATACTTTTATTGAAAATGCCCGTCTCTCTATTTCTCTGCACCTCTGAGGAAACGAAGCATGCACAAATGACTGAGTAAAATATCTATCTATTGTTTCCATGACTCTGAAGATACATTTTCTCTTGGGGAAACAAAGTTGTCATGTTTATGCGGTTGTCAGAAACGAATCCCTTCTTGTGAATTCAAGAAAGTTTCTAGTGACCTATGAGCTAGCTGGCACTCACAATTAAGTCTAATATATTCGATAGAGACCTAGTAGACATAAGTCCTACGTCACATCTATAGGATTTATTATTCCAATGCGCAGAGCCTATTGGGAATATAGGAACTACACTACAACTAGCCAGTGCTAAAGTGGTTCTGCTCTTGCTTTTGAACATGGTAAATCCCCTAGTACAGTGGTAGTACATGTACCCAGAGCCTGTAAATTAAAAAGTGGGCCTGCAGCACTGATTGTGCCACCCACTTAAGTAGTTTTTCAAACAGGCTGCATGCCTGCTATTGTAGCTTGTGTGTGCAGTTTTAAACACATCTTTTGCCAGCCAGGTCTAGATCCTCCTTTTTAATAAATATGTCAACCCCCCGGGTAGGCCCTAAATAGCCAATTGGGCAGGGTGTATTGTATTTAAAAAATACAACTTATACTATTAAGTATTATATGTTCTGGTACTGAAAAACGCTCAGATGTGTTTTTTCACTATTACAAGGCCTACCTCTCCCATAGGATAACTTTGGTGTATCTTATTGCACTTAATAAGTTATAGATTTTGGTTGGGAGCAGGTAGAAATGTTGTGTTTGGTTTCCAGGAAACATCATTTAAAATGTCTTTAATGGTAAAGTTGGATTTAAAGTCACAATTCTGAAAATGCCAGTTTCAGAAAGCTGCCAAGGCAGGATGGGGCGGAGCTGGGCACAGACCCACGTGCACTTCAATAGGCACTGCTTAAGCTCACACACAAAGAACTTCTCACTAGCCTATTGTGCCTGCAGACAGATTGGGACCAGGGCAGGGAGGTAGCAAATTCCAGGCACTACTGTAGGGGGAAATCTCTAGAAGCTTCTCCACTTCAAAGCTGTCACCTGGTATAAATATTGGACCCTCATACTCAACTTGTCAGTACACTCCAGCACCTGTTATTAATACAGAAGAAGGACTGTCCTGCTGCCAGAGGACTGTCCCGCTGCTTGAGGCCAGCCTTGCTGTCTGGGAATGAAGACTGGAGCTGCACCCTTCATCCCTGGCTGTGACTCCATGGGTCAGCTGACTGACCTCCTTTTCTGAACTATAGGAACACAACAAGCTCCAGAGGCATGTCTGCCACTGTCCAGTTAACCCTTTGCACTGGTCCTGCAAAGGAACCTGCATGAGCCCTGTTGTCCTCTGCTGGATTAAGTTCCTGATCCCTAGGAGGTGCCTTCCAGAGCCTGGACCCTCAAAGTGACATCATTTGAGCTCCTCTCAGGAGAAAATAAGAAATCCTGAAGTTTCAGGCTCTTTGCGACTGCAAACTAGTCCGATCTTGCCAGAACTTGTCGCTCACGCTGACTGCCAATGTGAAGCTCCAGTGAACCCGACTCTTTGGACTACAGAGACCAGCAGTGACAACTAGCAACATGAGATCTGCACTTCACGCGAAGTTACAACTGACCAACCGTGTTTGAGACTTCTAATCTGTATAATACTAATATGACCCAAATCGATAAATAAATAGAACAATTTAGTAAAAAAGTTTAGTAAAAAAAGTTGGGACACACAAGGCTTTGCAGGGGATAAAGAGTCTACAAAAAACACAGTTGGTCGTAGTAAATCTTCGCCCCCAACAACTTGGATCACATTCATATCCGAACAAAATGATTAGTTATGTGTTTGTAATTACAGTGGTGACAACGCATGTGGTCATTCCGACTTTATTAACTGTTATGAGTTATGTTTGTGTCATTTTATTTTTTATTTTCCTCAGTGTTTTGTAAATAATGAGCAGATAAGATGTGATGTTTAGTATTGTTGTTGCTTTTGTCATGACCCATTTAATGTGTTATATGTCTTTTAGTTATGCACCATAAAGTTGTTACCAGTGTTTTGTAGTGAACAGATATAGGGTAACTGTTTGGTTTGGTTTATTATGTATTCCATTTTCCCCTTAAATTGGTGTATTTATGTTATCCATTTTACACATCTTCAGCCCTGATGTAGTTCAACCTTTGAACGAAACACGTTGGCTGATGTTTTGCATTAATTTCCCTTGTTTGCTTTGTTGGTGGTGTATTTGGTCAAAATCAATTTCTTGGCTTGGGTAGGAGCTCATACGTAAGGACTGTGAGAGAAAGACGGACGAGAAGGTAGTGCCCTGTTACTTAGCGGTGATTTTCATTACTCCGAGTCAATGTCTTCCTAGTCATTGTCCTGCGTTCCCACCCGTCTCTCCCTGTTGTTCAACTGATTTCTTTCCAGACTGTGTTATTTCAGGAAGTCCATCCCAGGACATAAAGTATTTATACTCCTTTGTATGGGGGCCATCTTGGTTTAGGAAGGAAAATTCAAGTTTGGTAATAAGGTTCTGCATGAATAGAGATAAACTCATACTTAAGGATTGTGGCGAGGAAGACACAGACCCAGACTAATGAAAAGTACTAGTAAGTGACTGGGCATTCTTCATGGTGAAAGAGAAAATGAAGGGGGGAACTGAGCACTGTGACTTCTCCTCTAGACCCAGAAGAGCATTCATTCTTCTCTTAAGGCAGGGCTATGAAAATAGTTTACTGCATTAATAAAATACCCATGAATTATCATATTTTATCTGCTATTATTTTTTTGAATTTTTACATTTATGGTCAAAATGTGTTATTCTTTCATGAGTAACAGAAATCTGAATGCGTAGGATGCATCCATGTGAAACATTAGCCTATCAATAGACTGCACAGCAAGAAGACCGTATTTCGTATATTCACAAGGGAGCTCAGTGAACAGGCAGGAATATCGTGAAGATTCGCGCCATGTATACCAAATGATATGTTTACAGTACTTAAAACAGATAATTGGCCCTTAGCACAGAAACACATATAAATTAAACAGAAGGCAGGCTCTCTTCTCCAACATCTTTCTCTTCCAAGCGATGCATTTCCAGAGCAGCATTGTTCAGACAAATGGATGCAAAGCAGATTTCACTTGAGAGGATACTTGCTCGAGAGCTTTTCATATTGAATAACCATTTTGCTGGTGCTTACATGGCTTCCTCGATGAGATCTATAGGATGTTATATTTGACAACTTGATTCGAACATGCTCTTTTGTGTCGAGGATTTCACTGAAGTATCATGAATTGTAAACTGGAGGCTATGGTGCGTCTCTGAAATGAGCCTGGGATAGGAATACATGTAAATACTTAAGACGACTGCTGTGCTTATTAAAAGAAGCATTTTGCATTTATGCTTGATTATCAGCTCTGGTCTAAAATATAGCGTGTGATGTGTTTTTGTAGATACTGTCCTTACACATTCTGAATGGCGCAGTTACAAAGGAAAAGATTGAACTATTAATTAACAAGTGTCAACTTACGTGACAATCACTGCTAAGTGCTAAAAGAAATGGCGCGTTTATGAACTGGAAACCCTTTCATGCTGAACTGAATGGATCCAACAATCAGTTACCATTTTATTTACATTGTAACACTGTTCTCGTCAGGCTGCAACATGCTCTCAATTTACAACTGAGCAGCTTAACCCGAAGGACACACACACCCAATATTGTTCACCAGGCAAAACACAGCAATTTATTCTAGTTAGTAGGCCTACTAGCACACAGTGATGTAACCTTATGCTCGATACGGTAATTAGCACACCATTACACAGGTGTAGGCTGCCATAAAGCCAACCTTCACTAGAGGTTCCGATGACACACAGGGCCTCATTTATGAGAAGTGGTGCTTCCTGCGTGAAAGCAGCGATGCGCCACTTCTCAGTGCGCCCTACTTGCGACACCAATGATGCGTCAAATTTGCAATATGACGCATCATGTCGCAAGGAAGGACAGATACGTCAGTATAACTGCAAAAAGTGGCATATTGCTGGAGTTGTGTCGGAAGCCTGATGCAACTTCAGCAATGTTCCTTTCACATGGGGTAAACCCCATGTGAAAGGGCCTGCGCCACCCTTAAGGTTTTGATGCATTGGCGTCCTAGAAGTGGCGCAACAAAATCTCATAGATTTCGCTGCGCCACTCCAACAACCTATTCGTGTGGTGGTACGCCCACCCTGCAAACATCATACCTGGTGCAGGTGTAATGTTTCGCAGGGGTTTACGAAGTGATGCATCTACCTTGATGCGTCTCTTCATAAATATGGTGCAACATGGAGCACTTTTGACGCCACTGGTGCATCACAAAAAAGTGACGCACCGGTGGTGCAAAAGTGACGCAGGGAATCATAAATAAGCCCCACAATTTCTCCCAGGGCTGGATGTCCGTCCAACAATAAGATAGGTAATTTCTGATTAGAACCTGTATTTCTTGTTTGTCAAGAGTCGAATATTTATAAGAGAATGATTGCAACAGGATTTACGATTTTATTTAATCAAATAGTTGTACTGTGTTGCACACTGTGATGATGACCACTTGTTTTCCAGAGCTTCAAAAATTATGTTTGTCCATGTAGCTCTAGTAGGTAGGGGCATGGAGGGCAACCTTCCCAGTGGATAAAGAAAATTTTTATGAACGAAATACATTAAAAATACAACATAGCTACTGGAAAACTCTTTTTTTAAGTAACTGTTAGACCTATTGGGCCTCATTTATGGGAAATGACGCATCGCTGCGTGAAAGCAGTGTTGCGTCACTTCTCAGTGCGCACTCCTTGCGACATTCCTGATGCGTCATATTTAATGTATGACGCATCATGTCGCAAGGAGTTACAGATACGTCAGTATTTCTGACGTATCTGTAAGCGCAAAAGTGACGCATTGCTGGAGTGTGTCACAAAAGGGACGCAACTTCAGCAATGCGTCCTTTCACATGGGGCAAGCCCCAAGTGAAAGGGCCTGCGTCAGTCTTACGCCTGCTGTGAGGCAGGCGCAAGATTTTGACGCAACGGCGTCCTAAAAGTGACGCATTGAAATCTCATAGATTTCACTGCGTCACTTCTACGACCCTTCCTTGCGTCAATATGCCCCCCTTGCATACATTACACCTGGCGCAGGTATAATGTGGCGCAGGGGTTTACAAAGTGACGCATCTACCTAGATGCGTCACTTTGTAAATATGGCGCAACAAGGCGCATTTTTTACGCCTCTGGTGCGTCACAAAAAGTGACGCACCGGTGGCGTAAAAGTGACGCAAGGCCTCATAAATGAGGCCCATTATCTTTAGGATGGTCTTCTCCCAAAGGTTTTGCCTTCATGCTCTAGTTTTCCTAATTCGT
This sequence comes from Lissotriton helveticus, assembly GCF_964261635.1. Classification (NCBI taxonomy): domain Eukaryota; kingdom Metazoa; phylum Chordata; class Amphibia; order Caudata; family Salamandridae; genus Lissotriton; species Lissotriton helveticus. The sequence continues at coordinate 886,121,430 of NC_136068.1, read as the reverse complement.
TTTGCTTGCCTTAGGACACACTGTACTTTACAACTGCTAACCAGTGATAAAGTGCTGTGCTCACTTCCCAGATCTTGGTAAACTAGGATTACATCTGATTGGCATATTTAATTTACTTGTAAGTCCCTAGTACCATGGTATACCTTATACCCAGGGCCTGCAAATTAAATGCTACAAGTGGGCCTGAAGCACTTATTGTACCACCCACCTAAATAGCCCCTTAAAACACGTCACAGGAATGCCTTTGCAGCCTGTATGCATTTTTAAACTGCCAATTCTACCTGACAAAATAAACCCTGTGCCAGGCTTAAGCCTTCCTTTTTAGTACATGTAAATCACCACTAGGGTAGGACTGGATGGGCAAACAAAGGGGGAGCAGAACTGGGCACAGCCCCAAATCCAAGTCAATAGGCTGTATCTTGCCTTCACACAAAGTACTTCTCACTACCTCATTGTTTAGTTAGCAAAGCTAGAGTCTGGGCAGGGAAGGTGTCCAACTCCAAGCACTTCAAAGGGAATTGTCTGGAAACATTTTCTACTTCAAATAAGGTATTATACCTGCCATCCTTAGGGTGGTGTTCCTTCAACTATGTGCCGGCTTCACTCCAAATATTTACTAAATCTTTTTGTTGGCCTTATGACTCTGAGCACTTTACCACTGTTAACCAGTGATGAAGGGCATGTGCTTATCCCCTAAACATGGTGTTATTGGTGTATACATAGGTGACATATTTAAGTTATATACAGGTCCACAACACGTAGCAGCGCTACGTTATACGCACTCCCCTCGAGAATCCAAGGATCAAAAGTTCACAACAAAGTGCGCTTTTCCAAAATCCATATTTATTCAAAATGCAGCATCGTGATAAGCCATGGAACAAACCCAACGCGTTTCGGCGAGGAAACTCGCCTTGGTCACGGGTAATTCCAGAACCAATAAACAAACAATAAATAAAGTTTCACGTCAAAGGTGCAAAATAAACAAAGGACTCATAGCTTAAACATGGTGGCCATCTTAGAGTGGAGTACCTATGCATTAATCACATAGCCCAAGACATATTTAAGTTACCTATAAATCCCTTATTAAGTGGTATACCATATACCTAGGGACCGTAATCTAAATGCTACTAGTGGACCTGCATCACTGGTTTTGCCACCCACACAAGTAGCCTTCCAAACCTGGGTCAGGCCTGCCATTATAGGGCCTGTGTGTGCAGTTCACTGCCACTTCAACTTAGCATTTAAATTACTTGCCAAGCCTTAAACATATTTTTGTGGGACATATGACACCCCTAAGGTAGGCCCTAGGTAGCCTTAAGGGCAGGGTGCTGTGTCACTAAAAGGTAGGACATGTTCTTTTAAGATTTACATGTCCTGGCAGTGACAACAAGCTAAATTAGTGTTTCACTACTATGAGGCCTACTCCTCTCATAGGCTAGAATTGCAATTCCTTAAAATACTTTAAAACTGTCATACTGATTAGTATGTTGTAGCTAAATGATGTTTCATATCTTTGGAATGGTAATGATAAGTCCTCTTTAGCGGTAAAGTAGCATTTAACATAACTATTTTAGAAATGCCACTTTTAAAAAGTGGACATTTCTCTGCTCTTAACTTTGTTCTGTGTGCCTGCAGTCTTTCTCCAATGCACGTCTGGGCTGGGTGACAGCTACACTTTGTGCATTCCCGCTAGACAGCCACAAAACCAGGAAGGGTGGGTGTGACACAAAGGGCTGAATACCCCACTCGGTAGCCTGGCAGACATGGATGGGCTGAAAGGGCACCTCTGCACTTCAAGGAGGAGATGCTTGAAGTCACCCCCCACACTTTAAAGCCACATTTGGGTATAAGTACTGGGGCTCTGACCCTACCAAGACAGTACACCACTGGAGCTGTGAAGAACTCTGCCAGGAGCAAGGACTGCTGTGCTACAAGGTTTGCCACTCTGCCTGATTGACTTTTCCAAGGAACTGCTTCACTGCTGAGAACAAGGACTGGACCCATCTAATTTGAACCCAGAGTGTCTTGAAGGGCTTGCTGGCTTGCCTCCAGTTTTCTGACGTCTCAGGGACTCAAAACACTTCTTGCAAGTCTTTTGACACTGCTGGACTCTGCCATATGTGAGTCCTACCCTTGCCTAAAGTGCCCTCTCCAGTCTTGGGCCTCAGAAATGGGGTCTGCACTTACTTTGCTACAAAATCAACGCATTGTCACCATTGCAGCAATCAGAACAAACGCAGTGCATCACGCAGCACCGATCTGAAGGCTCTTCTTCGACGCATTGACCCCACTGCTTTAATCAGATCCAACGCACCGCACTCTCAACGATGATTGCTCCATTCAATGTACTTTGTCAGCAGATCATGCATGGGTCCCGTAGCTGGCCTGCCCTCCATTGTGGTTGGCCGGAACTTTGGATTTACCCCGGTCCAGCGCGACCTCATGTAACATTCTACCGCTATTGACTTCAAAGCACTGTTTTGGGATTTAATCACTAGAAATGCATATCTCAAATTCTCCTTATTGGATTTTTCTCGTTTTGGTCTAATTTCACTCAGATACATATTCGCTATTTTTCTAAATCAGTGTGGAGTGATTTTGTGGTGTTTTCATTGTGTTACTGTGTGTGTGTGTTGCAAAAATACTTTACACATTGCCTCTTAAGTTAAGCCTGCATGCTCTGTGACAAGCTACCAGAAGGTGAGCAGAGGTTAATTTAAAATATGAATCTACCTTACCCTTACTAGGATTGTGGTCAATACTTGGACCTCTGCCAATTAGAGAAGCGATTTCTAATGTTGGTGATAAGCAATGAGAATAGGACTTGGGTTTGTGCACTACCATTTAGTAATTCAGTGTTCACTACAACTCTGTAATTAAGACCAATCAAACCTATTCCAATTGTCACTGATTGGCATCTTTGATTTTCCCAAAAGTCTTTTTGCCCCATACTATTTTTTTTACAATATCTGTGGTCCTATCTGGCAATATGAAATTTGCGCTGGCCAACCTGGAGGTATACACAGTGGCCCAGCTCAAGGAGTTCTGCTTGGAGAGAATGGTGTTCAAAAAAGGAAGTGCCAAGAAGGCATAGCTTCAGAAAGCGTTAAGAAGATGGGCATCAGCTTACCCAGGAGGAGAAGAGGTTATGTGCCTGTACCATTATGTAAAAAGGCACTGTACAGTGCTTGTGGGATGATGGTGTTCTGTTTAGTGTGCTAGAAATGGGAGTCCCCGGTCGGCAGTGCCTTGCTCCCTGTCCAAGTAGGGACCCTTCCAACAACTATGGGCAAGGGGATTACACACCTAAGATAACCCCTTCTCACCCCCTGGGTAGCTTGGCACGAGCAGTCAGGGTTATCTCAGAGGCAATGTATAAAGCGTTTGTACAGACACACAGAGTAACACAGTGAAAACACTACAAATAGACATCACACCCGTTTAGAAAAATAACCAATATATATCTGAATGAAACAAGAGCAAGACGACAAACATCCAGCATACACAAGTAAAGATATTGCTCTTAAAAGGGTCAAAACGGTTCATAGAAAACTATGGATGCGTCACTTTTAGCACAATGTCCCCGGGTTGCATCAAAATCAAAGCCTAAAAACAGGTGCAGAGGAAGCACTGGAAAAGCAAAGCAATATGTTGTTTCCTTACTCCCAAGGGAGGTGATACATTGGTTACTTACTGCCAGGGAAGGTGATGCATTGGTTCCTTACTGCAGTTTAGGGGAGTTGATGCGCTGGTTCTGTACTGTCAGGGGAGGTGATGATTTGGTTCCTTACTGTGAGGGGAGGTGATGCATCGATCTTCAGACACGCAGCTTTGGTTGCTTACTGCCGAGCAACATCGATGGAGAACTTGGTGCACAAGTGTGATGCTTGGAAAATCCGGACGAGATGGGGTCGAAGTGGCAGGCGCTGCATTAATTTTCCCAGCCATGAGCTGTTGATGCGCCAATTTCTTCAACCTAACAGCAGGGCCTGCCTCGTAGTTGGAGTGGGTGTCTTGGACGTCAGAGGCACAGTGCACAGGACTCGGACTGCAGCGATCTTTCCATCTGCATGACAGGTAGAGCAGCGTTGTGTGGATTTATTATCCCCATTGTGGTGTTGTGGCAGAAGAACTGCTGCTGAAGCCCGAGAGCACAGCTTTTCTTCACTTCTTTGCAGCAAAGCTGCCTCTAAGGGCCCAGAACTAGAATTGGCACCAATTGGCAGGTCCAAACTCCCAGCAGAGGAGTTCAGGGCTTGCAGCTGAAGTCTATGATGGCCCTGATACTTCTTAACAGGAAGCAAGCAAACACAAGCCCTTGGAGAACCTTGGCAAGCAGAATACAAAAGAAAAGTCCAGTCCTTTTACTATCCAAGGCAGAAGCAGCAAGCAGCATGCCAGCATAACACAGCAAAAAGCAGAGTAGTAGTTCCCCTCCTTCAGCTTCCTCAGCTCTTCTTCTTGGCAGAATCTTTTCTAGGTCCAGAAGTGTCCTGAAGTCATAGTTTCTGAGCTCCAGTACCTATACTAGTTGCTGCCTTTGAAGTGCCCAAAACCCTGCCTTTATCTGACCTGGCTCCAGACACACTGCAGGCTGATGGAGACAACTTTGTGTGGGGACAGGCACAGCCTACCCAGGGGTCAGTGACAACTCCTCCCACCACTCTAGCTCAGGAAGACCCATCAGCCTCGTGATGGGCCATCAGGATAGGCAGGGCACACCTAAGCTTCCCTTGTGTAACTGTCTAGAGTGAATGAACAAACAGCCCAACTGTCAGTCTAAACCAGACGTGGATTCCACAGATAGACTGAGGAACATAATGTTAAAGCAGAAATGCTCACTTTCTGAAAGGGCAATTTTCAAACACGCACATTAGAAACCAACTTCACCTAATGATATATTTTTTAATTGTGAGGTCAGCGACCTCAACCTCCAATCTCTATTTCTTCCCAATTGGAAGTTACACTCGTAAGCGGTTTAAGGCAGCTCCAATGATAACCGAGGGGACAGATAGTCCTTGCAATAATGAAAAACAAAATTAGCAGTATTTTACTATCAGGAAATGTAAAACACACCTGTACATGTCCTACCTTTTAAATACACTGCACCCTGCCCATGGGGCTACCTTGGGCCTATCCTAGGGGTGCCTTACATGTAATAAAAGGGAAGGGTTGGGCCTGGCTAGTGGGACACTTGCCATGTTGACATGGCAGTTAAAAACGGCACTCACAGATACTACAGTGGCAGGTCTGAGACATGGTTGCATGGCTACTCATGTGGGTGGCACAATCAGTGCTGCCGGCCCAGTAGTAGCATTTGAATTACAGTCCCTGGGCACACATAGTGTAGTTTACTGGGGACTTACAGGATAAATCAAATATGCCAATCATGTATAACCAATCACCAATACAATTTACACAGAGAGTAGCACTCAAGTGGGGGACTACCCATAGTAGGCAGATCATACATAACCACAGAATTATACATAACTTTTGTTGTGCCACCACAGTTTGAGGTATGGGTCCCCTGGGAGTCGTATGTGTTCCTCCTGCTGCTGTATTTCTTCTAAACACAGAAAAATGTTTTTAGTTCAAGGGTGGCATCGTCATGGAAGAGTTTGATTGCATGTTAGAGTGGTGCACCCTCACAAGGGATAAGCCGAATCATCGCTGCTTGCCCATGTTTTTTCCTAATACCCTAGGTGTTGGATCAGAAATGCCTTTTTCCCTTTGGGTTGTGTGGGTTTAAGACAAGTTGACATTGGTGGACTTTGTTGTTTTTGCAGTTACCTGTTTTGAAAGAGCTCGGTTGATTTTTAATTCAGCTAGTCACATATGTTGTGTCATTAATGGTTTCAGAGACCTTGTATTTTACCCCAGGGGTGTGATCCCGTCAACCTACTAGTCACGATCTAGCAAGGTATCAGAAGGCAACTCCTGTTAGAAAAGTCTTTTAGTGATTTTGGTCGGGAGGGTGTACATTAGTCTCTATACAGATCTTCTTGTTATAAGCTGTTGAGCCCCTTTCCACCAATCCTACTGGGGTGGTTTTCAGACCTTTGTCATTTCAATTCTGAGTGATCAGATCTGTATGAGGTATGTTTGTGAGGTGGTCTCATGAGCACAGGGAGGGGTAGAATTGTGGGTTTTAGCAGAAGTCCGAAGATAACACTAGTTTTGCCAAGGGCGCCTTGCCCAGTGCATGCCTAACAGCACTCTTGCCGTGCTGCCACTTCCCTAGGCTATTCTCCTGCTGGGGGCTTCCTCTTTTTGATATCACTCCCAGTCGCGCCTACTACACGTTGTGTAGTTCAGTATCGCTATGGGTATGTGGGAATGTAGAAAGAGGGAGCTCAATGCTGTGTGGTGTTTCTAATGTTTGTCACATACCCTGTTACATGTTTTTCTGCTTTTACACCTCCCTGTTCCTGGGACGTATTGTGTAACATGGCCCTCCCTAAGGGCCTGAGATAGCTGGTTTTGCTGATCTCGACCTTGCATTTTATCTGGAATCTTCAGTTTGGCTGATGTTGTGTGGTTTTTCCCTTTTAGTTTATTTTGGGCATTTCCCTGAATCGTACAATTCATTGATTCCCTTGCCCCATTTGTAATGGACCGAGATTGCTCTGTGGTTCTTCCCTTCCTACCCGCACTGCCGACATGGGGTCCAAATTCAGGGCCAACTATTGTCTTGGTTTGTTCTTGCAAGGTTGGAGCAATGTGAGTGAACAATTTTTGGAAGGAGGTTGAGCCTGGAAGGGGTACACCTGGTGTCCTGCGATCCATCTGGAGCAGGGGTAGAGACTTGGAAGCCTCTGTCCATGGCTACCCTCTATCCCTCAGGCCCCACCCTGCCCTGAATGATTCAGCGACTCCCCGTCTGGAATCTCAAGCTCATCATTTTGTTGTGGTAGGGTGACCAGATTTCTAAAGCCAAAATAATCAGGACAGTTCACAAAAATTCGAGCAGGACTACAGTTTTCCGTTGCAGAATGCCTTGAAGGCAGTGCTCACAAACAGAGCAATCTCAGACCCCTGTGCACTAAGGGAAAATAAACTATGGCTATTACACCTATCATAAAAGGACTGGCACCAATTCCTGCTCAAAAACTTATAAATGATAATTCAGTGGGGTGTCTCCAAAAACATGGGATAAGTGCTTGATCCACCGAAATCCACTGGGACAGTTAACCATGAAAACAGGGCTATGTGGCCAAATCCAGGCTATCGGGTCACCCTAAGCTAGGCTTATTGACTCTTGCGTGTAGGGTCTGTGGAGTTTTGGGGTCTTACCATCCCAGGTGCAAAAAGAACATTGATTCGCCAACATGGGGGATGGCTTTGTTCATAACGGAAAGAGAGGCTTCCATTGCTTTGGAGGCGTTTGGAGCATTTAGGGGGCTGGTGGGACTACACACCATGAAGGAATTGTTGAGTGTGGGCATGATGCTAAAAAATTTGGACCTTTTGCTTTGGTGACTGGAATGCGTCCCATTAGACTTTGGCTGCAGGACCTGGGAGCTGGCTTTTTAAATCAGGTTTCCTTCCTGTCCTCTTGTCAGACTTCTGTGCCCTTTGAGTGTGGCCAGTGAAACCTGCCTTGGGGAATCAGCAGCAGAATGGGGCCCAGTTTCTGTAGGTGCTTTAGCCAACCTGATTATTCTGTGCCCCCACAGACTCTCCATCGATGCCAAACCTATGATGGACACCTGATTGACACAGCCCACAGCAACCCTGAATTCCCAGATGCAATAACTTTTTGAACCCCCCATGCTGCCTTTCGTCCTTTATGTTCTAGAAAAGGGGGGGGGGGAATGGATACTGTTTGCCTTTACTAACTGAGGTGAGATACTGGAGGTTATTTTGTGGGTATTATTAATATTTCCTATCTTTATTTACTGAGGGGGCCTGTTTTACTGTGTATTTTGGCTCTGTGATTGTGAGAAGGCACTAACTCTCCAGACTGTCACCCCTCCATCCTGGTGATGTGGCCCCAGTCCCTGTTGTGTTAGGTTACCTTTCTGTGGCTGCTGCGGTCAAGTGGTCCCCCAATTGATTGATCCCTGCTGCAGTTGTGTGTTGGCTGACGGAGCTCACAGAAACTGAGTGTATGGGACATTCTGATTACCCTGTGCTAGGAGGAATGTTCATGGGGTTTTGTGGTCTCAGGCCCTGGCTCACTAACCTCTTCTTCTTTTGCTGCTCATGGTATACCTTTGTCTGGCATCTCTCGAACAGGTGACCCTGTCTATGACAATAGTAGCACTCTCTAATGGCAGGTTATGACCAGCCTTCCTGGCCTCTGCCACCATAACCTGTTCATGCTCCTGGACTGCCTGTTTGAAACCCTCTAAAGTTTTGCGGTGGGGCTCTTAATGTGATTGGTGCCATCTGTACTGTTGTGGACATCACTGTCCCCTCCACGGCAGTCTTTTCCAACCTATTCTGAACTAATTTTGCTGTTTTTCTTTTGATCTGCTCCTCCTTCTCTCTTATCTTTTCTTACTTTTTCTTATGGTAGTGGAGTATATAAGCTTGTATCTCCTGCCACGGTTTGGTATTGATGGAGCAAGGACTCATGTAAAAGAGATTTGCTTGGACGCAATCCTAACATATAATCCCGTAACAAAGTATTAATAATGTCTGTAATACTAATTTGTACAACATTCCATATATTTCTAAAAAAGGGGAAGCTTGCCTATGTGTTTTACTAACAAGTAACCCGAGTGTAATCAAAGATGGCGGCTAACGCGGGAAAATGTACTGCACATGCGTCAGCTGCATGATGTCTTAACGCTTGGAGGGAAAATTCTGCTTCTGCGCAATAGCATCTAATATGGGTGCTTGGAAACTCACGTACTAAACATCTGATTTACTGAAACTAAACCGAGTTATAAACTAAGTGCTAATGCATAAATAGTTTTTATAAGTAAATGGAATTAGAGTTGAGATAGGTGCTATACAGTGAAATCATTTTGTTTTTAATTTAATACTTTATCTTTTGACCTCTCTATTAGTTCATATTTGGGCCACTGAACAATGCTAAAGTCTGACACCCAGGTGATTTTGCCCGCATGCACAGAAGGGACAACTCCGAAACAGTGAGCTCAAGTCTTGGGATTCGTCCAAGGACGTTCTCCACACATGTCCTGGGAACCAGCTGAACATCCTGAAGATTCAATGCACAACTGTGAAATTGTATACATTGTTGTCGATAAAGTTTACAAATATGGGTGGGAAATAAAGCTTGGGAGAACAAATTATTCGGCGGGAACTTAAAACAATTAACTCAAGGAAAGTATTAAAAATTTAGCATGGTGTGAGGATCATACCCTCAGCTCGTCCAATCAGAAATAGGAGTTTCATAAGGTTAAAACATTTGGGGGTGGTACATGCCATTAAAAAAGTATAATTGGGGGAGTTAGTTAGACTAGTTAGAGCAGTCGCTGCCAGAACGCTGAGAGACAGAGATGCTGACCGAATACTGATAGAATACCTGAAGAAGCAAACTTAGAATTTTCAAAGCAAAATAGAATTAGAAGAAGATCGCAGAAGAATCAAGGAGGTTATTGAATTAGAAGATCGTGGAAGAATCGAGGAGGTAGTTAGCATCAGAGAGGGGTTGAATCCAGAAGAGGTCAACTGTCCTGTCCTATCCTGTCCTGAAGTACCTGTTCCCTGAATTTTCTAAGGGGCCCATTAACTCTTGGCCAGAGGGGTTTGATTTTCACATTATCCTAGGTAAAAATAATTCTGTGTATTGTGTCACTGTGCTTTCTCTCTCTATCCTCTCTTTCCTGGGGTACTAGTTGTTGTGAAATCTTATTTTAAATTGGATAGACCGATCTTACTTCCTAAGAAAGATGGAGTCAACACTGTAATTTGTTCTGCTCTTATGATTAATTTGATAAATATTTGAAACTTACCTGAGTCTGTGGTTATTCAATGAGAAAATCAGGTAAATGAGACCTATGTTAATATCATCAAATGCTAATCAACTAAAATAGATCCATTAGTTATAGAAGGGCTTCGGCTCAATAATAGATATGAACATTTATAAGCAAATAAACCTACAATTGTAGCCCTATAAACTGAGGGCCATATTATCAAGAACAGGCGATAACATTATCGCTGCTTTATCGGCAGGAAACTGCCGTTAAGGCGGCGATGATGGGCTTGATAATAGGCCCTTGTGATTTCCCATAGCAGCCCAGGTTAACACCAGAACCTGGGCTGCTATGGGAATTCACAAGGGCCTATTATCCAGCCCATTATCGCCACCTTAGCGGCAGTTTCCTGCAGATAAAGCGGCGATAATGTTATCGCCTGTTCTTGATAATATGGCCCTTGATCCCCAGCGGTGTTCACCGGCCTACATGAGTGAGTGTGTTTATGGGCCCAGATGAGTATATAGTGATAGATGTCCGCAGGTTGGTAGCCCGCTGGATCAGTATCTAACCCAACTACTCTGTCCACCCCGCCCTGTATCTCAGTGGGAAATCCTTTCTTCAAAATATTAGTGAAAAATGTGATATGTGACCCGTATCAGTCAATCGATGGCTGGTTTCTTGTCCTCATCTTTCCCTCATTCTATTCAGGAAATCGTTTATGCTTTCCTCTGGCTTCATGGTCTCTGCAAACCGCACTACTACATCTGGGCACTCAGGAGATTTTTCTCGCAAGGCGGTCCAAATGCGGTGCCGATGCATGTTAAATGTGATCCCGTCATTCTGGGTATTTGTTAGCAAAATTGTTGGAATGCGAGCTTGGGTGAACACTGTGTTGGTCTGCTCCCCAATTAGGCTGCTTAACAGACTCTTAATGTCCTCTATCGCTAGGCTAATACCTGCTGTGTTTCTCTCAAAGCATGTTATCCATTTCCCTGTCCCATTCAGCAATGATGGTAGTTTGGTCCATCTGTGCCCATGGCACATATACAATCCCTGTTGCGCCTTTCTGCAGTAGAGGTCACACTCTCATTCTAGTTGTTTCTACGGGCTTCTTCTCAACATTGCCTTCCCACATTGTGAGAATTGCTGCACGTAGAGGAAGTCCCTATTAGGGTTTCAACCCTTTATGCCTGATGCAGTCCTCTGCTATTGCTATGTCCTCTGGTTCAAAAGATACTTCCTTTGGCCAAGATATATCAAAGTGGTCCCTTTCCTCAGTCCAATCGGCTAATACATTGCAAAATGGGTACACAAATGTCTGGCCTTTTTTCTTCGCTAATATCTCCCGCAGGGTTTATTTTTCTTTGTTGTGCACCCACATGGACCAACGCGTTACCTAGTCGCTGCATCCCTCATGTGTAGGCACGGGTGGCATTTTGTTTTTCCTGCGCTGCTGGGGGGGGGGTAAGTACCAGGCCGCCTTGTTACATTTTCTTTTGGTCAGCCACTCTCCTATGTCAACCGAACAATGCATCCCTGAGCCCTGCTAGTAGCCTTTTACCCACCACCGACTCTTCCTAGCACTGCTCCCTGTACCTGGCCCCGCGCTCCTCATGAGGAGAGTGCGCTGTCCTGTACTCTTGCTCTAACTCTCAGTTGTGCCTCCTTTCTCTTGTGAGCCTCCATTCATCCCTCTCTTCCTTGCACAGTCTGCCCTGTCCCTTTTGCTCAGAGCCACCCGTTGCTTTAGTTAGCCTGGCTTCACCCTTTGATTCACTCTTTGTTTCCTCGTCTACTCCCTGGGCAAACCCTGTAGCCCCACCCTTGGTATAGGTCCTGTGGGGACGGGAGCACTCTTCGTTGCCCAAGCTTGCTGAGTCACTATTGAGCACCGCCACAAACTTCCATGACACTCATTTATGCTCACCTGAATCAATGGGAATGTGTATCTTGCCTTCCTTTGAGATGTCACGTGTTGAGCGTGCTAGATGGCGAGTCGAAATTTTGGGGACCTTTACTAGGGACCTCAGCTGTGCCAGTGGCATCCGGGCTCGCTTGCTTTTGGACTTCTTGAGCTTAGACATAACTGATCTTTTTCCAGTGGGGGGGCTTGTTGCCTTCTACTTTTATTGGGTTTGATTATCCTAATGCAAGGGGAGCTGGTGTGAGTTCATCCATACCTGCATATTGTGGGGAGGCATAGATGCCTTGCTTGCTATTAGCATCATGGGGTTATTAGTCCAAACCTCTTCATAGAAAGCCCAACATTCTAACACTGACTCCCGTTTTGTCTCTCTTCTGTCCTGCATATTTAGTTTTCATATGTATTTTTAGTATGTTCAATTATATTTGTGTCAAATGTTCCTTCCTGAGGCTAGGGAAAAGCATATGCCTGTGCGTGTCAATGCCATTCTTGGAAAAACTTACAAATTATTTGTATCTGTGTGGGGAACCTATATTCCAGTTAAGTAATTTGAAAAAATACAATTCAAATTAAGTTGTTCTAGTTTTGTGTGCTAATTGTCAGGGCAGTCATACATGGTGAGCTCTTAAAAAGTAAGTACTATGAGCTCAGTACTTCTTTACATCAAACAGTTAGAATGAGCATTTCAAGTAAAGAAAATAAGACTGCATATGTTGTATTGCAACACAGGGAGAATATGCAATGTGTTAGAAAAGCATCTGCACGATCCAACATGTTCACATAAAACAGTTTTCAAGGACAATCAATACAATGTCATCACATACAATAATACATTTTAATAATGACTAACAGAAAATAATTACTTTGTTAATAATTACTACATTCTCATCACATTTTTATCCTCTAGCAAGGGAAGGCTAGTGTATAATACTTCCTAAGTAAGCTGGATAGTCTGCCAGTATCTGCTCCTAAACAAAGGTGGTAATCATAGAAACCATTGAGTAACGACTCTTGAATCAACGGCCCCTCTTGGCTACACATTAGTTATTCTCGGTTTTCTGGGTCCAGGGTGCTTCACATCAACTGCCTCAAACACCACTTGAGAGGTCTTAGATCAGCATGCTGCTGATGAAAGATGACGAAAAGGAAGAGGAGAGTATACCTCTTCCTGGCCTCTTGGACTCCGAGGAGAAAGATTTATCTGTGGAGTACGTAATCATTTCTCCCACTCTAACTCCTGAAGAGCAGAGAGACTGTCACCAAGTGTTGTGACAGTATTCCTCTCTTTTCTCCCTCATTCCTGGGACTACACACCTGTGTACTCAATATGTGGATACAGGGGGCAACCTCCCTGTTAAGATTAAATCTTACAGATTGTCAGATAAAGTGAGTGGCAGCACCAAGAGTGAAGTCTCTACGATGATAGAATTGGGGTTGATAGAACCTTTCAGTAGCCTCTGGTCCAGTCCTGTAGTTCTGGTATCAAAATCTGCCCCAGTGGGCACCATATGTAACTGAGGTTCTGTGTGGATTATAGAGGGCTAAATTCTGTGATAAAGAATGATGCTCATCCGATCCCATACATAAACAACACTGGCTGTGGTGTTTCCAAGATGACTGAACCAATGTTAGGCCTGCTTACAACACCGTTATAATATATTGCTACACAGCCTTATTGCAGAATGATGCTTCTTGTTTTAAATGCATTATCCAACTTTTAAAATAGCCAGCGTATTGTATTCCGGTTCACAAAATAAAGTGTGTGAACATTGGTTCAGTCATCTTGGAACAACCTCAACCAGTGTTGTTTATGTATGAAATATAATACTCTGATTTTCAATTGTTTTTCTCTGATTTAGCTTTTTCTCTTCAGACACGTTGCACATGAGCACTTTTTCTACACCTTCTATTTGGACAACTGTTTAATTGTCAAATGCTAAATTGATTATGTCTATTTTATAAGGATTATATATAAAAAGATTTTGTCCTCAAAATTCAATTGATTTTTGCCTTTCTCTCTGGTATATTCTTTAAGAGTGCTCTGTTCATCTATTCGTGTAAACTTTTTCTGATGACTCATTTCATGGATATTTTGAGTCTTTTGCTTCTTTTGGGTGTTTTAAAGAGGTATGTAAGGGTCAATTGTTGTACTTACTACATTGTTCCAAGGTCTGTTTAAAAGCTTTCTGGGAGTACCCCATTGGTTTATATCGATCCCATCTCCAGAGCAGATGAGCAGATTGACAGGTTAGGGGCTGCCTAGTACTTAAGTACCTTTGATCTTACATCAGGGTTCTGGCAAATCGCTCTAACAGAAGGTGCCAAGGAGAGGTCAGCCTTCTCCACTCCAGAGAGCCAGTATCAGTTTAGACTGATGCCCTTTGGACTCAAGAATGCCCCTGCCACCTTTCAGAGATTGGAGAGCCAGGTACTCGTTCGTAAAGGATGACTTCTCAGCTGCCTATTTGGATGACATAGCTGTCATCAGTAGCGGTTGGGAGGACCACCCTTTTCACCTCCAGGAAGTGCTTTGAGCTCTGCAATAGGCAGGCCTGACTATCAACGTCAGTAAGTGAGAGATAGGCATGGGTCTGTGGCGTACTTGGTACACCACACATGCAGGGGGAAGATGCAGCCCCTCCAGGCCAAGATAGAGACAACCATGGCCTTGGAAATCTTCAAACCCCAGACTGAGGTCAGAGCATAATTGGGCCTCACTGGTTACTACAGGAGGTTTGCCAAGGGATATGGCACCATTGTTGCGCCCTTGACAGAGCTGACTTCTAAGAAGCAGCCCAGAACTGTGATTCGGACAGAGGAATGCCAAACCACTTTGACTCCCTGAAGCATGCCATGTGCATAGCCCCTGTTTATTATTCAAACCGATGCCTCAGAACATGGTATAGGGGCAATGTTATCACGGGTAAATGAAGAGGGCCAGGACCATCTTGAATCCTTCATCTCCAGGAGGTTACTCCTCATGGAACAGAGGAGGAATGCTCTAGAGAGAAAAGCTTTTGCTCTGTTCTGGGTATGGACAATTTGAGATAAATTGTTGAAGCAAATGCACAGCCGTATAAACGATATCCTAAGAAATTGTTTTAAAGTTTTTGGTTGCCACACAAGTAACGTCCGGCGTCCCTGGACGTGCAATAATATAAACAAAGTGTTTCTAGTGGGCCACTAGATCCATCCCTGTAGGCACACTCTCTCTCCTCAGCGCAAAATGAGGGTTCCAACTCTTTTTATCCTTTATTACACTATTTTTATTCTTCAAGTTTTTTATAGTGGTTTTTCATACATACTTTCTCATTCCATCATGATCATTGCTTTTTGAAAATTCAACATTCGACATTGTTCAACTCATATCCAATGCATTTCGAGCCTTTATATCAGCCCTTCATCAGGGAAAACACTAAAACACAAAAATAAGCATAGCGTAAATAAACAACGTGTGTGTGATATGTATGTAACTGCATCATGTTTTTATTCCTATCTCTCTAGCTGGTAACAGTGTTAAAGTCTCTAATGAGTGCGAAGAAATTGCTGTGATTTACACGTTCATGGTATGGTGTTGCCAAACAACACTGTTCAAACCTTATAGCCCGTGAATTATAAATAAGACGACCCGCGTCTTACTTACATGTCCGTTCCTCATGTTCCACCGAATATATAAAAAAAACGGCTATGGAAAAAATGTAGATACGCAAATATTTACGTACTGATCTTGTATTTCATTACAAGATTAGAGATCGTTATCGTAGAGTTGTTCAACTAACCTTGTCAGTAACGTTTAGAGAAATGTTCTCCGTATCGCCGTCGGTTTCAGACGCAAATGGCGTCTTCCAGATCTGGTCAATGATTCGCCATTAGATTTAAATCACGTCATTCATGGAACTCGCTGAAGCTAGAAGTAGGACTACGTTCTAGTTTGTAAATTGTGCACCCGAGGGTGGGAATGTTATTACATAAATCAGTACATAAACTACCCTTCATGGTCTCTAAAAGATACTAAAAAAATAATAATAATAATAAAAATGCAGTTAATCGGTAGTACGTGAAAACAAGTAGATTGATGGGGCTCGATCCCTAGGTGCCTGGAAATCAAAAAGTGTGTGCATTAGTGTGTAGAGCTACAGATAGTGTTGATGTGTTATGTAACAGTTATCATACAGATACATACAAAATAAAGTATATGAATGTGTAAACTTAAACAAAACATTCTACATAATGCGTATCTACAATCTTGGTTAAGGAACATTCCTTATATTATCATAGGTAACATGATAGTTCAATTCGGTCATTGAGACCATGTGGTTTCTGTGAAGCACATCAGCTCCAGTCAAAGACAAGAAAGGGAAGAAGACACAAATACAGAACAACTAGTTATAAACATCAGCAACCATAAATTAAGTGCACATGAAATTGCACTATTACAACGAGGAACATCTTTCGTACCAACTACGGATACAGATCCTCTAGAACTGGAAGTCAGTTTCTTCAAACTTATGCGAAAACTACGTCTACGTCACTTTTTTGATAATGTACTCCCCATGGGTTAATTTAGTGACTTTTTTGGTTCACCATGACATGATCAAACATTATAATTTCCAAGACTGTGGGCCAGCTTTAAATTGTACTTCCTGGAGCAGTGTGTGGGACTGCCACAGAGGTCTCTTTGCTCTGCAGGGCTTTTGTATTAGAGTGTGTTTATGTTATTGTTCCAGCCATGTATTGAAGGTATGCTGTGGCATTTGGGAATAATATGGAGGTGTGCCAATAACCCATCCTGTGTAGAACACACTAGAGTTGCGAGGGGTGGGGGTAGTGGCAAGGGATGCCTAATCCATTGCCGACTTCACACATTATGGATACTTTTTCAAGAGCTGTCTATCTGTTCGTTATTGAAAAAAAGCACATTTCATGCCGCCAGGCGTGCATAAAGCAGCTTGGACTGCTTAAGTGCTGTCCACCCACAATAGACAGTAAATGTTTTTTTCTGCACTTATAAGAGCTCATACCCAAATAACACAGATAGAGTGGCGCAGAGTGCACAAAAAGGCAACACCCAAGTTATTGCAGTGTTTATAGCATTTATGTAAGAAGGGGGCAAGAGTAGATCTCTGGTAGCATTTTAAACATGTTATTTCCTAACTGTAGATTTTCATGGTTGCATGATAATAATAAATTGTAGGAAAGTGGATTATTAGTAGGTGAGGGTGTTCACCTTCAGCTAGTAATAATACCACAATAACTAATAAGGCCAGTCACGTTTCAATACATTAATCCTTGCTTAGCCCTTGGTAGCTTGGCAAATGAACAGTCAGGCTTAACCGAGGAGTATGTGTAAAGCATTGAATAGCGCCAAAACAGTAACTAAGTAAGACTCACAACACAATAGACATCTGACACCAACTTATCAAAATAGAGAATATGTTTATCTTTATAATGACAGCAAAACGCCACCAATCCAATGTAGGCAACCAAATATATGAATTTTTAAAGATTACATCACAAAGTGTGCATTCTAGTACCAACTTTCTTAAACCACCAGTCACGGCTCTCTAGTCGCGCTGGACCGGAAAAAGTCAAAGCCTTAGGCTGACCGTGCTGGAGTGTGGGTCTGAAAGGTTCAGTGACAGGTCCCTGTCAAAAGTTTACCTTCCAAATTGGGGCATGATGTACATAGGCAATCATTTGTGATTACATAATAACAATATTTTGCGATAAGCTATTTGGTAATCACAAACACCTAGGTACAAATGTGTGCTTGACACATTTTCTGATTGTCAGTGGGTCACAAATAGACCCACCTCATTATTATTATTCAGATATGTCTCGGTTTACTACCTATTGATAATCACAAAAATCATAGAGATGGTGGCCTGCGGGTTCAGCCGACCACCATGCATGTGATTGCTTTTGAATAAATCAATCTCTCTTTTAAATGCAGCTTGTTTTCCTCAAAGGAAAAAGAGATGCATTTCAAAAAGAAAAAGAAAAAGTTTTCTTTTCATTGTTTAAGATTAGGCAGTGGTCCATTCACAAAGGGGTCTCTTGGGGACCCCTTCTCATTTGTGAATAGGTTACCACCTTTGTAAAGTAGGGGGTACAATCTGAATTTCTGTGACTGCATTTTGGTCACAAAACATTCACACATACCACTGAAATTCACCATTAGGAAAGAAAGCCCTAAAACGCCCTATCCTAAGTCTGAATCGCAAACCTAAATTGCGTTTCTGTTATACCTTACCAAATCACAAATAGGGATTTGTACATTTCAAAAAGCCTTCTTGCATCCTCAAACTGCTGTTTGCAAACGTAAAAAAGCTGTGTACATCTGGCCCTTAGTTTCTTTTCTTCTCTTGTCAACAGGCTCGTCGGTGGGTACTTTGGCTTCCCAGTTCCGAAGTTCAAGTTGACAACGATGGCCTACTACAGTGCGGTGCCTCAGTGAGTGTCTAGAAGTCTTTGTCCTTGCCATTGTTGGATAGGAGTGTCAGAACTTGCAGCGGGACAAGCAAGCGCAGTCAGGCCGATTCAGATCTTATTTCCTTGTTGGTTCTCTTGGGGAGAGGTGTCCAGCAGCAGCACCAGCCAAGGGTTCAGGGACTCTGGATTGTCTTTTGGGGGCTAGGACTCAATCTTTGACAATGGAGCTGCAACTAATCAGCTGTGTTATACCTGCTGCAGATCAGGGAATCCCCTTCCTTTTCCTTTGAGTCAGGTACAATCCTTTTTTTGTGAAGCCTTGAAAGTTCAGCATGTGCTGTCCTTTAAAGTGCTTTAGTTAACTTCAGGATAGTACGTTCTAAAACTACTTTCCTGTAATAATTATAATATATCCAACCTTGACAAGGTGTTGAATTTATTGTAACCATTATTTTTATATTTTGAATGTATTGCTAGCTAGCTCCCAAGCAAAGATAGACTTTATTAAGTTTTAATAATGCCTTCTCATGTTAGCCTATGGGGCTAGCAGCACTGCAATAGGGAAAAACAATGTTGGCAATGTTTTCCTACCAGGGTATATCAAACATCTTTTATAATGTCCCTGCTTTTTATAACAATGCCCCCTACCCATGGAACACCTAGGGCAGACCTCATGGGTGACATATATGACCAAAGATAGTCTTGAGCTTTGGAAATTCTTTTAATTCCAACGTCAAAATTGAACACATTTTTATTTTAAAACCAGCCTGCAAGGAAGACCTGGTTTTAAAATGACATCAGGTGCCACAGCAGTGCATTAGGTGTTCTCTAAACCTATAAGCCCTAAAATATACTAGGGACTTACAGGTAGGTTGGAATGGCCAATGAACTGTATACCTTTAGAGATCTGATCACTGGCCCTGGGGCTGGTTAGCAGAGCCCATAGCACTTTTAGAGTCAATAACCACCAGCATCAGTCAAAAAATGGGAGTGATCAGGGAGTAGTGTCTGCAAAAATATTGTGACACACAAATATCATGTAACAAATATCAGCAAAAATTTTCAGTTTACAGATCAGAATATTTTCCCCAAACAATCAAGTGCATCGAAAAATATATAATGTATTTCCAAAATGTGCACAAAATACTGAGTTTAGAAATAGTGATTATATATCAGGTTTTGTGAAATTCAGGTACTATGCTTCTACATAATTATATGAAATTATGTCAAAATTAGGCAAAATTGCATGTAGTTACACAAAATACAAATCAATAACGTTGCACGATATTTTAGCGCCAAGTGCATCCGTGCATCACTTTTTGATGCGAGGATGCATTTAAGCAAGAGCACCATGAACAACAGTCACTCACATTTTGTTGTTCATGTGCGCTGTTGGTAACATTTTAGCAGGAATGATGCCATTCATGGTATATTTTTAGAGAGAACAGTGCAAAATTAAGTGAAGTGAAATTAGGAAAATTACTATAGCATAATTTATATTTCAATTAGGCCTAAATTAACAAATCTGGATATTAATATAGTACTTGCTTGATTACGTCATTCCAAAGCAGAAGAAAGGCAAACCTATCCTACAACCCTTTCTATTATGTGCTGGCTGCCATCTAGGCTAGGTTGTCCTTAGTGAAAGGCTCTTTCCCCCATATAATCTCAAAAGGACAAAACCCTGAAATTATGAAGGGAGTACGGTATGCCCAAATTATCCTCTGTATTGCTACCCACCAGTTCTTTCTATTCCTCAACAGTATCTGTATAACAGTCATATTCGCTCCGTTAACGTGCTCTAAAGCACAGATCTCCATTAGGATGATAACAATAAGTGAACATGTGTGTTATACTATTGCGCTAAAAGAATTTTTTATTATCACCTAAAATCGAGTTTAGAAGACTTTCATTTTGATAAACATTGTCCATGAACTTACTGCCTCGAAATCAGCCCTCATGACCACACCACAAACTGCAGGCCATTAAGAAGACAAATTCAACTACACAATAAAAGACTTACAAACTTTATGGGGCTTAAAACATCCCTTTTTAAAGCTTCTGGAGGTGACTGAGGACACAGAATGTGGGTTAAAGGAGGAAAGAAAGTAACTAGAGGTCTGTTTGCACCACACTATTCATAACACTCTCACAAACATTTAATTAGCCAAATCCACACCTGGCAACCAACATTGCTCCTTGACTCTTTTGTTTTTTACTATTCCTAAATGTTCTTCATGATTAATATTTAGAATACATTCCTTTAGTTCAGCATCAGGAATCATCATGGGTCCACTCAATAAAAAAAAAGACTAATCTGTAAGTTCCAACCTCACTTTCCAGAAACTTAGAAATGCATAACCAAGATACTTCTTGTGAAGCCAACCATTCCCTCATGAACCTTCTCCATTTTGCTAAAGTCAATTAATTGCCGTAATTTCCAATCACTCTTCACTGGAGATTGTGCTCCATTCCACCCAACGTACACTCATCACCGTGCACTCGTTCCAATCATATTTAACCTACTCCTTTAAAAGAAAAGGAGCTCTGCCTAAATAATAAACCACACAGTTCCTAATAGCAGGTACATGCTCAGCAAATTATTGTCATCAAACAAGCTGACTGCCATCCTAGCAATACACAGGGTGACTTTAAGCATTCCATGTGTGGTTAACTTTTTCATGAGGGGTTTATGGACAACTTGAAATGTAAATTCAGAACTCCACTAAAATTGCCAAAAGTGTTCTGTTCCATATATACATGGACACATGTCCCATTCAATAACAGAGTAGAACTCCTCAGTAGGAGATACATATTGTGAAGTAGGTGAAATAGTGACTTCATTTCCATCCAGGTCCCTGTGGGACAATGCAGTTCTTAAGAAGATGTCCCAACACAACAGATTTCCTGGAAATATTCCTCTCAAGTTTAGAATAAAATTCAGATAAACCAAAAAAAGCATCACATTACCTTTGCACATGGGGAAAGTCGCACCCTAATTGCCTCCACCAACCCATTTCCATGTAATTTCCCATTCCACTGACTTCAAGTTCCAGATGCGTAAGTATTTATACAGCAAACATGCATTTATTGAATTCAGTAGTCAACCCTTTGCTTTCCAACCCATTTCAACTTCCTCATGGTAAAAATGTAATTTTGGGAATACAGAATGCCGTTACATTTCCTTAAAAGATGAGATATTAACCTTTGAAAGATACCTGTCCAGGAGGCCAATCCAAAAGGCATGTAGGCAAACTGAAAATACCCAAAGAGTGTCATACAATCCGTATGTGTCTTGATATCCTCATGTAGTAGCACCTGGTAATAAGCAGAGTCTAAGTCAATCACAGAGAGCCACTTTATCCCCTTGGTCATTGTGAAAAGTTTATTATACTTTGACAATTCAAACTTATCCACCTGAATATGTCTATTCAAGTTTCTAAGATCCACATATAATGTGATCTGTCTGCTAGCTCGTCTTGCCATGACCAAGAAAGAAAGCCATTTCACAGGCACCTCAACTTCAAAAATACCTTTGTTCTGCAGCTTGTCCAGATCACTTTCCACTTCGCCTCTTATACACAAAGGGATGCTCCTCAGTTTAAGAGAAACAGGAACAGCCCCCTCCTTAAGTATTATCCTATAGGAAAATTCTTCTAAGCACCTCAACTCTCCAGAAAACACATATTGAAACCTCTTTGAAAATTATTCTCTCAAAAAAAATATGCTGCCGGTGATCAAGACCTTTTTTGGACTATTTGGGTTTATAAATACTAAATAAACCTATGCATAACCCTCTGGTAGCCTGGCACACAAACTCTCAGGCCTAACTTAGAGGCAATGTGTAAAGCATTTATGCAGATCAGCAACAGTAATAAAGTGAAAACACACAGAAGATAAGCCGGTTAAGAAAAAAAGAGCACATTTTAAGAAACTAAATGGCACCAGAATGAAGTGCAGGGCCGGCATTGCCAGTCATCATTGATAGTTGCTGTCAGTGCAAAGAGCTGGTTTCACTAGAGCTTCATGTTGATGTTCTTTGTGGGCAGCAGAATCTTGGAGTGAACGGGACTAATCGCAGTTGCGAGGAGCACAAACTTCCCATTTTTTACCTTTTCTTGCAAGAGAAGCTAGCACTAATGCATTCCAGGGGTTTCTTAAGGGTCAGGGCTCACTCCAGCTGTCGTGATTCCTCTTTCTCCCCTGTCTCGTAAAGAAACAGAGGATCCATACGTCAAAAAAACACCCCGTTCCCGTGCAAACCTCCACCACCATTATGTAATGTATGTTACTATTGTTAATTGTGTAATTCATATGTTATGTCTATAGTATTTGGAAGAAACCATGCAGTACTGATAGAGCGCGCAGGTCACCTGACTAGTCTTTTATCAATATTCGCCTGGGCCCATAATCAATAATAACTCACAAATTATGCAGGTAACCTTCGCACTACTACCAGTGTATTTTTTAACATTTACGACTTTTGACCTATCTATACAAAGACTTCCCAATCCACGTCACCGGTACCTAAAGTCCTAAGGGATCAAGGGTGTTAGCATAATAGGATTAATAACATTTGCACTCATATAATAACCACAAATTTGGGAAGTTTTAAGTTCTTTATCTAAGTTTCTTAAATGGTCATGATCCACAGATTAAACACGAATAGACTCTCAATAATGAAGCTCAGAATCAAAATATAAGGGGGCGTGGCTTGGCGCCCGTTGGTGATGGCGGCATCTGAGTGAGGCTCCGTGAGGCTCCGGGGAATATTCCTGACTCGTACCGTCTTTCCTGTTGGGAAACAATATTCCTGCATCGGACCGACTCCTGATGCCTTTGCACTTACAACGGACCTTCCATCCGCAAAATTGGAGAAGTATTCTGTCATAATGCGCTGCGAGTGAATCGCCAGCGGCGCGGCCGCCATTTTAGAGGCTGCTGCCGAGTGCGCACTTTCCTTATAACATCGGCGCTCTGAGACTTCGACGTGCTGGAAGAACATCAAATGTCTACACGGGACTTGGAAGCTCTTTCTGTGACCCATTGCTGAAATATACTGTCACCTGTGCAATATGGTGAGTTTGTTCTCAGTCCAGCCGCCATTTTATGCCCTACAGAGCTTGTCCCCTTTCACTACTACGTCAAAGGCTTTTCATATGCTGTAGCTTACTCCTGCATGGCCTTTGCGTTGCCCCATGAGACTGAGCTCTCATATTGTTTCTTTTGAGCCCTATAACTTCGCTTCTGCCCTCTGGTTGCAGCAGACTACTTGCTGTTTATTGTGCTGGGCACTTCATTTTGACTGACTCACCTGCCTCACCTTTGCTCCATCCTGTTTGTTTCTGTAGTACTTGGACGCCTGCAGTTCTTCTTTATGGACCAATTCCTGGCAGTAATTTGACTATAACTTTGTTATACCATGCTTTGAGGCGTTTTTGCTCTGTGGTTATTGGGACCTAACTTACCTCATCTCTCCTTTGACGGAGTTACTTTGCCCACAGTGGATTGCCCTGATTTGCTGTAGCTGTGGTTTTTACTTCAACGCTGCGCTTGCTTGGCTTTCTACTACCTTGTCATGATTAGTTGAGTGTTTTTGCCTGCTTTTTTTGTGCATTTTGCGTGTACCACTTTGCTGGCATATTTTAGTCCTTGTCCTATGGGAAGGCTTAACTCCATGGCACATATGCCCCGCTCTAACAAGCCGGCCATTATTAAAAACTCTAAAGTTTTTTCTGCATTTTCCAAGATAGAGGAATCCCCTACCTCTTCTGGCTCTGAAATTACAATGGACTCACCTCACCCTCCACCAGGGAAAACCACCATTAAGAGACTAAAGAAGGACCCTCCCATGCTCCTTACGCAGCCCTCACCCATCTCTATGGAGCTGTTATTAGATTAAATTAGGTCATTTCGTCCTTTTCTGGAGAAGATTAGATCTCTCCGTCCTTTCATGGAAGATACTAATGTTAAGCTTCAAAATCTATCGGATACTTGGTCACAAATGGAAGCTAGGGTGGTCTCTGTTGAACACTCTGTGGAATCCTTTCAAGAAACTTGTTCCACAGTACCCCACTTGAACTCTCAGATGTCTGTTCTTCAACGACAGGTGGAGGAGTTATAAAATAGGAATAGGCGGAATAACCTCCGCATTTATGATCTGGCGGAAGATCTTGAGGGGTCGGACTCACTCACCTTCTTTAAATCGTTCCTTCCCAAGCTGTTACGTTTTCCAGAGGGCACTACTCTTAACATTCAGCGGGCTCATCGACTGGGACGTCCATCTACTTCAGCATCTCCCTCACAGAGGCCTAGAGGGGTCATCCTCTATTTTCTGGAAAACACTGACCTCCTGAAAGTACTGTCTGCGGCCAAATCCAATCCAAAATTAGCATGGTCTGGCTCTCCTTTGTTTTTTGCCCAGGATTACGCAAAAGCTACTGCTAATCGATGAAAAGCATTTTTGGCTTTGAGGGAGGACCTGCGTGCGATGGGAGCGAGATATGGCTTGTATCATCCTTGTTTGTTCAAGGTCACCTATAACAACAACACTACCACGTATGAAGATCCAGTGCGCCTGCGGAGTTTCATCAATGCTAATAAGACTTCTGCCATGCACTCTTCTGGTCCTTCATCATCCGCTCCCGGATGAATAGTGATTTTGCTGATTTACTTACTGTTATTGTATTCTGATTGCTTCGTTTCTTAGAGGTTTTATTCCAATTTTGTTGATGCAATCTGCCTCTTTCTTTATGCCATTTTCTTCCATGTTCGTTTAAGATTCAGTTTCTTGGTCGTTATTCTTGCTTGTTACGTGGTGATGTTACCTATGGTTGTTTGTGTCACCGGTTTGACTTTCCTTTTTACTCTAATTCTTGTTTCTCCTTTTTGCTCCCACATGAACCCTTCCTTGTTCGCTGATGTCTCCCTGGTTCCTTACCTAGCTGCCCTCGGATGTGTTCCCTCACCCGTGTGGCTCCATCCCCCCTTCATTCATTCTCATTTTCTCCTTATGTAGGTATGTTTCTTTTTTGTTTCCTTCCCTGTTTTTCCCTCCCTTACCTCATGATGTTTTGCATCTTCCTTTCTTTGTTTCTTTTACCTTCCTTATCCTCGGTTTCAATCCTTGCCTTTATCCGATTTGCTCTGCCTGTTGACGTTGCTTTTTTAACCTATTGCCTCTTTTTTCTTCTCCTCCTATTCTGTTTCCACTATTTTTTGCTCGTCCTCCCATGTCTTAGCTTCCTTGTTTGTGCGAAAGTCACAACCTCTTTTTTTTCAGGTTGTAGCTCTCTTTGTTTTCTCTCTCCTCTTCCTCTGATCTACCTGAACTTCTCTCTCGTCTTTACTTTGCTCTCTCTTTTTGTACATTCTTTTGATCTCACCAATTTTCTCTCTCTCTTTCCTTTCTTCATCTTTATTCTATCTCTCTTTCCTTTTTCGGCTTCCTTCTTCCTGGGTTTTTATCTTACTTTTGAATACGTTGTATTTTATAGCTTATTTTTTATAACATGTCTTTGCATTTGTTGCGAACTCCTTACATTACTGTACATGTTATGTCCTTGAATATAATTTCCTGGACTGTCAAGGGTATCAATTCCCCAATTAAGCGTCAACGCATTTTATCTCACTTAGCCAAAGTGAATGTTGATATTGCGTTTCTTTAGGAAACTCACCTTTCTGACATAGAATCTGCTAAGCTTAAACGAGGTTGGGTGGGTGAAGTTTTTTATTCACAAGGTGATGGTAAACGCATTGGTGTTGCAATTCTCTGTCGCAGGTCTCTCCCTTTTACAGTCATTTCCCAAGAATCTGATACTAATGACAGATGGACACATGTCAGACTATCGCTTAGAGGTGTTCCAATCTCTCTCCTTAATGTTTATGGCCCCACTAATGGTGAACCCCTTTTTTGGGCTGAGTTTTCTCCGCGCATCACACAATTCATGGATGATAATTTCATCCTTGCGGGGGATTGTAATCAACCTCTTGATCCGTTTATAGATAGGAAATCTGATGCCACCTATGTCCCCACTAAATCGCACACACTTTTTACCCAAGCTATATCCCAACATAAGCTTGTAGACTCTTGGCGAATTTGCAACCCGACTGTGCAGGAGTATACCTTTTACTCACCGTATCATCGTTCAGAATCACGGATTGACTATATTTTTGTTTCCCATGATCTTGCTCAAACACTTAATACAGCGGAAATTGGTCCGATTTTGCTCTCGGATCATTCCCCTGTTATAGTCAGCCTTGATGTACTTCCTAAAGTTGACGGGCCCAGGAGATGGCGTTTTAATTATACCCTCCTCTCGGATCCCAAATGTTCCGCTTCCTTCACCGCCTTCTTTGATGAATTTTTTCTGTTTAACGATGTTCCGCCCATTTCAAAACACACTGTTTGGGATGCTTTCAAAGCAGCAGCACACGACTTTATTATTAATTATGTCACAAAGAAACGCAGGACTGCTCGCCAATTCACTAAAACCCTCCTCCTTGACATTAAGCGATTGGAACACGCCTATTTCACCTCACATTCCAAAGATAGTCTGACAACCCTGGTCGTTGCCAAGCTTAAATTTAATGAAAAGTCTACTGAAGATGCCTCCTTGTATTTACTTAAGTCAAGTGCTATGTTCTATGGTGGTAGGAAGAAAGCTGGGAAAATCCTTGCCAATTACCTGAAGGTCAAGCATAACAAGATGACTATTGAATCTGTTTACGACACCAATGCACACTTACAGCACAAAGATGCCGACATTCTTGCTACATTCTCCTGCTTCTACGAGACCATATACACCTCTGACACCCAACCTTCTCCTCATTCTCTTACACATTTCTTCTCAACTATTCAAACACCTGCACATTTGCCTCCTGATCTATCCTCTTTGGAGACTGACATTTCACAGAAAGAGCTGCTCATCGCGCTCCAACGTCTTAAACTTAACAAAGCTCCTGGTCCAGATGGTTTTACCGTTGAGTTTTACCTTCATTTCTCCAAATTATTGATTCTGAAGCTGAATTCCCTTCTCCATTCCTTTGCTGAATTAGGTGCCTCCTCAGGGTCCTTTTCAGATGCACACATTTGTTTAATACCCAAACCCAGAAAAGATGTGCAATATTGCAAGAACTACAGACCCATATCCCTTGTCAATATTGACTATAAAATCTTCGCCAATTCATTGGCGTTAAGGTTGGATCATTTGCTTCCTGACCTCTTAGGAGAAGAACAATCCGGCTTTGTTAAAGGTCGTTACATCACTGACAACACTAGGCTTTTATTTAACATACTGTCAAAATCATCTCACCTCCAGCATTCCCTCGCGGCGATTGCCCTAGATGCCGAGAAGGCTTTCGATAGGGTTGAATGGCCTTACCTCTTCCATACTCTCGGATGGTTCGGGTTTGGCCGTAAATTTATTTCCCTAATCTCATTGTTGTATTCTCACCCACCGGCTGCAGTTTATGCTAATGGTCAAATCTCCCCCTACTTTGATCTTGGCAGAGGAGTTCGCCAAGGATGCCCCCTCTCACCTTTTCTTTTTAATCTTGCTTTAGAACCTTTCTTTCCAGACTGCGCCAGAACCCTGACATTCATGGCTTTCAGACCGCGGAATCCTCCATTAAACTTGCTGCCTACGCAGATGATATTTTACTCTTCATCTCAAATCCCACGGTCTCCATTCCTGCTTTCTTGGAGGAAGTACGGCATTATTATTCAATCTCTGGTTATAGGCTCAATAATGATAAGTGTGAGATCCTTCCTCTGACAAAATTCACCTTTAAACTTGACTTCAGCGCCTCCAATTTTACCTGGAGCCCTTCCCACAATAAGTATTTGGGACTGCACATCACCCCTTCCATCCCTGACACTGTTTCCCTCTGCCTTACTACGTGCACTCTGAAAATATCCGACCTCACAGCCAGGTGGCATCCTCTTTATCTATCTTGGTTGGGTCGTTTGGACACCATTAAGATGATGTTATACCCATTGTTCTGTACACACTCTTCAATATCCCTGTCTCCATTCCAGCCAAATTTTTAAAGAAAATTAATTCAGTCCTGTCCTCCTTTTTATGGCATAACAAAAACCCAGAATGTCCCTTCCTAGGCTCATTTGCCCCGCTTCTGAAGGAGGAGTTAATTTTCCGGACTTCCCGGCTTACCATAAGGCTTTTTTGTTGCGTCAAGCTTCCTTTTGGTTACAGGACCCTGATTCCCCCTGCCCTCTGTGGACCAAGGTTGAGCACCTCTTCCTCTCCCCTTTCTCCTTTGCTGAATATATCTCTTTCTCACGCAAACCCTCCTCGATTCCTACACCCATTCATAAATTCACTGTCAAACTCCTCTTATCCACTAACCCTCCTCCCCCTACGAATATTGACGATTTCCTCTCATCTCCTATTTAGCATAATAAATACCTTGGCGATCCAAGGGACTGCTCTGGATATCACAGCTCTTCTCACATTCCACCTTTATACCTTTCCATACCCTATGTTCCACCTTTGATTTGCCCTCCTCCTTTGCTCCCAAATACCTTCTCCTCAAAGCAGCGGTTATGGAGGTTTTTGCGAGACTCTTGCAGGTGACCACTTCTCCTATTTCACCTGACCTTACTCTCCAACTGCATTCTATCCTGCAAGCTCTTCCTAAAGCTTCTGTTATTTACAAACATCTTCATGCACATACACTCCCTAGACCCAAGTCCAAGGTGGAGGAGCATTGGGAAAATTATCTTTCTACATCATGGCCAGTATCTCTATGGGATAAGATTTGGACAAAAGTCCGTAAAACTTCTAGGGCGGCGTCTTTGACGCAATCTATATCTTTTATATATAACCGATTACTTCAGACTCCTTCTACCCTCCACAAGCGATTCCCTGCCACCCCAGATATATGTTGGTCTTGCTCCTTACCCAACGCCACTCTGTTTCATATGTTGTTCTTTTGCAAGAATGTACATGCCTTTTGGTTACAGGTTTGGGCACAAATTAATGTTATCTTTCACACTTGTATTCCCTTCTCTCCCACCCATATCTTTTTGGGAAGTCTTTCTCCTTGTTGGGACGAGACTGATCTTTATGTTCGTATTGTTGATTTACTACTGGCTTTTGCGTTTCAACAAATTACTATTATTGGAAGTCTTCCTCTACCATTACTTTCCAAGCATGGTGGTATAATGTTTGTCACAATCATAGGCTTGATACTGCTTTTGTTTTTCCTGCCCAGATGGCAGCTATAGTGCAGATTTATGGCTTCCTGTTACGATGTATTTGGATAATTGTACAACGCGTTCCTTCTGTCAGCGACCTGCTCAGCAAGAGGTTTCCAAACCCCCTGATGCCCTTTTTCATTCCACTTTCTTTGTTACCATAATTTCCTGCATAACCTCATTTGCATTTACTTTTATTGTATAATTATTGTACCCCTTCTTTTTTTTTTTGCCCATGATAAGTTTATTGTCATTCCTTCATCTCCATAATGTATACTGATTTTTCTCCTTATGCTTTCCCTTCCCTTCCCCCCTCCCGTTTTTCCCCCATAATTCTTTTACTGTATTTTGTATTCATACCTTATATTCTGTTTAATAAACTTTTATTGAACTAAAAAAAAAAAGAATGAAAATATAACTATGCAAAAGATGTATTAAACTGATTTCTATCATTTAGCAATAGAGAGGGTAAAGAGAAGGAACATAAAATACGATAAAAATATTTAAGCATTTAACAAAAGGGAAGGGAAAAAGGAACATGTCAAACTTTATCAATAGGAAGAGTAAAGAGATGGAACATAATATGCAAGCACTATTATCCAATATGTAACATTTAGGGAGGGGAAGAGAAGGAAACAAATTAATGACAAACCCACATAAATTTATATTTACGTAGGAATGGGGTGAAGAACTAACCCTTGCCACAGGTCAGTTTGAAGGACAGAACCCCGAAGGTTGCAGACACCAGTAGGCTAGCAGGTGAGGATCAGAATCAGGACAGGTAAAAGCAGATTTGGATCAGGAAAGGACCACCAAAGGTTAAGTCCGGCACCCACAGTTCAGTTGCAACGCCTGCGCTACTCCCTCTCTGCAGCTAACAGTCAAAACCCCGATTGGGTTATCGATTTCACCGACAAAGTGCTTCACCTGCACCTCAGCTTCACGGACCCCGATTGGGTCAGCAAATCTTCTGACAGAGTGCTTCGCAGCACTTCTGCTCTCGATCACCTTTTGAGTGCGTTGGGTCAGTGACAGGTCAGCTATTCGGACAAGTCGGACAATTTCTCTAGCTAAACCTACGCTAGTTATACTATTTTTCAGGTCAGTGTACCACCTCCAATGTTGCAAGTGTAAGGATCCCCAATTTTGATTGAACAGAAAGATGAGGAGAGGTCATCACACCGTACCAAAATGACACTTTTCTCTTGAATATTCTAATAACGTTCCCGCCATCATTTTATTTTTCTCACGTATGTTTTATTCCACCCGGCAGTGAAAGTATCAATAATGATTACAATGTAGTCTCTATTTCAGTTCAGTTTCCTTCACAGAGGTGAGAAGTTGACTTTCCCATGAACATCTTCTAGCAAGTCGTGCCTTGGCCGAGATTCAATGACAAATGACATAGCTCCTTCTGGAGTTTTGACATGCGCAGTTTGGCTTTTCAAGATGGAGTAATAGAATCTCTCGGGCCCAAAGATTACAATATATAAAAAGTTGATAAGAAATAATATTAGAACGCAGAATAAGTGAATACACTGTATACCACTCATCTCTATTTTATTCTCATTATTTTATTTTCAACTATTGCGTTAAAGTTAAGCAGAACAAACAGCTTAGCAAAAGCAGCAGTGCAAGCTTCATGCATGCTGTAACACAGAGCAGCCATCTTAGTTCTAGTGCGCAGAAGCTAAAGGTTCCCTCCAAATCAAAGAGTACGCCATGTCACGTGAGTATGACAGACACATGCGGAGTAGAAATCTCGCGTAGAAGCAGCCATTTTATTTGCAAGCGGATTACAGTTAGTAAAAGCACTTATGCAAGCTTCCCTCGTATGGAATGTAATGCTGTGTTAGTAATACGAACATGTTGATTAATTCATTATTGTTATGTTGAGAGGGTTGAGTACAAGCAAGTCGCGTTACATGCAAATCCTTGCTCCATCAATCCGCTCTTCGATAATTTTTGATATCATCACCAATTAATAAAACAGATGCCAACTTTTCACATTTCAGCCAATTCAATGTCTCCAATCTTTCTTCAGGGATTGTTCTCATTATTTAAATGAAAAGTTTTCATTTTCTTATAAATGTTGCCATTTAATTCTTCAAGCTCTATTCCATTGCAGTTTCTTTTCTTCCCTCTTCCATTCACTGTATATCTCTTTCTGTGTTTATGACATTTGCAACAAATTATTAACCCTAAAATTACTAGGCCTATTCCCACCATTGGCATCAGTATTCTACCTACAAAACTTTTCCCTATGTTAGAAATCCAGCTACCTATTGAGGAGAGACCATCAGTCAGTCCCTTCCATGCACTATCAACCTCCAGTGGTTTGAGCTCTTTTCCCATATGTGTAATATTTCTTACATACCCTTTAATTTTAACACTCTATTCAGGTATGTAAGCGCAACAATGTTGCGCTTTCAGCATTCTACAGACTCTGCCCTCTTTTGCTAATAATGTATCAAGAGCAAGTCGGTTTTGTAAAACCATTGATCTGATCGCAACCAATTCGGTATTGACCATCAAGAACCCTCCAGCAGTGTCAGTTGATAACTGATCCACTACTGTTGATAATTTGCAAATTCTGTGTGTATTCAGAGCCACTCCATTGTAGGTATCAATGCACTAAATATTTCACCTACTATTTCTCCAAAACTAGCTCTTTTGCTACGTATTAATCCATTAGTTTCTTCATTACTTCCAGTGATTTTATTTACATGATATATCTATGGGAAGACTATTCCAAATTAACAGCTCCCATACCAGTGATCTGGCAATTTGTAATAAGCCTTGTTTCCGCATATAAAATACATTCCAGGAAACACGGGTTCAGTTCCACCCTTGAAACTCCAACCCCCAATTACCTTGTAATTGTGTTCACATTCACTGGAACCAATGAATATATTGTAATAATAACTAGTTCTTTCCCTATGGAGACAGGGTTTCCCTTTCTTTTTGAAATCCAGCAACATAGCAGCAGGAGCCTTGCCATTCGGGGTGGACCCTATATTTTCAGCCCATTTAGGAATTTTATGATTCTTGTCATTTGCTTTTCTTTGGAAACTCTCTCTTTTTTTTCTACCATATTCAAAAATATTTTCTCTTTTTCTTGTAATGAGCATGTTAAATTATTCTTGTGTGCTTCAGCTATATCTATTGTACCTATAGTTAGAAAGTATTCACCCATATAACGCGCTACATCACTTTTAGTATGCACAGGATTCAGGTTACTACGTACAGGAAGTTCGGAAAATATTAACCCTGGGCGAAGCACTACGCAACGCTCGCGTAGTTTGCGAAGTTTGCGCAACTTCGCACTATGCGAGCTGCACGTAGCACAGTGCGAACACGCGTAGCGTAGTGCAGCGGTCATCTTTTGCTTGTTCGCGGTCATCAACGTCATGTTCGCGACCGCGAGCAAGCAAAATGACATCCCGGCGAGACTCTCAACGCGGGGAGGTCAGGTTTCTCATTGCGAGTGGTCTTGCATGCTCGCGACCGCTCGTGATGAGAACCTACCAGTTTGCATTAAGAAAGCTGCCGCTCAAGTAAAAATCTACTCGAGCGGCAGAAAACTACAGCTCGCACTGTGCAACATGCAGTTTTCAATGATTGCACAGTGCCGGATGCTTGTTCCCACTGTGCAATCATTGAAAATGCATCTTGCACAGTGCGAACATGCTACTACGCAGCTCGCGTAGTGCTACGTGAAGTTCGCCTAGTGCGAAGTGCATTTCGCGTAGCTTCGCATATCGCTACTTCGCGAACTATGCCCACCCTTAGAAAATATCACATCTGAATTAGAATAGTAATACTGTAAAGGTCCTTTCTTATAGAATAAACTAGCTAAAACACTACATGAAATACCATATGTTAGAGATAAATGGTGGTAGGTAACACCTTGGGCTACTGAAGTGGGTAACTTCATACAAACATAGCAATCTTCTATTTGCATAGCTTCTACGTAGTGCACTAATAGGTTTGCAAATACATTTAGGTGAGTGCTGTCTTTAATCCAAGTATAATGTAGTCCTTCCTCATCTGATGCTTCTAAATCTAACTTCTGTTGTTTAATGCTATGTGCCTTTTCTTGTGTATCTATTCTTCTAGGTGTATTTGTCGTTTGTAGTTCATTAGTATAATTCTTCATGTCTCTACCAATTATGTAAGGATTAGCTATTGTCAGTCCTAACCATACTATGAGTACTATTGCTATACTACATGTGCATATTCTACAGCATGTTTTTAAGCGGCTTCTTTTCGGTCTTCATTAACATTACGATCAGCCATTTCTGACTAAGGAGATTTAACCCCTCTTTGTAGCTTTTACACAGTCCTTTACTTTGTGAGTTTTCAAGTGGGTCTCACTTCTCCGTCAGTCTGATCAGCAATTAATTTGTCATCACTTTCATCACTTATTTTTAAGTTTTCAAAATCTTCAAGTACAATATAGGTCCATTCAGGGCCTTTAATATTTAGCCTTTTCAGTCGTGGTCTTCTCCTTCTTGGTTGTATTACAGACTGTTCAGTTTGACTTGTTATCTCATTTACTTGCTCAGGTTC
The DNA here is from genome assembly GCF_964261635.1 of Lissotriton helveticus. Classification (NCBI taxonomy): domain Eukaryota; kingdom Metazoa; phylum Chordata; class Amphibia; order Caudata; family Salamandridae; genus Lissotriton; species Lissotriton helveticus. Next base: position 886,087,394 of record NC_136068.1, on the reverse strand, counting down.
TTCATTTATGGTCTTTAAACGAAATTTCAGTCTTTTGACAAACCTAGGCCATTTATCTACTTTTCTGAGTCTTTTAGCTGGTACTGTGCTCTGGCCTTCTTCCAATGCTCTTTTATTTTCATTCAGTTGTGGCACATCTATTTCAATGCTGTCTTCTGTGTCCCTCTCTATCTGACTAGGTCCAGGTCTTATTACAGTTTCTTCTGCCTGGTTACTAATCTGGCCTTGTTTAGGTATTTGCTGAATTTGACTTTGACTTAGTTTTGATTCACCTTCTTCTCCCTGAACACCTTTTTCTACACCTGTCTGGTCCTGCTCGGGCTCTTCGAACTCTTGATTTTCTTCCGCCTGATCTTTCGCCCTAATACCTGTCTGTCCCTCCTTAGACTCTGGAATTCTTGGTGGGGTGTCGATTATCTGAGTTTACCGATCTATCCCTATCTGATTCTCCTCAGAATCACTTTTTAACTTGTATTTCTATGATCTGAGTACCTTCTTCTATTCCTCTCTCGTCCTCACTATCACTCTGACTGTCTAAATTAGTTTGAATTCTGGTTCTCATATATTCTGCAGGTATCTCAACTACTGGAATCCAATCATCTTGGCTGGTGCTTGTTTGTTCTTCTTCAGGTACTTCAGGATCGACATCTCGAGACCCCTCAGCTGTACAATCTTCAGCTTCAGTTTCTTCAGGTTCAGTCACTCTTTTTGTGTGACTTGCATGGATCCAGTGTGGAACTCCTTCGCACTTTACATCTGTGGTGGTAACCAAAATCACTTGACGTGGTTTTCCCCACCTCTGTGCAAGGCAAGATTTTCGAGTGTGTTTCTTTAGCACTACCCAATCACCTGGGTTCAGGTCATGTGCTGGAGTGGCTTGTCTGGCGACAGCGTCATTCCCAACTTGGTGAGCGATAGAACGCACTTGGTCAGCCAGTTCTTTGCAGTACTCCAGGACCAAATCATCAGATATATTTATCAGCTTGTGTCCTGGCACCCATGCTTGACTCATTGCTCTTTCCATTAGTATTTCATGAGGACTCAAGCCTGTGTTCTGATCTGGAATACTTCTGAGCCCCATCAGCACAAAAGGCAAAGCATCTGGCCACTCTAATCCGGTATACTCATACATCTTTCCCAATCTTGACTTGATTGTGCCATTCAGTTGTTCTATCACTCCAGAAGCCTCTGGGCGATATGCACAGTGCAGTTTTTGTTTGACATTGAATGCTTCACAGATTAGACCAATTATTTCATTATTAAAATGGCAGCCTCGATCTGATTCAATGGTTCCTGGAAAACCGAAACGTGGTATCAGTTCTCTGAGTAAGAGTTTGGCTACAGTGATGCTATCATTCCTACGTGTAGGGTAAGCTTCTACCCATTTTGAAAACAGGCAGACAATGAGAAGAATGTATTTTAGTCCTCGACAAGGGGGTAACTGAATGAAATCAATCTGTAATCGTATGAAGGGACCCTCTGCCTTTCCAATCTTTCCTGGTAGCACTTCAGTTTTCTTTCCAGGATTCATCTGTTGGCAAATTAAACATCTTTGGCAAAGTGCTTCTGCTATGTTCCTGAATCTCGCATTGAACCAACTCTGTCTGAACAACCTAATCATAGCATCTCTTCCCAAGTGGGATTCTCCGTGGAACATCCTAGCCATAGGAGCAAGCATACAGTCAGGTAACACAGGCCTACCATCAAGGTAAACAATAACACCATCTTCAACCATTCTCTGACAACCTATCTTTCTCCATTCTTCCTTTTCTTTTGGTTCTGCTTCATTTTACAAGACTCTCACTTCTTCCCACATTCTCACACCTTCAAGCAACATACGTTGGCAGCTGTTTTCACCTGTTTCAATTTTCTTGTTTACAGCCATTTTAAATTTGGCACAATGTTGGCCTAACTAGTCAGCATATTGGTTACCAGCTGTCACTTTGTCATTATCAGATTTGTGAGCAGCACACTTGACCACAGCCACTTCTTTTGGCAGTTGGATTGCTTCGAGTAAATCTTTTACATAATGACCATTTTTGATTGGAGTACCTGAAGAAGTCAGAAACTCCCTTTGCATCCATAATTGGCCATAGTCATGCAGAACACCGTAACCATATTGGCTATCAGTGTATATGGTTACTTTCCAATTTTTCCCAAATTTGCAAGCTTTTGTAAATGCAATCAATTCGGCTATTTGTGCAGACTTGACACCAGGTAAATAGGATATTTCAATTGGACTCCCCAAAGTACACACTGCGTAGGCAGCACTCAAACCACCTCCTTCCTCATGTCTCATGCATGAGCCATATGCAAATAGCTCATATTCAGAATCAATTAGTGGTTCTTCTCTTATGTCAGGACGTGGTTTTGTACTGTATTCAGTCAAGTCGATACAATCATGTTCGATTTCTTCTTTTACTTCTACAAAATGTGAATTAGGTAGCAATGTTGCTGGGTTCAAAATATTACACCTGGCAATGGTTACATTTCCTGCACCTACAAGAATACGCATGTACTTAGTCAGCCGACTAGGAGTGAGGTACTGAGTTTTTTTTCTGGTCAGCAACATCACGACTGCATGTGGAACATACACTGTTACAGGATGTCCCATAATGATTGACTCACTTTGCTCAAGACTCATGCAAGTTGCAGCTACCGCTTTCAGGCATCCCGGTAATGCAGATGCTACTGGGTCTAATGTGGAAGAAAAATATGCCACAGGACGTCTCATTAGACCATGAGTTTGAGTCAAAACTAAAATTGCACAATTATCTCCTGTGTCACAGAAAAGTGCAAAGTCTTTTGAATAGTCATGCATCCCTAGTGCTGGAGCTTTACACAGACACTCTCGTAATTTCAGAAAAAGCTTTTATCATCCCATTCTACTGGGTCTTTTGCTCTTTTCTTTGTCATCTATATCAGTGGTCTTGCTAGGACTGCAAATCCCACAATCCATTGCCTGCAGTAACCTACTACTCCAAGTAACATTCTGATCTCTTTCTGAGTTTGCGGTAAATTCATGTTTCTGATTATCCTGATTCTTTCTGAGGTAACCCTTCTGACACCTCTTTCTATCTGGTGCCCCAGATATTCCACCGATGTGGTACAAAACTGTAGTTTTTCAGGTGACACTTCATGCCCCACTTCACCTAAGTGGTTCAGTAAAGCAATGGTATCAACAACACAGTCATTTCAATTTTTAGACGCCACCAATAGGTCGTCTATATACTGAACTAAGACTGACTGTCCTGGCAGTACCAAAGATTCAAGGCATTTTTTCAGAATCTGATTAAAGATTGATGGACTTTCTGTATACCCCTGATGAACTCGATTCCAGACGTATACATGACTGTCGAATTCAAAGGAGAAAATAAATTTGCTACTTGGGTGTAATGGAATCGAGAAAAAGGCGTGACAGAAGTCAATTACGGTAAACCATCCAGCCTTCCATGGTATCTAATACAGAATCACTGCAGTATTTGGCACAACTGGACAGCATGGGACAACAATCTTATTAATTTTCCTGAGGTCTTGTATGACCCTATACTTGCCACTCGGCTTCTTTATTACAATTAGGGAAAATTACAGGGACTGCTCATTATTTCTTGTAAAATGCCTGTTTGAACCAATCGTTTCATTTCTGCTGCAACACCTGCTTTTATTTCTGGGCTCATTTGTACTGTTGAGTATTTGGGTAAACTGCACCTTCCTTCACTGTGGCTCAATGGTTAGAGCGGCAGACCCTGATGCAGAGTTCTAGCCTGGGACCAGGGTTCAATTCCCCGCCTCGGCGGGTCTTGGGCTCAAAAATTCCACGGACCTTATAATTCTCGCCTCGGTGCCTATTCCAATCATGGAGTCCCACTCTGCAACTCTGGGCAATAGCTTGCTTAATCTCCACAACGGCCCCCACAACGCTAAGGATGCCTGGCCTCCACCTTGGGGGTGCCCAGGAGTGGACACCTCACAGGGAAAGCCAGGATGGGTTCCACAGCGGTATTCGTACAAGCGCCTTGAGACCCTTGCGGGTGAGTAGTGTGCTATACAAGTATCAATTTACATTTTACTTCACTGTCTCTTTTATTGGATCAACATTTGCCATTAATCCTACATCTTTTCCAGTCAAATCCCACACTTTAGGATCTACAGTTTGTCGGAATTCTTCTGGTAAGTCATCTATAGTCAACTTTTTATTTTCAGTTTCCTGTTTTGCTAACATTAATTTATAAACTCCATCTTCGTCTGGGGTTTGGATTTCAACACCACTTCATTTTGCACAACAAGTCTCAGCCTAACAGATTTACTGGACTTGAATCACATACAACAAATCTATGCATTTTTTTTTTAAATTGCCTATCCTAACTTCCATTGGTTCTGTAACTGGGATACTAATTTGTTTATTAGCAACGCCCACTAGTTGGATCTCTTCTCCCGAGAGGGGTAGGTTTGGTACGTTTGCTGTTCTTACAGTAGAACGGGTAGCACCAGTGTCCAACAGAAAGGTGACATAATTTTCTTCAACCTTTCCTTCAATGTATGGGCCTGACTGATCTCCCGGCAAGGAGGCGCCAAGTACACACTCCTTGTCCTCCCCTCTCAGGCACCGTCAGTAGGTGTCCTCACTGAAAAACGTATCACTCTAAAGAAATTGTGATGTCGCTGTGTCTCTCTTTTCACTTCCCTCCCAATTTGTGGTGTCTACACTCTGTTGTGCTTTGCTCCTGTAATTTGGCATAGGTGCTAGGGGTAACTGGTTTTGTATTACCTTCTGCTGCGGCTTCCGTGGCACCTCATTTTGCGTCTCTGGATTCAAATCATTAGTTTGCATATTACCATTTTGCACAGCCTTACACTCGTTTTTCCCGTGCCCCAACTTGCCACACCTGTGACAGTGACACTTCCTTTTCTCTTCTTCCCTATTGAATTTTCCCCTTGGCTTACCCCCATTTCCATCACTTTGATCCTGAGTATTGTTCATTTTACTGAACTGAAGTTCTTGTTGCTCTGCTAATTTTACTGGTGCCCACATTACCTTTTCTTTTAGCTCTTTTAGTTTATTGTCAAGTTTGTCCTCACAATACCTTGCGTATTTAAGGATTTCATCGATCGGTTTGGCCTGCCAAGAAATCTTATGGTCCTTTATCCATTGTGAGATTTCTGGTCTTAATCCTGTCACAAACCGATAGATAAAATGCGTCATATCCTTCATATCTATGTTATCCAATCCACTGTACTGTTTAAAAACCTGTAATAAACGTTCATAATATGCATGTACGATTCATCTTTATTCTGAGTGGTTCTATCTATTCTGGTCCAATCGGTTTCCTTAGCAGGCACCTTTCCCTTAAGGTAGAGTATGACCTGGTTATACTTTTTCATTACCTCCTCAGAGGGTGCTCCTGTCTTTGGGTCTCTAGGGTACTCTTCACTAGGCCAATCAATAGCTATTTTGCATTCTGTCCACAGATCTACGGGTACAACAATGTCAAATAATCCATCTAAGTCTTTCAATAGACATTTTGAATCCTTTACAAATCTCTCAAATTGTCTGTACCATTCTACAGGTTTTTCTCGAAGTTTCGGGAAATCATTCGTAAATGACAAAATATCCTGTCAAGACCATGGGACATGTACATAACCTCCACCTGGTACTTCTCTCATGGGACACAACCTTCCACCTTTTCTGTTTCTTTTAAAACATATTCAGATGCAACTTTTGTTCGAGCATCTTCCTTTTTCTTTGCACATCTAGTTCTCCATTTTCTATATTACCCCATTTTTGCAATACGATCAAAAGCTCCCTAATTTGTACTTTTCTTCCTGACACATTCATGTTTTCGAAATCTTTGTCATAAAATTCAGCTCGATATGGTTTCTGTAACACTTTAGACTTGCCAATGTCAATTCCCATACTAGCAGCCATATCTGTCAGTTTTTCGTGCACCACTCTGGTATTTCTAGAAATGCTTTTACATATGAATAGTAATTCATTTTCACTAAGTGTATTTAACCTGTCCACTCCCACATTCCCAGCCATCACTTCCTCTAATTCGATTCTTAATTTATATATATCCAATACTTTTGGCTGTGACTTGGGTTTTTCTATTTCTCGTGACCATCTCTCTATTTCTTCTGGTGTTACTACTGTGGCACTTCTTGTACCTCAGGATGTCTCAATCTACACCTCCCTAGAATTTATAGTAGTTTTCCTAACCGAGTCACTCACTGGTTCCCTTATTGGTAAGTCCATCAGAGAAATCACTGATTCACAGTCACTTGCTTGATCATCGATTATTAAAAGTTATTTTCTTGGCTAAACTACAGGTGTAGTCATAACAGTTGTTTTAGGACTAGCTTGCTTATCTCCGTACAAAGGAACAACTGGGTCAATAGTTACCGGAATTGTTAGGGCTTCAGCACTTGTGTTTAATTGAGAAATTTTCTGAATTAACTCACTCCTTGTTTATTTAATGCTTCTCTTTCCCTGTCTTGGAGTACTTTTTCTAATGAAGTCTCATGTACCACTTGAGGAATCAAAGGTGGTTTGAGAATCGGAGCACTAGGATTACTCGTGCTTGGCTCATCATTATACGGTGGAGGATTTTACATTAACAAATCCTCCAAATAATCATCTTCTGGGTTATCATTAATCATTAGATTTCTTGTTTTTTTTGTGCTTTTACTTCCTGATGGTTTTTCTTGTGTGAACACAGGATACAACCCGTCTATCATCATGGACTGTCTCCATTGTTTCATTTGTTTGTCTCTAGTTTCTCGTGGAAACTTAGGGTAAAACTTACTTAACCCTTTGTCACTTCTGGGTCTGTCTCGTTCAAGAGCTTCAATCTCCCATTCTTCTAATGCCTCATATTGTGTAAGTCTAGGTCTGGGATTTCAGTCATTCATACGTGTCCTCAAATTAAATAGAACTCTGCCATTGAAAGTACAATTTTCTGGAAATACCAAAACTCCGTCATCTTTAGTGTATTCCACCCAATTCTCTAACCATGCACAAGTGTGGTAGCCCCTGTCAAACATCATATATGATGCGGGCATATTTGGTGGTGGAATAATTATTCCTTCTCTGGTTTCAATCGGTTTATCTTTCCTAAAGACATTTTTAACTCTCTTTACGAATTACATTTTTCTTTCACCCCCATACATTATGTAAGGTCTGCCCCTTATCATCTGTTCTCTAGCAAACCCTAAGTATCTTCTATCAGGTCGGGTTTCTGTATTTCCTGTATTTAAATACAACATATACTTTAGAAATTTAAACCTGAACGATAACGCTCAATTTGTTTACAAATATGCTTCAAATACCAGTGTGTCTGTTATTTTCCTGTGACCAATCAAAATTTTGAATTAAAATAAATCCAGCCAATAATTGTGCGGTTTCTCTCATGAGACTGGGTCTCACGCTCCTGTACTCACCCCTCCTATACCATTATTACCTCAGCTACACACCCGCTGTCTCAACCAATACCAGCACGGCTCTGAGTGACATCAACGCAGCTCCACAACTGACTCCCTCCTTTGCAAGGTAATACGAAAACTTAATTTCTTTTGTTTTAAAGTGCATATTTTATTAATTAACAACGTAAAAACATTTGCCACTGTACCTGACTGACTAAATCAAAGGAAAAATATATTTCACTGCGAGTAAATCCCTTCTGTCTACCCTTCACACAAGCATTGGAGAACCTGCTACTTCTTTAAACTTATCCCTTACTGGAATATACTAAGACCCAAGTTTCACCAGCGAACCCCTTTGCTATCACTCAAGCTTCGACGAACCTGCTACTCCTTCCGTGTGACCCTTTCTAGGCGATATCACACCAAAAGTTTCCCTAGCGAACTCTTTGCTATCATTTATTCATACATTCATACAGAAAAATCCCTAAATAGTGCTTCCGGTTCTACCTAACCATGCACTAATTTCATACAGGTAAGTAACCTCACTGCAGTGTGGCTTCCATTTACCACCCGCTATTCTGCCCCCGGGGAATCCAAACAAAACATATAACAGGTACGAACAATTTTGGTTAATACATAAAATCAATACAATCAATAATATATTTCAGATATGTAACAATATTTTTCTTAACCAACTAACTAACTACCTACCTATCTTATCTAAACCCTAATCATCATTCTGCTACCAAAAGAATATACTGATAGAGCGCGCAGGTCACCCGACTAGTCTTTTATCAATATTCGCCTGGGCCCATAATCAATAATAACTCACAAATTATACAGGTAACCTTCGTTCTACTACCAGTGTATTTTTTAACATTTAGGACTTTTGACCTATCTATACCATGACTTACCAATCCACGTCACCTGTACCTAAAGTCCTAAGGGTTCAAGGGTGTTAGCATAATAGGATTAATAACATTTGCACTCATATAATAACCACAAACTCTGGAAGTTTTAAGTTTTTATCTAAGTTTCTTAAATGGTCATGATCCACAGATTAAACATGAATAGACTTTCAATAATGAAGATCAGAATCAAAATATAACTATGCAAAAGATGTATTAAACTGATTTCGGTCATTTAACAATAGGGCGGGTAAAGAGAAGGAACATAAAAAATGATCAAAACATTTAAGCATTTAACAAAAGGGAAGGGAAAAAGAAACATGTCAAACTTTATCAATAGGAAAGGTAAAGAGAAGGAACATAATATACAAGCACTATTATCCAATATGTAACATTTAGGAAGGGGAAGAGAAGGAAACAAATTAATGACGAACCCACATAAATTTATATTTACGTAGAAATGGTGTGAAGAACTAACCCTGGCCACAGGTCAGTTTGAAGGACAGAACCACGAAAGTTGCTGTCGCCAGTAGGCTAGCAGGTGCAGATCAGATTCAGGACAGGTAAAACCAGATTTGGATCAGAACAGGACCACCAAAGGTTAAGACTGGCACCCACAGTTCAGTTTTAACGCCTGCCCTACTCCCTCTCTGCAGCTATCAGTCAAAACCCCGATTGGGTTATCAATTTCACCGACAAAGTGATTCACCAGCACCTTCCCGGACCCCGATTGGGTCAGCAAATCACCTATTGAGTGCATTGGGTCAGTGACAGCTCCTCTATTCGGACAAGTCGGACAATTTATCTAGCTAAACCTACGCTAGTTATACTATTTTTCATGTCAGTGTACCACCCCCCAATGTTGCAAGTGTAAGGATCCCCAATTTTGATTGGACAGAAAGATGAGGAGAGGTCATCCCACCATACCAAAATTACACTTTTCTCTTGAATATTCTAATAACGTTCCTGCCCATCATTTTATTTTTCTCACGTATGTTTTATTCCATCCAGCAATGAATGTATAAATAATGATTACAATGTAGTTTATATTTCAGTTCAGTTTCCTTCATAGAGGTCAGAAGTTGACTTTCCCATGAACATCTTCTAGCAAGTCGTGCCTTGCCTGAGTTTCAATGGCAAATGACATAGCTCCTTCTGGAGTTTTTTTAAATGCTCAGTTTGGCTTTTCAAGATGGAGTAATAGAATCTCTCGGGCCTAAAAATTAGGACAAATGAAAAGTAGAAAAGAAACAATATTAGAACACAGAATAAGTGAATACACTGTATACCACTCATCTCTATTGTATTCCCATTATTTTATTTTTAACTATTGCATTAAAGTTAAGCAGAACGAACAGCTTAGCAAAAGCAGCAGTGCAAGCGTCATGCATGCTGTAACACAGAGCAGCCATCTTAGTTCTAGTGCGCAGAAGCGAAAGGTTCCCTCCAAAGCAAAGAGTACGTGATGTCACGTGAGTATGACAGACGCATGCGCAGTAGAAATCCTGCGTAGAAGCAGCCATTTTGTTTGCAAGCGGATTACAGTTAGTAAAAGCACATATGCAAGCTTCCCTCGTATGGAAAGTAATGCAGTGTTAGTAATACGAACATGTTGATTAATTCATTATTGTTATGTTGAGAGGGTTGAGTACAAGCAAGTCGCGTTACATGCGAATCCTTGCTCCATCAGTACTAGTGTTTTAGTTACGATTTGCTTATGATGTATATTTAAGGTGCTTTATTGCATGGTAGAGTCACTTGTTTCAATATGTGCTAAGCACTGTTCAAAGACACTCTTTTCCTGTAATCAAACGGTGTCTGAGAACTCAGAATACAGCGATCATTGAACCCGTAGGAGACAACGCTTTTATTGTCAGGAGAGCATTGTCTAATGCAAGAAAAGCAGTGCCACACCACACGTCGCTTCCTACTTTCAGCAATTTTGGGTGTGGCACTTCCATATAAGGCCACACCCAGGTTCCAGAATTTGCTTGGCCTTCCTCCCGCTTTCATGGATGGTTTTACCTACGCGATCTCTCACCTGAAATCCGGCGCAGCAAGTCTTCTGATGTCCGTCATCGGAGGAAATATCTTCACGACTTCGGGGTATATTTCTTCTTAATCCAATCAGCTTTATCTCCTGAAAAGACAAAAGAAAAAGAAATCTAAGTCATCTTATTTAATTTAAGGCGCCCATCGCAAGACAGTCCAATGTACTAATGCAAGGGGTTTCTTGAGAGACAATTTTTGGACAGTTTTTCTTTGTTCAGAAAAAGCCTACTATACCTATTGACTCCGTGTAAGCTACTTTTGAGGACAGCAACAAACCATTATGGTTAAAGTCTGTAAGGAAGAAGAAGCAAAGAGAAATCTGTTATTTGTTTTGTGCTTTTGTATTTTCTTTTCTTTTCTCTTAGTGATGATAATGATGGAAAATACTTGGAGCAACAACGAAATGTAAGTACCATTAGAAAGGTATCGCCCTAAAAATACAAAGTCTCTGTCATGGTATTATAAAAAGGATTAAGAGCGCTCAAGAGTAATTTGTAAAATAATTCCTTTTCAAAGACAAGAAGAGAGCAAAGCCTCGTCTCAGGGTGTTGGCACATAATCTCCCTCATATGACCCATCATAGGAGACAACTCAATCATCACAAGAAGTACTAGGACGCTTTTCACGTGTACTTGAGTTCGCAGGTAGGAACTCTCACATAGACTTATTATTAAAAAGCAAGAAGAAGTGAGATTGTGCTTATTTCAGTATTTGACTATTGTTTTTAAGTTAGTGTTATATTGTTGCCTCGCAGGTCGACAACAAGAACCCACCAACGTCAGGTATCCGGCCCTCCTCCCTAATTCCTAATATTTGGCTTGAGGTGATTCTATAACCCAGTGGTTAATAAGTAGGTTTAAGGGAAGTTATTCCATTGCATCTCTGCGAAACCAACAGTGCACAAAAAAGGTAAGAGTGTATTGTTACCCTGACACCAGCAGACCCCAGCAGCAGGGGGAAGGCAGGCCCAGTTGTCAGTCGAGGCAGGTCCAGTTGCACCAACTAAACTATGAAGTTGTAAGGAGGCGTCAGGAGCTTGGTGTGTACTTGTAGCTTACACAGGAGGTCAGCCAAGTGAACCTTACAGTCACTATGCATAGCCTGGAATCAAGGTATTAGCTCCAGCCTTCCTTCACAGAGAGCAGGGCAGTCCTTTATGCAGTAGGGCAGTCCTCTGGCAGCAGGGCAGTCCCTTTTCTGTAACTTCAAAAGGTCCAGGAGTGTTCTGATAAGGTGCTCAGGACATCCAATATTTACACTTGACATCAGCCTTTGCATGCGGGGAACTACCTGTCCTACCTCTACATCTGGTTTTGGAAAGGTCTTCCCCTTTACCTGTCAAAGATCCAAAATGTCTGGGGCTGAAAAAAGCAGAGTAGGCCTGGTGTCAGGTTACTTTGGGTGTGCAAGAGGCTAAGCCCTTTGAACTGTAAGTGGGGCTGAGTACAGCCCATCCTCAGTCATCCTGCTTGAATGGCCCATTCTGCCTACTCCTAAGCACCCTTGGTGTTACTGTAAGGAAGCAATGCACAAATGCCAACAGGAAAGCCATTCACTGACCCAGGACACTGACAGAAGACACAGATAGTGGGAAATGAAAATACCAGCTTTCTAAAATTGTTGTTTACAGAATTATAACATAACATGCAACTTCAACATTAAAGATAATTTAAAATTACAATTCATTTGAGTGTAACCAGCATATCTCTATCTTCTTCCAATGTAAAGTGATCACTTAACAAATGTAATAAGGTAACTCAGTGCTAGTCACTGGAAGAGATATGCCTTACAGCAGTGAAAAACAACTGTAATAATCTTTCAATGCCTGGACATGTAAAACCTAAGTATTCATGTCCTACTTTTTGAATAAAATATACCCACCCTGTGAGTATTAAAAAGGAACGTTTAGGCCAGACAAAAGATCTATTTTGCCAGTTCGAAATTAGGCAGTTTAAAACTGCACTACAAAATGCAGTGGCAGTCCTGAGACATGTTTTTAAAGTTTTACTTTAGTAGGTGGCACGATGAGTGCTGCAGGCTCACTAGTAGTGTTTAATTTACAGGCCCTGCGCATTGGTAGTTTGATTTACTAGGGATTTACAAATAAATTAAAGGTTCCAATTGGGCGTAGTCCAATCTAACCATGTTTGAAGGAGAGAGCGCAATCAATTTAGCACCGGTTAGCAGTGGTAAAGTGCACAGATTCCTAAAGCAAACAAAACCAAATTCATCAAACAGGAGGGATGAAGGCAAACAATTACGGGAATATTACACTAAGAATATGAGGTCTGAAATTGACTATAGTTATAATCTTCTTCAAGTGTTCGTCAACAATTACCAATAACGTTTCCTGAATGCAAATTATCAAGGCATATAACAATTAGGTTACAAATATGTTTAGGATGTAAAGTTCTAAATCTGCAAGCAATAGCATTTTTAATGCAGCAGCATAGTCATTAGTAATCTCTATATTAACATGGTTACGCTGTAAACATGGTAACTGTCCACCATAGCTACACACACACAGTTGTGCAGAAATGCCAGCAAGCATCAGCACATCTTGGGTTTGTGGGATTCTCCTCACCCCACGTTCTTGGAGCCAGCTTGTTGCCAATTGTAAAGAGAAAGCAGAATGCTACTAAGTTCCGTTTCCAAATAATTGCCAAGCAGAAGGAACTGCAGGAACTACACCCACTCATGAAATCTACCTCAGCAACCGACTACTAGCCTAATTCCACGAAAGAAAGAGGAATCTAGCGTTAGAGTACAACACATTACAATTATGCACATGCAAGCACGTCCACATACATTTCCCAACCCTACAGGAGGGAATATAGTGCTCGTCTGAAGCTCCACTATTATCGAATTCTGTTCCAGTCAGTATCTGTCTTCATCTGGTCAAGATCTTGCAAAAGAGAAATGTAAAAACCTTGGTATTTGCTTCAAGTAAATTCCCTCACGTCCCCTATTGCCCTAGTCTTGAAAGGTCAAGATTGTATTGAAAGTTAGAACAGATTATATTTGTGGTGTTGTGACTTTGAAAAATATGCAGAAATAATGTAATCATATGTAATGGGTACCTGGAAGTGTTTTGACGCATTTGCAGAGGTGAGAGCTCCACTTAAAACACCTAGGACCTCATTTATGAGGCCGTGCGTGTGTTTTGCGCTTCCGATGCGTCACTTTTTGTGACGCATCGGCGGCATAAAAAATGCGTCGTGTTGCGCACTATTTACAAAGTGACGCATCTAAGCAGATGCGTCACTTTGTAAACCCCTGCGCTACATTTTACCTGCGTCAGGTATAATGTATGCAGAGGGGGCGTTCACACGCAAAAAGCCTCGTAATAGTGACGCAGTGAAATCTATGAGATTTCACTGCGTCACTTTTAGGACGCTGGTGCGTCAAATTCTTGCGCCTGCCTCACAGCAGGCGTAAGACTGACGCAAGCCCTTTCCCATGGGGCCTTCCCCATGTGAAAGGACGCATTGCTGGAGTTGCGTCACTTTTGTGACACACCCCAGCAATGCGTGACTTTTGCGCTTACAGATACGTCAGAAATACTGACGTATCTGTAACTCCTTGTGACATGATGCGTCATATTATAAATATGACGCATCAATCATGTCGCAGGGAGAGCGCAGTGAAAAGTGACGCATCGCTGTTTTCACGCAGCGATGCGTAACTTTTCATAAATAAGGCCCCTAATTTTCCAGTCGGTGAATTATAACTTACACATATGAAATCCAAAGGCCTTTAAAAAATGTTTCTTTAGCAAAGTAATTCAACAAGGTTCATTGGGTAAAACATGCCTATAACTTTTCGATTCCAATCTCCTTTCACTAATGTTGATGCCTGGAAATATATAAATAATGAAGATGTACAAATATGACCAAGGTGAGATTGCAGGCAATCGCAATTTCTATGTGGCCAATAGTAAAATGCCCAGCCTTTTATCTATACACAAACGTTATCTTAAATATAAGGATATTTAGGAACGGATAAAACTTAGTAGGGCATATGGCAAGAGCAACGTGGTACATTATATTAGAGAAATGTCTCAGATAATCAGAGAAGCTTGGCGGATGAAACGTGATGCACTTAAAAGATAGCCTGGAGACTCGGGTACTTAAATATGGCTGCTTTGGAATAGCTGTGTGGTTGTTAGCAAAATAAATATTGTAGGCAGGGGGAGACATTTAAGCTGGTATGGACCAAGCTGTCACTACCTCTAATATAAACTCATCTTTAGTTTGCGATTGCCATTGCTTTATACAATCAAACATACTGGCGCTGAATAGGCAAGATGCATAACTAGCTGAATACAAATCTCATGCTGCCGCTTACACACCATATTATCTTTCAGTAAAGGGACACCTCTAGTTTATTTATCTTACTCTATGGGAAACATTATTCTACCAGAATCGATAATCTTTCCTTTCCACTTTTTACCCCCAAGCTAATCACCATTCTCAATAGATCCACGGAGGGGCATCTATACTGCCATTTTCCTGCTCGCTATTTACTTCCTTTAACTTTCTTCTTCTGAGCCTCCCAGCTTCTCTTTCATGGCAGACATTTTAAAATATCCTTCCATGTATTGCAGTGTGTAACTTTTTGGACCCTTGTAACCCCACAGAACGTGTGTTCAATTCTCACAGAATGTCCCCAACTTTTTCGTCTACTTCTCTACTACAAACCTTGTGCGTTTCCATGCGTGATGTGTTCTAGGTGTGTGCGACTATCTGTTTATGTTTTCTGTGGATGTGTGTATTCGAACAGTTGACATATAGAAAGAAAGTGAAATGTTGTCTGAGCATCATTGCTGGTGATTCAAAACACAGTAATATATTGCTTATCGTGTTTATCTCAATTTATCGCATCCTGTTACCTATGAAAAAGGTTTCATCATTTGAACAGTTATTCGCTTTACTCATTTACATTTTTAGTTCACGGATTGGTTTGTGTTTCAATAAACACAAACAGTTCGCATATAGTCTAGGCAGGAAGACAAAGATTGTTTCTGTCTTTTTAGCTCCTCTAGCTCCTGCATATTGTTTAGTACAGCTCGTGGAAAATGGAATTTATTCATCATTATGACGAGTTTGCAAACACGACTTTCAGAATCTCACATCCTGCTGATAGTTTAATTCATCAAACCTATCAAGGAAAATGGGATCCTCAACAGATTGATCTCATGCGTCTTCACTTTCCCTAGCAATGGAAGATTAAAATGGATGCATGGTAATCAAGGGTTTTTTGAAGCATCGGGAATGATGCAGACCCAGGTCAACCAATCTCATTCTAGTGCCTTTTTTATCAGGACTCCTAGATCCGGAATATAAATCAGATTTTTTTAGTCGACATAGATTATTTCTACATTTTTTTCTTGTATTCCTCTCTGCACTGCTATTCTATCATACAGATTTTTCTAGCTGCTGCATAAGGGAGGAATGATATTGTGCTTTGAAATCCAAAGCAATACTTGACATTCAATTTTTACTTCAGTAGCCTGAGCTCTTTGTGAATACAAAGATCATCAACGTTATCATATAGTATTATGCCTTGCAGCTTCAGATTGCTCAGTTTTGCAAGATAAAAGGAGACCATTTGTTCTTTACCTGCTTTGTTGTTTATTCGCATCACAAGTGGTTCTTAGTAACATGCACAGTATGTGCACTTCTGAGCGAAAGAGGAGTGTTAATCGTTCATTTTTAAATCCTTGACAAATTCACTAAAATCACTGTTAAATTCTAAAACATCTTGCAAAATTCATATGGAATAATATACTGACAAATGTAAATCATAACACTATTTGAGTCACCAATGATTTCCATGACATATTTACGCATTGATAAGTCTATTTTATTCTGAGGTTAGGTGCTATGTTCTTATAATGTATGTGGTTTGTGGTGTGGTATTCTATATAATTTGTTGACTCTACTGTAGCTGCCTTCACTTCTGCCTCCAAGGAGTGCTGCCGCCGGATTCTTGTTTCCAGAATTTACCTTATCTTACCAACCCTAAGAATCCATTGTTCATTCTCGATTTTCTTGTCTGCTAGGAAGTGTAAAGGGTAGAAACCCTTTCCAATTGTATATTAACAATGACCAAATCAATCAGATTCAAGAAACTACTGACTACAGAAATAAAGTTTTGAAATGTATTAGAAAGCCAAGAACAATTGAATATACAATCACCTCAGCAAGAGGTTAAGAAGATAAACGGGCACTAATACAAACTTAATCCTACGCAAGAGCTTCAGGCGACTCAATCTGATGATAAGGATGATCTTCAAAATCATGTGTCAGACAATGACAGTCCCTACTTGAAGAGATGACTGCATTGACCTAAATACAGATTATTAATCTATCCCTACATTAACACTAAAGTGGCATTCCTCCTTAGCATCATTCCTAGGCAAAAGGAAATGGTGTCAGCAGTGAAGACTTCCTCAGAAGTACACTCAATTTACAAAGGTAAGTAGCCAAAGCTACAGAGCTCGTTCTAAGCTTCTCCTTCTTGCCCCTTTGCTCCTACTCTGCTCCTCCTCCCTCGGGGCACTGTCCCTAATGCAACATCTTAAAACAGTAGGGCACGCCCTTCACTCACCCCTTCAGGCAGGTCCTCCTTCTGGATTTTTCCGTCGAAATTCTGACTTCATCCAAGAACCATTCGGTCGACCTTGAGTTCCAGACACTATCTTCGCTTAAAATATACTATCTGCATTCCTGTTGACTCCTGTGGCGCCTGTTCCTACCATCCTTACTTTTAAAACAAAAGGGTTATTCTGCCTGACAAGACATTTGTCCTTGCACCTAAAACTGGAAACGTGTAAACAACTCGACTTTGCACTCACACAAGTTTCACTGTCTACTTTTAACTAAAGAAAAAGAGCGTTCCCAAGGAAAAATAAATTTCAGGCATACATCTTTTACTAACATAAGAAACCACCAATAGGCCTCTTCGTATACTTATAAGCCATCAGGCCTTTGTACATTTAAACACACATCTTCTAATATCACGTTATAAGCATTGCTATTTACGATAATCTAATGCATTCATTTCATTACATGGAAAAGCAAACCTACATGTGCAAACTTTAATATGGTGCACGTTTAATCCTAACTCATCACTTTATACGTGAACTGATACATTTTGCCTTACCTAAACATCGTCACGATTAAACACTACATTAGTCATCAAAACGATGTGAATATTCTCCTAAGCATTCTAATATCAGCTGATTTAACACTACATTGCTAAAGATTACACGTTAATACAGTCCTTTAAATATACAGGTGCTGACTATCAGTGATTATGATGCACCCCTACAATTTTCAGAGAAACATGACGCCTCTATCAGGAGGATGGCACAGAGTTTATGACCTCTCCTTTGTATGAGGCTACTATGTGTGCAGCCTAACCAGGGCAGGATGGTTCCTAGCATTGCCATGCCCAGCCTCTCTGTCCTCCAAGACTGTGGCACAGGGATTTTCATGGCCGGAGACTACCGTTATGCCATAACATCTTTTAATGATACTCCTGCAGCACCTTTAAAGAATGTCCCAACAATAACATCAATCTATGATTTTAGAAAACTGTCATCCATAAATAGTTCCTTCTCAGAACACTCCTCCTCTTGTAAATGCTGCTCCTGAAGCGATAAGTACATTTTTAATCAGTTGTAACATTTGGGTATTAAGATATCAAACATTTTAGTTTTTGTTAGAATATTGTATCCATAAAAGCTTCTAATTTATGGAAGCAGATAATACATTAGAGTTCAGTTTTTAACAGAGTATAGGATTCTTACAATCGACTTATGTGCAAAGTAAGAATATTTTATTGGGAATTAAAGCGTTTTACTGAATGTTCAGTAATTGAGAAATGCATGAGCAATTTCTGTTTTCATGACAATAAATCAGTCCCTGCCACATATACGGCATTTAGGGAGCTAAGCGCTGTCATGTGGCCGCATGAGAGATGTAAATCGCAGCGGGCACTGCCATGCTGGCACGTGAGCGGTGTTAAATGCTTAAGGAGAGTGAGCATCTAAGAGTGAGGGCAGAAGAAAGGAACACTGTTTGGTTGGCAAGCTTGAGCGCATTCGGCAACAGAGGCAGATGTCTCATGTTTGTGGTGCAGAGAGAAATAAACAAGAAAAGAAACTCTTGCGTTGATCTCACGAGTTTTGGAGGCCTTCTGCAGTTGTGCAGTATTAAATAGGAATTGCTGGTGATTGCGCTAGTACATTGACAAATAATGTTTTGTGTTGATTGTACTTAAACAATTGTTAAACTATCTATGAGCAACTGGAAAATGAGGAGGTCATCTTGTTTATTATAGAGAGAATAAGATAGTTCGTTTTTAGGGTTTAGTGTAGTTTTTAGTTTTGTTTAGGGAAAGATAGTTTTATAGTATATTGATTAAGCCTAGTATTTGGAATGGTTGGCAAATGTATTACCTATTTGGGAATCAGTTCAAGAGGTTACTGGAACAATAATTAATGAGGAGGAAGTAAGGAAATTGATTCAACATGAGATGAAAACACAGGTAAGGGAGACATTAGATAGTATTTTGAAGAAAAAATAGAGAAGGGACTTGGAGTCAGGAAATTAGTTTATTCCTTGTCAGAGGAGAAAGAGGAAAGAAAGTTAGAAAAACTAAACATTTGGAAGAGGAAACCTTGGCATGATTTCCATCAAGAGAAAAGGTGTCCTTAGTGGCACACATAGAATTAGTGTCCTTTGCGGTATGCAAAGAAAATTTGTCATTGGAGGCACACAGGAGGATGAATTCTTTGAGCTGGATATTGGTCATGTTTCCCTGACAGAGGATGGTAAGGAGTATGATGAATACGGTCTAGACATGCAACAGGATGGTGAATTCAATGACGAATTTGTGAAATCCTGAGGGTGCGTGTTCTTCAGTGGTGCTCAGAGATCTTTTAGGGGAAAAGATGTTCTCTCCGTATAGTTTTAGGCATCTGAGAAGTGCTAACTGGTGGCCCTTGGAGCATGTGAGTAGATGTTTTAAAGAATGGATTCAGAAACCTCTACATAAAGAGGTGAGACGATGGAGATAGCGGAGTGCTCTAGATCAGACATTGATGAAAAGATGGGTAGTATACCTACTTTGGGCCCGGAATTAATTCATTTTTTATGTGTCGTTTGGCAAGGACTGGAACATTCATTAAAGGTGTGCTAAGATAAAGTATTAGAAGCCATGGGTCTTTTAGCTAGGATTCTAGATATGGCTGAGGAGGCACATATTAAGGAGTCACCGGTGGATTTAGAATTACTTTGGGGATGGAGTCAGAGGGCTATTTTTGTTGTTGAGAACTGCAAATGCTGGGTTGATGGCAGCAAGAAGGAAGGCGATATTGATGAAAAGTAGTCCTAAGTTGGGAGACATGGCACAGAAAGAGCCTTATAAAGATGCTAAAGGTTTTTTTTCAGTGAGGGGATAGTAAAACTCTTGGAAAGTATGTGGCCACTTTACATCATTAGATAAGGTGAAAGTAAATCAGATTTCTTTCTTCCGGAAGTAATGTTTTTAGAAGGGCCAGTAGAAGTGGACTTAAACTGGCCAATAGATTCAAAGGTCCCACTACAATCTTCAATATAGAGGTAGTGGATATCAAACCTCTTCAGGTTTATACCCACGTAGAGGGAGAGTTAGAAGAACAGGAAGAAGATACTTTGCATGTGGTCGCTGCCAGAGTTATACAGGATCCCAAGGTGAGTACAGTGTTTATTTTGGGTTCTTCCCAAGGAAGAAAAGGGGGTGGATTGAGATATTTTATAAGAGAATGGGAAAACATAACACAAGACCACTTGGTGTTGGTACTGTGAAAGGGTTTGTAATTGAATTTGTGGATCTTCCCAATAAACAAAAGAACCAAAACAGATAATGGTAACAAAGGGCAAAAGTCAGTAATGGATTCAAAGATAGAGTGGATGATTCAACCAACTAGTTGATAAGCAGACATTTCAAGATAGAAAGGATCATTTGTTTGAGGGACTTGTTGTTGAGAAACGATTGGCTAGTGAAATTTGATCTAAAGGATGAATATTTCACTATTCCCACGGGGAAGGTATGTCAGAAGTATTTACTATTCAGATGGAGAAAGCATCTGTATCAGTTTCAATGTCTTCCCTGTGGTCTTTCTTCTTTTCCATGGTGCTTCAAGAAAGTAATGAAGGTGACATTCTAAGCAGATACGATGGAAGTTAAGTTACAACTTTCAGAGAAAAAGGTGGAATTGATAAGGAGAGAGAATATACATGTGTTGAGCACAGAGATATGGTCATTAAGTGATCTGGCTCGGATTGGAGGCTTGTTGCCATCTTCAACTCATGTTATATTTTCTGGTCCCCTGCATTGTAGTGCTTTGCATAGGTTAAAAGGGAATGCTTGGAAGAAAGGACTATGGTACAAGGTAACAATGACCACAGAGGCAAAGGAGGAATTACATTTGTGGTTAAACAGTATGAAGTTATGGAATGGCCATGCCATTTTTGGATGTGTTACAGATTGTGCCCTGGAGACAGACATAAGCCTGAGAGGCTGGGCTGCAAGAGTAGGAGAACAACAGACAGGTGGTGTTTGGTCAGAAATGGAGGAGTTGAATCACATAAATTGTCTGGAATTAACAGTTGGATTATGTGCCCTGAAAGGTTTCAGAGGGCGATCTAGTAGAGCAGTCAGTGTTGATGAAGATGAACAATGTATCAGCTGTAGCTTACATCAATGAAATAGCAGGGAACAGGTTCCCGTTGATTGTCAGAGTTGGCAAAGGAGTTTTAGTATTTTTGTTTGAAACGCAATCAGTGAAAGCAGAGTATTTGCCAGGAGAGATTAATTTGGCAGTGGATTGGAATTCTCAACACTTAAGGTATTTCAGCGATTGGAGATTGGAATAGAGGTGTTTTTAAAATATAGTACAGATTTGGGGTCCACTAGAGGTGGATCTATTTGTGAACAGGCTAACATTTCAATTAGACAAATACTTTAGCTTGATGCCGGTAGACACGTTTCAACAAATCTGGAAGGGGTGGATAGCCTATGCTTTCCCTCCTTTCGCAATGATCCAGAGAGCCCTTTTGCAACTGAGAGAGGAGAAATGTCAGATAGTGTGATGACACCATTATGGGCGTCACAAGTTTACAGGGGCGGCTTCTTCACTAAGGGAGAGGAGTGTCACCCCGCTGCTCTCAGAGCAGTGGAAAAAGGAAAAATTAAATGATAATAACATTGTTATTATCATTTTATTTTTTGTAGCTATAGGGCTGGGTTAGGGCGTGTGGGGTTGATGTCACAGCCTGGGAGCAGGAGTGGTTTGTAAACAATAGGTGCGCATGATGGTTTGGCGTGCTGTCCTGGGCCAGCCAATCAGTCATATGCACTTAGCATGCTCTGTACCGGGCTGTAATACATAGCCTGGGTGGAGAGCGTGCACAGGCTCCCAGTCCCCACCTGAGTGCTGAACCAGGTTGCTCAGGCTAATCACAACTCTGCCAACAGCAGCATTGCGGAAGGTTAGGGGAGCCTGTGTGCTTCCTGTTTCTGGAACTCGCCAGGAAGAGAAGCCGAGATGGAGGGGAGATGGCAGTCATGAAGAGGTAAGTGTTTTAAAAAAATATTTAGTTTTTTCACCCATCCCTGCCCTGCCACCCTGTTACCTGCCAGCCGCCACTGCAAGTTTGGCTTTCAACAGTGGTGGTGTTGGCATGTGCAGTACCCTATTTGATACCAGCAAGAGGTTTATTGAGAAATCAGAATGGAAAAGAACACCCATTAATTCAGGACAGGGTTTTGTATGCAAGGTGTCAGGATATCTGAATGTTTCAAGGGATTTTCAAGCAGGGCTGCAGAGTTACTTGAGGAGTCATGGGCACCAGAAACTAAGAGAAGATATATAGGAATTTCGAGATTTGAGCATGACGGAGGACAGAGAGGAGTTCGGATCCCATGGGGGGTCTTATGTTGAGGTGATACATTTCTTGGTGAAGCAATTTGAGACAGATCTGCAATTTCGGCAGGTTATCTTCATGTAGATAGTAGGTCGGTTGGTAGAAAGATATTGGTATGTAGGATTTACAAAAGTATGAGATTGAAGAGAACTTCTAGGGCGAGGTATGATTTTTTTGTGGGACGTAATTTGATTTTGTTATTGTTCTTATCATTGCCTATTAATAGGTATTTGGAATTTAAGACACATTCAGAGAAACTAGCTACTCTATGGTGTTTGATTTACTGCAGGAGAGTTCCTAAAGTGAAGGCTTTGGAGTTAAGTAGCAACATTTATGGATGGAGTATTCTTTGAGATATGGAAGAGAACAAAGGCAATGTCAGAGTCTGTGTTTTAGCTAACATTCCCTGATGAGAGGTACTTGCGTGTGTTGGATTGTTTAACTGAATATGCAAACATAATGATGGAATATAGAAGGCATGGGGAGAATCAGTTGTTCATTTCTTATGTTAAGCCATATGGTGCAGTAAGTACCACCATGATTGCCAGATAGGTACAAGACATTATGGAACAAGCAGTTATTGATGTGAACAAATTTAAGCCGCATTCTTTAGGATGTGCTATGGTGAGCAAAGTGCATATGTCTGGAGAACGTTGGAGACCTGTCATCCTGAGGGTGGTCTTCCCCAGACGTTTTACCTTTTACCTCCTGTTTTTACTTATTCTTTTTCTTGGCCTTAGGACTAACTAGTGCTAAAGTACATGTGCTTCTCCCCTAAACATGGTGGCATTGATGTGTACCTGATTGGCATATTTTATTTACTAGTACGACTCTTGTAATGTGGTATAACATATGCCCATGGCCTGTAAGTCAAATGCTATTAGTGGGCCTGCAGCACTGATTTTGCCACCCACATAAGTAGCCTTTCAAATCTGCCTCAGACCTGCCATTGTAGTGCCTGTGTGTGCAACCTACTGCCACTTCGATTTGGCATTTAACACTACTTGCCTAGCCTCAAACTCCCCTTTTATTACATGTAGATCACCCCTAAGCCCGGCTATCAGTAACCCTAAGGGCTGGGTTCTATATAAGTAAAAGGTAGGACATGTGTGTTTAATCTGTACTAAAATTCGTTTTTCACAACCGTGAGGCCTACTCCTCTCATAGGCTAGCATTTTGAATTCCTTAAAACACTTTTAAACTGTAATTCCTGATCGGGGAGGAGTAGTTTTTTTATGTTTCATTTCTTTGGAATAGTAATGATAAATCCTCCTCACTGGTGAAGTTAGAGTTAACATTACTGTTTTAGAAATGCCACCTTTAGAAAGTGAACATTTCTCTGCACTTACTGCTCTGTGTTCTTGACATTCTGCCTCCAATATATGTCTAGTGTTGGTGACAGCCACACTTTGTGCATTACCTCTAGACAGTCCCAACACAGGAAGGATAGATGTGTCTGAGTACCCATCTACATACATCTGCATTCTGATGGCCTTGCCTGGATGGGATGTAAGGGAGGGGCTAACACTTCACTTGAATAGGAAGTGTCCCTTCCCTACACAAAGGACTGATTGCCCCCCACAGATAGCCTGACAGATAGGTCTGGGGTTAAATAGATACTTATGCACTTCAGAGAGCTGCTTTGAAGTCACCCCCACATCAAAGACACTTTTGAGTATAAGTACTAAGTCCATAGGAACAAAAATTCTGGACTTGAAAAATGCAAGTATTACTGTTCTGCTGCTTAAAGGACTCAACTGAGCTGCTAATCTGGAAGGCCCGCTTTTCTGTTAGTTGCCCTGCTGCTCTATGACTCTGCCGAAAGACAGCTGGACTCTACCTTCACTCCAAGTGATCTCCAAGGGCTTGCTGACGTGCCTCCTGTTGCTTGAGACTCATGGTTATCAAAGTCTCTATCCCTGCCCCTCTGCCTGGCTCACTGGAAGTGAAAGATACTTGCAACAGGGATTTTGACGCATCTCCTGTCTGTGTGTAGAAGAACCGGCATATCGACATGGCTGTGGGAGTAAAATTGGTACATCGCATCAGAGGCTGCAATTTCTCTCCAGAGATCAACACATTGGACAATGTATTGCTGCCTCAACAACTCGGCAGAATCCGGCCAACCACTCAACGCCTCTTGACTCCAGCACCCAGCTTTGGAACTGATGCATCACCTTCACTGCAGGGAGAAGTTTGACGCATCTTGCTGTGTGCAACCAGGAAAGATACTTCATGGATCCTGTGCTTATTAAAATGTGCAAAAGCCTCTATTTACATAGCACACATACATTTATAGTACCTAATCATACTTATAAGTTATAGGTCTAAAAGTGAAGTAAATAAGTGCTGATTTAAGTTTAGCCTAACTGCAAGTGCCATGATAACTGAAAATAATTCTTTAACATGAAAAAAGGCCTGTTTTCATGTTGAATCATTATTAGCAGTATTCCCAGGAGTTTACTGAAACCCTGTTGGACAAGATCTGAGACAAAAGAAAGTAATCCTGTACTGTTCCCTATGAGGAAAATACCAGGTGGAGGGAATGTTCATGTACCATGGAGCAGAGGTGATCTTGCAATATTCACAAACAACTTTTTGAAATGAAGAGAGAATCATGCTCAGTAGTATAACAGGTGGATATATTTGGAAAAATGTCAAATGTTTTGTAGATAGACTTGAATACTTACTTTGATATTGTGGTAACGAGTGATATATGGACTGAATGTAAGATAGCTGTGCAATTGCCACATACTGAGCCTCACAGAGATGTGCATACTGGTGCAGGTTCACTTGTAGTGATCACCAAGTATCATGAGGTGATTACCTTTTTGAAAGGAAAGATTCCAGTGAGGGATATCGTTTGGTTGAAGATCAAAAGGACTACTCAAAAAGTTAAAGAATCGGTGCATGCTTATTATGAAGTATTGTTGGAGGTGTTTAAACGGCATAGTGGACTAGAAAATCTCAAAACAGTTGAAGTAGGGGGTTTTGTGTTGCAGCTTGTTCTAGGGTTGAGACCAGAAATCAGCAGGTACATACAACAGAATGTGATTTGTTGGCAGATGAAACATTGAGATGAGATCTTGAGGTAAGCAAAATACTGCAGTGATGAACAAGAAATGAAGTAGAAAAGGCTTAAAGAGAAATTTATGGTAGCCTAGACTAAGCTGTCCCAAAAGGGAATCTAGAACCAATTGCATGTGGGAAATGTTGGTGGGGAGCAAGGTGTTGGTTTTAAAGCTGGAAGTAAAATTGCATATGGTAGAGTTGGTGTTAAAGAGGGTCGAAGTTGAGGTGTTCTGGTTGATCCAAATTCTGAAATAGGCATTTAAAAGTTGAAGAAATCAACTCCTTGTCATTATTGTAACAGGCTCGAGCATCGGAAGGGAAGCGTAGACAGAATCCAAATCGAGTTAGTGATGATTGGCAAACGCAAAGGATAAATCAAACCCAAATGCAAAATATTCCAGCTCAAGTTCCAGATCCAACGAATGCAGATGCCTACTTAGTCACAACATCATAGGATGCAGGTTCCACAAGGTCCCATGGCCCCGCAGAATATGGGTAATCCCAGATTCAATATGAATCAAGCACAAAGAGCAATTTAAGAACCCGTTTCAACAGTTCCCCATGTTGGAGAGTGAGAGTTTGATTCTGACAACTTCCAGTGATGGTGTCTGAGGGAAGAGGAGGATTGCGTACTTAGTGTAGTCTTAAATGTAGACCAAAGTGGACCATCTTTAGAAGGAGAGGTTGATAGCCACCGAGTGTCATGCCAGATCGACACAGGTGCTACCCATTCCACTGTTAGAATTGCAGAAGGTCCAGATCTACCCCTCTCAGAAAGAAGATCTAAGTTGTAGGTGTCACAACTAAACAAATAACTAATCCTGTTTTGAAGAAAGTGCTTGTAAAAATCTTATTATTTGAGGAAGATCACTAATTTATGGTATACCACTCAAGTCCTGTAAATCTGTTAGGAAGGGATCTTTTGTGGAAGTTAAATTGCACTATTTACTGCCCACCAGATGTGCTGAATTCCAAACACATGATGAAGACATTTAAAAGGGCCCCCGACAAGGAACAGCTGTACGATTGAATATTGTAAGAACAGCGGAGAATTTACCTCCCAAGCTACAAGATGCTGAAAAATCTGAAGTATGGGATTTTTCAGCAAAGGACATTGGACTAATCGAGGGTGTAGAACCAGTCTGAATCACAATAAAGCCAAATGCAATTTTCCATAGAACATCGCCATATAATCTAACACCTGGAAGAATAACTGGAATAACTTAAGTTAATGAGAACATGTTAAAACAAGGGCTTTTGAAAGAAATGTTTTAAAATCCTGCAATTCGCCTGTTATGGGTCTACAGGAGCCCAATGGGAAATATAGAATTGAACAAGATTTTCAAAAAATTATCAATAAGTTTGCTTCAAGTTTTCCTGTGGTACCGAATCCAGCAACACTACTATTTCATTCAGAGTCCCTGCCCTGCAGAATGGTTTACCGTTGTGGATCTCTGCCAGGTCATTTTTTCTAATTCTTTAGTTCTTGTTCTCATTTATATTTCGAGCTAGAGTTTTGGCATGGTGTCAAGTTCCACAATGGTATACAGAGAGTCCTTCAATCTTTAATCAGATCTTGAGAAAGAATCTTGAGATTCTGCAGATGTCTTTTAATCCACTTCATGTTCAGTGCATTGATGACCTTTTTGTGGCATTGAGCACACAAGAAGCTTGCAACAGGACACAATTGTTCTTTTGAATCACCTAGCTGGTAATGAGCGCAAGGTGTCCCAGAGTGAAACTATATTTGGGATTTCTTATTGAGAAGGTAATAAGAAGGTAATAAGAAAGGTGCCACAAAAGAGACAATTCTGAATCAGCTGTTAATAAAATGTGCAAAAGCATACTTTTAAGTAGCATATGTACTACAAATGATAATCATGCATAAATGTTATAGTCCTAAAGGTGACGTAAATAGGTGCCGATTCAGTGCTGATTTAATTTAGCCAAACTGTCAATGCGAGGTTAACTGAAAATATTGCATCAACATGGAAAGGCTTATTTTCATTTTGAATCGTTGTTTTTACGAGAAGTTTTCTTCTCTTTACCTCAGATGTCACTTTCGAGAAGCCTTGTTAGCTAGTGAATAGGCTCCTGTTCTGAATTAGACAACTGACAAAGAGGTTCTCACTGGTAGTAGAGGAGGCAACAGCAAGAATGCTTCATGAGAAGAATAGTCTGGACCACCATTTGCAAACAATGTAACTTTTTATCGTCTAATGCCTACAGTCTATAGTAATTGTGAGAAGATGGAGAATTTGTCTATTCCCAGGCGTTTACTGAAATTCTATTGGACAAGACAGGAGATGAAAGAAACTAATGTTTTCAACTTGGAATATTGTGTGCACATATTACTAATGCTCTTAGAGTAGCAGCTGGATTCCTTCCTCGACTCTCTGACAGGAGACTAGTCTTTGAGTTTCTGATACTATTCTACATGAGATGTTGTTTTACCTATTTTCATTGATTTTCTGCTGATTTAAGGGCTGAGAATACTTTCCAGCTTAACATGCAAAAGCTTTATGCTTTATGCATTGATGCTCCCATCAGTACTGTTTAGTGAGTATCTGAACTGACACCTTAGTTCAACTTATTCCAATTTATTTTAATTTAGGCATATTGTACTAAGAAATATCCTTACTGTATTATTATGATATTAATTGCTAGGTTGACTAATATTTTATTTGACCTTATATTGAAATATCAATTATTGGATTATGTTCATATTTAATGCTTAAGACAGTCCATTTTACCAAATAAATTAACAACTACCAAAATAACTGAAAATAAAACCCCTTAAGTAGCACAGATTCTCCTTTGTGACTGTACTAATTGTTAGTAATGACTCAATATGTAAATAGTTGGATATAGATATTGGCTGCTTTCAATTGCTCTTTGTTTACGACCAAAGGTCCATATGAACAGTGGCGGGGGTTACTTAATTATTGATTTGCTACTTTCAGTACTAGACTGACATGGAGAGCTTTTTCACTGCAGGAACAAGGTCTTTTTGGAGGAGTGGTTAAGTATGCACAGAGGATTACCCAAAGGTCTGAAAGGGTGGAGAGAGAGACGTAACAGGTTGGGACTGACTTGAAACGGACAAGACATATACTGTACAACAAACAATAGGATGGCACTCCGAAGGTACAAAAAGAACAATGAGGTAACTATCATAAATTATAGTTTGTTTACTCATTAGGACATTGATTTCTATGTGACACAAAAAGACCTTTCAAGAAGGTGAGGAAGATGAGGAGCGGTTAATTTTGTGAAATGTTGGTAGAGACCCAGCAGCTCTTATGGAAGAAGATGGCCGGGTGAGTCTATGTTAAAAAGAACAAAGCCTCTCACTCTAATTGGCACCCATGGAAGTAGTAATCAAAATTCTAAAACAAACACAAGAGAGGACAACATTTATTAGAGAATGAAACACTAAATATAGGCATTGGGCTCAGGTAAAACAGTAATGGACTCTAGGAACGTTTACAGAATTACTCTCGAAGTCTACAGATATATGAACACGGAAATGCAGGAGGGGGAGGCTGCAAAGGATCAAGAGCAGTACTGTAACAATGAATATGGAACAAGGGACACTCTAGTACCAGGACTCTGCAAACTAAAAAGGGCAAGATAGTGAGAGTTCACATAGAACGGAGCAGCTATAATAACAAAGAACATAAATAGAGAAGCTAAATTAGTAAAATAGGAAATGAGCAATCAATAAAAAGTTAAACTAAGGCACGCAGAATCAAGCAGCAAGCATGTATCAAAGCACCAAGGTGGCATCAGTTCCTGTGGAGCCTTAGCATTAAAGACTGTTGCAAGATGGTACACATTGCGCTGACTCTGTACAAATAGCTGGGAGCTCCGCAGCAGTATCACAGGTATTGACAGTGAGGCAGGTGCAAATAGTCATTGCTGTGCAAGGAATCACAGGACCACAATGAAAGGAAGGATGCACAGGGACTTGGAAAGGGAATGAAGATGAAAGCCAGCAGGCACTTGTAGGGGAATAGCCATATCAGGAACAGGGTGAAGTTTGGACCTGAGACAGAGAGAAGTCCCGTACAGATGAACGTATAGTCAGAATATCCATAGTTTTAAGGAACATAGCAACATCATCAAGACATGATGTATGCAAGGTTAGGCAACAGAAGATGCAACATGTTCTTGCCACGTCAGGATGGTAGTGTAGTGCAATGTAGAACAAGGTGGGCAATGGGCTGGAGAGTGTTTTGTCATAAAAAGTCTAAAGGTAAGCTAACACAGGGCCCTCTTGAGCACCTCCGAATGATCGGAAAGTAGCATCACCACAATTCCAATACCTCATCTTTTGTCAATACAAACAAATCTCGTGACAAATACAAATGCTTGAAAAAGATAAACTGGCATTTTCACACAGCCTATCCCACACTACACTTTTTGATATATTACCTGGTCCTTTACTCAAATGTCAAAAATACCTGGGCATGGTCTTTCTCGTGTATTCCCTGAAGAAATGATTCCTAGCAAATAACCTCAATCAATGGTGTTTTTTAAGATCCAAGAATAATTTCCAAGTGCAGGATTCAAGGAGTCAACATTTTTTGTTGATGAATACAGTTAATATTTAAAGATAACCGAATAAAGGAATTTAGAATCTGTAAACGTTTGAAAAGTGGAAGAACATGTGTCAGCAAAACAGTTCAGAGGGAATTTCTGCTCTACTCTTGCTAGCTATGACACAAGGAGTAGGCGATCCCATAATGGCATGGTAAATTCGAGCAGCAGCCCTGCCAAGTATCACGCATTAGGCCTTAGACTAACGCATTTCAGTGTGGTGATCCGCATCACCGCACTGGAATGCAAAATCCTGCATAAGTGGCATAACCTGCTTCGGCTGTCATGAAGACGTAGCTCTGCTAAATAATTCAGCAATGCTGTCTGATTGAAACAAAAAACTAGCATGACAGCTGTGCTCTGGCAGGCACACTGCTCCCAGCATGCTTGGGGGAGGTTGGCTTTACTGAGCTGCAGTGCTACAAAGAAACTATAGGCTAATTCTGACATGATTGCACGGCATTTCCTCAATGCGACTGACGTCAGGATAGACAGCGCCCAATGGCGACAACGACATAAACACTCATGACGCAGACTTAAAAGTGACACAAGCGATATGGGTGGCTCAGGCTGCAGGTCCCCATTATAATGTCCCGGAGGCTGTGGTAAAATTTTAGGATCAATGATGATCCTCAGCGCTGTTGCGACTAAACCCAACTCCACGGACCGCAACGCCCGCTAGAACCCAGAGCACACCACAGAGCTGCTATGGTGAGCTGAGTCTGAATGTCCAGGTGGTGGGGCCATTTGCCCCGGGCGTCAGCCCAAAAGGAAGCCTCTTAACCCCTTCGGGGCTGATGACGAGCTCAGCTCGTCATGAGCGTAACCTGCCATGTGCTGATGACGAGCTGAGCTTGTCATGTAACGCAGCTTTTTGCAAAACGCAGCGCGCAGCGGGAAAACCGCTAGCGCGCATGCGGTTAAACCTAATTCTATATAACTCACACTGTAGGTACGTAAATAGCACCTTAGCACACTCTCAGGCTGCCACCCAGCTAATTGTGCTCCAGCCTGAGGCTTGCCCCCTCTATCAATGTCCCGTGCTGACACGGCAGCTGTCCTGGAGTTGCCTGTGTCATGTGCTGACTTAGGCATCATCTGTGCTGCCAACCGGGCTGGACCGCTTGCCTTAGGGTAATTTTTACAGGCGGGCGGCACTTCTGCACTTCTGCCCCCCACGGCCCTAGATTACACTGCATATTTGTGGGGCAGGTGATAAGTTGACGCCACCTCTGCCCTCCTGGTAAATCGGGAGACCTATGATAGTGGCACCACTGGATTGGGACTGTAATACCAGCCCCTTCCCCATGCCGGTCGAGAGCAGCATGTTCGCTGTCCCCGTGCCACCAAGCATTCAAGACTTCCCAATACTTTTACTCCATGGCGCCATACCTAGTTGGTTGCAAGGGCAGGGTCTGTGGCTTTCAGCTAAGCAGGGGAATCAGGCCCCTCTACCTGGGCAGGCTGAGCATTGATACTACTGCACTCATATAGTGGGGGTCCGCTGTGAAAGTGGTCGTAACCATTGACCATCGTGAGAAAATGACACTCATAGTTGTTGAAATGTCACTCATAATTATATTAAAATTATGAAAATGTCACACATAGCAATCTGCAACCTTGACCGCTATGGAGCAGTACCCAAAATGTCAAAGTAAAGAGCAGTACACAATAAATTGACCAAACCAATTTAGAAAACTAGACAAAAAAAAGTACTTAGGAAAAAGATACAGGCTGATTAAAGTAGGTTATGAGGAACAAGAGACATGATTTTTCTTTTTAGGCTAAAAGATAATATTGGAAGTTCAGGCAGAACTGTTCCTGTGGGAGCAGGACAAAGACTGCTTTGCACATGGCTGGTCCCTGTCTGAGTATCATGGTGGGCAAATAAGGTTGGACTTTGATGCAGCCCTGGGTAAATTACCAGTGGCTGAGATAATTTTAAGCATTACAGCCATCACGTTTTCGTAAGAAACATGAAAGCAGCAATCAATAATCCCTGTTCATGGTTTTCACAACAAACATGATGAAGCAGAAGTCGGATACAGCATTCCGGTTAAAGTTTATATCCTTAGACTTGGCTTGGAAAAACAAGGCAAACTCTTCCCACAGGGAAATGTACATAGCTGATGCAAGCAAGGGTTCCTTGAAGTCAGACATATCATGGCCAACCGAATCCTGAAGCCATTGTCTTTGACACCAAAAGATCAGAATTGGAGAAACCTTTTCAGTGACCTTGAGGGCCCTGGCAATTTGAAACTTGAGGGGCCCCTCTGCAAGGTACGTGGAGGGGCCCCCTCCAAACTCAATCAGGAGCTTTCTGTCCAGAGCACTGTGCTGAGGGGGCCCCCTGGAGCTTGGGGCACTGCTCGAGGGTCAGATGGATTTGCTGACTCACGCTGGTCCAATGCTTTCCTTTGGCTTATTTACCTCTTGGAAGCTAAAATCTACCAGCAGATCAAGGCTCAACGCTGGACCTGGGCAGGGCTCCAAAAAGCTAAACATCTTTGCTGCAAGGTCCTGCTCAAATGTTTTTAAGCACAGCTAAAAGCTCCAAGCAAAACAAACCTGGTTTTCTTGTCTGCCTAAGGTGCAACATTCCTGGGCTAGTGACATAGTCCAACTTTTTTTCCCATATACTGCATAATCTCCTTTTAGTCAGTCTTGCAGCCCATAAGGGCAGGCTTCTATATGTGGCCTTTTTCATCCAGGGTTCATGCAGGGTTCTTTCCTTCGTGGCCAGCTGGGACCTCCTAATGAGTGCTTCTGACTTTTGTGCCCCTGATAGAGTAAAGCAAGAAACTAGGAACTTGGCCAATGGAGAGCAATTCCAGTGCCTGATGCCAGCAAGATTTAGGTGTCTTTGAACCCTTGAGTGAGTCATTCTCTTAAAGCAGGAGTCAGGTGTTTTCTTCAAGCAGGGCCCTTTTTATGGGTGGAGGTTTCCTATGTTCAGTAATGTTGAAAGGGGATGGTTGAGGTGCCAGATTCATCCTGTGCACTAGGCAATGATTTGAGAAATGTTACCACCCGATCGCAACTGTATTCTCAGAGTCCCCCACCTTCTTTTGCAGCACTTTATCTTTGCCTTACTAACAATTACCCAGGAGCATCTGTTTCAAGATGGCCAAAATATCTGCCACTGGGCAGGCCTGTCTTTAACTCATAGCCACACCCCTATTTAAATGAGATCTCCTCCCAGCTGAAATATTTAAAGTGATTCTATCGTCTACTCTCATATGAGCCTGAATGTCTGGAAACGTTCTGTGAATTATTAGAAGAAACACTCCCTGACATCTCCAAGTCAAAAGAGTTAGTGCTAATGCTGCCCTTTGTTCTGTCAATTGTTTCTGTCCACTTCCAAATCTCAAATCCCTGCCAACTGATCAACAGTTAATACCCATTTGAAAGGTGCCACTCCAAAATGCCCTAAATGTTCCCAAAAAAAGGTAGATGATGTGCATATGTTTCTGCTTTGTCCAATATTGCAACATTTCTGGGCAGATGTAAGTAATAGCATATCAACAAATCTCGGCGTAGAATTTCAGGTAAGCCCAATCAATGATGGGTTTTTCGGGGTTTTGGTAAAGCATGAATCTTTATCCATTGAAAAAAACAAGTTAATGTTTTATTTAATGTTACTTGCCCGGAGAAAATTCGGTAAGAACTGGATAAAGAATGTCCCCTCGACCATTAGAGATTGGATTGCCTTTGTGAAGTATATAATAAGTTAGAAAGGTCATCACCAAAAAAAGAAGGAAGATTTTAGGTTACCATGCATAAACTGGCTAGAAACTGAGGTCAACACAGTCCAATAATTATACCTCTACGCTGAGATACTTCACCACTCCGGTTGTCCCGTGGGTGGCTCGGAGAAAGGGCCAGAACTAATCAACCATGAAAGGAAAGGTTCTGTGTAGAGTGCATCCTATTGAAACAGAATTCTCTGGTTGGTTGCGACCAAGAGTGGGGCCCCAGAGAAATCTCGACTAACTCTGTTTATATCTAAGGTGAATGACAACTAAAAAAATAAATAAAAAAAAAACAGTTAATACCCATTTGCTTCTTCCTGGCTCGGAGGCATTTTTTTGTCATCTGAGCCAGAACTGTTAACTTTCCTAGCCAATGGTATGGTGTTACAGGAGCTAATTGGCGAAAGTAATTTTTTGGGCGTTTTAGAATTCTACAGTTATTTTTCAACTTATGTTATAAAAAAATCTGAATTCACCATTAAATCAGTTTAGGAATATTAAACTGAAGATAACTTCGAAGCATATTTTTTTAGCATTTTCTCAAGTGTAGATCAAAAATAAATATTTTAATCCTATTTAGGCCTCTTCAGGGCAAAACTTACCAAGAGAAATAGCTTTTGGGTTTTAATTCACCAGGAAAGTAAACTAACTCCAAAATGTAGTGTGCTTCCTTTTCACACCTTATCAACCTGCATGTAGGCTTACAAGTTAGATTTTATGTATGATTTACAAATATATGTTAAAAAGCTTTTCCTGCATGACAAAGGTATTTTTCTTGCTGTGTATTATTACAGGGAATTTAAACAACAGCCCACGCAGAGCCATTTACTTTTGTGATACATATGGGCAGGTAAATTCATACTGCAGACCACACACATTTAACCTTCCATGTCATAGTTACGTTTCCAGCATATTGACATTGGATATATCCGCAAGTTAAATAAGTGAAACAGTGAGTTTCAGTGTATAACCATTTTTTAAAGGTGCTACTATTGGGCGGTGACAAAGCACACAGAGATCTAATGGTAGAAAAATTAGACAGGAAATATTTGGTCTACCATGACAAAATGGGGTAACAAAAATTGCCTGGTGAAATTAGCCTTTGCTAATTGGCCTTGGTCCTGGGAAGACCTATATGTATTATAGGTTATTTTAACTCCTATACATGTATAACATTTACTTGACATTTATTGTTTATTATTCACTTGTGAGGGAAAATACAAACCAATATCCCCACAGATAATTACTTTAGTTATACTCTCATTTACTTTTAGATTATGACGGGAGGCATTTTAGTTAATGCGTTAATGTAATTGGATCCCAGTGGGTGTTAGGTGTTATAAAACGAGATCTCCTGCATACATTAAAGTTGAAAAGTGAACTAGGATTTATCTTTTGAAAAAGGCAAGAAATCAGCTCTATACTAAAAGTATAGTTGCCAAAATACAGCCTTCCTTTTAATATTGGAACTTTGGCTGTTAACTCACTACTTAAACCTGAAAACAATCCTAACCCATTTACCAGCATATAACCTTCACAAGGGAACTAGGGCTAATAGTTTTCTGCAACTTGTTCCACAACCTAGCATTGTCAATGCTATCAAAAGCATTGGAAAAAAACACAAAGGTAGCATATCATTTCTGTTTCCCAGTTACATATTTTTTA
The DNA here is from genome assembly GCF_964261635.1 of Lissotriton helveticus. Lineage (NCBI taxonomy): Eukaryota > Metazoa > Chordata > Amphibia > Caudata > Salamandridae > Lissotriton > Lissotriton helveticus. The sequence continues at coordinate 886,051,946 of NC_136068.1, read as the reverse complement.
CTAAATAATTGCGAACATTAACTATTAGTGACTGTCGTGCAAGAGGGATGAAATGTTAGTTGCTCCTTGGTACCAGATTATTATTATTAGTCCAGGTTTTCAAATACGCAATAAAACTTGTGCTTACAGTTTTCTAGCTGAATTAATTTCAATAATGGAATGATAAGTAGAGGTACGTGAGCTATCTTTCCATTTATGAGCAAAACAATATATTCCTTTGCAAGTATTCAGGATTTGATCACTGATAATACAGTGGTTAAATAAACCAAGAAAAAGAGCTACCAATTGAAGAAGCGTTTGCCCATATCTGATATTGAGACTCCATAGGGACCGAACTCCTCCTCGCAATCAGTCACTGAATCGGCTGACCTAATAGATATAGGTGAAAATGTTGCCTGTACTTTCTTAATTTTTCCATACGACTTGAATAATTCACCAACCTTTGTAAAATTATTCTGTTTATTGTATAATGGAACAAAGTGAAATTCACCAATTAGGGCAGTTTTTTTTAGACACCTTGTTTCCATTTACTTTTGCCACAAGAGAGTAACAGTTCCTCAAGTTTTATCTTAAGTGATTGTTCTAGTGTGGAGTTACCTTGTTTAATTCATCTATATCTGCAAATTACAGATGCATTACTAACAGATTAAAATAGTCTGAATGCAATTTGGTGGATGACCAGTTTTTATCGGATTTAAAAGGGTGGAAACTCCATTTGTTTTGCCCTTAATTACTATGGTAGCCAGAGTAATTCTAAATAGTTGCTCAAATCAAAACCAGAAATGATTCAAGAATCTTGTAAGCAAACCATTGCAGTAATATCGAATAACTTAGAATCAAGCAATCAAAAAGCACCCATAAGAAATTCGGTTACTACTTGTGGGGGATGGAAATCCCACTACGGCAACAGCCACAATACTTGTCAGGATGAGCCACAAAAGTCACTAAATTAACCTGTGCCTAACCCTATGGTAGCTTGGCACAAAGCAATACTTGTCAGGGTGAACCACAAAAGTCACTAAATTAACCTGTGCCTAACCCTATGGTAGCTTGGCACAAAGCTGTCAGGCTTAACTTAGATACAAAATGATAAGTATTTATGAGCAAATAAACACTAATAAAGTGAAAAGAAAAATCCAACACCAATTTAGAAAAATAGAGTACATTTTAATAAATAGAATAATACCAGCATTCCAAACATCCACTTAGAACCAGACATATACCCCCAGATTCATCAAAGTCCTCCTTTGCGAGTCCTTAATAGCGAATATTAAGGAATCGCTATTAAAGACTCGCAAAACGGGATGCATGTAGAAATCGCACTTTATTTTGCGATTTTTACTGCTTCCTTATTTGCGATTTGCTAATTGCTAATCGCAAAAAAAGAATGGCTTCAGGGCCCATAGGAATGAATGGGGAGTCATTCCTTATTTGCGATTAGCAATTAGCGAATCGCAAATAAGGAAGCGATTTCAAGGGTGTCAAGGTGTCCAAAGGACACCCTGTAGCACCCCTGAAATGCAAATGTACACTGGTGTTGCGCACACACATGTCCAAAGGACATGTGTGTGTGTAACATACAACTTAGAAAAATGCACTAAAGTGCATTTTTCTAAGTTTTCGCTATTTACCACGAAGTTACACTTCGCGGTAAATAGCGGCCCCATATTGTGAATTCGCAATTTTAAAAAGGTTCATGAATAGCATTTAAGGAATCTCTAATTGAGATTCCTTAAATGCGATTCTTCGCAATTTAGCGATTTCTTTAATTGCGATTTTTGCATTTGGGATGATGAATCCCAAATGCAAAAATTGCGCTTTCAAAGGGCCAGATTCTCAGAATCTGGCCCTTTGCTAGCCGATTTTGGCTTCATGAATCTACCTGATAGAGTTTCCATTGGCCTACTTGTGTTGTTGTTCTATCAGTATGTTGTGGCCACGCCTACTTCCTAACTGTTTCACCATGGGTTCGGTGGGCATTTTGTGTAGGCATTCTGTGTCCTTTTTCTTTAGGCCTGCATGTCTTCTCTTTGTTCCCAATGCCTTCTTGCTCAGTGTTGTTGTTATTGATGACTATGTGGCACTGGCTGGCAGCCATGTTGTGCATCCACCCAGTGTGGCACTTTGCCATAGGCTTGCATGGATGGTTGGGAAATGAGATAGCAGTTTAATAAATTATGTACTTGAGGATAATTTCACTTATTTATAAAAAAGTATTTTTAATTTTATAATGACATTTTTTAATTTACATTTACATTTTTCCATTATTACTTTTTGAATTGTAAGTTGTAATGTTTTTATATTTAAATTTATATTTAAATTTTTTCCAATTAATTTTATTGTAATATTTTGCAATATTATTTTTTTTAGTGTATTTTTTTAAAATTGTATTCCCCCCCCCCCCATTTTCATAACACCTGGCATCTATCTGCTGTAGGTGCGTAACTGCATTCATTGTCTAAGGATTTTTTCATTGCCATTTGTCAGCTGCACCTCCCTGAGTACCACATCCCATGTGATGTACTTAAAGCAAACAGTTGCATTTGTATGTTGTTGGTCTTTCTTATCCTACCTGAGAGGACATCATGAAAGTTTATGTTAGTGTGGTTTTACGAGTGGGTACACTTCATTGTTAATTATTTACAATAACTTAAGTAACCAGTGATCACACTAAATAATGTTTGTTTATACTACTAGTTGAACTGCCACAATGCCATATTTCACTGATGTTCTTTTTGCTTGTTTGCTTTTAGGTGCAAAACAAACCACATTACATACAGTCCTGCAGACAGAAGGCCTCTGCACGACGTGGGACACCCCCGCGCCGCACGGCCACCAGCTGCTGCGTGCGCCCCCCTGCTGTGCCCTCTGCCTCGCTGCCAGCTGACCCTGCTATCATTGCTCTGTTTGTTTTAATAATCACTTGTGCTTGTTTTCCCTCGTAGCTCCTGCCCGTGTTTTGTGTTTCTGACCATCATTTTTGCTTGTTTTTCTCCTTCGTAGTCTTGCCCGTGTTAGTGTTGTTTTAACCCTCATTTGTGCCTGTATTTCGTAGTCTGCCCGTTACCCTTCGTGTTTCCCGCCTCCACCGCCGACCCCGCCCCTTTTTTCTTCTGTTCCCTCCCCGCTCCCGCCTCCCAGCTGCTCCGCCCACCCGCGCACTTGGCCTTAAAAGGCGGCCGTGCGACACAGGTGAGTGTGACCCACTTGTGGGACACCCCCGCGCCGCACGGCCACCAGCTGCTGCGTGCGCCCCCCTGCTGTGCCCTCTGCCTCGCTGCCAGCCGCGCTGCCCTCCCCGCTCCCGCCTCCCAGCTGCTCCGCCCACCCGCGCACTTCGCCTTAAATGGCGACAGTGCGAACGCGCAGCGGGCGCGCCGATTGTGCGCCGAAGGCGCGCCAAAGGTAAGCCCGTCTGCGCCCGTCCGCGACCGGATCGCGACCAGCGCCAGGACCCCTGGCCCCCACCGACGGAAGCCGACCCGACGAACCTACAGCGCCGCCGATCTCATCGCACTCAACACCGGCCGCATCCCAGGATGTCATCGAGCCGCCCCGAAGCACACCCACGGACCCTTCAGCTGCCACGCCTGCAAGTTCACCTGCATCCGGACCTTCCCTGCACCCGCCAAGCCGAACACCAGCAGCAACCACCTCAAGTGCATACTGCTCAACACCCGCTCCGTCCACAGACACGCAGTAGAACTCTGGAACCTCCTCGACACCACCGCCCCTGACGTTGCCTTCCTCACCGAGACCTGGATGAACGCCTCCTCAGCCCCAGACATCGCCATCGCCATCCCGGAGGGCTACAAGATCATCCGAAGGGACCGCACCAACCAGACGGGAGGAGGCATCGCCATCATCCACAGAGACACCATCCGCATCACGACCAACACCGACGACACCCTAACCACCGCTGAACACCTGCACTTCCAGATCCACACCAACCCGAAGACCACCCTCAGAGGCACCCTGATCTACCGACCCCCGGGTCCACGCACACGATTCAGCGAGGACATCGCCGACTTCGTCAGCCCGCATGCCCTCCCCTCCGCCGACTACATCCTCCTGGGGGACCTCAACTTCCACCTGGAGAACAACAGCGACCGCAACACCATCAGCCTGCTCGACAACCTCGCCAACCTCGGACTCAAGCAACTGGTGACCACCCCCACCCACCTCGCCGGACACACACTCGACGCCGTCTTCTCATCCAGCAAAGACGTCACCTTCAGCCACGCAACAGGACTCCACTGGACGGACCACAGCTGCATCCACTTCAGCTTCAAAAGAACGACGATCCACCACCACCAGCAACAGGTTGCCCGAAGAAGCTGGAACAAGATCACAGCCAACCAGCTCACCGCTTCCCTGAGCCAGCACCCTCCTGCCAGCTCAGCGAACCCCAGCCAGGCCGCCGACAACCTCACGAAGTGGATCAACAACGGCGCGGACGAATTCGCCCCTCTGAGAACCCCACCCAACAGACCCTGCAGCAGAAAAACACCATGGTTCACCGACGAACTCAAGAGCTCCAAGAAGAACTGTCGAGCCCTCGAGAAAGTCTGGAGAAGGGAACCAACTACGGACAACATGACCACCCTCAAGCTCGCCACCCGGAAACACCACCAACTGATCCGCGCCACCAAGAAAAATACATACAAGGACCGGCTGGACAACAACGCACACAACTGCAAGGAACTCTTCAACATCGTGAAAGAGCTCTTCAACCCCAGCGCCGGAAACAATGACATCACCCCGTCGCAAGACCTCTGCAACTCCCTCGCGTCCTACTTCCACAACAAGATCGCGGACATACACAACAGCTTCAGCAACGAACCAACGCAAGCCACAACCGCAACAACGCCACCCACCACCACCCTCCGCACCTGGACTCCGATCAGCACCGAAGACACCATCCGCACAATGAACTCCATCCATTCCGGATCTCCGACTGACCCCTGCCCTCACCACGTCTTCAACAAGGCCGACGCTGTCATCGCACCACACCTGCGGGACATCATCAACACCTCCTTCGACACCGCCACCTTCCCGGAGAGCTGGAAGCACGCCGAACTCAGCGCTCTTCTCAAGAAACCCACAGCAGACCCCACCGACCTCAAGAACTACCGTCCCATCTCGCTCCTCCCGTTCCCGGCCAAAGTCATCGAGAAGACCGTCAACAAACAGCTGGCCGCCTTCCTCGAGACGAATGGATCCCTCGACCCCTCACAGTCTGGCTTCCGAGCGAACCACAGCACCGAGACCGCCCTCATCGCTGCCACCGATGACATACGAACTCTGATGGACAACGGAGAAACAGCGGCCCTCATCCTCCTGGACCTCTCCGCAGCTTTCGACACTGTCTGCCACCGCACCCTAGTACAGCGCCTCGGCAGCATCGGAATCCAGGACAAGGCACTGGAATGGATCACCTCCTTCCTCGACGGAAGAACACAGAGAGTCCGCCTACCACCGTACAAGTCAGAGGCCACCAAAGTCATCTGCGGCGTCCCTCAAGGATCCTCACTGAGCCCCACCCTCTTCAACGTCTACATGAGCCCCCTCGCGGCCATCGCACGCCAACACAACCTCAACATAATCTCCTACGCCGACGACACCCAGCTGATCCTCTCCCTGACCAACGACCCCGCCACCGCCAGAGCCAACCTGCACGAAGGGATGAGAGAGGTAGCCGAGTGGATGACGACCAGCCGCCTGAAACTGAACTCGGACAAGACGGAGGTCCTCATCCTGGGCTCCTCGCCCTCCGCCTGGGACGACTCCTGGTGGCCCCCCACCCTGGGCACCGCACCCAAACCGACGGACCACGCACGCAACCTGGGCTTCATCCTGGACTCCTCCCTCTCCATGACCAGACAAGTAAACGCCGTCTCCTCATCTTGCTTCAACATCCTGCGCATGCTACGTAAGATCTTCCGGTGGATCCCCACCGAGACGAGGAAGACGGTCACCCAGGCCCTCGTCACCAGCCGACTGGACTACGGCAACGCCCTCTACGCCGGAACCACCGCCAAGCTCCAGAAGAGACTCCAGCGGATCCAGAACGCCTCGGCCAGACTCATCCTCGACATCCCCCGACGCAGCCACATCTCCGGACACCTGAGAAATCTGCATTGGCTCCCGGTCAACAAGAGAATCACCTTCCGTCTCCTCATCCACGCGCACAAAGCCCTACACGACCAAGGCCCGAGCTACCTCAACAACCGGATCAACTTCTACACTCCCAAGCACCTCCTCAGATCGACCAGCCACGCCCTCGCCGCCGTCCCCCGCATCCGAAGAGCGACAACAGGAGGAAGGTCCTTCTCCTACCTGGCCGCCAAGACCTGGAACTCACTCCCAACCGACCTGCGCCTGACCCAAGACCACCTCTCCTTCAGGAAGAAGCTCAAGACCTGGCTGTTCGAGCAGTAACGGCACCCCCCCCCCCAACCCAGCGCCTTGAGACCCTACGGGTGAGTAGTGCGCTCTACAAATGACCTGATTGATTGATTGATTGATGTGACGCATGCCCACACATCACAGACATCTCTTCAGCTTGTGAAGCTAAGTGTCACTGCAAGTTGACAGCTTCAAGATGGCCACAAAGAAAGGTGCCACCATGAAAGTGGCTAGTGATAAGAAGGAACTTACTATCACTGGTATGTCAACCCAGGCTTTTTCGGGTAAAAAAAGTGTGCCTGCTGCACCGGCCTCCAAGGAGAAAGCAAGGAGCTGCACCATTGCATCAGCGGGACCACCCCAACGTAGGCCCAAATCTATTTCTGTCAAAGAATCAGCCAGTCTGATCACGGAAACACAGACGAGAAGTGACATTGAAATAGACTCATCTCCTTTGCAAAGTAGTACCCAATTTGTGCAGGAAACTCAGATAACTGGACAACAACTGCTGCAGCCAGCAATAGTAGTTTCTTTCGCAAAGTAGGAGAAGCCATTCTTTCAGAAGATCCATTGACTTCCAGATCTCCAGCCAGAAAAAGGAGGGTTAGTCCACCATTTTCTTCTCCAAGCTCCCCTTCTTATGATCAAAACGCCACTTGGATCCCACCTCAATCTAAGAGTTAGACGCGCTACAGGAGGCTAGGAAAAAGGAATGTTACTGAAAGCCTTAGGCTCATGGATGTAGAAAAGGAGGATGCCGATGAGCCAGGCATCATGGATGTTAGCCCAGCCACAGTGGAGAGCAACCTTGCCCCATTTCAACCTGCTCTAAGGGATATGGCACCACAGATACCACCACCAGCTGCCATATTTGCAAAGCCCCAGCTGCAACCTACATCCACAACCACCACAGTAGAAGTAGGAACTGCAGAGATCCAAATGTCAGAACACCCACCTACCGCCAGTTCATGCAACATTGGCAGTGGCACCAACATCAGAAGGTGGACCTCCCCGGTTTGGGACTTCTTTACGGTTAGCAAGAAGGAGCTGAACATTTCCATATGGTCCATTTGTGGAACATGTATAAGTCGGGGGAAGCTTGGTACAAATTATGGTACCGGAGGCCAAACAAACCATTTGGGAAAACACCACATAATCCAGTGGGAAGAGCACATTTGCACCCAAAAAACTGCAAATGCCAAGCGTAAAGGGAGTGAAAGTTTGATCTGGGAATCCAATCCAGCCATGGTGGAATGTGAAGAAGAGGAAAATATTTTGGTTACGCAAATCAGACCTGTCACCAGCAGTGCAGCAGTATCGCCCACATCAGCAATATAGCAATGGCACAAAACACAGGTCGAGACACCAAGAGCTTACAGTGACTGCCCTGCTGAGAAGCACATTGAGCCTACCACCATCTGCTCTCAATAAATCAACCTGCATCAGGGGCGCTGGAAAAAAAAAATCAAAGCTGCTATTCTTGGCATGTTTGGGCAGGAGGGGAAGTGCAAATGCAATCGCTCAATGGCACATTTGTACAATGCAAAGCTGGCTACAATGTTCGTGCTGGATCTCACCCCTTTTTCTATTGTGGAAGGGGTGTTATTTTTCAAATTTATGGCTTCCATCTGCCGGAAATGGAAGGTTCCCAGATTGTCTTATTTTGTCAGAGTTGCTGTTCCAGCGCTACATCACGATGTGCTGGAATTGCTTGGACAAGCTTTGCAGTTGAGTGATGTTCACTCTATCCACCTGACAACAGACATGTTGACCAGTTGCCAAGCAACTGAATACATGTGCATCACTGCACACTGGATCTCTTTTGTGGGGGTTAGAGAAATGATATCTGAAGGTTTTCATATTGCTGAGATTATTCAATGGCGCTTGGAAGCAAGCAACATTGGCCATGTTTGCCATGGAGAAATCCCATACTACTGCAACAAGATCTTCGAATGACTGTGACCGAGAGGGCTTATCATTGGATTTGTTGCCAAGGAAAATTGCAGTAATATAGTTAGGGCCACGGCAGATGGTGGCTATTTCAAGATACTGTGTTTGGGGGACTGCATAAACATCAATGTACAGGACTTTCACAAAAAAAAAGAGAGAGTCCGCAACTTACTGTCCACCTGATGAAGAATCTGCACTCATTTCACCCATTCTTTTAAAGCCCAGAATCAGCTGAGGGTCATTCAACATGGTATTAGAATGCCAGTTAAAGCTCTCATTCCATCACATTGGAACTCAACTTATTACATGTATTACACTTTGCAACACCTGTTTGAGCAGTACAGACTGATCAGTGACTATGTCATGCAAAGAGGGGGTGTAACTGTGAAAGGCATAATCATTGAGATTGACCAATGAGGCTTAGTCAAATGCCTAACAGAGATGCTGCTTTTTGAAGTTTTCACATTGGAAGTCAGCAAGAAGGACAGTACCATGGGCCAAGTTATCCCGTTGTTGCATATGTTACAGGAACAGCTAAAGGGGGTTTGGATGAAAAAATTATGCACGTGAGTTGGTGGGGAGTTTAATCCTTTGGTTATCTGCTAATACAAGGGTGCAAAGTGAAATTGTTGATAAGTAGAAAGGTTTAAGGACACAACAACAAAAACTTCGAAAACCTCTAAGCTGACCTATACGACTTATATGGCTGGCCACTAAGGCTCATGCATAGAACATGTACCCAAAGTATTTACTTAACCAGAATGTTTTCATAAAACAATATTTATTATTTATAAAAAGTTGTTTTGATTTTTTTCTTTTTCAAAAAATTCATTATTATAAATTAGCACAGAACATGAAAACGGACATGCTGGATAGTCCAATAATGTCAATATTTCAATACATTTCATGTACTTAGTTTCATGAATGGCTTGGTATCTCAAATACTCTAGCATGGCTGAATAGGACAAACAACACAATTTCAATATAGACAAATGCTATGCTATGCTATGCTATGGGCATTTATAATGCGCGCAGCTGCTCCAGCAAAGGAGCGTCCCGGCGCAGAACAAGGTAAAGCACAGCAACGCTAAAAGCAAAGACAGAAGGAGGGACAACAGGAGGGAGAGAATTTAAAACAAAAAAGTTTTAATGGCCTTACGGAACAGCATAAGGTCCTCCAACAAGCGGACCTCAACCGGTAGGGAGTTCCAAATGGCCGCAGCCCTCACTCGAAAAGAACGGCCCCCGGCCCGACAAAGTTTGAACCGGGGAACCACGGCGAGAGCCTGGCCGGCGGATCTAAGAGAACGTGTCGGAGCATAGGAAAACAAGAGGTTGGTGAGAATCTGGGGGGCAGAGCCTTTCAAGATTTTAAAGGCCAAACATAGCACCTTAAAGTGAATTCTCATCTTGACCGGCAGCCAATGCAAGGAGCGTAGGGTGTTAGAGACGGGGCAAAACCTGGGCAAGCCAACTATCGCTCTAGCTGCGGCATTTTGGACGCGCTGCAGGCGGGTGATATCTGCCTGGTTGGCCCCCACCAGGAGAGAACTGGCATTGTCAAGCCGGGACAACACCATCGCCTGAATCACCAACTGCCTGGTCGGGGCATCAAAAAATTTGAGGACAGATTGTGATGACCCGTCTTCCTGGGTATAATGGTTCCATGTTGGAACCTAGTGTTTGGATCCACATGACATCAAGGTTCCTATAACTGGTAATTCCAGGATTGTCAGTTGTTAGCTGACTGTTGGATGGGGCTGAATAAATATTACTTACTGAACACATTCCTGTGTGAATCCCAAATTATTACACTGGCGACGTTTGTGGATGGGATCTACTCGTGCAAGATAGCCTCAACAACAGGTGTATAGTTAATTGCGAAGAGAAAGACTCACGTGACTGCTATGTCGATGTGGAGAGATTAATCAGCATCTTCAAGGTACAGCTGTGGCCCAGCGAAGGAAACGCGGCGAAGGACGTGGAAAAAGTCGAAAACGCGACGAAAATCGGCAAAGGTACTCTTTTACAATGATTTTTGGTAGAAAATTGAAAAAAAACGGAGCTTGTAACTGACGTAGATTTTCGAGGGTGATTTCCCTTAGAAAAAAGCCTATTTGTTTGAAGAAAAGGTGGCGGACATCTTTGAATGGGCGAGTTTCATGATTGAAAAAAACAAGCGAGATTGGCCATAGAAAGTGATGCAAATGTTTCTTGGTGGCCATTTTAGGTCGGGGTGAAAAAGAAAACAAGTTCAAATAGCCAAAGAAAGAAGCATTTAATGTTGTGGCGGCCATTTTGACTTGGTTTTCGGAAAAGAAGAAAAGAAAGCCCAATCGACTTTGGAAACAAGTCTGAATGTTTGTGAAGGATTAGTGGCGGCCATCTTGGATTTTTTTATCGTTTTTTTTCGTTTTTCTGTTATTACAAGAGGATTGCATCGGGTGAAGCAGCATTTTGGAGCGTGACATTATAAGGGTTTCTACTTCAACGGTAAAGGAGGACAGAAGGACCTGGTGTACAGAAAACGAGTGAAACGTGTGGAGGAGAAAAGTCGGAGAAGCTTGGTGGATGGAGTAAGTGATTCAAACTTGAAGAAGTACCGAGAGGTGCCGGAAAGGAAAACCAGACTCAATTTTTTTTTCAGTTCTACGTTGAAGAACTTGAAGCCTGTTGACGGTGATGGGCACACCTTTTTGAAGGAAGGGAGGTGGAACTTTGTGGTTAAAAGCTTTAAAGTGGAATGAGGGTAAAGGTGTTGAGTGGAACTGAGGCAGTAAAATGCAGAATGTAACTGCACCTCCTTTCTTTCTGATGGAACCAGGGGAGCCTCTGATTAGGTGGAAAAAATGGAAAAAGATATTTGAAAATTACGCAAGGGTGTGTGGTGCAAATTTGAGAGGTGAAAAGAAGCATGCTTTATTGATGCATTGTTTGGGCGGAGAAGGCCAGGAGATTTTGGAGACTCTTCCAGTCATTCCACAAGCAGAACAAAGAGGATTGAATGAGTATGAGGTGTGTGCTAGGCAGTTGGATTTAAATTATCTTCCTAAAGTGAGTACTATCATGGAAAGGTACTATTTCGGGTTGCGAGAGCAGGGTAAGGAAGAGAGTGTTGAGGAGTACATTACTGCACTAAGAAAGTTGGCTTCAAGTTGCAAGTTTGGGGGTTTGGTGGAAGAACGGATTAGGGAGCAGTTTGTTTTGAGATGTGTGAGTGATAAGATAAGGGAAGAGTTGTGGCTAAAGGATGAACCTGCACTTGAAGAAGTGGTAGGTATTGCAAAAAGGGTGGAACACATGTTAAAATGCGTTGGAGAACTAAGCAAGGAGAAAAAGGATGAAAAGCCATCTAGTTCTTCAACACAAGAAGTGGTGTGTCAGGCTGTGAAGAGAGAGGATGAGAAGAAAAAAAAAGAAGTGTGTGAGGAGGAAAGGTTGAAAGGAGAGATTGATGGTGGTATTTCTAAAATACAGACAAGTAAGAAATTTTCAACTCCTTTTCAAGGAACTTGTTACAGATGTGGGAGATATGGGCATATGGCAAATGCGAGAGAGTGTCCTGCCCTTAAGTTTAATTGCAATGTGTGTGGTAGAAAGGGACACATTGGTAGAAATTGCAGAACAAGAGTTGGGAGAGATACTAAGACTGAGACTAAGTTGGTTAGCTTTCAGATTAATGATGAGGTTGTAGAACATCCTTCTGATTATGTGTTGATTGGGGAAGCAAGTGTGTTGATGAAATTTGATTCATGCTCACATGTTACTTTTATTTCAAACGAGGTGTTTGAAAATGTGTTTGGAAAGAAAAAGACTTTGTGTAAACCGGATATAAGACCAACAGGTTATCAAGAACATCCCATAAAAATAATGGGTTACTTTTTTGACTGCATCGAATATAAGGGGAGGTATACAGAAGCAAAAGTTTATGTGGTAAACAGGGGAGACAACTTGTTGAGTTGGTCTCATCAGGCAAGGTTGGGTGTGAGTCTCAATCCAAATGCTCATCCAGTTATTCAAGTACAGGCTGTAGACAATGTGGAGAACAAGTTTATAAAGAACTTTAAAGAGTTGTTCGGTGAAAAACTAGGATGTATAAAGGGTTACAATCACAACATCAAACTGAAGTTGGGTGCGGTGCCTGTTGCTGCTAAAGTAAGGCGCATTCCAATTTGTGTAAAGGATGCCGTGGGTAAATAAACTGAGTGGCTCGCACCAATTGTGGTCGCGAGGAAGCCTAATAATTAGATTCGGCTGTGTGTTGACCTTCGTGCTTTAAATAAAGAGGTAATAGTTGACAAGTACCCTTTGCCAAACATAGAGGAGTTGGTTTCTACATTAGATGGGGCATGCTATTTCACCACCTTAGATATGGCATCAGCCTATCACCAAGTTCCGCTAAAAGAAGAGTGTCAAGAGCTTACTAGTTTCATTACACCAATGGGTGCATTCAAGTTCTTAAGAATGCCTTTTGGGCTGGTTTCGGCAGCCTCGGTATTCCAGAGAATTATGGAAGATCTGTTCAAAGGAATACCGGGGGTAAGATGTTATCAGGATGATGTGCTCATTTCTGGTAAGAACGAACAGGAACATGATGAGAGGGTTTGCCTTGTGTTGAAGAAAATGTTGGAAGTTGGTTTAACTCTGCGTCAGAGCAAGTGCAAGTTTGGTGTCAATGAGCTAGATTATTTGGGCCACCACATCTCTAGGAAGGGCATATGTCCAAAAAGGATCTTGTAGAAACAATTGAAAAGTTGAAGGAACCATGTTCAAAAGAAGAGGTTTCATCATTTTTGGGCATGGCAGAATTTTACAATAAATTTGTCAGAAATTTCGCAGATAAGACTGTTAATCTGAGGAAAATCATGTGTAAAAATGCTGTGTTTAATTGGACTGAGGAGTGTAGCAGAGAGTTTGATCAGGTGAAGATGGATCTGAGGAATGCACCAAATTTGCAGGCGTTTGTTCCAGGGGATCCGACGTTTATTGTAACAGATGCTAGCAGTAAGGGTCTGGGTGCTTTGTTGTTACAGGTGAGGAAAGACAAGGAGGTCCTGATAGCCTGTGCTTCGAGATGTTTGAAGGGGGCGGAGTTGAATTACTCTGTCATAGAGAAAGAGGCGCTAGGTATATTTTGGGCGGTGAATACGTTCAGGAAGTTTGTTTGGGGTTCCTCCTTTACCGTCAGGTCTGATCACAAACCACTAAAGGAAGTGTTTGAAAAAAAGGGGTTAGACTCCATCTCGGCAAGGATAAGGAGATGGGTAATTTCTTTGCAGGAGTTTGTGTTCAAGTTTGAGTATATCCCAGGAAAAACTAATGTTTCAGCAGATTGTCTGTCTAGGCTGGTGGATGTTGTAGAGAATGTTGAGGGAGCTTTGGCTGACGATTTTGAGGGTGAATTAAAGGTGTGTGACGTTACCTTGGGGGCGGTGAAGGAAGATACTTGGAGAGAAGAGCTGAGTAAGGATGAGGATTTGAAGGAAGTCATTAAATTGTTGGAAGGTGGTAGGTCTCGTTCTTTAAAGAAACCTTGGTCTTTGATTGCTGATGAGTTAGCAGTGGTGGATGGTTTACTCATGAGAGGTACTAGGTTAGTTCCACCTGTTAATCTCAGAAGTGTTCTGGTAGACATGTCTCATGAGGGACACTTGGGTATTTCAAAGACGAAAGAACGTATACGAATGGACTTCTGGTGGCCAGGTATCGATTTGTTGGTGGAACGCACCGTAAGGGATTGCTCTTCTTGCCAGGCAAGTGATAAAGTTTTGAGGACGAGGTCTTCTCCGATGGTTTGCAGGAGGTTGCCTAGGTCCCCCTGGGATGAAATTGCAGTTGATATTGTGGGGCCTTTACATGGTGAACATCAAACTCCATTTATGTTGGTTTTATTGGATTTGTATTCTAGATGGGTGGAGGTTAGTTTGGTAAGAGAGATTACAAGTGAGTCTGTTATTTCCTTTTTGGAGTCTGTCTTTAAACGTGAGAGTTTTCCGAACTCCATTCTTTCTGACAATGGGCCACAATTTTGTTCAGGGAAAGTTGAGGAGTATCTCAGTAAGTGTGGCATTATCCACAAGAGGATTTCTTTGTATCACCCTGAGGCAAATGGTGCTTTGTAGAGACTCAACAAAACCTTGAAGGAAAGCATTCAGTTGGCAAGGGTCAACAATTTGGACTGGAGAAAGGAGTTACAGAACAGAATTTCAGCTTATCGATTCTCTCCTCACTCAACTACAGGAAAAACTCTGTTTGAACTTTTCAAGGGTAGAGCCCCTAACACTTGTTTATGTACTGCCTGGATGGCTGCAGACAAGGGTGTAAAAAATAATGAGGTGGGTGCATGGAGAGAAAGGGAATTGAAACTACAGAGGAAAAGGAAAATATATGTGGCTAGGAGAAATTCTGCTAAGGATTCCAAATTCGTGGTGGGGGAGGTAGTAAAGATCAGGGCTCCTGTGGGCTGTCAAAACTGGTCGAAGTTTTCTGTTCCTAGAACCATTGTGAAAATTTTCAAAAATGCTGTAAAGACGGAGGATGGTCGTATCTGGAACAATAGTCGGGTTTCTCATTTTGGGGGGAAAGGGAAATGTGATGATATTGTTGCTGTTCCTGATCTGCGTTCTAATAATTCTCGCAAGAGTGTGAGAGTTTGCAGGCCTCCTGTTCACTTGCGTGATTATGTCTAGGTAGTTACTTCTTTGTTTTGCTTTATCTTTCTGTTACCTACTTCATTGCTGAACATGTAAACCTGTTTAATGTTTAAGAGGGAGAAATGTGATGACCTGTCTTCCTGGGTATAATGGTTCCATGTTGGAACCTAGTGTTTGGATCCACATGACATCAAGGTTCCTATAACTGGTAATTCCAGGATTGTCAGTTGTTAGCTGACTGTTGGATGGGGCTGAATAAATATTACTTACTGAACACATTCCTGTGTGAATCCCAAATTATTACACAGATCTTAATCCCCGGAGGACACCAAAGCAGCAGGCCACAGTTCTCTTTGTGTGGCCAGCAAAATTAAGGGAGGGGTCCAGCCAAACTCCCAGGTTTCTCACTTCCGCCACCGGCGTTGGAAGTGGTCCCAAAGCTCCGCCCTCTTACCGACAATCATGATTTCAGTTTTCTTTGCGTTAAGTTGGAGACAGTTGGCCGTCATCCAACTGGCCACTGCCCTCAGCCCACTCTGAAACCTAGGGGCATCCCGTTCCGCATCCCCGCTGATAGTAACCGCTAGCTGAGTATCGTCGGCATATGAGACCATAGTCATGCCCCACTGCTTGACGACCTCAGCCAGCGGTCTCACGTATAGATTGAATAACGTGGGACTCAGCGAGGATCCCTGCGGAACCCCCATGGCCAGAGGATGGAATTTGGACTGATGAGGGGGGATGGCCACACAAAAAGAACGATTGTCGAGAAAGGAGCGGAACCACTGCAGAGCAAGCCCACCAATGCCAATCTTCTCTAGGTGGTGTAGCAGAATGCGGTGCGAGACGGTGTCAAAGGCGGCGCTGAGATCTAAAAGTACAAGCGCCGCTGTCTGACCGTCATCCAACACCATACGCAAGTGCTCCACCATGGCAAGGAGGGCTGTCTCCGTGCTGTGGCCAGCACGGAAACCATTCTGGGTGGGGTCCAGGACCTTGGCCCGAGTAAGATGTTCTGAAAGGGCCAGATTAACGTGTGCCTCCGCAACCTTCGCTGGCCAAGGAAGCAATGAAATAGGGCGGTAGTTCTCATGTTTTAATGGGTCCAACAAAGGCTTCTTCAGAATCGGACAAACCACCGCCTGCTTCAATTTGGTTGGAACCAGGCCCGAGGCCAGCGAAAGGTTGATTAGGGAAAACACCGTGGAGCGTCCCAGACCTGGATTGCGAGCGGCCCGGTGGCAGTGGGCTTGCTCGTGGGAGCTGAGGGCTGCGACTGAGCTTTTAAGTTCATTTAGCGCGCTGTCACGCCGATTAAAAGCGGTGACACGCACTTACTTTTAAATTGTATATTCTTGTTGACTAACCTGTACTGAACATCAACAGGTACCTTTTAACCTTCATCTTGCCTTTTCAGGGGCCCAGCGAGGCTGGCTGGCAGCTGATTCCACCTCAGGCGCCGAGCGGTAGTGGCCGCCATCTTGGATCGGGCTGGTTCGCCCGACCCCACCCACGCCACTCCCCCCACGCTGCTCCTCTATTTAGGAGTGTTTCACAGTCTCCCCAGCGATTGCGAGCGGCCCGGTGGCAGTGGGCTTGCTCGTGGGAGCTGAGGGCTGCGACTGAGCTTTTAAGTTCATTTAGCGCGCTGTCACGCCGATTAAAAGCGGTGACACGCACTTACTTTTAAATTGTATATTCTTGTTGACTAACCTGTACTGAACATCAACAGGTACCTTTTAACCTTCATCTTGCCTTTTCAGGGGCCCAGCGAGGCTGGCTGGCAGCTGATTCCACCTCAGGCGCCGAGCGGTAGTGGCCGCCATCTTGGATCGGGCTGGTTCGCCCGACCCCACCCACGCCACTCCCCCCACGCTGCTCCTCTATTTAGGAGTGTTTCACAGTCTCCCCAGCGATTGCGAGCGGCCCGGTGGCAGTGGGCTTGCTCGTGGGAGCTGAGGGCTGCGACTGAGCTTTTAAGTTCATTTAGCGCGCTGTCACGCCGATTAAAAGCGGTGACACGCACTTACTTTTAAATTGTATATTCTTGTTGACTAACCTGTACTGAACATCAACAGGTACCTTTTAACCTTCATCTTGCCTTTTCAGGGGCCCAGCGAGGCTGGCTGGCAGCTGATTCCACCTCAGGCGCCGAGCGGTAGTGGCCGCCATCTTGGATCGGGCTGGTTCGCCCGACCCCACCCACGCCACTCCCCCCACGCTGCTCCTCTATTTAAACGTCCCTTATGTGTCAGCGCAGCGGACGAGCGCAGCGGGCGCGCCGTAGGCGCGCCGGAGTCAAGCCTGAGTCCTGCCCGTCTGCGCCCGTCCGCGGCAGGCCGGGGCTAGGGGCTCCCCCTTATGCCCTCTCGTTGCCTTATACCTCCTCTGAGCTTCTCTCTCACTGGATCCCTGGCACTATTAGCTCTTCTGTGGCTAATTCACTACAGCTCTTAAATCTCCTTACGTGCCCCCCTGCTGCCCCCCCCACCGTTATTCAAAGTTATCTTCTGCCTTGCGCCTCCGCGCCTTCTCGCCCCCTTTTGCTTGTCCCCCCCACGCCGTCCTACAACACTACTGCTACGCTCCTCAATACTCGATCTGTTGTCAGTCATCAGCACGAGCTGCACGACTTCCTTGACTCCCATAACCCGGATCTCTTGTTCCTAACCGAGACCTGGCTCAAGGCTGATTCCCTTCCCAATGTCCTAGCCGCACTCCCCCCTTCCTACTCCATCATTCGGGCGGATCGCCCGGAGGGTAGGAGAGGTGGTGGAGTAGCCCTGATATCACATTCTGACTCCCACTTTCAGATACTTCCCTCTCCTCCTATCCCTGAGGTAGACTGCCTAATAATTCGTGCTAGCTCTAACTTGACCCCCCTTACGGCTGTTCTCATTTATCGACCCCCTCATGCTACTTCCAATTTTGTCTCTTGTCTCCAAGACACCCTCGCCACACTGGTTATTAACAACTCCTCAGTGTTGGTGTTGGGTGACTTCAACTTTTGGCCCAACGACCCCGCCGAAACCCCCCTTTCTAAAGATTTTACTAGCCTCATGACCAGCCTGAATTTCTGTCCCCTCGTCCACAGCCCCACACATGTCCACGGCCACTCGCTTGATCAGGTCTGGACTTTAAATATCCCCACTACTCCTCCTGTCATTTCCCCATGCTCTTGGTCGGACCATTTTTCAATTTCCTTCTCCCTCGCGCTAGCCCCAGCATCTAAACCCCCTCTCCCTAAGAACACCTGGGCTAGAAAGTGGGGTAAGGCAGATATGCCATCTTTCTGCCTAGCCCTGGCCAACTCCTGCCCTGACCTCTCGGGCCTCACCGCCCCAGACCAGCTGACTACCATCGATGGCTGGCTGGCTCGGGCAGGCGACGACTTCGCCCCCCTGAGACGGATTACGGTGAAGCGCGCCCATGCGGCCAATCGTTGGTTCACCCCCGACCTCAAGGAGAAGAAGCTGGCCGCACGCAGAGCAGAGCGCGTATGGAGAAGAGAATACTGCCCCGCCAAAAAAACCACCTATCTCTCTGTGCTCAAAGTTTACAAACAAAGCATACTTGATGCCAAGACCCTGTTTTACTCAAACAGGATATTGGCAGCCGAATCTCAGTCCAAAGAGATTTTCGCCACAGTACATGAGCTTGCCTCATCTAACAGAGCCACGGCCTTGATCCCCCCCTCCCAACCACTCTGCGACTCCCTCAATGATTTTTTCATTGACAAGGTCGCAACGATCAAGGCTAAAATCTCTCCTCCCTCCTCGGCCTTCATCAACCCCTCCCCCCCGGTTATCACTTCCAAACTCACGTCCTTTCCCCCTCTGACCACAGCTACACTCTTTCCTCTGCTTCAAAAGGTAAAGTCCGGCTCACCCCTAGACTTTGCCCCCGCTCGTATCTTGCGAGAGGTCTTCCTACACTGTCCTACCCCTCCCCTCACACTCTTAAATGACTCACTTAAATCCGGAGTTGTCCCCACTGCCCATAAATTTGCGGCAGTTATCCCCATTCTAAAAAAACCTGGTACCGACCCTTCATCTCCTTTAAATTACCGTCCCATTTCCCTTTTACCCTACTTGGCCAAGGTCTTGGAGACCCACGTAACCAGCACCCTGAGCACCTACGTGGAAGCCAACCACTGCCTCTCCCCCCGGCAGGCGGGCTTTCGCCCCCTCCACTCGACGGAGAAGGTAGTGATCTCAGTGATGGACAGCCTACGCGAGGGCATTGATACCAACGTCCCCCAGGCCCTCATTCTTTTAGACCTATCCGCCGCATTTGACACGGTGGACCACTCCACCCTTCTCACCCGTGTCAAGGCGGCGGGTATAGAGGGCCTGGCCCTCGCCTGGCTCAAGTCCTTCCTGAGTGACAGGGCTCAGGCAGTCCATCTTGCTGGTTTCACCGCTGCCTCTCGTAAGGTCGCATGTGGAGTTCCCCAAGGCTCTTCCCTTTCCCCTCTTTTGTTTAATTTATACATCTACCCCCTCATTTTTATGTTACAGCAGCTCGAGGTCACGGTGTTCAACTACGCCGATGACCTCCAGCTAATCTTCAACCTTTCCCACCCCTCCTCCTCTGCTTCAAATGTCCAATCCGTCATGTTATTCATCCAGGATTGGATGAACTGCAACCACCTCAAACTCAACCCAGACAAGACGGAGTTAGTCTTGACTAGAGGTGGTTGCAGCCCCTGGTCCCCTTTCCACTGGCCCCCTTCACTTGGTGTTCCCCCACCCCCAGTCCCCAAGGTCAAGACCCTCGGCATCCTCCTGGATCCCTCACTTTCCGTCCACTCCCAGGTCAGCTCAGTTGTTTCCTCTTGTTTCTTTTCCCTTCGAATCATCAGAAAGATTTCTCGTTTTTTTTCTTTACCCGCCCTAAAGATTATAGTGATGGCCATGGTGCTCTCGCGCCTCGATTACGGGAACATCATTTACAACGGCGCTCCAGCTTACGCCATTCGCCGTCTGCAGCTAGTGCAGAACCAGGCTGCCCGCCTGATTCATGGCCTGCCTAAATACCACCGAGCCACTCCCTTACTGCAGGCATTGCACTGGCTGCCGGTGAAAGAGCGTGCCTTGTTTAAACTTGGTTGCACCACCTTCCAGGCTAAAACAGGCACCGCCCCGGAATTCATTTGTTCTGCCATCACCCCCTACATTCCTGGACGAGAGCTTAGGTCCACTCATCAGGCTCTGCTAACTATCCCCCGCTTCAGTAAGAAAAAGACTGGTGGTACGAAATTTGCAGTACTTGCTCCTTCGTTTTGGAACTCCCTTCCTTCGGAACTCCGCATGTCATCTTCCTACATGGATTTCCGGAAGGGTCTCAAAACTTTTCTTTTCTCTCGAGCCTACAATGCTTAATCCCCCTCTGCTCCTGCCCGCTTCTCTCAATCCAACAGCGCCATGAAACCGCATGGTAAAAGTGCGCTATAGAAAAGTTTTTAAATTCAAATTCAAATTAAATTCAAAAGACTGGTCTCTAAAAAGGGCAGGTCTTAACACCTTAGGAGCTAGTAAACAAACCTCCCCAGTGCTGCGCTGTCCATTATCCAGTGCTGAACTGGACGTCCAGCGGTCGCACGCAGCACTGGGGAGGTAGTGCCCGTGACGACCGTTGGCCGACGGCAGCACCTAAAGGGTTAAGGGATCTGAAGGAGAGCCTGATTTAATTTGCTGGGCCAGTTTGTTAAACCCCTCAGATGATAATGGGGGAAGAGAACTCAAGATGGTAAGGCCTTGGATGCAATCAAGAGCTCCCGGTGCTGGCCCAATACTAGGGAAGGCCTGGTAAATAACCTGGACCTTCTCTAGAAAAAAAGATGCCGAGCCTCACAATGGAAAGTTGTACTGACTGCCGAAGAAGAGGTCCTTTTCGCCAGAAGGTCTTTAAGTACTTTAAAGATGGTTTTAGACGGGTTCGGGCTGCTGCGGAACTCCAGAGAATAGAACGCCGCGCGAGCTCGACAGATAGCTCGATGGTAGAGCTTAATGGAGGCCAGGTATGCAACCTTCTTATCGATCTCATAGGCCTTCCGCCATGCTCTTTCCGCCCGTCTGCAAGTACCCTTCAATGCGCGTAAGGCACCATCCTACCAGGGACTCGACTCTCTGGAGCTCAGCTTGCTCAACGTAATGGGAATCAGAGAGTCAAGTGCCCTGGTAATCCACCGGCAGAACTGGTCATAGCCCATTTCCACATTATCTAGAGGGCCTAACGGCTCCACCACCACAATATACAATACACATGGATAAGAAACAATTACAACATGACATTAGCTTAATAACAACCCTTAGTCTTGTTTTACTGTTTAAACATGAGCAAGAAAAAAAAGCCTTCTCAACACACAAGCGTAGAATAACTTAACTGGGCATGTAATCCTCATAGGAGAGTACCTGACATATAATGGGTTCTCTGTACCATCAGTCTATAAGGGGAGTGGGAAAGCTTACTGACAAAGCAGAAGAAAAAGGAAATGACAGACTAGTACAGATAGATTTGAAGTCAAGTACAGTAACACTTGAAAAATAGATAAAGTAAGTAATACATGGGGTAATATAGGTATAAGAAGATTTATGAAACACATCAAAGTGGAGTTGGAAAAAAATTAGGATACCGGCACAGTAAAAAGGAAGAAAATAACTCTAAATATAGAATGGTAAAAAATAAAGATAGGGAAATAATATTATTATTATCAGGAGAACTAACTGGGCCCAGCTTAGCCTTTGGCACTAGTGGAGGCACCTCCCGTCCCCAAACCCACCAGCACCTCAGTGGTGGTATTAGCCAGATCCCTCCTGCCTCAGAATGCTGATGCAAGAAATAAACAAAATAGAATTGAAAAAAAGATTAGTGGTACAGCTAAGCTCTCCAAAAATATTTTGACAGGGAGAGGCAAACACAGTAACTTTTGATGTAATGTTTATAAATCAGATCTCCTCTCCTTTTGATGGTTCAACTCAGTCTGCATTTTTTTTTCAATGCATGCATGCTGATGCATCCATAGTTACTAGTTACTTACTACACATCACTGGGAAATTGTTTGAGGTTGGGAGTGTACAAGCTACAAAAAATAAAGGCACAGACAAGTGAAAGAACATGCTGGCTCACTAATACCAATACCTACCACTATCTCAGTGACAGGTCAGAGAAGTATCTGCATAACTTCTTAAATAAACAGTCCAAGTGAACACAAACAAGTAGGATTAGGTAGCGCCTCTGAGCACCTGTCTACTCCAGGATGATCACATAATATTTGGAAAATAGCTTAACTTACCTGAGTGTGAGCCTCCTGATTGCTGTTTTGAAAAAATATTAGCATAGATAGAACGCAACAAATAAATATTTATTACTCAGCAAGCCCCCTACCTCAACGCCCAGCAGGTCGAGCAGGGCCTGGTCACTATCCAGGATGTACGCCCTTCAGTGCATAAGCCATTAATGGGTGCGCTGGATCCCAGAGCAAAAGACACACATGTCATGGATGGAATGCAGAACAAATCAAAAGATTCACCCCCAGTCAAGAGATCTGTGTTAAATCCATCATCCTTTTGCTCACCATAACACCCCAGTTTAGACCGAGCCATATGCAAATCAGTCTTGACCTTGTGCCTCATGGGAACATTCCAGCCCGAACTGCCAAGCCAGGTCCTCCCTGGACTGGAAATAGGCATCCTAGGACCGGTTTTGCGGTTTCATTCCTCATCAGCCCGGATAGCTTGAATACAGTGGCACAGTGAGCTTGGGACTCATGTCTGGGCATATCCCGGTGTGCTTAGCATGAGAAAGCAAAAGACACACAGTTGACGGAATGCAGAACAAATCAAAATATTCACCCTAGTCAAGAGATCTAGGTTAAATCCATCATTCTTTTCCTCACCATGGTACACCAGTTTAGTCCTGGCCATATGCAGATCAGTCTTGACCCTGTGCCTCAGGGGAAAAGTCTAGCCTGAACTGCTAAGCCAGGTCCTCCCTGTACCGGAAACAAGCATCCTAGGACTGATTTTGGGGTTTCACCCCTCATCAGCCAGGATAGCTTGAATCCAGTGGCACATTGAGCCAGGGACCCACATCTGGCCATACCTGGCGCATTTAGGGCGAGAAAGCAAAAGACAGACAGTTGAAGGACGGAATGCAGAACAAATCAAAACATTCACCCCAGTCATGAGATCTGGGTTAAATCCATCATTCTTTTGCTCACCATGCCACCCCAGTTACACCTGACCATATGCAAATCAGTCTTGACCCTGTGCCTCATGGGAACAGTCCTTGCAAAAACAACAAGTGATGGACTGAATGTGGATCAATGTCACACACTCCCCCAGTCAAAAGATCTGGGCCCAAATCCATCGTTTTTTTGCACTCCACACCACCCTGGGTTAGACAATGGCAATATGCAAATCAGCTCTGACCCTGTTGCCCCATGGGAACAGTCCAGTCCGAACTACAAAAGCCATGTCCTTCCCAGAACGGAATCAAGCATCCGAGGACCGGACCGGTTTCGAGGTAACACCTCTCTTCAGCCCGGCTAGCTTGACTCCAAGTGGTGTGGAGTGCCTGGGACCCACGTCTGGGCATCCCCAGCGCACTTAGGGCGGCAATTGCAAAAACAACAAGTGATGGACTGAATGTGGATCAATGTCACACACTCCCCCAGTCAAAAGATCTGGGCCCAAATCCATCGTTTTTTTGCACTCCACACCACCCTGGGTTAGACAATGGCAATATGCAAATCAGCTCTGACCCTGTTGCCCCATGGGAACAGTCCAGTCCGAACTACAAAAGCCATGTCCTTCCCAGAACGGAATCAAGCATCCGAGGACCGGACCGGTTTCGAGGTAACACCTCTCTTCAGCCCGGCTAGCTTGACTCCAAGTGGTGTGGAGTGCCTGGGACCCACGTCTGGGCATCCCCAGCGCACTTAGGGCGGCAATTGCAAAAACAACAAGTGATGGACTGAATGTGGATCAATGTCACACACTCCCCCAGTCAAAAGATCTGGGCCCAAATCCATCGTTTTTTTGCACTCCACACCACCCTGGGTTAGACAATGGCAATATGCAAATCAGCTCTGACCCTGTTGCCCCATGGGAACAGTCCAGTCCGAACTACAAAAGCCATGTCCTTCCCAGAACGGAATCAAGCATCCGAGGACCGGACCGGTTTCGAGGTAACACCTCTCTTCAGCCCGGCTAGCTTGACTCCAAGTGGTGTGGAGTGCCTGGGACCCACGTCTGGGCATCCCCAGCGCACTTAGGGCGGCAATTGCAAAAACAACAAGTGATGGACTGAATGTGGATCAATGTCACACACTCCCCCAGTCAAAAGATCTGGGCCCAAATCCATCGTTTTTTTGCACTCCACACCACCCTGGGTTAGACAATGGCAATATGCAAATCAGCTCTGACCCTGTTGCCCCATGGGAACAGTCCAGTCCGAACTACAAAAGCCATGTCCTTCCCAGAACGGAATCAAGCATCCGAGGACCGGACCGGTTTCGAGGTAACACCTCTCTTCAGCCCGGCTAGCTTGACTCCAAGTGGTGTGGAGTGCCTGGGACCCACGTCTGGGCATCCCCAGCGCACTTAGGGCGGCAATTGCAAAAACAACAAGTGATGGACTGAATGTGGATCAATGTCACACACTCCCCCAGTCAAAAGATCTGGGCCCAAATCCATCGTTTTTTTGCACTCCACACCACCCTGGGTTAGACAATGGCAATATGCAAATCAGCTCTGACCCTGTTGCCCCATGGGAACAGTCCAGTCCGAACTACAAAAGCCATGTCCTTCCCAGAACGGAATCAAGCATCCGAGGACCGGACCGGTTTCGAGGTAACACCTCTCTTCAGCCCGGCTAGCTTGACTCCAAGTGGTGTGGAGTGCCTGGGACCCACGTCTGGGCATCCCCAGCGCACTTAGGGCGGCAATTGCAAAAACAACAAGTGATGGACTGAATGTGGATCAATGTCACACACTCCCCCAGTCAAAAGATCTGGGCCCAAATCCATCGTTTTTTTGCACTCCACACCACCCTGGGTTAGACAATGGCAATATGCAAATCAGCTCTGACCCTGTTGCCCCATGGGAACAGTCCAGTCCGAACTACAAAAGCCATGTCCTTCCCAGAACGGAATCAAGCATCCGAGGACCGGACCGGTTTCGAGGTAACACCTCTCTTCAGCCCGGCTAGCTTGACTCCAAGTGGTGTGGAGTGCCTGGGACCCACGTCTGGGCATCCCCAGCGCACTTAGGGCGGCAATTGCAAAAACAACAAGTGATGGACTGAATGTGGATCAATGTCACACACTCCCCCAGTCAAAAGATCTGGGCCCAAATCCATCGTTTTTTTGCACTCCACACCACCCTGGGTTAGACAATGGCAATATGCAAATCAGCTCTGACCCTGTTGCCCCATGGGAACAGTCCAGTCCGAACTACAAAAGCCATGTCCTTCCCAGAACGGAATCAAGCATCCGAGGACCGGACCGGTTTCGAGGTAACACCTCTCTTCAGCCCGGCTAGCTTGACTCCAAGTGGTGTGGAGTGCCTGGGACCCACGTCTGGGCATCCCCAGCGCACTTAGGGCGGCAATTGCAAAAACAACAAGTGATGGACTGAATGTGGATCAATGTCACACACTCCCCCAGTCAAAAGATCTGGGCCCAAATCCATCGTTTTTTTGCACTCCACACCACCCTGGGTTAGACAATGGCAATATGCAAATCAGCTCTGACCCTGTTGCCCCATGGGAACAGTCCAGTCCGAACTACAAAAGCCATGTCCTTCCCAGAACGGAATCAAGCATCCGAGGACCGGACCGGTTTCGAGGTAACACCTCTCTTCAGCCCGGCTAGCTTGACTCCAAGTGGTGTGGAGTGCCTGGGACCCACGTCTGGGCATCCCCAGCGCACTTAGGGCGGCAATTGCAAAAACAACAAGTGATGGACTGAATGTGGATCAATGTCACACACTCCCCCAGTCAAAAGATCTGGGCCCAAATCCATCGTTTTTTTGCACTCCACACCACCCTGGGTTAGACAATGGCAATATGCAAATCAGCTCTGACCCTGTTGCCCCATGGGAACAGTCCAGTCCGAACTACAAAAGCCATGTCCTTCCCAGAACGGAATCAAGCATCCGAGGACCGGACCGGTTTCGAGGTAACACCTCTCTTCAGCCCGGCTAGCTTGACTCCAAGTGGTGTGGAGTGCCTGGGACCCACGTCTGGGCATCCCCAGCGCACTTAGGGCGGCAATTGCAAAAACAACAAGTGATGGACTGAATGTGGATCAATGTCACACACTCCCCCAGTCAAAAGATCTGGGCCCAAATCCATCGTTTTTTTGCACTCCACACCACCCTGGGTTAGACAATGGCAATATGCAAATCAGCTCTGACCCTGTTGCCCCATGGGAACAGTCCAGTCCGAACTACAAAAGCCATGTCCTTCCCAGAACGGAATCAAGCATCCGAGGACCGGACCGGTTTCGAGGTAACACCTCTCTTCAGCCCGGCTAGCTTGACTCCAAGTGGTGTGGAGTGCCTGGGACCCACGTCTGGGCATCCCCAGCGCACTTAGGGCGGCAATTGCAAAAACAACAAGTGATGGACTGAATGTGGATCAATGTCACACACTCCCCCAGTCAAAAGATCTGGGCCCAAATCCATCGTTTTTTTGCACTCCACACCACCCTGGGTTAGACAATGGCAATATGCAAATCAGCTCTGACCCTGTTGCCCCATGGGAACAGTCCAGTCCGAACTACAAAAGCCATGTCCTTCCCAGAACGGAATCAAGCATCCGAGGACCGGACCGGTTTCGAGGTAACACCTCTCTTCAGCCCGGCTAGCTTGACTCCAAGTGGTGTGGAGTGCCTGGGACCCACGTCTGGGCATCCCCAGCGCACTTAGGGCGGCAATTGCAAAAACAACAAGTGATGGACTGAATGTGGATCAATGTCACACACTCCCCCAGTCAAAAGATCTGGGCCCAAATCCATCGTTTTTTTGCACTCCACACCACCCTGGGTTAGACAATGGCAATATGCAAATCAGCTCTGACCCTGTTGCCCCATGGGAACAGTCCAGTCCGAACTACAAAAGCCATGTCCTTCCCAGAACGGAATCAAGCATCCGAGGACCGGACCGGTTTCGAGGTAACACCTCTCTTCAGCCCGGCTAGCTTGACTCCAAGTGGTGTGGAGTGCCTGGGACCCACGTCTGGGCATCCCCAGCGCACTTAGGGCGGCAATTGCAAAAACAACAAGTGATGGACTGAATGTGGATCAATGTCACACACTCCCCCAGTCAAAAGATCTGGGCCCAAATCCATCGTTTTTTTGCACTCCACACCACCCTGGGTTAGACAATGGCAATATGCAAATCAGCTCTGACCCTGTTGCCCCATGGGAACAGTCCAGTCCGAACTACAAAAGCCATGTCCTTCCCAGAACGGAATCAAGCATCCGAGGACCGGACCGGTTTCGAGGTAACACCTCTCTTCAGCCCGACACATGGGAACAGTCCTGCCCGAACTGAAAAGCCAGGTCCTCCCTGGACTGGAATCAGGCATCCTAGGACCGGTTTTGGGGTTTCACCCCTCATCAGCCCGGATAGCTTGAATGCAGTGGCACAGTGAGCTCGGGACTCACGTCTGGGCATACCTGGCACACTTAGTGTGAAAAGGGCCACGTAAACCAAGGATGGGCGGAATGCTGAATAAATCATACATTCACCCCCAGTCAAGAGATCTGGGTTAAATCCCTTAATCTTTTGCTCACCATGACACCCCAGTTTAGGCCCAGCCATATGCAAATCAGTCTTGACCCTGTACCTCATGGGAACAGTCCAGACCAAACTGCCAAGCCTGGTCCTCCCTGGACCAGAAACAAGCATCCTGGGACCGGTTTCTGTGAATTAGCCTTCATCAGCCAGGCTAACTTGAATCCAGTGGCACAGTGAACAAGACACCCACGCCTGGGCATACCCATCCCACTTAGGGTGAAAAGTGCTATGCAAACAAACGATGGGCGGAATGCTGAATAAATCATACATTCACCCCAGTCAAGAGATTTGGGTCAAATCCATCGTTCCAAACTGGGGTGGCGTAGGGGGCAAAAGAACGATGGATTTAACCCAGATCTTTTGACTGGGGGAGGATGTTTGCATTGTTAGCATTCCGTCCATCATTTGTTTACTGTAACACTTTTCACCCTAAATGGGATGGGTATGCCTCCACCCCCAGACAGATGGTCAAACTGAGAGAGTAAATCAGTGTTTTTAACAGTACATCAGGTGCCAAGAATTACACTATTTCTAATTGGGATGAGATGGCGTGGATAGCTGAGTTTTCATATAACAACAGTTATCACTCTTCCACTGATTACTTCCCTTCTTACTGCACTTACGGTTTTCATCCAGAAACCATGCTATCCTCACTTCCTTCTCCTTGTTTTACCCCTGCAGCTATAGACTTAGTAAAAGAGATGCAGGATATACATAGGAAAGCACAGGTGAATTTGGACAGAGCTTAGGCAAGATATGAAGAGGGAGCAGATCTTCACAGACGCACAGAGCCTGGATATAACCAAGAGGCCGAGGTGTGGCTCTCAACATGGTACCTTACATTGAGAGGGTTCTGCAAATTCAAACCCCGGTATAAGGTCCATCCAGGATATGTAAAGTGGTGAATCCTGTCGCTATGAAACTAGATCTTCCGGCTTCACTTAAGGTACACCCGGTATTTCACGTTTCTTTTCTGAAACCGGTAGCACCAGGTATGCGTTTCTCTACAACCCCAGCCCCTGTGATGATGTATAACGAACCAGAATATGAGGTCAGGGCTATCATCGATTCTCGTAGAGTGAGACACAGGCTTCAGTATTTGATACTTTGTAAGGGTTATGGTGTTGAGGAACGTACCTGGGAGCCAGCTAGTCAGGTACACGCCCCTCTGTTGTTGCGTTTGTTTCACAGACGTCATCCCGACAAACCCAAACCAGTAGGGGAGTCCCTGGCAGGGTGTACTGTTGTGGTTACCACACTGGGGGTGGTCAGAACTACTAAAATGGCTGACGCTCGGGGGCACGCATGTGCATTGGCAGGCCAGAGAGTTCATAGCGCAGCCTCCCCCAAGCAGTAAAGCTTCGCATTCCGGTTCCTGAAGTTAGGCTCTCACCTTCCGTGTCTCCTAGCACTTTTGTGTCTTCAGGAATCACTACATCCCGTTTCATTGGGGGGTGATTCTTTACCTTGGATTTCTGCACTTGGTGTCCCCGCTTCGGTTTTCCGCCTCCGTCTGCTGACATTCATCCTCGGGAGTCTGCATCGCATCCTGCTTAGTTGGGGGTGATTCTTCTCCCTGTATTCTGCTCTTGGCGTCCCTGCTTGGTTCTCCGCCTCTCTCTGCTGGTTTTCCGTCCTATCTGATTCCTCCGGTTCTTTCTATCCTGAAAAACAAGAATATAATACAGAAAGCTGCATTACTGCAGAAAGACGGTAACAGCGCTTTGCGCTGACATTTATTTCATGCTACATTGCCCATGCTATACTTATCTGATCCTGTGTTTCTGTCGCTGTGGACATCTGTTCCATCTCTCGGGGATTTATTAACCTGTTCAAAGAAGAAATAGGAACGTTAAATTAGCACCTGAATTAAGGTTATCTTTATTTTGGTCATTAGAAAACATTTGTTTTGTAAAGCAGTAAATCTTACAGAAGTCTTGCAACAATGATGGGTTCTAGACTACGTTTTTTTAAATGTATTTCCATTTAATTCCTTTTTTGTAAATCCCCCCTAACCAGTATTCTCCAATTTTATTTTCCCTCCAGAACCAGACACATGCCAGACAACCATAGCTAATTGAATTGATAGGAAGAAGAGAACTCTTAAGGTACAGAATAATCCACCAGAGAAGAACTAGAGACAGAAACACCCTACTACATCTTTTCTCTTGTCTACAGTTTGTTGTGCCTTGTCCCTGCCTGGTCCTGTTGCAGCCCAGGGTTCGACGTGAGACCATTATCTATCCTTGTTTTGTTTCCCTTCTTCCCCGGGTTACCATTGTCACTTTGACCTTTGTTGGGTGCGTTAGGTGATTTAGGGAAGTAGTGGACCCCTCTGTGACTTTCCTGAGGAAGCATAGGTGAGTTCTGACAATAAGTATGTTTATGAATGGGTTCTGCTGTAAATTCATCCAA
The DNA here is from genome assembly GCF_964261635.1 of Lissotriton helveticus. Lineage (NCBI taxonomy): Eukaryota > Metazoa > Chordata > Amphibia > Caudata > Salamandridae > Lissotriton > Lissotriton helveticus. The sequence continues at coordinate 886,021,711 of NC_136068.1, read as the reverse complement.
GGTGTACTTTTTAAAGGGTATTTCAAATATGGATGATTGCTCACATTTCAGTCTATATCAAGTAAAATCTGCATAATGCAGTTTCATATCTATATAAGTATCTGACATTATTTGCTATTTTCTCTCAATCAGTTTAACTGTGGCACACAATCAATACGAAAGGTATGTTATCAATGTGTTTTATTGCAGACACCACCAAAATGTTTATTTTTTTTTAAGAAATTCTAAACGCAGATATATATTTGTCTTTAGCTCCTTATTGTGTGATGGCTGCATTGATGTGATTTAGTTTTATTTATTGGAGATTTCATGATATTTCTCAATGTTATTTATCAATTAACTGGATAACGATGTTTTATTTCTGTAAGAATGTAGGGGCATATTACCAAGCAATAGCGATAATTATCGCTATTGCTTGGTTAGAGACAAACATTTACCGCTAAGCTGCGACGATTTTTATCACAGATAAACCTTGGTATTACCAAGGTTTATCGCAAATGCGATAAAAACCGGCCGCAATGCATGAATATCGCTGAAAAGTCAGCGATATTCATGCATTACCGAGCTAATGCTCTTAGCCATGTTATCCACCTCCCATTGGATAACATGGCTAAGAACTGCTCAGGGCAGGTGTTAGCTTTTGGAGATAGTAAGCGCGAATATCTCCAAAAGTTGGTAATAGGAGATAGCGATGTTAGCGACTGTTTCCAGTCGCTAACATCTTGGCACGCCCACTTTGCATGTCATTAGTGATAAATATCACTGACATGCAAAGTGGGGCCCAAGATGGTCGCTATCTCCTACTAGCTGTCGCTAACTGGTGTTAGCGACAGCTAGGTAATAGGGAGATAATTTTATCTCCGCTTGCTTGGCTTTTAAAGCCAAAAAAGCGGAGATAAACCCCCTTGATAATATGCCCCGTATTTCCTATTGACTGACTGACTGACATCTGCTCTGGCCTTAAGCCAGGTTGTGTGCTACCCCAGGAATTTTTTGTAAACTGACTCCCAGGTTATGGGTATCCGACTTGACATCCCTTTCCCACTCCCCACCACCTTTTTGAAATGTGCAACATCTATTTCCCATTAACTGTAGGTTTGGAAAGTTTGGGGCACATTAGCCAAAGGGGGAAAGTTTTTCTAAATACACAAGTCGGATTTTCAATGAGAAAGAGAGATACAAGAGAGGAGAAAAAAAGACAGAGACATAAGAGAGAGTATCATGATATTAAAAAAAACAAAAAGCATGTTTTTCCTACTGTAGTAACTTTTTAACTGTAAAACTGTCACAATACCTGCTGACCGCTTTATTCCATCCTATGTGTGAGTACGTTAATAACGATTGACAAAAGTATCAATAGGAATATGAACAGTAGAAAAGTTACGTAAAGAACAATTTTTATTTGGAAGGTAAAAGCGCATTAATCAAAACGTATTATGAAAGATTCGCAAAGAATCGTTATCTTATTACAATGAAAACTTTTTGAATCAGGGCTACTCTGATGTTAACGGCTTTTTCATTGTTCATAGCACGAAATGCCCGATTCAGAATGTTTTAGTTAATACATGAGGTGAAAAAAGCATTTGGAGAATTCCATTCCAAAATACCTTAGACGATATCTCATAAAAATGTTAATCAGCTGCTTATATATTGGATTTTTGCACCATTTGTTATGGAGCATAATGCCCAGCTTTGCGAAATGGTCAAGTACAACCGCTTTGAAATGTTGATCCATGAAGAATAAACTGAGATATGGCCATTGTGAAACGGGAACAGGTGGAAAGAAAGATAATAGCGAGACCCATTTCCATTCACGTCATTGCAGTTCAGGGTACTGAAACCAGCTGATGCTTTTGCGTGCGCATTTTGAGAGGAGATATGGCATTAGAAAAATAATACAGGGATTGTTTATTGTTCTGCATATGAGCATCAGGCATACAATTCACCCCTATCTCTGTAAGTTTTTTTTTCTCATTACAAATTGTATTTGGTTTTCGTAAATACATATTACCCAAGGCCCAGAAAGGAGAGTTCGGATAATGAAGCAACAAACCAACTGCCAAAAACAAACAACGTGCCCAGGCTGTCCCACCCAAACCCATGCCGCAAGCCATCAGTTTCACAAGACCATTAGTTGTATTCATATGAGACATTGCCCCTGTCATCAGATCCATATTTCTGAATTTTGGCATCAATACAAGAGTCAGTAGGGCAGATCGTTGCTACTACAGCAGCTCTATAATCTGCCCATCTTTGACAGATCCTGAAGTGTTTTTGGGCGTAACCTCTAGCCTGATACACAGCAACTTCCAACCCCATACAATGATCCATACCCCTCTTCCACCCCACTAACGGAGGTGGGGACTCCGCCTTCCACATCCTGGCGATATCACGTTTGGCAAGGGTGAGGCACAACAATAGAAGTGAAGTTTTACATATATATATTACCCTCAATTCCATCTGTGCTATGAATAAGAATGAAATTGGGGACACATGGGACAATCCATTAGAGGACCTCATCCAGGCAAAAGATCACATCTCACCAGAACCTGTCCAGTGCCATGCATCTCCACAGAGAGTGAAATAAGTTACCCTGTGCCGCTCCACAGCGGAGGCATACAGGGGAGGCAATGAGGCCGATGCATCATCGACTGTGCCTCATATAGGAGGCCCAGTGTAGGTATTTAAATTGTATCACACAGAGGCAGCCAGCATTCGTGCATCCCTGTGTGCCCATAGTGCTTTGTTCCAGTCCACATTGTCCAATTCTTCCAGACCAGCCTCCCATGCTGCCCAAAGTTGGCGTCCTTAATGAACAGTGTTCGATATACTTTGGTTGTTTTGTGGGAATCTAGATCTCCTATGAGGAGTTTACACTCTAGAGGGTTAAACTGGTGGAGAGTCACAAGGTGTGGTGTGATGGGGTGAGGGCATGGTGTAATTGGTAATTGTGGTGGGATTCTCTACAGTGTAGTTGATATTCCAATTGCAGTTCTTGAAACGATTTCAGTGTTGTTCCCTGCATCACGCCCAGCAGGGGGGAGATCCTATCTTGTCCCATGTCCGGAAGCCCTAGAGCTGAGTCGCCTGGTGAAACATACGACCCTTCCAAAGTGGTTTATTTTCCGTCAGACTCCCCCTCCATCCCATTCATTTTAAAGAGTGCTTCTATAGACCTAGAACCACCTGCATCTCCGGGGGTAGAGACCCTGAACCCGCTCCATAATTGAGATTGTTTAGTACAGGGGTAGTGTTCATCACCCACCTCTCTACCTCTGTAAGTTTAAGCAAACTTTATTATCAGTCTTTTTTTTAAATGAAGATCATCTAAAATTATGACTATACATAAAGAGATCTTTCTGACTCGCATTGATCAGCTTTGCGAAACGTAGAAAAACTGGACTTTGCTCTCATATGGACGATTATTCAGTTCTAAAGATTTGATACTATATTACTCCATTTTTAGGACTGGATAGCTGTCTGCCAGAGCCCATAACATCAACATGCAAAATGGACACTCAAAGAGTTTTTGAGTCTGCACTCTTCGTTCATTTGTTCGTTTGAGGCACTTCTATCAGTAATTATTTGAAGAAATGCCTTTAAAATTGTGGATCAGGCCGGAGAAGTATTTGATCATTACTATAAGCTATTTGCTTTTAGGTGGTATGCTGTTTAAAGAGTGCTTCCCATCACAGTGCATGGGTGATGAAACAAAGCATCTATGGAGTGCAAGTGAGGCAGTTTTATGATCCTAAAACTGTTTCTTTACTTTTCTAGATTCAGCAGCAGTGGTGATGGTGCACCTAAATGTAATGTTGTGCCCAAATGGGTTTTTTCTCCTAAATGTGATTTGTGCTCCTAAAAGTGTTTTGCACTACGGGTATTGCACCAATTGTAATGTTGCACCTTAATGAAATGTTGATCAAAAGTGTGATTTTGCTTTGAAATAGGAAATGATATACCTAGAGATACTAATATTTTGTTTTTGGGATTGTGTTTATTTTTTTACACAGTCCCAATGCAAATTGTATTTTGGGATTTAACAAAGCCACACAAAGCCCGAATATGTGGCTTTGCGTGGTTTTATGCATCCACCCAAAATTGTGCACCTACCAGAGGATGGCATAACAAGGAGAAATATCTCTATTTCTCCTTTTTACATACTCTTTACATGTGTGCTTCATTTTGCAGCACACATACAGTGAGGAAAAAGCCTCTAAGGATTGTTTTTGTGCAGTAAGAGATCTCTTTCTGCATTAAATCAATCCTGCCTACAGTGCAGGCACCCTTGCTCTGTTGTGCAAGGCTGCCTGCATTTGTGCTAGGCAGCCATTAGTGCACCAACACAAGGAGAGAGCTGAATATCAAGATATCTTTGTAAATGTAGTGCAGTTGAACTCTCACCCCTTCACGCAACACAGCCAGCAATTTGCCTTACTGCATTGCATTACATAAAAAATTAGTAAATAAGTTATTGTTATTGTTATTGTTATTTTATTGTTATATAGCGCAAATTGCCATTGGTCTCTAAGTGCTTTAGAGAGGAAGCCGAAAACTGCAGGACAGCGAGCTAAACAGATGTCTGTGTTGCTCTGAACAGATGCGTTTTTAGCAGCTTTCTAAAAGGGAGCAAAGCAGGTTCCCTACGTAAGGACTCTGGCAGGTCATTCCAGATCCTTGGCAGGAGAATCGAAATTGCTCTGTCCCCTTTAGTCTTAAGATTGAAGCTAGAGGAGGCTAATCTGCATGCTTCTAAGGAACGCAGGGTCAGTCTCGGCACGTACTTTTGTACTTTGTCTTTTATATATTGTGACGCATCTCCGTTAATTAGCTCCAAAGGCTCATACCTAAGTCTCCATCTCCGCTCAGCTTGCCGGAGTGTTTGTTTTTTCTCCCTTAGGGACTCGTCATACCAAGGGGCTCCTTTCCCTTTATCTCTAACCCTTTCTGTCCGTTCAGGAGCTAGGGAGTCAAAGGCCTGAACTAGTCGGGAAAATAGGGCTGCACATTTATGGTCCAGATTACCCTTACTTAGCACAGGGACAGGAATAGAGTGAAGCAGGGTGACTAAGGAATCAGCCTCAACATTCTTCCACAGTCTGACTTTCCACCACAGCGGTGGTGGTCGCAGCAGTGGACTATCCATAGGGACCCAACAACTCACCAAAGAGTGGTCTGACCAGGCACAAGGACTGATGTCAGTTATCCGTGCCAAAGGTTTGGAGGACCAGATTAGATCTAACGTATGCCCTTTAATATGAGTGGGTCCCTTTACTAACTGCACCATTTCCATAGAGACCAAACTTGACTCAAATATCGCTTCCACCGGGTCTTTATGCGGCCTGTCCCAGTGATAGTTAAAATCTCCCACTACTAGGAGGTGTTTATATCTGGAGCATAGATCAGACAAGAGTTCTAGAAAGCTCTCATTAAAATCTGGGGGGGCGATATACTACTGTTAGTAGAAAGCAGGATGATTTCAAAAGGAATTTTACCGCCAAAATGTCGGCACTGTCACAGTTGTCCGCAAGTATTTTCGTCACAGTGAGATTCTTTTTGAACAGGACCGCTACTACCCCTCCTCTGCAGACACCAGGTCTATTGTGCCAGATCGCATCATAGTCAACAGGCAAAGCTGCCACCATGTCCGGTATGGAGGTGTCTCCCAACCAAGTCTCAGTAAGGGCCATATGGCGATTCCTTTGCACCAAGATTTTTCAATACTGAATGTGGTATTGCAAATTACCATCACTGGGGATCCTAATAGATTTCCCCACTCATGCTCATATTGAAAAAGATAGAATTTAGCGCCTCAACCAAAAATTGGTGTCACTGTGATGCACCCCTGTTACACCAAATGTGAAATCGTCCTACCACACTTTTGGGGGCTATTAACAACCAAAAAACCTACACACGAGTAAATCTACATATGTAAATGTATTCCTGGACTTTGTTGCAAATTCACTGCTTTTGGCTATTCATCATTTGTGAGTGTACATTTTTTTCAAAGTGTAGAATTACATATTTCTATCCTCTTAAAAAATAGAGTGGTGCCATATTTATGAGTGTAAGGTTACTGTTCACATGCATTAATATTATGTTAGATATGAATTCATAATATTTATATGTGCATTGTAAATGTAGAACATAATTTTAAAAAAAGTCCAGCGCTATTAACTTAATTTCGAAATAAATATTAACTAACTTTAATATATTTAATTTTTTTGTAATACCAAAAACCACATAAAGCAAAATGTTTATTTTTGCCTATTATGTAATACAAATGCCAATAAGTAAGTGCAGAATTAATTTAACTTAAATTAATCATTTTATTACTATTTAAGCGAAATAATGTATATGTTTTGACATTGTGGATTTCCATTTTAAGTCCATACCTACATTAATCTTTATGAGAGGATGTTGCAGTACCAGTAGTTAGCCTTGTGTGGTGCTAGACTTACTCCAAGTCTTAGATGGAACACATTTACGCCTTTGTGGGGTCCCTTTTGTCTATAATAATTACTGAGGTGAAATTTGTGAATAGAGAGCAGCTTCCTCTTTTGTGCGTGGGCACAAATCCCTTCCGAAACCCCTCCTTACTTCTCCCTCCATCCTTCCTATTTAGCCTTAAATAGTCCTCATTTTACCGCCACCCCCACATCCCTTCCATGTCTACTACGTAATGGAGGAGATCTTCTCACGTAAATATTGGGAGGCTGGGTTGTGGCCAAGTAAGATGGCGGAGTAGACATGCATTCCTGGAGCTCCCACCAGCTCATTATCCGGAATCATCCTGTGGAAAAAAGCAACACACGGCGTAACAAAGATGTAGGCCCTCACCTCCCTTGGCACCATCCAGTAACCCTGCACCGCTAATGTGAAACACTTCCCGTGAGGGGAAATGGGGGGCGGCCGACAAGGACAGACAGCCATCGTGTCATTGCCAAGAGAGACGTGCGAGCAGAGGAGATGGAGGTGCGATCCGGAGAGCGAATGTGCCTGTGAACTGAGGCGGGCTGGTCGACAGACAGTGGTCAGGTGCTCGCAGTGGGAGATTGTTCCCAGTCGTCCGTGGAACCGCCGTTCGGGCGGGGGGAGGCCTGGTCTCTGCGCTGTGTAGGTGAGGAGCTGGAGGGCAGCGGAACTGTGCGGCGGGCACTGGTGTGACTCCACAATGCACAACGTGGAGTCAAGCAGATGTGGACTGCGGGAGCCCAGCGAGGCCCTATAGAGGTGCCACTTACCAGCAAAGTGACCTCATGAATGCAGGGAATGCCTTACACAGCCGGGACAGAGGAGTGTGGTGTGCCAGCAAGGATGTGGGAGTGACCCACACCCAGCACCTGAATTGGGAGAGCCAGTGTGAGGGAGTGAGACCCTCGCAGACGGCCAATGCGCGCAGACCCCCTGGAGTGAAAGTGAGGCCAGAGGAGTATGCACATTCGCCTTAAGGGCATGGTCAGGAGTTGAGGAGTGTTCGAAGCCCATACTGGAGAAGTGGCTTACCACAACAGGGCAACTATCGAGTAGCAGAGGTACACGGAGACTACTTGCAGCTGAGTGAAAGCCAAGCACGGAGCTGGAGTATATAATCAAGGCCCTGATGCAAGGACATCTGGCAGGGTGAGGAAAACTTTACAGGTGGTGGTGGGAACTCCTGAAGGAGGCCTGTGTAATGATACACATATTAACAAAGCAGCACCAGCATCCCGCAGCATTGTAAGATGGCGCTCCAGAAGAATGTCCGACATTCTTCTGGAGCGCCATCTTACAAATAGATAATTCTTGTAATCCTTGCTCAGTCATTTATCAAGGGCAGGATCATACTGTAAAGATTTATCAAGAAACACAAGAGATGAAAGCCCAGTTTAATCATGGCTTCTTTCATGTGTGATTTCAGCTGTCGATGATTGTGAATTTCTGTGGGGTCAAACACTCCTAGGTTGCCAGCTGGCACCATTATATACCTATATACATTCCACATAGCGACAGGTAAGTTCAAAAGGAAGATGAACCAGTGCAACGAAATCAGCGCTAACACTGTGACAGCTGTGTGCCATATCCATTGTAGTCGCACTCTAAATCCGTGTGACTATGAAGTAAACGGCGAGGAAGATGAGTGTGCAGCAATCAATGAGTGAGAAGGTGAAGAGCACAGCCTCCATCCTGCTGCCCCAACACTGTCCGCCGTACACGTGACACTGGCACTGGTAGCGTCCACACCCAGACTGCTATTCATGCCATGAGGGATGAGATGATTCATAAAATTTACTCCAACCCCATCGATGTTAATCTTCTCTGATGCAATCTTAGGAAGGTCTTTGATAGGGGGAACATCACTGAACTAACAGTGGACAGGCTACAGACGGAGCTACATACCCTGAGGTAGACTGTCAACGACCTCCAGAAGCATGTGGTGCACCTAGATGACCGAGCTGAAGACGCGGAGGAGAGGTCATGTAGGAACAACTTTCGCTTTGTTGACTTCCCCGAAAAGCAGAGGGACTGTCTGTGGAACTCTATCTGGAAGACTGACTGGTTGCTGCATTGGCTCCTAAGAAACTCTCCAAGGTTTTCACAGTGGAGAGGGTGCACAAACCATTGGTCCCCCCTCTGAGACTGGGGGCGCGGCCCAGGGCTCTCCTTGCATGATTTCTCAACTTCCATGACCAAGATGCCATTTTGCCACCAACCCAAAACCAGGGCCCGCTGACATATGAGGGCCACTATATTTCTATCTACCCAGATTACACGCAACGTTTGCAGGAACAACGAAGATCCTTTCTGGCATTAAAAAGGTGCATGCGAGATTTGAACCTCAAATATAGTTTCTTCTTTCTGGCAAAATTTAGATTAGAGAGCAAAGGGAAGGTGTTATTCTTCTTTTTGGCGATGGAAGCAAGTGACTGGTTGGATGCTAGATGCTCCCTGGGTGCGTGCTTGATACCTTCCACAGTGACACCCCGGAAGACATGATCAGGTAGGCAACTCAAGGTTCGATGCAAGCAAACTCCTTCACAGAACAGTAATAAGAACTGGAGCCCTTGCCGAATCAGGGTTGGTCCAGATGGTACACTACCGGCCTTTGATGTTGTGCCAGACTCAAGAGCTTCATCACCAGACTGACTGATAAACAGTAACCCTAGCCAGGATACCGACAGCTAACAGTGGCATGTGGCGGAGGATCAAGAGTCACATTGGCAGAATCAGCGGTAACTTCAATTTGAGAGATTTGGTAAGAATTAACCGGTGGATGGTGGCCGAGGGGAAATAGAGGACATATATACACAGAAGTATTTCTACACAAACTGAAGATAGTTGACATGGCATGCCCCCCAGAGGCAGGTACCTGCTTGGAGAGCTGGAGGCTAGCCTTCACACCTCACCGGCCGGCCAGCCACTACTGTTGGGAAGGGCGGGAGGCAGGTGCTACTTGTAGTAGTGGGGTTTTACTTTTTATAAGGTTCTAAGTTTGGGAACTTCTCTTTTGGGATTTGGGGGCGATATCCACATGCCTTCACATTGTTATGTTTATATGGGGAGGGAAATGGGATATTGACCAAGGGGTGGGGGTAATATTTGTGAATTGTTCAAGGGGTCCTTCCTGTCAGTCAACAGGATTTGCAATGATAAATACATGGTTAAGATTGGTTACGTGGTCTAGAGCAGAATGGCTGTATGGGGCAAAATGTAAGAAGTGTGTACTCTATGGCAGCCACCATGAGTAAGTTGATCACATAGAATGTCCGAGGCATAACTGCCTTTTGAAAAATGTAGGAGTAGATTTGCATACTTGAAGAGGTGTAAGGTAGCAGTGGCATGTGTTTAGGAAAACCATTTCTGGGGAGACACTATAGCTTGTCTACGGAACCACTGGAGAGGTCAACTGTACGCCACTTCATATTCTGGGTTTGCCAGGGGGCTCTCATATGGGTGGCACCAGGGGTTCCCTTTTAACACTTAAATGATGTAGTTGATACAGAGGGGAGGTATGTCATCCTGCATGGGAGGTTGAATGACAAGGAAGTGTGCATTACTAATAAATATGCCCCCAATGAAGATAGTGATTCCTTTTTCCCTGATCTCATGGATGCGACTTCACCATACCTAGGGGCACCACTGATGCTGGCTGGGGATATTAATTGTGCTGTTGATGGCTTTCTAGACTGTGAACCTCTGAGATCTCACACTAAGCCTAAAATGACTAGCATACTACAAGATATGCTAGAGGGTATGCACCTCCCAGGATGGGGCAGCTCTCGTGTCACATGCCCGCCACAGGAACCTCCATTATACTGGATTATTGGTTTCTCTCTGCAGACCTCAGTTGGAGTGTGTGTGGGATAACTTACCTGCCCAGATACCTATCAGACCACTCCCCAGTCCTGATGTAATTAGGGCGGAGATGGGTTAGGTCTGAGATACCATTTTGGCGGCTTAATACTGAAGCTCTAACAGACCCTCCATTTGCAGTCGCACTGTCTGAGGAACTAAACTGGTACTTTGAGGAGAACTGGGAGTCAACCTCCTGTCGCACGACCGAATGGGAGGCCATGAAGGTGGTCATGAGGGGAATCTTCATCTAAACATCCTATTGGGTTTGGCACCAACTGGAGCGGGATGTAGCAGCACACAAGGCAAACCTTGGTAAGCTAGAGGCCGAGATCGCCATGGTCCCCCAAAAACTGAGGGAGCTGTGTGCGGCCAAGGAGGCCCTACTGACTGACCTCCGTCAGTTAGAAAAGCATGTTCACAGGTCTATTGTCAAAGGCTATAGAGAGAAGGACACAGAACTGGGACTTTCTTGGCACGACTAGTGAGGCAAGAAACATCTGTGGGACCAATTTTGCAGATCTGGCCCGACAACAGGACATTGGTGTCATGCTGCGGGCGATTGTGGAAGCTTTGGCGAGTCACCTGCGAGTGGTGTGTACAGAGTAAACCCTGGTGGGTAGCTACACTCCGCCAGCAGAGTCTCCCTTACTATTTGCAATAGTCATGAAGCCCCTGATTGCACATCTGAGGACTTTTCTGGAACCCCGGGGAGTTAAGCTATGGGAGACTAATCATGTAGTCTCTGTATACACAGATGATACATTGGCCTATTTGACACATCAGGAAAGCTCTATACAGGTGCTTCTGGTGGAGTTGCGGAACTTCGGTGAAATCTCGGAACTTTGCATCAACCCTGGGAAGTCCAGGGTGGTCCCTGTTGATAGATTAGCTGCAGTCCTACTGGGGGAGCGACTGCACATTGAATTGCTGTGGGTGGTAGAGTGGGCACGATATATGTGTATCCGCCTGGAGAACACAGTCACTGCCTCTCTCGAACTTAACATTGGCAGGGTTGTGAAAGGGTTGCGGGAATCGATTCGCTTTTGGACTGATCTGCTGTTGACGCTCATCCCGGTTATTAAAATGATTGTTCTGCCCCGCTGCCTGTATGCAATGCAACACTCACTTTATATAATCCCACAATCTTATTTTCATGCACCCATTTGCCAGTATTGCAGACTCCATGTCAATTCGCCGTTGGAAGGATCGCAGTTGACCGGAGCTGGGGGACCTTTATGTGGGCAGGAGGTTCATGACTCGGGAAGAGGCACAGGATATCTTTGACCTAGGACCGGGCCAATTCTTGCAATATGGGAAAATCTCTAGTGTTGCACGTAATCTTTGGCTGGGGTTCCCGGAGGAACCCCCTACCACTAACACTCTGAAAGTCATGCTGTACATGGCACAGGGTAGGCGACTAATTTCCCATCTTTATAGAGCACTGAGGGATGATTTACCAGGAGAGGCCCTTCGAATCCAGCAAAAGTGGGATATGCTAATGGATGAATCCCTGACAGAGAGTGACTGGAGAAAGGTACATGAGGGGGGTGCAGAGGGTTAGTGCAAATGCACAATTTAAGCTCCTCTAATACAAACTAGTACATTAAGTATACCTCGCCCCATGCACTTCACATATAATCTACCCATCCCTTAGGGATGAATGTCCCAGATGCAATCAACAGGGGCGGACATCCTTCATATGGTCTGGTCAGGTGCGTTGCTGCTTCCCTTTTAGGAGAAAGTACTTGCAGTTCTGCGGGGATCACAGGCTGGGGTATTCCCAGAGATATTAGGCAGGCACTCCTGGGAGTATTGCCTGTGCCAAAGCACAAGAATCTAAGCAGGTGATTTGTCAAACTGGGACTAGTCCTGACTAGGAGGTGGGTGGTCAAAGCATGGATGCATCCCCGGCCCCCTAGGGATGCTGACTGAATTAGAGATGTAAGCAAATGGGCAAATGAGGAATTGGTACAAAAGAAATTTGTGTGGAAGGATGACAAAGTTGAGGTGGAGCTGCTGGCATGGGCCTCTATGCTGACAGATCTATAAGGAGGCCAAGCGCCTGCCTCCCAGGAGGCCCCGGGTGGGGAGGCCTACTAAAGAAGAGAAAAAAAAGTGGGAAACTGCCTAGGCCATGTACGGAATTCAAGCGAATAGATATACTTTTGAATTGTGCATGTGATCAGGTAACCTGACACGGACTGACCAAGGATGGGAGTGTGAGGGGGTTAGAGTTAATTAATGAGATATGCTGTATGCGTTATATTGGAAAGGAACGTGTGGGGAACAAAGCTGTCTGTAAATGATAATTGAAGCAAACGATGCCCACTTATACAGATTTAATGTTGTTACATGCAAATGACAATACCAATTTACGAGTAAGAAAAAAAGATAGGGGAGGCGGAGAAGGAAACATCCTTAATACCATCCATGGATAGTATTATTGTAGTCTACTAAACACACTGTACAATGTAGTTAATGAATAGGCACTTTTTCCTCTATACTAGGTGACTTTGCATATACATGTGGTAACACACTCCTGTAGTCTGTACACAGAGGGTGAGTTTTTTTCCTAACCATGATTTTGCACCTATTTCTATTTTTGCTCCTTAATGAGTTTTGCAAATGGACACATCTGTCTTGCTCATGTAATTCCAATTGTAATTTGCACATTAACCCCTCCCATGCTGGTGACGAACTCCAGCAGTCACGCCCCGCGGTGGGTGTGTGCGGATGACGGCTGGGGTTCGTCACGGCCCCGCCCTGTTCTTTTGTTTACCGCACAGCGGAAAAATCGCGGCCGCAGCAAAGGGGTTAATGTGATTTAATTCCTACATTTGTTTTTGCATCCAATTGTGTTTTTTCTCATAGTCTTTTTTCCATACTTCTACTTTTGTTGCACCAAGAATGATTTTGCATCAAAATGTGATGTGTGACCCTATACATTTTTTTACACTCCAGTTATTTTGCACTAAGGGTAATAATGCTTCTAAAAGTTTTCCTCCTAAATGTGATATGTGCTTACAAGTGTTTGTAGGAAGCTGGCTCTGTATGTACTATATCGAAGGAAGGTACACTGCGAACAGAGTCCAGTGGATTCTCAGATGTATAGCCTAGGCTAAACAAGCTAATCACACAGTTTGGGCATTGCAGTACATTAGTAAGCAAGTTAACTCATTTGAAGACATTAAGTTACTTTTCTAGCAGTACAAGACAGAGAAAGCACAGAAATTGTTTTAGAGAAAAATCCACCAAGCAATCCTATGGAGGAAAAAGCAGTGTTACGTTTGCAGGTAAGTAAACAGCTTTGGTAACTCAGTTTTGGGAGTAGAACCAAGGTTCCCCAAGGTTCAATTCAACACTCGAGGTGCACCACCAGCAGCACTAGAGCGGCTGGGTGCAGAGTGCATGGGTTCCAATGCTAGTCAATGATGAGTAGGAGCACATAGTTTAGAGGCTGCTTACTGGGAGGAAAAGCAGCCTTGGAGGACAATCTTCAGGACTTAAGGTAAGTACAATGGAGAGCCCAAGGAGGCACCAAAAGCACACCACGAGCGACACAGGGGCAGCCGGATGCAGGCAGCTCACACAGTGTCTGGCAGCCAATGTTACCCTATGAAGATCGTTGGTTCCGGTCTTAGGTTGCAGTCGCAGACCAGAAGATCTTTTCAAGGGAATCAACAGCCAGGGGAAGGGTTTGAGATGCCAGGTGATGTCGGGCACCATTGGATCTGGTCACTAGATCACAGGGCTGAAGGATGCAGAGGTGTGTTGGGACTTCAGGTTTCTCCTTACCTGGAAGGTGGCTGTCGAGGGCGTCGTCGTGAAGAGGCTGCAGGCATCGACACTGGACCTTGAAGTTGACACTCCTTGTTGGCAGAGGTGGGCCTGTTTTCTCGCTCAAAGGTGGCCTGCTCCTGATAGCAGGAGAGGCTGGTGGTCACTTGGTAAAGGCAGCAAGGCCTTTGAAGCTACGATGCCACAGACGGCTCTTCCTGACCTGGGGGAGGTGAAAACACCTCTGCCCAGGAAAGGCTTTGTTTCTGGGCCCAGGAAGTGAAGGGTTCCACCCTAGGAGTCCAGAAATTTGCCTGGTGGTGGCAGGCTGGTGTTCACCAGTCAGGAACCCACTAGTGGTTGGTTTGGTTCAGGGGTCCCCTCTAGCAGAGACCCCTGAGTGCATGGAATAATACATCTGATACTGGAATCAGTGGAGGTTTATTATTCTGACATGTTTGATACCAAACATCCCAGGATTCAGTAAAGTCATTATAGTGCTAGGGAACTAATACTGGCCAGTTACTCAGTATGGCGTTATTAGGCACTTATAATATGTAAGAATGGCCTTAGATATTATAGGCACCTGTCTGCTGATGCAGATAGGTCCTCATATGAGGTATAGGGCACCCTGCCTTAAGGGTGACTTATCTAGACCTCTTGTAGTGCTGGGCAGGCGTGTCACACAAGGATTTCGACTTGCACTTTTAGCTGTACCAAAACTCACAGGCTGCAAGGGCGGTGGTGCATGTTTCTGGTGAGAGGTCTCTGAGGGTGTCATATTACTTGATGCAGCCGTCAGAGGCCTTTCTCTGGCTACCATGCAAGGGACTTACAGATATGCCAGAGTTGTGTCAATTGTGGAAACAATTGTACAGGTTAGGGAAAGGACACAGGCCCTGCAAACCTCATTGTCAGGGACCCAGGGCAAGCTCAGTCGAATTGCATTGGGTATCTGGCAAAAAGTTAGGTGCAGCCATGCAGAAAGGGCACTTTCCTACAGCAGTTGTTGTGGGCTGCTGTTGCTGTAGGGCTAAGTGCATGTCTTGCATTGCCAGTTGCTAGACGCTCTTAGGCGCACAAATAAGTTTTCCCCGAAACTCATAATGGGTGACAGTAGCTTGGCATGAACCGGAGAAGAGCCCAAACATTAGAATTTTCACCTTTTCTTGTAGGAGAAGCTTCCACTATACCAGCTAATGGTCCAGGGCCTAGGGGCAGCTTTTGATGATCAGAATTCCCTTCAGTCAAGGCCAGCAGCAGGTGTTATGCAGGTCCAGTGGCAGGTTCTGCGACACTTGTAGTCATTCTGGGTAGCCTGGGTTCAAGGCAAGCAGGTCCAATCTTCCTTCACAGCCAACAAGGCAGTCCTCTGGCAGCAGGACAGTTTTTCTCTCTTATCCTGCATCTTCCACAGATCCAGTGGTGTTCTGATGAGTGACTCTGGAGTTCCAGTATGTATTCCTGGTGCTAGACCTTGTATGGAGGGGAATCATATTCTACCCCCTCCCCCACCTGGGTCTCGACATTTATTCACCTTCCCCTGGTTAAGGCTTCAAACTGTCTAGGGGTGACAAAGGCAAGGCAGGCCTGGTGTCATGTTCATTTGTGTGTGCCATATGCAACACCCTTTGAAGTGCAAGTGAGCTTAGGTATAGCTGCTTCCAAGTCAACCCATCCTCTTCACTCCTAATCCCTCTTTGTGCCACTGTCTCAACCTGATATACAAACCCCAAAATCAGAGCCATCACAGTCATGTGACCTAACAGTGGCAGACGGCACATTTGGTTGGGACAAGAAAATGCTAACTTTATTAAAGTGTTATTTTCCAATTCTAACTTAAAATCAAACTTCGTCATTAAAGAGGATTTTAAATTACATTCTCATTTGAGTATAGACAGCATATGTCTATCTGCTCCCAATCTAAATTTAGCACTTATTAAATGCAATTAGGTAATCCAGTCTTGGTCAATGGGAGAGATATGCCATACAAAAGTGAAAAATTACTTTAGTTTTCCATTGCCTAGACATGGAAAACACATGTCCTCCTTTTTAAATACAATGAGTCCTGCCCTATAAACCTTTAGGGCCTAAGTTTTGGGTGACTTATACATATTAAAAAGGAAGGTTTATGCTTGGCAAAAGGTTTATTTTGCCAGGCTCAAATGCAGTTTAAAACTGCACTACATGTTTTCTAAATTGTTTTGTATCATTTTTTTAAGTAAGTAATATAGTTTTCAATAATATTGTTGTTGTTAATATCAGTTTTTTTAAATATAGTTGTACAAATATCACTTTGTTTGCTATTTCTTATATTGATGTTATGTGTTCTTATTGTTCGTATAAATGTTAATAACATTTTAAAATATGATATGTAATTTAATGTGATTTTTAAGTTTTCAATTAAATTGCTAATAGTAACATGTATTGTTGTAGCAGGTTGTTACGCTTGTAGAGGCATTGGGCAGGAAGGTATTTAATTATACATTTTTTGTAAATATTTAATTGATTATTAATTATGCAAATTGTGTAATAATTCTAGTTTTTACATTATATATTAGGTATGGGCTACTAGGCTTGTAGGAGGTAAAGGGTGGGAATTTAATTAAGTCATAATTAATTAACAACTAATGTATTATGAATTAATTATTTGATGTATTAACCCTGTAAATTGTGTAATAATTGCAGTTTTGATGTTCTATATTAGGTGTGGGCTGCTGGGTTTGGAGGTTTATAGGGTGGGAAGCTAACAAAGTAATAATTAATTTAAAATAATTAATTATTAAAAAGTATGTAATTAATACTAATTATATACATTATGTTATAATTATATTTTTGTAGTTATAAATTATGTGTGAGCTTTTGGGCTTGTAGAGGTAAAGATTGGGAAGTCAAATATTAATTATGTAATTAATTAAAATGTAATTATTAAAATATATAATAATATTTAATTGATTGTTAATTGTGTTGAATGTATTTATTTAAGTTATAATTTAAATGTGGGCTAATAGGTTTGTGGGGGGTATAGTGTGGTCATTTCATTAAGTATTAAATACATGACATCTTTTTAATTGATAATTACATATTAAATTATTTACTAATCAATTTAATGTTTTTACAGATCGATATATAATATCTATATATGTTTATTTATTTTGGGGGCTTAATTAATAAAGTTCATATTAAGAGTTCTATATTTGTGTTAAATTGATAGGGTTATTTTTCATATATGTTATGTGTGAAATATCTTCCCTACTGTTACACAGACTGGATTAGGAATAGTACATTTACCCCTCCAAAGTGTGATGCTTTCCATACTGTTACAACAACAGGAGTGGGAATACTAAATGTTACACCTCCGTAGTCCAACACTTTCCCTTCTGTTGTACAAACTGGGGTGGTAATAGTAAATTGAACACCTCAGAAATCCAACTATTTCCTTACTGTTGCACAGTGGAATAGTTAATTTTACCCCTCTGGAGTCCAACGGTTTCCCTACTGTTTTATGGACTGGAGTGAACATAGTAAATGTTACCCGTCCAAAGTCTAACTCTTTCTCTACTGTTACACAGACTGGGGTGGTAATACTAAATGGTACACCTCCAGAGTCCACTGCACTCCCTGGTGATACACAGACTAGAGTAGGAATGGTACATTTCACCCTTCTGGAGTTCAATGTTTTCCCTACTGTTGCATAGACTAGAGTAGGTATAATGTATGTATTAATCAAAGATTGTAATATTTTATAATGATTCTTAAATATATCTAATAATATTATTTGTTTAATTGTATAATATTTGTGTGAATTTTACGACTTGCACTGATTGATTGAAAATAAAAGATTTCATTTTCACCAGCAACCAGCGTATTCAAGCGTCCGTTTTTCTCCTGATGGTGCCTGAAAAAGCATCTGGAGTGTAACCTGATATGTATGTATGTATATATATATATATATATATATATATATATATATTCACTGAAAAAACCATAGGTTATAGACCATATATAGTTAGGAATTTGCATTTACAAAACCTTGAAAATTCACTGAAAAAACCATAGGTTAGAGACCATATATAGTTAGCTGGACATTTTATTGACATACAACCAATGAAATTCCATATATAGTTAGTTGCACTAACTATATATCGCGCCCCCGCAATCCACTGCTGATGATGTCACATATTACATCATTCATGACATGGTCAGTGACATCACTGATGACATCACTAATGACATCTCAAATGACATCACTGATGACATCACTGATGACATCTCAAATGACATCACTGATGACATCATCTAGTGTCTGTGTGTTTTTGTAAAGTTTAAATATGTTTTACATATTGAAGAATGAGTGGATGTATGGAAGACTGAGTGTGTGTGTGGCTGGCTGGGAGGTGTGTGACTCTGTGCATATCAATGTGTACTTGTATCAGTGATTGTATAAGAGAGTAAGTATGTGTTAGTATATGTGTGAAAAAGTATGGTGTTCTGTGTTTAACTGTATAGATGAGGAAATCGAAGTGTGATTGATTCTTCACAGGACTGACTAGGTGTATGAGTGCATATGATAGTGTTGTAATAATGAGTGACTGTATGTATGAGTGATTGTATGGGTGAATGAGTGAATGTGTGTGTAGACGTAGGATTCAGTGAGTGCGTATGTAGTAACTGGTATTGGTGTGTCATGATGTCATCAGTGATGTCATTTGAGATGTCATCAGTGATGTCATTTGAGATGTCATCAGTGATGTCATCAGTGATGTCACTGAAGTATGGTGTTCTGTGTTTAACTGTATAGATGAGGAAATGGAAGTGTGATTGATTCTTTACAGGACTGACTAGGTGTGTGAGTAACTCCATGGATGAGTGGCAGTGTGTGAGTGTCTGCATAGGTGTATGAGTGCATATGATAGTGTTGTAATAATGAGTGACTGTATGTATGAGTGATTGTATGGGTGAATGAGTGAATGTGTGTGTAGACGTAGGAATCAGTGAGTGCGTATGTAGTAACTGGTATTGGTGTGTCATGCTGTCATCAGTGATGTCATTTGAGATGTCATCAGTGATGTCATCAGTGATGTCATTTGAGATGTCATCAGTGATGTCATCAGTGATGTCACTGACCATGTCATGAATGATGTAATATGTGACATCATCAGCAGTGGATTGCGGGTGCGCGATATATAGTTAGTGCAACTAACTACATATGGAATTTCATTGGTTGTATGTCAATAAAATGTCCAGCTAACTATATATGGTCTCTAACCTATGGTTTTTTCAGTGAATTTTCAAGGTTTTGTAAATGCAAATTCCTAACTATATATGGTCTATAACCTATGGTTTTCTCAGTGAATTTCATTGGTTTTCTAAAAGCTAATATCTATAGCTGTAAAATATATTCTTTATTACGTGACGTATCACGTAGCCACGTGAGACGCCTCATGAGGCGTCGCATAACCGTGACGTATCGGCTCTGCAGCGCAAACAAAACCCGTAACGTAAGCGTGCCGGAGCACGCTTGCAGATATATATATTTTTTTTAACCTTAATTAGACAAAATCCCCACGTGCACATATCTTGAGGCCTTGCAAAGGCACATCAAACAAACAGTCCCTACAATTCTGCCAAGTTTGCTGGAAATCTATTCCCTTCATTTTTTTTTTACTGTTTCTCTTGGTTTTCCCCTTGTTACGCTTACCGGGACGCTACCCGGTACGCGAACCGGACGCTCCAAAAACACAAGATGGCAGACTCCCGTTACGCTGCCGGTTAGCTGCCCGGTTTGCGTACCGGGAAGCGCCTCTACCGCGAAAAATCGCGGGGGACTTTAATATCCCCCTCATCAATCCTAGGGGGTCAGGAGGGGTTTACCTTGCCCCCTTTCCTTCATTTCCCCCTTCTTTTTTCACCACATCTTGTCTCTCAAACCTACCGAGAGACAAGATGGCGGCCACTCCGGACTGTTTACAATGTTGACAACTACGCTGCCGGTTAGCTGCCCGGTTAGCTGCCCGGTGAGCTGCCCGGTTCGCGTACCGGGACGCGCCTCTACGGCGTAAAATCGCAAAAAAATATTTTTTTTTATTTTTTGCCCCGCGGGGCACTTTAATATCCCCCTCATCAATCCTAGGGGGTCAGGAGGGGTCTACCTTGCCCCCTTTCCTTCATTTCCCCCTTCGTTTTTCACCACATCTTGTCTCTCGATCCTACCGAGAGACAAGATGGCGGCCGCTCCGGACTGTTTAGAATGTTGACAGACACCGGAGAGCCAATCAGCTTCGCTTCGTGAAGTTCCGTTACGCGTCAGGTACGCGAACCGGGGCGCTAACCGGAGCGCTGTCACAGATATATATATTTTTTTAAACGTTAATTTCTCAAAATCCACTGGAGCACATATATTGAGACATAGCAAAGGCACGTCGGGCAAACCATATCTACAATTTTGCCAAGTTTCATGTAAATCTATTCAGCCGTTCGAGCTAAAAGTGAGTCCAACCGCCCTACGGAAAAATGAATGTGAAAAACGCGTTTTGGGACCCCCCTTTTTTCTCGGCCCCCCCTTGACGAAACCCCCCCAAATTTTCAGGGGCTGCTCAAAATCAAAATGTGCCATTTTCCTGAATATTTCAGCCAATTCCGTCCACAAACGCCAAAGTTATTAGACATAGAATTTTCAGAAATCCCATAGAGAAAAAATCCTAACTATATATACCCCCTGGCTATCGCCAGTAGGTAATATACATATATAAACATATATAATCTGCATATCTATATAAATATAAATGCATGCATACATATACATATATGCATACATATGCATGTTATTTACATGAAAGTTTTAAAAACACTAATAAAAGCAAAGCTAAAAAGCCACCTCATTACAAACAGAATGGCTTTAACTTAAACGAGGGCGAGATCTATTGCATTTTCAATGCTTGTTTACTTTGGTTCTATCAAGAAGGCATTCAGATGTGTCACACATTTGCCATAAATTCTGAATGTTAGCACTCTAGTTGCTCATTAGATCACTGTAGTAAAGCTAGTGCTCACCAGGGAAGTCTGCTGCTAATCATGGTTTGCAGCCATTTTCCCGCATTTTTTATCCCGCAGACTTTCAGTCCGCATACCATTATCCCGCAAGGTCATTGACCTCGCATACCATTATCCCGCATTTTTTCAAAACGCATGTGCATTTATCGCGCATGCCTTTACAAAGAATTACGTTTTAAAGGCATGTATGGTAAATGCATTTGCGTTGTGAAAACCACGATGACGAGAGAGGTAAGTGGGTTTGTGTTAATTTTTTCGTGGGTTAGTGATTGTGTAGTGTAGTGTTGTGTAGTGTAGTGTTGTGTTAGTGTAGTGTAGAGTTGTGGTGGTTGTTTAGTGTAGGGTCATGCTGGGGGTAGTGTTTTAGGGTTTAGGGTTGTGTTGTAGTGTTTGCGTAGTGTAGGGTCATGCTGGGGCTAGTGTTTTAGGGTTTAGGGTAGTGTTGTAGTGTTTGCGTAGTGTAGAGTCATGCTGGGGGTAGTGTTTTAGGGTGTAGGGTAGTGTTGTAGTGTTTGCGTAGTGTAGGGTCATGCTGGGGGTAGTGTTTTAGGGTTTTGGGTAGTGTTGTAGTGTTTGCGTAGTGTAGGGTCATGCTGGGGGTAGTGTTTTAGGGTTTAGGGTAGTGTTGTAGTGTTTGCGTAGTGTAGGGTCATGCTGGGGGTAGTGTTTTAGGGTTTAGGGTAGTGTTGTAGTGTTTGCGTAGTGTAGGGTCATGCTGGGTGTAGTGTTTTAGGGTTTAGGGTAGTGTTGTAGTGTTTGCGTAGTGTAGGGTCATGCTGGGGGTAGTGTTTTAGGGTTTAGGGTAGTGTTGTAGTGTTTGCGTAGTGTAGGGTCATGCTGGGGTGTAGTGTTTTAGGGTTTAGGGTAGTGTTGTAGTGTTTGCGTAGTGTAGGGTCATGCTGGGGGTAGTGTTTTAGGGTTTAGGGTAGTGTTGTAGTGTTTGCGTAGTGTAGGGTCATGCTGGGGGTAGTGTTTTAGGGTTTAGGGTAGTGTTGTAGTGTTTGCGTAGTGTAGGGTCATGCTGGGGGTTGTGTTTTAGGGTTTAGGGTAGTGTTGTAGTGTTTGCGTAGTGTAGGGTCATGCTGGGGGTAGTGTTTTAGGGTTTAGGGTAGTGTTGTAGTGTTTGCGTAGTGTAGGGTCATGCTGGGGTGTAGTAGTTTAGGGTTTTGGGTAGTGTTGTAGTGTTTGCGTAGTGTAGGGTCATGCTGGGGGTAGTGTTTTAGGGTTTAGGGTAGTGTTGTAGTGTTTGCGTAGTGTAGGGTCATGCTGGGGGTAGTGTTTTAGGGTTTAGGGTAGTGTTGTAGTGTTTGCGTAGTGTAGGGTCATGCTGGGGGTAGTGTTTTAGGGTGTAGGGTAGTGTTGTAGTGTTTGCGTAGTGTAGGGTCATGCTGGGGGTAGTGTTTTAGGGTTTTGGGTAGTGTTGTAGTGTTTGCGTAGTGTAGGGTCATGCTGGGGGTAGTGTTTTAGGGTTTAGGGTAGTGTTGTAGTGTTTGCGTAGTGTAGGGTCATGCTGGGGGGTAGTGTTTTAGGGTTTAGGGTAGTGTTGTAGTGTTTGCGTAGTGTAGGGTCATGCTGGGTGTAGTGTTTTAGGGTTTAGGGTAGTGTTGTAGTGTTTGCGTAGTGTAGGGTCATGCTGGGGTGTAGTGTTTTAGGGTTTAGGGTAGTGTTGTAGTGTTTGCATAGTGTAGGGTCATGCTGGGGGTAGTGTTTTAGGGTTTAGGGTAGTGTTGTAGTGTTTGCGTAGTGTAGGGTCATGCTGGGGTGTAGTGTTTTAGGGTTTTGCGTAGTGTTGTAGTGTTTGCGTAGTGTAGGGTCATGCTGGGGGTTGTGTTTTAGGGTTTAGGGTAGTGTTGTAGTGTTTGCGTAGTGTAGGGTCATGCTGGGGTGTAGTGTTTTAGGGTTTAGGGTTTTGTTGTAGTGTTTGTGTAGTGTAGGGTCATGCTGGGGGTAGTGTTTTAGGGTTTAGGGTAGTGTTGTAGTGTTTGTGTAGTGTAGGGTCATGCTGGGGGTAGTGTTTTAGGGTTTAGAGTTGTGTTGTAGTCTTTGTGTAGTGTAGGGTCATGCTGGGGGTAGTGTTTTAGGGTTTAGGGTAGTGTTGTAGTGTTTGCGTAGTGTAGGGTCATGCTGGGGTGTAGTGTTTTAGGGTTTTGGGTAGTGTTGTAGTGTTTGCGTAGTGTAGGGTCATGCTGGGGGTAGTGTTTTAGGGTTTAGGGTAGTGTTGTAGTGTTTGTGTAGTGTAGGGTCATGCTGGGGGTAGTGTTTTAGGGTTTAGGGTAGTGTTGTACTGTTTGTGTAGTGTAGGGTCATGCTGGGGGTAGTGTTTTAGGGTTTAGGGTAGTTTAGTTGTTTAGTGTATGCTAAAGGCATATTCGTTCTAAAAGTTTTCGTTATTTTAATTTGCGGCCTAATAGTACATGCAGGATTTTTTTTGCGGACTGATGGTATGCGGGATTTCGTCATATATTCGCTAATCATACTTTCTATGGCAAAATGAACCCCCTCATTTTGTTCCTTTTTAAATTAAATGTTTTAAGAGTTACCACTTTATTCCAATCAAGATGGCTTCAGGTGTGCCATACCTTTGTAATAAGTAGGACTGTTAGCACTCTAGTTGTTCTTTAGAACACTCCTGGACATTCTGTCATTGGGCTATAGTTGGGCTACATCTGGCTGATATTTGGGCTACATTTGTTTTTTTTTGTCTCTGGTGGCCATCTTTGGGCTACATTGGGCTACATTGGGCTACATTGGGCTACATTTGGGCTCCAACATATATATAGCCCAATGTAGCCCAATATATATTTTTCAAAGTAAATTTTCGTAAAAACCACTGGAGCCTATATCTTGAGACATAGCAAAGGCACATCGGGCTACCAGTCCCTACAATTTTGCCAAGTTTGGTGTAAATCCATTCAGCCGTTCGGGCTAAAAGTGAGGCCAACCGCCCTATGGAAAATTGCATGGGAAAAACACGTTTTGGGACCCCCCTTTTTTCTCGGCCCCCCCTTGACGAAACCCCCCCAAATTTTCAGGGGCTGCTCAGAAACAAAATGTTCCATTTTCCTGAAAATTTCAGCCAATTCTGTCATCAAACGCCAAAGTTATTCGACATAGAATTTTCAAAAATCCCATAGGAAAAAAATCCTAACTATATATACCTACTGGCTATCGCCAGTAGGTAATATATTACCTACTGGCGGTCGCCAGTAGGTATATATAGTTAGGATTTTTTCTCTATGGGATTTTTGAAAATTCTATGTCTAATAACTTTGGCGTTTGTGGACGGAATTGGCTGAAATTTTCAGGAAAATTGAACATGTTGTTTCTGAGCAGCCCCTGAAAATTTGGGGGGGGTTCGTCAAGGGGGAGCCGAGAAAAAAGGGGGGTCCCAAAACGTGTTTTTAACATTGAGTTTTCCATAGGGCGGTTGGCCTCACTTTTAGCCCGAACGGCTGAATGGATTTGCACGAAACTTGGCAAAATTGTAGGGACTGGTAGCCCGATGTGCCTTTGCTAGGTCTCAATATATGTGCTCCAGTGGATTTTGAGAAATTAACGTTCAAAAAAAGATATATATCTGTAACAGCGGAACGGGCAGCGCTCCAGTTCGCGTACTTTTCGCGTTACGGAGCTTTGTGAAGTGAAGCTGATTGGTTCTCCGGCGTCTGTAAACATTCCAAACAGTCCGTAGCGGCCGCCATCTTGTCTCTCGGTAGGATCGAGAGACGAGAGGAGGCCAAAGCGAAGGGGCAAATGACCATAAGGGGGCATAGTAGATCCTCCCTGACCCCCTAGGTTTGATGTGGAGGTTTTAAAAGGGCCCCTCGGGGCAAAAAATAAATAAATAATAATAATCGAACGGCTGAATGGATTTGCACGAAACTTGGCAAAATTGTAGGGACTGGTAGCCCGATGTGCCTTTGCTAGGTCTCAATATATGTGCTCCAGTGGATTTTGAAAAATTAACGTTCAAAAAAAGATATATATCTGTAACAGCGCTCCGCTTCGCGTACTTTTTGCGTTACGGAGCTTTGCGAAGCTGATTGGTTCTCCGGCGTCTGTAAACATTCCAAACAGTCCGTAGCGGCCGCCATCTTGTCTCTCGGTAGGATCGAGAGTCAAGAGGAGGCCAAAGCGAAGGGGCAAATGACCATAAGGGGGCATAGTAGATCCTCCTTGACCTGTTAGGTTTGATGTGGAGGTTTTAAAAGGGCCCCCCGCGGGGCAAAAAAAAAAATAATAATAATCGAACGGCTGAATGGATTTGCACGAAACTTGGCAAAATTGTAGGGACTGGTAGCCCGATGTGCCTTTGCTAGGTCTCAATATATGTGCTCCAGTGGATTTTGAGAAATTAACGTTCAAAAAAAGATATATATCTGTAACAGCGCTCCGCTTCGCGGAGATAACATTATCTCCCTATTACCTAGCTGTTGCTAACACCAGTTAGCGACCGCTAGTAGGAGATAGCGACCATCTTGGGCTCCACTTTGCATGTCAGTGATATTTATCACTAATGACATGCAAAGTGGGCATGTCAAGATGTTAGCCACTGGAAACAGTCGCTAACATCGCTATCTTCTATTACCAACTTTTGGAGATATTCGCGCTAAGCGCGAATATCTCTAAAAAGTAACACCTGCCCTGAGCAGTTCTTAGCCATGTTATCCAATGGGAGGTGGATAACATGGCTAAGAGCATTAGCTCGGTAATGCATGAATATCGCTGACTTTTCAGCGATATTAATGCATTGCGGTCGTTTTTCATCGCATTTGCGATAAACCTTGATAATAGCAAGGTTTATCTGCGATAATTTCTGATGATGCTTAGCGGTAAAAAATTCGTTGCTAAGCATCGTTAGGGATAAATATCGCTTAACTTTGGTAATATGCCCGAACGTCTGTTAACGTTCGATTCGAAGGAAATCAGGAAGTGTTGAAAAACATTGTCTGCGCCATCTTGCCTTTTTTCAAATGCCACACTTTTGTCGTGCACGGCAGCCATTTTAGATGCCTTGACCAGACCCACTCTCTGTACGCTGTCGATCCTTAGCATGGCTCCCCACCCTCGCAAGCATCTCCCCCAGGCACTGGTCACCCCCGCTCTCTGTCTTATGCATGGGTAATAAACCTCCCCCCATCTGCGCTGCTCTTCCCTGAGAATCACACCCTGTGCCCGCCCGACACCTCCCTTTCGCCCTATTCACTACCGCACCCTCTGACACTCCTTTTCCTCTGTGTCCAATTGTCCAGGCCGGTCCTAGGCTATCAGCTAGCCCTGCAGATGTAGTTTATGGCCCCAGCTGTAAAGAATCACCCCTCTTCAAAGGAGTTATAGTAGATCAAGGCCCACACCCGATGAGATCCGTCACAGCACACGCGTTCCTACTATCTGAAAACCATCCTGTATTGTGATTGGGGAGGGGACCGAGCCTGAAGCGGAAGATTCCAGGGATGACTCTTTGTACATCAAAGTTTTTACAATTATGTGTCACATTAAAAATATATAGCACTCCAACAAAGTAGTAAGATTATAAAACTTTAATAACTTATAAATATATACAACAAAACAAAAACAGTAAAAACATTTAAACATTTTTAGGGAAAATGAAGGAAGTAGCGGTCGGCTGTGCGAATAGTCCCAACGTAGCACAACGTCCAGATTTCTGGACGGCACCCAGGTGATGTTGCCTGGGTGCCGCACTGATTTCGGTATCCGGCGTGGGGCGTCGCGGGGGGTGGGTCATCAGTAGCGGTCTGTTGTGCGAATAGTTCCAAGGCAGCAGAACGATGGCACCAAGGTGATGTCCAGTAAGTTGCCGCCCTCCGAATAACGGCGTGGGGCGCCCCGGGGGGGGGGGGGGGGAGGCGGCGTGAACGGGCCTCTCCAGGTGGAGTTTCGTCTGCTGTAGTGGGGCGCCCCTTTACCGTTTCAGTTGCCATTCCGTCCGCTTTTGGTCCACTGTGTCAAAAGCCGCAATTCAGCTGAGTTGCGCCCACTCTTGCGGTGCAGCGATAGGCGGCTGTCACAGGACTCTCAAAATGGCGGCAGGCTCTTTCCTTTTTGGGCCTGGTCCACTGAAATGGCCCTGGGACACCTTGGAAATCGCACGCTTGTCTACTAGGTCTTGGACCCCATTCTCGAAAGCGTCCCCTCCGCCTTGAGGATTCAACAAAAGTTTTGGGGGCCCCCGACTCCTGCAGGCTTCTGGTGGGGAGCGGCTGCCATGATTGCTCGCGGAATGACCACGACGGAGCCACGAGATGGTGGTGCTTTCATGTTGACGCCAGCTTCAGTCTGAAATATCCAGAAACAAGGTGGGGCTTTCATCGTTTGGGGAAAAAAAAAGTTTTCATCCAATGAAAAGTGTTGTTTTTAGGTCATATGATCAAGCCTTCCATCATTAGGAAACCAAAAGTAAAATGAACCAATGAAAAGTTTTATAAACAAGTCACATGACCTGTTATGTGGCATAGGGTATAAAATGCGGAGAAAATACGTTGGCACGTGAGGCGGCGTCAGTAGCGGAACAATGTGCGAATAGGCCGAAGGCAGCACAACGCGCCAAGATCCGGATGGCACCGAGGTGGTGTCTAGTAAGTTGCCGCACTGGTGTGGCCATCCTACAATGCTGATAGTCGGCGTGGGGTGCCCCGTTGGCCTGTGAGATGGCGTCAGTAGCGGACCTATGTGCGAATGGGGCCAAAGGCAGCGCAACAATATTTTCTGAATAGAAGACACTACAAGGCGCTGAGATGCGAAGATCCTGATGGCACCGAGGTGGTGTCTAGTAAGTTGCCGCACTGGTGTGGCCATCCTACAATGGTAAAAGTCGGCGTGGGGCGCCCCGTTGGCCTGTGAGATGGCGTCAGTAGCGGACCGATGTGCGAATGGGGCCAAAGGCAGCGCAACAATATTTTCCGAATAGAAGACACCACTAGGCGCTGAGATGCCAAGATCCGGATGGCACCGAGTTAGTGTCTAGGTTGCCGCACTGGTGTGGCCATCCTACAATGCTGAAAGTCGGCGTGGGGCGCCCCGTTGGCCTGTGAGATGGTGTCAGTAGCGGACCGATGTGCGAATGTGGTCAAAGGCAGCGCAACAATATTTTCCGAATAGAAGACACCACTAGGCGCTGAGATGCCAAGATCCGGATGGCACCGAGGTGGTGTCTAGTAAGTTGCCGCACTGGTGTGGCCATCCTACAATGCTGAAAGTCGGCGTGGGGCACCCCGTTGGCCTGTGAGATGGCGTCAGTAGCGGACCGATGTGCGAATGGGGCCAAAGGCAGCGCAACAATATTTTCTGAATAGAAGACACCACAAGGCGCTGAGATGCCAAGATCCGGATGGCACCGAGGTGGTGTCTAGCAAGTTGCCGCACTGGTGTGGCCATCCTACAATGCTGAAAGTCGGCGTGGGGCGCCCCGTTGGCCTGTGAGGTGGCGTCAGTAGCGGACCGATGTGCGAATGGGGCCAAAGGCAGCGCAACAATATTTTGTGAATAGAAGACACCACAAGGCGCTGAGATTCGGTTAGCACCGAGGTGGTGTCTAGCAAGCTATGCAGCTGAGTTGCGTGCGCACTTGCGGCGAATAGGTCGAAGGCAGCACAACAATGTTTTCTGAATAGGAGACACCACAAGGCGCTGAGATTCGGTTACCACCGAGGTGGTGTCTAGCAAGTTGCTGCACTGGTGTGGCCATCCTACAATACTGCTCCGAATAACGGCGTGGGGTGCCCGAAGGGGGGGGGGGAGGCGGTGTGAACGGGCCTTCCCAGGTGGAGGCTCGTCTGCTGTAGTGGGGCGCCCCTTTACCGTTTCAGTTGCCATTCAGCTGAGTTTCGGCCGCTCTTGATGCTACAGCGACAGGCGGCTGCAACAGGACTCTCAAAATGGCGGCCTGTTCTTTGGATTTGGGCCTGGTCCACTAAAATGGCCCTGGGACACCTTAGAACTCGGACGCTTGCATTTTTTTTCCTTTCCTCTACATGCAAAAAAAGGTAAATGCCCGGTACGTTACACGCTTCATCTGCCACGATGTACTCTCCAGAGGAACCGAAAAAAAATATAGTTATGGTAACTATACCATGCATCGTCATATGGAGAGGTGGCACCGATTATTTATAGTGCTGCATAAAAGAGAGATTTGGAGAAGAACCCCCGACCTGCCAGTACATTCAACAAAGAAGTGGCACTGACAGCATCAGAGGCAAGGGAAACGGTCCCAAATATTTAGAAGAAGTTTGGAAAGATTAAAATGACATGTTTAGATTGTGGCAAATTAATTCATGTGGACAGATGAGTGTTACTCTAATAAATACAGCATATGAACATCATCATAGTCGATGGTTGGTAGAGACATTTTGACTATATCCTGGACCTGCCCGTCCTCGCCCAAAATGGCGCCGGAATAAATGGGACTCGTAACTCCTTGTTGTGTACTTGTTGTAAAACTTTGATATCACGAGATACGTATGCAGTTTTGAAGCACATGGCGGGCGGGGACGAGAATAGATTGAATATTTCGACATCTCTATTGATATTAAGTTGTGATGTGTTATTGATTACTGTACTATTGAAAGTTCGAATTAACGTCACCCATGGTACTTGCCCGCAAATGTATATCTAGATAATTTTATTGTAACTGGCCCTGTCGTATTTTCATTATAAAATGTACGTCCACCGATTCCGCAACTGTTAGACACCTTAGTTCTTGCAACCTAATGGCCCGCCCGTAACGTTTCTCTACAGTGTAAATGTCTCCTCATCATATACGATTACAGTTTGCTCCGTGGCCGGCGCACGTGGTTATAGGCCCGTATTTGTATACTGACATTTTCACAATAAAGGTTTTTAAAAGAAAACATGGTAGTAGTATTTACATTGGTATAGTTTTTAATAATAGTCACTGTTTTAGAATCAGTAAAAGGCAAGTGAAATAAAGCAGACCAATTACATGAAGGGTAAAAGGTATAATACGCAGGAACGCAGTAAAGATAAATGGTCAAGGGCTGTTGTGTTTTCTACTCCTGCAACATAAAGTGATCGATAAGAATCTCATATTCAAGCGTATCGGCGACTAAGACAGCAGGTCGACCCTCTTTTGCTCAACGGCTCCATCATGGGACGAAGAAACGCCCTTTTTCTCGAAAAAAGAATATATTTTACTTGCAGGACAGTTGTAAATTTTCCGGGAAAGTACATTAGCCTGGAACATTATAACATATATGTTTAAGAAAAAATAATGTTCGGAAGTAATAAAAAGCGTAATTTTTAGGTCATATGACCAAGCCTTTCATCATTAGAATAAGAAAAGTAAAATGAACCAATGAAAAGTTTTATTAACAAGTCACATGACCTGTTATGCTTACGTTACGCGCTGCGCGTCGCGCCCCGGATCACTTCCGGATGCGCTAACGCGGCGCGTCATATGACGCATTACGCGACAACGCAGGTCCAGAATATAGTCGAAATGTCTCCACCAACCAGCGGTCGGAACACAACCCTTTTCAGCAGGCTAAATAGTTCTGTTAAATGACAACAGAACGGACAGGCAACAAGAACCATCAGTCAAAGAGGGGAGGGCTAGTTCTTCTCTACCGGGTTACGTTGGGGCGCTACCGGAACTGATCGAATTGGTAGTCTACAGTGTTTCTGGATGTTTCAGACTGAAGCTGGGGTTAGCATGAGAGCACCACCATTTCGTAGCTCCGTCGTGGCCATTCCGCGAGCAATCATGGCAGCCGCTCTTTATCGTTATTTTGGGCGGGGTGGGTGGCGGAGTCGAGCTGTATTGCAGCCATCATGGTGTGGAGTTTAGTTCATCTCACTAGTTTCGTATTTGTCATGAGGGGTTGTTCCTAATGTTTCTATTTTAGCGAGGTCAAAAAGAGATCCCATTAGTGGCCTACTGATTTTGCTCGATTCCTTATGTTTTTTTACACGATTTTTCGTTATCTGCAAAGACTAAACAGAGTATTGCGACTCTGTGTTTGTTTGTAAATAGAGAATGAACCAAAGAGAACCAATTCTAAAACAGTAAATGCTTGGATAACAATCAATCAAATGGAGAGAGAAGCAGGCACGACGTATTACAACGGGGGCAAAGGCCTGCGTTAACTACCTTTCACTATCTGCAAAGAGAGAGTACTCCTAATAGAAATGAGGGGGGGGGGCAGCATTCAAAGCAGATCAGTGTGCATAAACACGAAAATGTTTTTACTTACCACGTATTTGACATTCGACAGCTTATGATATTTGCTATTAAAAAACCATTGAAATTCACTGAAAAAACCATAGGTTATAGACCATATATAGTTAGGAATTAGCATTTACAAAACCTTGAAAATTCACTGAAAAAACCATAGGTTATAGACCATATATAGTTAGGAATTAGCATTTACAAAACCTTGAAAATTCACTGAAAAAACCATAGGTTATAGACCATATATAGTTAGGAATTAGCATTTAAAAAACCTTATTTTACTCACACAAAACCATTGAAATTCCATATATAGTTAGTTGCACTAACTATATATCGCGCACCCGCAATCCACTGCTGATGATGTCACATATTACATCATTCATGACATGGTCAGTGACATCACTGATGACATCACTGATGACATCTCAAATGACATCACTGATGACATCTCACTTGACATCAATGATCACATCACTGATGATATCATTCATGTGATAATACAATGCATCTCCTCACACTCTAATATAACCTCCGTTACACCCAGTGTTAAATAGAAAGTATAATTTTTGAAACCATTGACACACCAATACTAGTTACTACATACGCACTCACTGATTCCTATGTCTACACACACATTCACTCATACAATCATTCATACATACAATCACTCATCTTTACAACACTATCATATGCACTCATACACCTATACAGACACTCACACTCTGCCACTCATCCATGGAGTTACTCACACACCTAGTCAGTCCTGAAAAGAATCAATCACACTTCCATTTTCTCATCTATACAGTTAAACACAGAACACCTTACATTTTTGAAACATATACTAACACATACTTACTCTCTTATAGAATCACTGATACAAGTACACATTGATCTGCACAGAGTCACACACCTCCCAGCCAGCCATACACACACTCAGTCTCCCATACAAATACTTGTGCAACCAATCAATAACCCATATAGCTACTTATATAGCTACTGATCAACACATGCAGCAGCTTGCACAACAACAGACATACTGATGCACACTTTCAGACAGTTTAGTCACTAACCCGTGCATTCAGTAAGACGCATTTAATCACTCACTCATACAGTCAATCACGCACCTACTAAAACCTTCATTCAGACACTTATACATCCACTCATTCTTCAATATGTAAAACATATTTAAACTTTACAGAAACACATAATCACTGGATGTTGTCATCAGTGATGTCATCAGTGATGTCACTGACCATGTCATGAATGATGTAATATGTGACATCATCAGCAGTGGATTGCGGGTGCGCGATATATAGTTAGTGCAACTAACTATATATGGAATTTCAATGGTTTTGTGTGAGTAAAATAAGGTTTTTTAAATGCTAATTCCTAACTATATATGGTCTATAACCTATGGTTTTTTCAGTGAATATATATATATATATATGCAGCAGAGAGTCGACAACTTATACAGTACAAGGACGACAGAGGACCCAAGTCTTCCAGGTGCTATTTCTTTATTGTGCAAATTCCCCGCACCTCCGCCATGACGCGTTTCGAGCCCCCTTGGCCCTTGATCACATGACCATATATATATATTACTGCTCCACTCTTCACACTCCTTCACAGCACGAAGGGTTTAACGTTCTGCCCTCAAAGAAAATTGGAATACACGCAAACGTGTATCGATCTTTTCAAGTTTGCAAGGAAGTTGAAACTTCACAAGTTCTTTAAAACACGGCCTCAGAAATCTAAAAACAAAAGGGGAGGCAAAGCCCAAAGTGAGACAGACATTCTCCTTGGACAAGATGCACCTGCCATTCAGGTCTTGGAAGATTTGCGACTCGTAACGATGGATTCAATGGAAAAGGAGGACCCGGCTGGGTTCCTTGGAATTGAACAAATTAATGCAGCAACTTTATTTAGACCATCCTCTACGTTCTTGCCACAGATGCCGAACGACGTAATTGACATTTTTACGGAGAAGGTTACTCAAGAAATTGTGAACTTACGAACTAGTGCTCGGAGTGGAAAGGGCAAATGCAACCTTACGAATGAACAGTTCTTGGCGGTGGAAGAATTAAAGAAGGATGCATCAATTGTCTGCAAACCGTCAGACAAGGGCGGTAATGTGGTCTTACAGACCTTCGATATTTACAATAAAGAGGCCTTGCGCCATTTAAGTAAAGTTGCATTTTATGAGAAAGTGAGTAAGGACATATATAATAAAAGTGTGGGGGATTGTCAACTACTGTTGAAGAAATGGTATGAGAGAGGTAAAATCGAGACGGAGGAATATCTGTTCTTAAGACGTCTTAATCCTATTACCCCATGTTTTTATCACCTGCCCAAGGTGCAGAAAAATGCCTTATCTCCTCCGGGGAGACCTATTGTCTCCTCTCAGGAAAGTCTCCTTGAGCATATTTGTGTCTATATAGACCACTTCCTAGCAAACTTTGTGATAGGTTTAAAGTCCTTTATCAAGGAAACTAAGGACTTTTTGAAACAGCTATCCAAAATTGAGTGGCAGTAGGGTGACCAAATGGTAGTGATGGATATCACTAGCCTATATACCATCATTGCGCACCAACACGGTCTGGATGCAGTGCAATTCTTTTTAAAAAAACGCCCTATGAAATTCACTGAACATAGCACTATGATAACAGAACTCTTGGAGTTCTGTTTGAACTATAACATCTGTCTGTACCAAGACCAGTATTTCAAACAAATGTCGGGAACGGCCATGGGCACCTGCTTCGCCCCCAGCTACGCGAACTTGTTCGTGGGCTGGTGAGAGGAGCAGGTGGCCTGGTCGGGGGGCAATATGATTTGGACCGAAAGGGTGGTGGCCTGGTATAGGTATATTGATGATCTTTTTCTAGTCTGGAGGGGAACCGCAGAAACAGCTAGAGAATATATACAAGTTCTCAATAACAACAATTTGAACTTAGAATTTTGTGCAGAAATCAGTGATGTAGTGGTAAACTTCCTGGATTTGGAAGTGAGAATTGTAGAGAAGAAAATCTGTACCAGACTATACGGGAACCCACTGCGGGAAATTCGATCTTGCATGCCCGCAGTGGGCATCCTCCTAAACTAATCAATAGTATCCCCTATGGGGAACTATTACGAATTCGGAGAAATAACAGTCGGGAGGAGGATTTCCAGAAATTCACAGGGGAGTCCATTGAGAGATTTAAAGCCAGAGGTTATGGTGGACAGGTTTTAGAAGGAGCTCTGAAAAGAGCAAACCTTATAGCCAGAGGGATCTTTTGGAGGATAAGGTTAAGAAGGTCAATAGGGACAGTGGTTTCCGAATGATCACGACCTTCTCACAAGACTCGAATAAACTTAGGAACATATTCAGGAGGCATTGGAACCTTCTCAAAATGGACCCAGTGATTGGGACAGATATTCCCAACCAACCATTGCTGACATTTTGAAAAGCTAGGTCTTTCATAGAATCTTTAACTAGTAGTTTTTTAAAGAAGGCAGCACCGAGAACATTACACAGGGATTTAAAGGGATTTTATCCTTGTGGCAAATGCAAGGACTGTATGGGAAGCAAAAAGGTCTTAGCATATCTAGTACCGGTAGTCAAGAAGCAGAAAAATATCAACACGTTTTTAACTTGTAGTACCCCGTTTGCCGTTTATTGCCTTGTCTGTCCCTCTGGGCTTAAGTACATTTGGAGTACGATTCACCAAACAAAGGTATGGGTGCTGGAACACTCGAGAGCGATCATGAATGGTGATATGTCGTACCCAGTTGCTCGCCACTTTAAGACGGAACATAAAGGGGACAGAACACAGCTAAGATTTTTAATTCTAGAACATGTACCAAAGAACCCACGAGGGGGTGATAGGTTGACCAGCTTGAGGCGATTAGAATCGAGATACATCATCGATTTACAGACTAAAACCCCGGGGGGTCTAAATTCCCATGAGGAATTAGCTGCACTTTTAGGGGAATAACTGCATGTAGTTTTGAATTGGAAGGCTCTTGACAAAATCAGAAATGTTTACTGTGAAAATATAATGCTGTAAGTGTCTGCCTAAAACTGTGAACTTTCATGATCATTTATGGATTATTTATGGATTTGAGAATGGTGAAATTTTATGAATTTTGATACTATAAGGGTAGCATCTACTGTTTAGTCTTTATTTTTTGTTTTTGTGGTGTTTCAGCACAAATAGAATTGGGATGGTAGAATATTTTTTGATATGGAGTAGGCATTTATTTTATTGTGGATATGTGCATTTAGGATTTGCAACAACCAAAGCCCATATAGGGCTAGATATGCAAAGCAGTAAAAGTGATGGCCTATCAGAGGGCTTGATGTACAAACATAGATTTTTACTTTGTGGTCACAAGAGTATTCTGGGAATTGTAGTTCTCACAGGCTTGCCTGACGATGTTGTCGACAATTACAGAACTATTATCTATGGTTCCTAAAAGATTTGAATGTTAGACAACGGACTTGGATGATATATTGACAACAAGGATAATACAATGTATGTTATTTACTAGAAAGCATTGAAGTTGCACATTCCAATATGTCTGCCAACTTTGGCTGCAATGCTGTTCTCCATGTCGAGTAAAGTAATAGAAATACAAGAGGGCCGTTGCGTGCACGCCGCATCACCATCGATAAAGGCGACTGCCACAACTCAGAAAGGGACAAACCACAAAAATCCAGTGAATGTGTGTCTTTCTGAAAAATAAATATGTTTTATATATGTATATGTAAAGGTCTGTATGGTTTAGTGGGGGTATTACTTAACACATAAATGCATCAATGACTGACTCACTGTTTGTATGTGTTTTGAAGACAGCATATGTGCTGGACTGTATGGGTGGATGAGTGTGTATATGTGTGTGTTAATGAGTGAATGACTGTCTCACTAGTGTCTTTACCAGTAACTACATATGTTTTAATCTAGTATATGTGAGTATTGATGTATATAAGTGAGTATATGTGCGAGTGAGAGATTGTAAGAGTTCCTGTTTAAATAAGTATGTGTTTCTATAAGTGATTGTTTAAGAGAGTAAATATGTGTAAGTTTCCTTAGAAGTAAGGTGGTAGTGTGTGTATAGCTGTATATGCAAATAAATGGATGTTCAATAGTTTATTTGCATGTGTGAGTATGTGTGTGAGTAACTTTTGGATGACTGTCGGTGTGTAACAGGATGTATAGGTGTATCACTACATATGATGAGTGAGTATATGTATGAGTGACTATATAGAACTGTTGGTGAATGTGTGGATGTGTATATAGATGGTGAAATTACTGAATTGGTTGTTGTAACTGGTATGGGTATCTCCATTTTTTTGAAAATTTTAGTTTCTATTTTTGAATATGTGTTTAAAGGGTTACATTACACTGAAAGGAGGTCTGTCACTCTGTCACAAGGATGGTGTCATCAGTGATGTCATGAGTGATGTCACTGACCATGTCATGAGTGATGTAATATGGGACGTCATCAGCAGTGCATTGCAGGCGTGCAAGTTATAGTGAGTCCAACTAACTATAACGTGGGAATTTCAATGGTTTTATGTCAGTAAAATTTCCAGCTAACTATAACTGGAGTCAAACCTATGGTTTTTTCAGTGAATTTAATAGGTTTTTTAAATGCTAATTCCTAACTATAACTGGTGTGAAACCTATGTTTTTTTCAGTGAATTTCAAAGGTTTTTTAATAGCAAATCTCTATAGCTATGAAATATAATATTTTTTATAATGAATTTTATATTGTATATTTATGTAATACTATTTTTTATGTATATTTTTCCTTCAAAAATTTTTTTTTTGCCCTGGAGCGCTCCCGGTGCGCGTACCGGTGAGCGCACCGGTAAGCGCAGTGTTGCGGCGCACCCCGGTGCACATACCGTGAGCGTCCCGTTAGCGCTATTGCCGTGAACGAAAACATCATCGTGACGTATCGCGTAGCCGCGTGATGCGTCTTATGACGCACGGCGTAAGCGCACCCGGAAGCGCCCGAGCGCATACGAATGCGCAACGTAAGCGCCCCGGGGCGCGTAGCGTAAGCGCGTCGGGTCATGTGACCTGAAAATAACACTTTTCATTGGTTCAGAACAGTTTTTCTTTCCAAATGATGAAAGCCCCCACCTTTTTTCCTCATTCTCACTTTGACTGAGGAAGACCTATTTCTAGTAAGTGAGAAATGGCTACAGTAGCAGCAGCAGCAGGAGCATCTCAACCACCACCACCACAAGGACCACCACAACACCACAGTGGTGGTGAAGAAGAAGAGGCTGAGGAGGAGGAGAGGCAGTTCCTGCCTTAAGATAATCCCCCCTATAAACCGAAGGAGCACATTGTGTGGGAGTTTTTTAAAATCCCAAGGGAACTAAAGAAAGTCAATGCGCCAAAAGTGACATGTCTGATCTGTGGCACTGTACTTTCCAGGGGGAACCCTGCAAAAAAGTATTCATTTGGCAACAATACCATGATTCGCCATATGCAACGCAGGCACCCAAACAACTATGCTGCGGCAGAGGTCAGAGAACTGACAAGAAACCCTCCCCAATCTTCTCTGAGCACCTCCAAAAGCAAACAACCCACTCCATCGGGTCCAGAGACAAGGGAGATGGTCCCAAATATCCAACCCCAGTTTGTAGATTTTAAAATAGTTTGTATATTTTGCGGGACTACAATTTCCTATGGAGAGCAAAGTATCAAATTGATCAACAGTGCTGGAGACAACCACAACTGCAAAAAGAAACCGTAATTTTTTCCTGATTTTTTTTGCTCCAGTTGAGCCGTTTACAATTCCCTGTTTTTTGTTTGTCCCCATAAAAATTACAAAAAAAATATAAAATTGTTCATAAAAGCCAAAAAAAGTAAAAAATGTTCAAAAAAACAATAAAAAAAGATAAAACAACAAAAAGAATAAAAAAAACTGTTCTTTTTAGAACTACCTCCAATTTATAAAAAAATGCTAAATTTTTATAAAACTCTGTCATTCTTTTTTTTCCAGGTTACGCTCCCCGGTGCGCACCCCGGTGCGCGCCCCGGTGCGCGTACCGGGGCACGCTTATAGATATATATATTTTTTTTAACCTAAATTACTCCAAATCCACTGGAGCACATATCTTGAGACATAGCAAAGGCACATTGGGCTACCAGTCCCTACAATTTTGCCAAGTTTGGTGTAAATCCATTCAGCCGTTCGGGCTAAAATTGAGTCCAACCGCCCTATGGAAATTAACATGGGTAAAACACGTTTTGGGACCCCCCTTTTATCTTGGCCCCCGCTTGGCGAATCCCACCCAAACTTTCAGGGAAGGAGTGGAGAAATTCAGCCAATTCCGTCCATCAACGCCAAAGTTATTTCCAATAGAATGTTGCGGATTTCCTATGGAAACTAGGTCCTAAATATTACTACCTACTGGCGACCGCCAGTAGGTAATATATATATAATATATATATAATATATATTCACTGAAAAAACCATAGGTTATAGACCATATATAGTTAGGAATTAGCATTTACAAAACCTTGAAAATTCACTGAAAAAAGCATAGGTTATAGACCATATATAGTTAGGAATTAGCATTTACAAAACCTTGAAAATTCACTGCAAAAACCATAGGTTAGAGACCATATATAGTTAGCTGGACATTTTATTGACATAAAACCAATGAAATTCCATATATAGTTAGTTGCACTAACTATATATCGCGCACCCGCAATCCACTGCTGATGATGTCACATATTACATCATTCATGACATGGTCAGTGACATCACTGATGACATCACTGATGACATCTCAAATGACATCACTGATGACATCACTGATAACAACATCCAGTGATTTTTTGTTTCTATAAAGTTTAAATATGTCTTACATATTGAAGAATGAGTGGATGTGTAAGTGTCTGGACGAAGGATTTAGTAGGTGCATGACTGACTGTATGAGTGAGTGATTAAATGTGTCTCACTGAGTGCATGGGTTAGTGACTAAACTGTCTTAATTTGTGCATCATTATGTCTGTTGTTCTGTAAACTGCTGCATGTGTTGATCAGTAGCTATATGAGTAACTATATGGGTTATTGATTGATTGCCCAAGTATTTGTATGGGAGACTGAGTGTGTGTGTGGCTAGCTGGGAGGTGTGTGACTCTGTGCAGATCAATCTGTACTTGAATCAATGATTG
The DNA here is from genome assembly GCF_964261635.1 of Lissotriton helveticus. Lineage (NCBI taxonomy): Eukaryota > Metazoa > Chordata > Amphibia > Caudata > Salamandridae > Lissotriton > Lissotriton helveticus. Next base: position 885,982,156 of record NC_136068.1, on the reverse strand, counting down.
TATAAGAAGGTAAGTATGTGTTAGTATATGTTTGAAAATGTAAGGTGCTCTATGTTTAACTGTATAGACAAGAAAATGGAAGTCTCATTGATTCTTTACAGGACTGACTAGGTGTGTGAGTAACTCCATGGATGAGTGGCAGACTGTGAGTGTCTGTATAGGTGTATGAGTGCATATGATAGTGTTGTAAAGATGAGTGATTGTATGTATGAATGATTGTATGGGTGAATGAGTGAAGGTGTGTGTAGACGTAGCAATCAGTGAGTGCGTACGTAGTAACTAGTATTGGTGTGTCAATGGTTTCAAAAATTATACTCTTTTTAACACTGGGTGAAACAGAGGTTATATTAAAATGTGAGGAGATGCATTGTATTGTCACATGAATGATATCATCAGTGATGTGGTCATTGATGTCAAATGAGATGTCATCAGTGATGTCATCAGTGATGTCATTTGAGATGTCATCAGTGATGTCATCAGTGATGTCACTGACCATGTCATGAATGATGTAATATGTGACATCATCAGCAGTGGATTGCGGGTGCGCGATATATAGTTAGTGCAACTAACTATATATGGAATTTCATTGGTTTTATGTCAATAAAATGTCCAGCTAACTATATATGGTCTCTAACCTATGGTTTTTGCAGTGAATTTTCAAGGTTTTGTAAATGCTAATTCCTAACTATATATGGTCTATAACCTATGGTTTTTTCAGTGAATTTTCAAGGTTTTGTAAATGCTAATTCCTAACTATATATGGTCTATAACCTATGGTTTTTTCAGTGAATTTCAATGGTTTTTTAATAGCAAATATCATAAGCTGTCGAATGTCAAGTACGTGGTAAGTAAAAACATTTTCGTGTTTATGCACACTGATCTGCTTTGAATGCTGCCCCCCACCCCTCATTTCTATTAGGAGTACTCTCTCTTTGCAGATAGTGAAGGGTAGTTAACGCAGCCCTTTGCCCCCTTTGTAATCCGTCGTGCCTGCTTCTCTCTCCATTTGATTGATTGTTCTCTTTGGTTCATTCTCTATTTACAAACAAGCACAGAGTCGCAATACTCTGTTTAGTCTTTGCAGATAGCGAAAAATCGTGTAAAAAAACAAAAGGAATCGAACAAAATCAGTAGGCCACTAATGGGATCTCTTTTTGACCTCGCTAAAATAGAAACATTAGGAACAACCTGTTGAAAATAGCAATGCGTATGTACATAAGCGGCGTTCATTTGTGTTCACAGTACCCCTTGTTGATTGTTTCAATCGAGCATTGAATTGTTCGAAGTTGGTTCTCTTAAGGATCTTCTCTGCCTGCAAACGAGGAAAAATAGGAATATTCTCTCTCCCTTTGCAGATAGTGAAGGGTAGGTAACGCAAGCTTTTAACACGTCGTACCTATTTCATTCCTCATTGATTGATTGATTGTCCGAACATTGACTGTTTGGGAATTAGTTCTTTTTGGAGGTATTCCCTGTTTGCAAATAAACGTAGGAAAATCTTTGCAAGTAGTGAAAGGGTACGTAATGCGGACCTTTCTCCCCCGTTGTAATCTGTCATGCCTATCTACTCCCCACTGATTGATGCACCTGTTTCACCCGGACCATTTACTAGAGATACGTTATCTGGCCCGACCAGAGAGCACCCCTAGTGAAAAGGACATATGCAATAATAACGAAGTGATCACTGTATCCTGTTAACAGAAACTTTAGCATGAAACAACCTGGAAAGAAAAGAATAGGAAAACGAAAATCAGTAGGCCACTGATGAACATGAACTTTTATTAAACAACGAACAAAGAAACGATAACATAACGTAATGATAAAACCTATTAATGTCCTAGAAACAAGAAAACGTTAAAATATGCCAGTGGTGAGAGACCAGAAAAACAGTAAGAGAAACCAAATCACCCCTCGCTGTCCCACCGCCTGCCACGCCAAAAAAATCGATAGACTAGGGAAAATGCAAGTCAGTAGAACATCCGCCCCCACTCTGGAAACTTCCAAGGTGGGGCAGGGTTGCGGCTACGCCCAGCCGGGAGCAGCCCATATAAGGCAGGTCCTGCTGCCACGCCTCGGCCAGGAGATCCTAACGTAGGGTGTAGCCGGAGGAGAGGCCGAGGCCAGCGGGACCCGGCCAGGGGATTGCCTTTACAACGCTGAACAGTTGCAGGGGGGGGGAATGTCTCCTCGACCCTCCCGTCTCTCTCCCAGTCCGGCCGCGGTGGCCCTTGAGAGTTGCAGGTACTCCCGCCACATGCTCTTCCAGTCGGGCCACCAACGGTCGGGGGGCCGAGGACGACGGGATCCGGCTGCAGCCGATAAACCAAGAAACCCGTTCATGGGGCCAGAGCCAGGGGCGTCCGGCCGACATCTACCGGAAGCCCGGCCCGAAGACGGACGGGACACTTCTTCTTTCTTGAATAATGGCTGCGACAACACTGGGGGGGGATTTCTTGCACATGCCTCCGACCCCCCCCCCCTCGTCCTCATCGCCTGGTCCGGTCATAACAAATCTCAAGCGAGACGCCGTGGGGTGCACTGGGAGGGAGAGACGGTGCGAACAGGCCTCTCCCGCCTCCCCAGGTGGAGGCTTCCCAGCTGCACCCTCAGCGCTCCAGGCGCCCGGAAAAGGGTTCTTCCACTGTGGCCATGCTGCAACGTCTCGCCCGGCAGGGTGGAGCCCGTCCGCTCATTTGACCCCGCGATCGCCAGTAGCTACCGAACTCTCAAAATGGCGGTCGACCTGGCAAGAGCGGGCCCAGCATAAAGAAATGGCCCGGTCACTGCTTGACTCCACCACCGTAGTCCTCCACGACCTTGAAGATTCTAGAGGAGCCGCGGGAGTCTCCGACCCCCGATGGGGAATGACTGCCATGATCGCCCGTGGAGTGACGAAACTGTATCCACGGGACGTCGGCGCTCCCATGCTGGCGCCAGCCTCACTTTGAATTACTAGAATCCTGCAGACCTCAGTTCCGGTGAAAGCACAGTGTGACCCGGTAGGAAAAATTGTTGCACCCCCTCCCCTTTTTCACTGATAGTTCAAACCACCGATCCGTTCCTTTGCCCTTTTAACGGAACTTTGGACTGCCTCCCCCTCTTTTACATTTTCTAGAGAAAACAAAACATTAACCACTACATTAGCATAGCAGTTGACACCAGAACTGTTTTCAAATTTAAAACCAACAACATCTTCAACAAAATCCTTTTTGTTTCTGCTGTGACCCTGCTACAGCACAGGCATTGTCCCCAGCAGTAATTCTGCGATGCCGGTAAGAATAGCTGTGGTGCCTACTGGACTCACTCACCCCTGCGGCGCCCCACGCCGTTATTTGCTGGGCGGCAACTTACTAGACATCACTTTCGTGCCATCTAGATTTCAGCGCTTTCTGCTGCCTTGTAACTATTCGCACAACAGACCGCTACTGACAAGAATATTTCATTATTGGTGCTGTCAATTTCAATAAATCTATTGGATAATTCAAAAGAAATTGCCACGGTCTCTTCGTTGTTTAAATGTTTTTACTGTTTTTGTTTTGTTGTATATATTTATATGTTATTAAAGTTTTATATTCCTACTACTTTGTTGGAGTGCTACATATTTTTAATGTGACACATAATTGTAAAAACTTTGATGTACCAAGAGTCATTCCTGGAATCTTCCGCTTCAGGCTCGGTCCCCTCCCCAATCACAATACAGGATGGTTTTCAGATAGTAGGAACGCGTGTGGTGTGACGGATCTCATCGGGTGTGGGCCTTGATCTACTATAACTCCTTTGAAGAGGGGTGATTCTTTACAGCTGGGGCCATAAACTACATCTGCAGGGCTAGCTGATAGCCTGGACAATCGGACACAGAGGAAGAGGAGTGTCAGAGGGTGCGGTAGTGAATAGGGCGAAAGGGAGGTGTCGGGCGGGTTCAGAGTGTGATTTTCAGGGAAGAGCAGCGCAGATGGGGGGAGGTTTATTGCCCATGCATAAGACAGAGAGCGGGGGTGACCAGTGCCTGGGGAAGATGCTTGCGAGGGTGAGGAGCCATGCTACGAATCGACAGCGTGCAGAGAGTGGGTCTGGTCAAGACATCTAAAATGGCTGCCGTGCACCACAAAAGTGTGGCATTTCAAAAAAGGCAAGATGGCGCAAACAATGTTTTTCAACACTTCCTCATTTCCTTCGAATCGAAAGTTAACAGACGTTGGGGCATATTACCAAAGTTAAGCGATATTTATCACTAACGATGCTTACCAACGAATTTTTTACCGCTAAGCATCGTCAGAAATTATCGAAGATAAACCTTGCTATTATCAAGGTTTATCGCAAATGCGATAATAAACAGCCGCAATGCATCAATATCGCTAAAAACTCAGCGATATTCATGCATTACCGAGCTAATGCTCTTAGCCATGTTATCCACCTCCCATTGGATAACATGGCTAAGAACTGCTAAGCGCGAATATCTCCAAAAGGAGATAGATATCTTGCATGTTGTAATGCAAGTTATTGTGGTATATGGAACTCATACCATAATCTCTCAGGAAAGCAGAAACTGATCCTTTTGGGACCGCCTAAAAAGGCCTAGGGGGTGAAGAGTACTCTACTTTGCCCCCTTTTCACGTTCCGAACTATTTTATTTTACTCTCTTCTGTAATTACACAAAATAGCAGCGATAAGATGCATCGGAGACACAGTGAGAGAAAGGAGGCCGGAGATGAAGAAGAGATGTCAAATACACATTGGAGATAATATAGTGGCAGAAGGGAAGTAAATATGAGTAAACTTACCATGTAACATAAAAATGTTGCACTCTATACTATAAGTCTCATTTTATACTACAATCACTTCGCTACAACCTCATAAATTAAAAATAAAAATGAATAATGTCTCAAACAATTTTTGATTTCTAAATATAAATTTATTCTTCAGAATTTTCTAAATTTGAAAGAACTAGTAACATGTCCTCATCAGCAATGTCCTCATGAAAAGTCTGCAATGATGATTCTTGTAACTCTATGGTCTCCAAACATTCGATAAATTCGCCATCAAGAGATTGATCAAAAAAATCATTCAAGTCATCTCCTCCTTGTGACAATATTTCATTATTGGTGCTGTCAATTTCAATCAATGTAGTGGAATCATTCAAGTCATCTCCTCGTGACAATATTTCATTATTGGTGCTCTCAATTTCAATCAATGTAGTGGAATCATTCAAGTCATCTCCTCCTTGTGACAATATTTCATTATTGGTGCTGTCCATTTCAATCAATCTAATGGAATCATACAAGTCATCTCCTCCTTGTGACAATATTTCATTATTGGTGCTCTCAATTTCAATCAATGTAGTGGAATCATTCAAGTCATCTCCTTGTGCCAATATTTCATTATTGGTGCTGTCCATTTCAATCAATCTAATGGAATCATACAAGTCATCTCCTCCTTGTGACAATATTTCATTATTGGTGCTCTCAATTTCAATCAATGTAGTGGACAATTCAAAAGAAATTGCCACGGTCTCTTCATTGTGAGCCATTTTATTTTGAAATTGCTTGCTGTAAATTGCAGAAAAAAATAATCACTTTCATTTATCGTTTTTAGTAATACATAATATAAAACTAACTTTATCAAGTATTTAGTATAACAGAAGGACTGCAAATAAATAACAGAAAACATTTTTCAAATTATCTTCAAGTGTACAACATAGTTCCCCTTACAAATTAACAACTCACCTTTTTAAAATTAGGAGAAGTGTTAGTACTGTGTAAATCAAACACCAGAAATTCACCTCCAAAAATTCCTCACAAATGTACCTCAGACAGTAGTATCACAAAATGGCTGTGGTTTCCTCTCATTTGAAATATATACATAACCAATTAACTTTCATCACACACAAATACAAAACCAAACTAACATTTTAATTGGTTCTAAATTTCAACACTTTCAAATGTGTTTTCCCCATGCAATTTTCCATAGGACATTTACATACGTCTACAGCCTGAATGGCTGAACGGAATTACACCAAACTTGGCAAAATGGTACATCAAACCTAAGAGGTCAGGAAGGATCTACTATGCCCCCTTATGGTCATTTCCCCCTTCGCTTTGGCCTCCTCTTGTCTCTCAATCCTACCGAGAGACAAGATGGCGGCCGCTACGGACTGTTTGGAATGTTGACAGACGCCGGAGAACCAATCAGCTTCGCAAAGCTCCATAACGTGAAAAGTACGCGAAGCGGAGCGCTGTTACAGATATATATCTTTTTTTGAACGTTAATTTCTCAAAATCCACTGGAGCACATATATTGAGACCTAGCAAAGGCACATCGGGCTACCAGTCCCTAATATTTTGCCAAGTTTCGTGCAAATCCATTCAGCCGTTCGATTATTATTATTTTTTTTTTTTTTGCCCCGCGGGGCCCTTTTAAAACCTCCACATCAAACGTAGGGGGTCAGCGAGGATCTACTATTCCCCCTTATGGTCATTTGCCCCTTCGCTTTGGCCTCCTCTTGTCTCTCGATCCTACCGAGAGACAAGATGGCGGCCGCTACGGACTGTTTGGAATGTTGACAGACGCCGGAGAACCAATCAGCTTCGCTTCACAAAGCTCCGTTGCGCGAAAAGTACGCGTCCTGGAGCGCTGCCCGGTCCGCTGTTACAGATATATATCTTTTTTTAAACGTTAATTTCTCAAAATCCACCTCTCCTTTTTAACTTATATATTGAGCCGTTTGCTCATGTTTTGCGAGCTGACGAAAATATACCATCATTTAAGTTTAGGGAGTGGGAGAGACGGACAGCATTATATGCTGATGATATCTTAATTTTTACCTCCGATCCGGCTTTGTCCTTTCCTGCTGTAATTCAAAGGGCAGCAGAATTTGGTAAGATCTCGGGATATAGTATCAACTCAAGTAAGACTGAGGTCATGGTATGGAATATTCCGGACCCAAGGTTAGGCATAAACATTACCACCTCTATGCGGTATCTCGGGATCCGTATCACCCAAGATATCGATACCATTGCCCAAAATAATTTAGATCGTGTGTCCAGGGAATATAAGGGCCTATTGAAATCCTGGACTCACCTGCCACTTTCCATAATGGGTAGGGTGAACCTAATAAAAATGTCTATCCTTCCTAAGTATATATTTATCTTCGGTGCTATTCCGTTGGGATTTGATGTGAAGATGTTGGACAGATGTCAGCGAGAGATTAATTCCTTTATTTGGAATTATAAATCCACAAGAATTGCGTGGAAGAAGTTGAGGAGGAGAAGGGAAAAGGGGGGTCTCGCCCTACCGGATTTAGTATATTATGCATGGGCCTTTCAGCTGTGCTACTCTAGGATGTTACTAAAAATGCCATCTAATCTTCCAGACGGGACAAAGTATAAAGCCATGCTAACCGGGGCAAATCTACCAGTTGACGGATTTCTATATAAGTTTGGAAGCCAGAAATTTTTTAAGAAAATAAGATTAAAAATTATACAGTCATGGGCCAGAGGTTGGCTAGCCATTAGACGAAGATTAGGCCTGTCCTACTACTCGGATTACGCTCCTATATGGGACTCTCCAGGTTTACCGGAGTGCCTAAGGGACAGCTTATCCTCCCCATTAGAGGAGGCTGGGATTGTTAGATGGGGAGAGCTAATGGTAGAGGGAGCGATACTATCTTGGGATGAATTACACGAACGTATAGGCCCAGCATTTTCTAGATTTAAATTCATCCAGCTGGAAAGCTGGGGTAGAGCCCAGCGATGCAAAGATATACTTTTTGGGAAATCAAGCGCGCTGGAGAAACTGCTATTAGAAAGACCAATGGGTGGTAAGGAGGTGGCCTTCTGGTACTGGCAACTGCAGGAAGAAATTGATGGGGAGTTTACTCTTCCAGACGAGCTGTGGGAAGAGGCAACTGGCTTTCAGTGTGAGGCGATATGGTTAAGATCTTTTTCGCTCCTGTACAAAGTGGTGAAACCATCATGGCTGAGACGCAACCATTTATTTACAGCCCATCGGGCATACATAACACCGTTGAGACTTTCCAAATTCCTCCCAGATAAGAAATGTAACAAATGCAATTTATTAGCAGCTTCAGACATTCACATGGTTATGGAATGCCCCAATATCGGCCGGTTCTGGGAGGAAGTGTTGGTCACCTTAAATTCCATCCTGAATATATCCTTAGTAGTTTCACTGCCACTTATCATCTTTGGTTTAGAGGACAGCATTTCTGGCAGGGCGAGATCCTTTTTGTTCTATGCCATTTTGCTGGCTAGAAGACAGATATGCCTACGGTGGGTGGAGGATTCTGCTCCTTTACACTCGGACTGGCTAATGTCCCTATATGAAACATCTAAGGTGGACATGGCGAGAGCTGGCAACAATCGTAACTTGGCCTTTTGGGATTTCCTGGTACAGTGGAGATAGTGTTCCGGGGTTTTTTTTTTTTTTTTTTTTTTTTTCTTTTCTTTCCCCGGGTCCTATGATTATGCCATCAACACTCCTTGGACCGGGTCTGGGCTCGATACGGTTGTAGGTCCGACAGGTTGAAATATACCTAGATGGAGTCAGTGCAAGACCTAAAGACCCCTCTTCCTTGTGGGAGTTTTCTTCCGCCAATAAAGCATTTTGCGTTCCGGTGCCGGAGAGAGATATCATTTTATGGTTCTCTCTCTCGGTTGGGAACTCGTAAGGTGGCTGGCATCTCCAAGGTAAGGGGTAGGCAAATGAGGACAAAAAAAAAAAAAAAAAGCAAAATAAAAAAAAAAAAAAAATTTAAATAAAAAATAAAAAATCCACTGTAGCACATATATTGAGACCTACAAAAGGCACATCGGGCTACCAGTCCCTACAATTTTGCCAAGTTTCGTGCAAATCCATTCAGCCATTCGGGCTAAAAGTGAGGCCAACCGCCCTATGGAAAACTCAATGTTAAAAACACGTTTTGGGACCCCCCTTTTTTCTCAGCCCCCCCTTGACGAACCCCCCCCAAATTTTCAAGGGCTGCTCAGAAACAAAATGTGCCATTTTCCTGAAAATTTCAGCCAATTCCGTCCACAAACGCCAAAGTTATTAGACATAGAATTTTCAAAAAAACCATAGAGAAAAAATCCTAACTATATATACCTACTGGCGACCGCCAGTAGGTAATATATATATATATATATATATATATATATCTATATATATATATATATATATATATATATATATATATATATATATATATATATATATATATATATATATATATGGAGCGGCATGTTAGTAGCTCCTCATGTGGAAAAGCAATGCTGGGTCCCAAACGCGTAGAAGTTGTGCACCAAATGCGGTAGAGTCGTGCACCCTACAGATTTTGAGTCGTGCATCCAGCACGTGAACACCAGGGGACTGCACTGAGTGCTGCGCTCGGTGCGCAACTTTTATTTTTTCATAAAAATAGCCTCTATCAGTAATTTCCAATATCCCCGGGGACCCTATCCCTGGGTCTTATAAAAAATGTTCTGGGCTGTCTACACGGTCCCACCGGCTCCCCGCATTACTTTTAGGATGGGAAAAGTGACGCAAAACTGGTGCTAGGGTGTTGTAAAGCTGGTTTGTATTTTGAAAGAGAGAGCAGGGTGCATCTGTAGGCTAAGTGCAGGTTACTGTATGGGTAACAATTACTATTCTAAGTCCAGGGGGGTGCATCTCTAGGGTAAGTGCATGTTAGTGTAGGGGTAACAATTACTATTCTAACTGCAGGAGGGTGCATCTCTAGGGTATGTGTTGGATAGTGTATGAGTAACAATTACTATTGCATATCCAGGGGGTTGCTCTTTGGGGTTTTTGCTGGATAGTGTATGAGTAAAAATTACCATGAAAAAGAAAGGAGTTAAAAGAGGAGACCCACACTTTCACGGTGAACCTGGAAGAAGAGAAAGTGACGAGAGATGATTTCCGACGTGTTTAGGCTTGAGAGCCTGGTTAATCATTAAATTGGGTCTGGCAGATAAGTGCGTACTTATTCTGCAAGAAGCCTTTCGGCGTCTTGCGAAAGCAAGTCATCTTTAATAATTGTCTCTCGCTGCGTGTACTTGCAAGGTCATCTGAAGACGTATTACCGACCAATCCCTTTCCTTGCGCAGATTTTGAAAAACATTTGATTGGCCGTTGTGTGGTTAATTATACCTTCCTGATGCTAATGTTGATCGGCTATTTTTTTCTATGTGACGTTACGATACCCTCACAATGTACGTAGCTCATTTTGTGATGCACTTTATTTTATAATATGTTTCAAAAACTAGTTGTGGTAGGGTGTTCTTAACTTAAACTGTGCACTCTTCTTACGAGTTTGTTGACTGTAAAGGTATTTAAAATATTACTCTATTTTCGATTGTATCATAATTGTGCTGACTTTTTTCCTTTAGCGTGGAGTACTTTGTCCTTTCATTAAATGTATCATTCGTCAAAGAATCCTTGAAAGAAAAGTTTTCAAAATATTTTTTATTGAGTCTTTTATATTCATCACATGAGTAAAATGCAATTTTTATTTTCATTCATTGGTATCACGCGTTGGACCACATTTCTTTTATTTTATCATAAGCACTATTTTCTTAAGTTTACATTATATAAGTGCTGCCCCATTATCTTTTTTTAATGTTATGGCTATTTTTACTTTCAGATAAAGTAGAATAGAAGTGTTACAACAAACACTCCCTCACTACTTCATCTTTCTTTTTTATTTACATTTCATGTCATTATTACATTTCACGCTCATTTTTAAAAATTGAAATAATGAATATTCAGATTAACATTTGAAGACACAATTATATTATTTTGTTGAAAAAAAGTGCTTGCGAAGATAACCCTCCTGTTCTTCACGAGTGAAAATTGGAAAAAACACTACTCAATATAAATACTTTTAACCCATTTTCACTCTAGAAGATAAAGAGTATTCTCCTTTATTGCAAAGTATTTTCTATTTGCGTTGAAAGCTTATTTATAGTACATTTTTCAATCAATAAGAAATATTTGCGTACTAAAAAAAATTAAATCCTCTGTTGAAAGTAATCCAACTCCACTTGAAGAATCATAAAGTTGAATGTAAATTAAAATATACATTAACAATATGATCCTTCTGTGGAAATGAAAGATGAAGTGAAGATGGTTACATTGTTCCTAATCATTAACTTGCATGTAGTAATTCCTTAATTAGCTTATAATTCTTGTGATAGTTAACTTGTTATTATATTCCATTTCAACTAAAACATACTACATTTTATAATCATTTAAATATGTTTGCTTTCTGTTTTAAAAATATCAAACCTATACCCATTTACATAATTTACCTCTGTTCGATATTCTTTCCTTTCTGCGTCGAAATTCATCCAACTCCTCTGGAGGGGACATAATGTTTTATGTATTTTTAAATATACATTAACAATATGTTCCCTCTGAGGAAATGAAAGATATTCTCAAGATGCTTCCGCAGCCCCGAATCATTACCTTGCTCGTAGTTTCTTCTCTTGTATTGATTCTCTGAACCAAAACTAATCATCCCACGGGTGTGGTTTATATACTTTTGGTTACTTAACAGTCTATGGGATCAAATTATTGCTCCGCCACTTTTAAGTCATGCTTTTCAGTTGACAGGTGTTCTCATTTCCACTGTTTTAGTGCGTCAAATGTTTATGTAAATGTGCCTCTGTCCCATACTTTTTAACTTTCGTATAATTTCTAAAATGCTTAATTTAATTTTTTTTCCTATTAAAGCATTTCTATAGGTTACTTTTTTTTAATACAAGTATTAATATTCATTCCTCTTTTTTTTTGACTTATCATTCAAGTAACTTCACTTTTTTTGTAAAACTTTTTTTATTATTCTTCATTACCCTAAACCCCTATTTTCCCTGCATACTGTGCCAGAGATACTCTCTATTAAACTTTGTGTATTCTAATTTATATCCGAGTATTAATTTATTTAATTCCATTACTGCGAGTTTTAATACATTTATTTATCTAATATTTTTAATCTTTCTTTATACACTGCAAGGGATACTGTTATTTGTCTGGAGAATGATTTGGTTGGTTGATGTGTTTGCAGTTACATAAGTACGTACACTCTTGCAGTAAGCCAGGTTTTAGGGTATGAAGTGCTTCAAACTACTATGCATTATTCATGTAGTGGTGTAACCACCTTCACGCTTGTGCTTTAGGCTTACAATTCTCCAGTCACTATTTATATACTCCAGCAAACACAGTGTGACTGCTGTTGCAATTTCAAAATGAGTCTTTCAGTACCATGTAGTAATTCATTCACTAAAGTAAAAATCAACCAATTAAGAATTCACCCAGCGTCTTTACTTATATTAATGTAATCATTATCGGGTTCAGATCACGGCGCTCAACGGCCGATCAATGCCTTAACTTATATCTATTGACAGCTAAGTACACTGTTGCCAGTCAGGAGACGGTGTACTTGGCTTTCATGGAGTTGATGGCGGCTTTTGACGGCTTGAACCGTATGAAACTATGGGCAATCATGGGGGCTCTTGGCGTGGACCCGGGTTTAGTGCACATTCTAAGAGGTATACATAGGAATACCTCTGCACAGGCCAGATACAAAGAGGAGGGGAGACTGACTGACCAATTTTCATGCACAAGGGGGGTATGGCAGGGCTGTATATTGGCACTGTTCTTATTTACACTTTACATAAACGGCCTAGAGCAGGCGCTGGTTGCTCTGGGGGTAGATTCCCCAAGGATTGGAACTAGGGGGGTCCTTGTTCTGCTCTACACAGACGATGCGGTTCCTCTTGCGTGGACCCCCCGAGGTTTACAATGTCTAATAGATGGTTTTGTCCGATTCATGGAGAGTCCAATTCATGGAGAGTCTAGACCTGGCTGCCAATCTGTTCAAATCGTTTAATATGGAGGCGGGAAAGACGCCAAAAGGAAATACCAATATACGATTGGCGCACACTCCCTGGAAAAAGTGCAGACATTCTCTTACTTAGGGATTTTATTTGATAATCGCCTCAATTTTAAACCCCTTTTAGATGAGAAATGCCGGTCCTTAGTTAGTTGTACCGGTGCCGTTATGAATTTTGCACGCAGGGTGGGTCGCTGGTCACCGGAACAAATTTTAAAACTGTATAACTCTAAGTGTTGTGCCAAAATACTTTACGGTAGCAAGGTTTGGAGTTTCACTAACTCACAAATAGTCCTAAATTGAAGAGAACAAATACCTAAGGCACGTGTTGAGAGTCCCGCAAAGTACCCCATCATCTATCATCCATGAGGAATTGGGTGTAAGCTATGTGAGAGATAGTTTAGAATTAAAACCCATTAAAGTTGGATTAAGATTTGGACTAACCCCGAAGCATCATTAACCAAGGAGATCATAAGGGGTTGTTTGGCACGAGATCAAGGAAGGAAAATCCCATGGCTGAAGTATGTGAGGGAAACCTTGTCAGCCCTGGGGTGTGCATACTTTTTTAATAACCCCACAAAACTACTATTGTGGGACAAGGCCCACGTCACTACGGTATTCATGAAATACGTAACTTACCGGAGGGACGATAGTGAATTGAATAAACCCTCTACGAGACCCGCACATCTTGATCAAATCTTGCCTGGGCATTGAACCGTATCTGTCTTTTATCTACAATGTTCAAGACAGATTTTTAATGACACGCTTCAGGCTGGACTTATTACATCACAGTCTAGCGGTGCCGGCAGGTTACACCAAGAATACAGAGTTGAAGGGCCCGTGCGGCTGCGACCAACGGTCTCCACAGGCTACACTTCACTTTGTGCTATTGTGTCCCTACTACGAGCACCCTAGGAAGCGTTTTTTAAAAAGCATTCTAAAACAGGAGTTTTTAAGCAGGCCAAGGTGGCTTTATTGTTCTTAAAATTGTCTTCAGAGTTTTTAACTCTTTTTTTCTACTGTTAACTTCCTAAGGTCGGCAATGAGTTTTAGAAATACTAGAGGAGAGAAGTAACTATACTGATCTCAATACCGTTCGGCCAAAAGTCCTGTAAATTAATTGTGTGGGTAAGGGCTCCTTTTAAAGAAATGCAAACTCATTGTGCCGATCTGTCAGGAAAATGAGCTTTTGCATGAGTGTTAACATTTTATCTAATGACGCCAATTCCTTTTTTTTTTTTAAATGACTGTTCGGTACCTGTATTTTAATCAGGGATTTGTTTTATTGTGATATCTATGTTATTTGAAGGTCTTTTATTGGTACTTTTATGGTATAGTATTGATGCCGAATATATATATATATATATTCACTGAAAAAACCATAGGTTATAGACCATATATAGTTAGGAATTAGCATTTACTAAACCTTATTTTACTCACACAAAACCATTGAAATTCCATATATAGTTAGTTGCACTAACTATATATCGCGCACCCGCAATCCACTGCTGATGATGTCACATATTACATCATTCATGACATGGTCAGTGACATCACTGATGACATCACTGATGACATCTCAAATGACATCACTGATGACATCACTGATAACAACATCCAGTGATTTTTTGTTTCTATAAAGTTTAAATATGTCTTACATATTGAAGAATGAGTGGATGTGTAAGTGTCTGGACGAAGGATTTAGTAGGTGCATGACTGACTGTATGAGTGAGTGATTAAATGTGTCTCACTGACTGCATGGGTTAGTGACTAAACTGTCTTAATTTGTGCATCATTATGTCTGTTGTTCTGTAAACTGCTGCATGTGTTGATCAGTAGCTATATGAGTAACTATATGGGTTATTGATTGATTGCCCAAGTATTTGTATGGGAGACTGAGTGTGTGTGTGGCTAGCTGGGAGGTGTGTGACTCTGTGCAGATCAATCTGTACTTGTATCAATGATTGTATAAGAAGGTAAGTATGTGTTAGTATATGTTTGAAAATGTAAGGTGCTCTATGTTTAACTGTATAGACAAGAAAATGGAAGTGTCATTGATTCTTTACAGGACTGACTAGGTGTGTGAGTAACTCCATGGATGCGTGGCAGACTGTGAGTGTCTGTATAGGTGTATGAGTGCATATGATAGTGTTGTAAAGATGAGTGATTGTATGTATGAATGATTGTATGGGTGAATGAGTGAAGGTGTGTGTAGACGTAGCAATCAGTGAGTGCGTATGTAGTAACTAGTATTGGTGTGTCAATGGTTTCAAAAATTATACTCTCTTTTTAACACTGGGTGAAACAGAGGTTATATTAAAATGTGAGGAGATGCATTGTATTGTCACATGAATGATATCATCAGTGATGTGGTCATTGATGTCAAATGAGATGTCATCAGTGATGTCATCAGTGATGTCATTTGAGATGTCATCAGTGATGTCATCAGTGATGTCACTGACCATGTCATGAATGATGTAATATGTGACATCATCAGCAGTGGATTGCGGGTGCGCGATATATAGTTAGTGCAACTAACTATATATGGAATTTCAATGGTTTTGTGTGAGTAAAATAAGGTTTAGTAAATGCTAATTCCTAACTATATATGGTCTATAACCTATGGTTTTTTCAGTGAATTTTCAAGGTTTTGTAAATGCTAATTCCTAACTATATATGGTCTATAACCTATGGTTTTTTCAGTGAATTTCATTGGTTTTTTAACAGCTAATATCTGTAGCTGTAAAATTTATTCTTCTTTAAATCCAAAAATATATTTTATATGTTTATGAATAATTATTTTTTTAAATATTTTTTTTTCTTCGTTCCCGCTTCGCGAATCGGGAACCTTACAGTAAAAAAATGTTCAGAAAAATAAAAAAAAAAGTTCTTTTCAGAACTACCTCCCCGTTATTAAAAAATTGGTACAATATTTGGAACTGTGCCAACCTCTATTTCTCTTAGTTCGCTTCCTAGTTCGCTCGCTGGTACGCGAACTGGAAGCGAACCAAAAACAGTAAGTATAAGGGAAGGAAACACACACTTATGTTAAAAGAAAGACAGCTATAGGGGAGTAAACTAGAGATACTATTACCCATAATCCACTACTGATGATGTCACATATTACATCATTCATGACATGCTCAGTGACATCATCAGCAGAGGATTGCGGGTTTTTTGGCAACATGCCTTATCGACGGTTTAATAACGCTGCCTTTTGCTTTATATAAGTTTTCAAATTGTATGAAATATATACCAATAGGTCTTTATGAACCTTTAGGTAGTGCTTTTGTTCATGAGGTCTGGTCGCTTCCATACACATACAGATGTTTCAAAGATGATCAAGAAGTTTATCTGAATGGAGAGGAATGCACTGAGACGCCAGATCATTCACTAATGTGTAGGCACATACAGTTACACGATTCATGCAACAAACACCGACCAAATATGGCTTGCGTGATGCAAGGCACGCCAGTTCCTGCTATCATCCCCACGTTCAAGTTGTTGGAAAATGCTAGTTATTTGATGCTCAATAATGAAGATTGTTCTGAGTTAATTAAAAGTATTCCTTTTATCGTAACAGTAAGTGAACGGGTTATTTGCTGCAGAAATGTTCTATTTCCTCCCACACATGAACATAGGGAGTTTTCAATCTGGCCACAAATACCAACCTTGGGACACGTTTCAACGGCATGACAAGAATAAGAGCTCTTTTGTCTCAGAGAGAGGTGGCCTTGAGTTCGGCCCGTGAAACTTTCGTACTTCACATAGCGAACACCCGTACACAGGTTTGCCTTTCAATTTCAGCAACATGTTTCCGACTATCTTTAACGCATCCTCCACAAAATCCCTGGCACACTTTTTTAAAGTTGTTACCAGTGGTCTCGTGACTTCATTTGAGAAAATCTTTGGAGTCATCCCTGCTCCCTTTCATTCCATTTTCTCCACTCTGGTTCGTGGATTGCATTTTTACTTGCATTACCAGCGGACGCTCTTGTGCTTTTTTACATTTTTAAATATGGATGTCCCTCCTATGCAACCTCCGACCCTGCAGCTGCTGACACTGTTCCGCAATCGCATGCTAGAATATTATGGCACAATGCCGTTGGCGATATTAAGCACGGCATATGGATTATCTTTTCGGTTCTCCTACTTCACCTGTGTCCAGCCTGTATTTCACTGCCTGACCTGTGATTTCGATTGGGCCATTGATTTGTGTCTCTGCAGACCGGTTTCTCCTGACGTCGACTTTAATCAGCTGATGACTCCTATCATTACTCACGAGTTGATTTGTCCTGGCGAAAGGATTATGGCTGTGGCATTGATGCATGGACTACTTGGTCCCTGGAATTTACTGGCGGCAGCACAGTCTTTCTTGGAACACAGCTTTCTTGAAAACCCACCGAGCTGTCCTCTGATGGTGATAGAGGATCCGGTGCTGGGAGAGCACGTATGTTCTTTTCCGCTTTTAAATTGGATGGCTGAACTGTTTTCGGATGAAGACGGTGACTTCCTGTTGGAGGCTGTTGCAGCTTATTTTGCATACACAGTTATGTCATAGACCTTTTTCATGTTTCATATGCTGAGTACTAGCATTTCATTGACAATTCATTGACTTAATTGTCAAGTTTTTATTATTTACCTTGCCTATTGGCTTAAGACTCGATAAAGTACTTGGCTGTTTTATTTTTCTTTAGCATTGAATTTTCCTAGTTTTTAATGCTTTACCTTGCGGACCGTCCACATATAAACTTGCAATCTGCTCTCATGAGATGGCACTTCTATTATCTTATTCAGTTCGTTTCCGGATCATGAGGAGGTGTCATCTAGGTCCTGGATATCTTTACACCGTGTTAAGTTAGCATGGGCTCATTACCGGTTTAAACGCCATTTTTCCTTTTTTGCAACTTCTGCACACGACATTTAGTTGTTGCTTTAGCTTTCCACCTAGTAGTTCATCGTGGTTTACATGAGAATAATATGTTATTGGTCTACTATCTGCTTTACTTGTTAAACTATATCTGTACAGCGAGTGCTAAAGTTTCAAGAACAACACGGTACAGAATTGTTATGAGGTCTGATCTCCACGACTTCATACTCATAACATAAGTGCAACTTCTGCCAATTCTGGGCATGAGGCGGGTTTTATATTGCTTTGCCGAACACACATACACAACAGTTGATGCGGTTCACATGAAGAGAGAGCTGGTGTATGCTGATGTGATTCCTTCAAATCTAAGACACTAAAGTATGGGCACGCCCTAAACCAACACAAAGAGACCTTCTTAGCAAATAATATAATATGTGTATTAGGGAGGGTGAGATATAAGCAGCCGCGGGCCGTGGAGGGAGTTACGGTGAGGCAGGGAGGCGGGGAGGGGGAGAAGCAGGGTGGAGCCCTCTCTACCTTGCCCCTCCCCCTCCCCGCCTCCCTGCCCCACCGTAACTCCCTCCACGGCCCGCGGCTGCTTATAAGTGTTGCTAACTCTTATTCATTTACAGCATGTTAACATACTGTCACCATTCGCTTTTTATGTACTAGTAACTATGCTGGTAATTTTGCTACTGATAATATGTGTACTTGTATTCTCCACCCTGCTTCTCCCCCTCCCCGCCTCCCTGCCTCACCGTAACTCCCTCCACGGCCCGCGGCTGCTTATAAGTGTTGCTAACTCTTATTCATTTACAGCATGTTAACATACTATCACCATTCACTTTTTATGTACTAGTAACTATGCTGGTAATTTTGCTACTGATAATATGTGTACTTTTATTATCTAAGGTACTACGCCTGAGAAGACGGCATTAGTAAATAAACATTTCAAATACACATGTGTTCTTCTTAACTCCATGTTCTGGTTTCTAAGAAATATATAACGACCGACTGTTCATGAGTTCCACGTATCCTGAGGTACTATAAGTTCATATTCTGGATTGTCTAAACATTGAGAGTTTGTTATATCCAATGTGACACTGTACCTAGCTTGCTAAGGAGTTTTTGATTACTAACGTGAGTTTTGGGACACCCTAATTCGCCGAGGTTCCAATCCTCTGTCCACAGTTCTGTGTGAGAACAGAAACCCTGCGACAGGGGCACCCCCGACCCTTGCTGGAGCTTCATCACACTTGCGATACAACTCCAGCAATGCGCCACCTTTACGGCACAGATACATCACGCATCTGTGCTGTTTTTGCCCCGTGATGCGCCGCATTGTAAATGCAGCACACCATAGGTGACGGAACAGCGGCACAGAATGACTAACACATCCCTGGTGATGCGCCAGTCATCATAAATCTATCCCTATGCTTCTTATCTTGTTAGAGATGAACCGCCATATGTATCATCAAAGTTATTTGCATTTCCTAAATAGCGAACTTTAAGGAATAAATAGCGATTCTTTACCATTCCTAGTTTGCGATGAGCTATTTGCTAATTAGCCGAATGTAGCCCAATGAAGCCCAATGTAGCCCAATGTAGCCCAAAGATGGCCGCCAGACACACAAAAAAACAAATGTAGCCCAAATATCAGCCAGATGTAGCCCAACTATAGCCCAGTGACAGAATGACCAATCAGCTTCGCAAACCTCCGTTACGCGAAGCGGAGCGCTGTTACAGATATATATCTTTTTTTGAACGTTAATTTCTCAAAATCCACTGGAGCACATATATTGAGACCTAGCAAAGGCACATCGGGCTACCAGTCCCTAATATTTTGCCAAGTTTCGTGCAAATCCATTCAGCCGTTCAATTATTATTTTTATTATTTTTTTTTGCCCCGCGGGGCCCTTTTAAAACCTCCACATCAAACCTAGGGGGTCAGCGAGGATCTACTATGCCCCCTTATAGTTATTTCCCCCTTTGTTTTGACCTCCTCTTGTCTCTCGATCCTACCGAGAGACAAGATGGCGGCCGCTACGGACTGTTTGGAATGTTGACAGACGCCGGAGAACCAATCAGCTTCGCTTCACAAAGCTCCGTTGCGCGAAAAGTCCGCGAACCAGAGCGCTAACCGGTCCGCTGTTACAGATATATATCTTTTTTTAAACGTTAATTTCTCAAAATCCACTGGAGCACATATATTGAGACCTACAAAAGGCACATCGGGCTACCAGTCCCTACAATTTTGCCAAGTTTCGTGCAAATCCATTCAGCCGTTCGGGCTAAAAGTGAGGCCAACCGCCCTATGGAAAACTCAATGTTAAAAACACGTTTTGGGACCCCCCTTTTTTCTCGGCCCCCACTGGACGAACCCCCCCCAAATTTTCAAGGGCTGCTCAGAAACAAAATGTGCCATTTTCCTGAAAATTTCAGCCAATTCCGTCCACAAACGCCAAAGTTATTAGACATAGAATTTTCAAAAAACCCATAGAGAAAAAATCCTAACTATATATACCTACTGGCGACCGCCAGTAGGTAATATATATATATATATATATATATATATATATATATATATATATATATATATATATATATATATATATGTATGTATATATATATATTCACTGAAAAAACCATAGGTTATAGACCATATATTGTTAGGAATTAGCATTTACAAAACCTTGAAAATTCACTGGAAAAAACCATGGGTTATAGACCATATATAGTTTGGAATTAGCATTTACAAAACCTTATTTTACTCACACCTCACACAAAACCATTGAAATTCCATATATAGTTAGTTGCACTAACTATATATCGCGCACCCGCAATCCACTGCTGATGATATCACATATTACATCATTCATGACATGGTCAGTGACATCACTGATGACATCTCAAATGACATCACTGATGACATCACTGATGACATCTCAAATGACATCACTGATGACATCACTGATGATATCATCCAGTGACTGTGTGTTTCTGTAAAGTTTAAATATGTTTTACATATTGAAGAATGAGTAGATGTAGAAGTGTCTGGATGAAGGATTTAGTAGGTGCGTGACTGACTGTATGAGTGAGTGATTAAATGTGTCTCACTGAATGCATGGGTTAGTGACTAAACTGTCTTAATTTGTGCATCATTATGTCTGTTGTTCTGTAAACTGCTGCATGTGTTGATCAGTAGCTATATGAGTAACTATATGGGTTATTGATTGATTGTCCAAGTATTTGTATGGGAGACTGAGTGTGTGTGTGGCTGGCTGGGAGATGTGTGACTCTGTGCAGATCAATGTGTTCTTGTATCAATGATTGTATAAGAGAGTAAGTATGTGTTAGTATATGTTTGAAAATGTAAGGTACTCTATGTTTAACTGTATAGATTAGAAAATGGAAGTGTGATTGATTCTTTACAGGACTGACTAGGTGTGTGAGTAACTCCATGGATGAGTGGCAGAGTGTGAGTGTCTGTATAGGTGTATGAGTGCATATGATAGTGTTGTAAAGATGAGTGATTGTATGTATGAATGATTGTATGGGTGAATGAGTGAATGTGTGTGTAGACGTAGGAATCAGTGAGTGCGTATGTAGTAACTAGTATTGGTGTGTCAATGGTTTAAAAAATTATATTCTGTATTTAACACTGGGTGTAACAGAGGTTATATTAAAGTGTGAGGAGATGCATTGTATTGTCACATGAATGATATCATCAGTGATGTGACCATTGATGTCAAATGAGATGTCATCAGTGATGTCATTTGAGATGTCATCAGTGCTGTCATCAGTGATGTCATTTGAGATGTTATCAGTGATGTCATTTGAGATGTCATCAGTGATGTCATCAGTGATGTCATTTGAGATGTCATCAGTGATGTCATCAGTGATGTCATTTGAGATGTCATCAGTGATGTCACTGACCATGTCATGAATGATGTAATATGTGACATCATCAGCAGTGGATTGCGGGTGCGCGATATATAGTTAGTGCAACTAACTATATATGGAATTTCAATGGTTTTGTGTGAGTAAAACAAGGTTTTGTAAATGCTAATTCCTAACTATATATGGTCTATAACCCATGGTTTTTTCAGTGAATTTTCAAGGTTTTGTAAATGCTAATTCCTAACTATATATGGTCTATAACCTATGGTTTTTTCAGTGAATTTCAATGTTTTTTTTTTAGCAAATATCAAAAGCTTTAAAATGTCAAGTACGTGGTAGGTAAAAACATTTTCGTGTTTATGCACGCTGATGTGCTTTGAACGCTGCCCCCCCCCTCTTTTCTTTTAGGAGTATTCTCTCTTTGCAGATAGTGAAGGGTAGGTAACGCAGGCCTTTGCCCCCGTTGTAATCCGTCGTGCCTGCTTCCCTCTCCATTTGATTGATTGTTATCCAAGCATTTACTGTTTTGGAATTGCTTCTCTTTGGTTCATTCTCTATTTACAAACAAGCACAGAGTCGCAATACTCTGTTTAGTCTTTGCAGATAGTGAAAAATCGTTAGAAAAAACAAAAGGAATCAAGCAAAATCAGTAGGCCACTAATGGGATCTCTTTTTGACCTCGCTAAAATAGAAACATTAGGAACAACCCCTCATGAGAAATATGAAACTAGTGAGAGGAACCGAGCTCGACGCCATGATGGCTGCAAGACAGCTCGGCTCCGCCACCCACCCCGCCCAAAATAACGACAAACCCTATGCAAATATTATAAATATATACAACACACCAGCAAAGTAACAGGGTAAAACGTTTTATTAAATAACTATTTACATGGCAGCCTGCTGCAACATCGATCCAAATACATGCCGCCGTTCCCGGGATTTCTCCCCGACTACTCTGCGGCCTACGAGATGGAGAGGCCGGGGCGTTGACTAGGCGGGGCCTCCGGCCGCAACCACAGCGCCAACGATCGCTGCTGATGGAGGGGAGCCTTGCCGGTGAGACCACTGATCTGAAGAACCGCTGCCTGCGGTGCCTCCCTGAGCCGCTTGACGGAGGCCCCCGAGGGGCGGTGTGGTGGCGCGGACTCGGAGGGGGCGCTTGGCTCCTACCCCCTCCCCAAGTCTTGTTGCCCTGGTGTGGCTTGAGATCGCCCCGACATAGGCGGCCGGCTCCCGGGGTCCGGCGGAACTTTTTGCCTTGTCCGACCATCACATATACCTGCGCCAGGAGACGGCGTGGGGTGCACTGGAAGGGAGAGGCGGCGCGAACGAGCCTCCCCCACCTCCCCAGGTGGAGGTTTCACAGCTGCACCCCAGCGCTTCACTCGACGTAGGCGGCCGGCTCCCGGGGTCCGGCGGAACTTTTAGCCTTTTGGTGACTCTTCCATTCTGGACCTTGTCCCACAATCCGTTTGACCTGAAGACACGTCCTGCGGTGCCCTGGTCCGACCATCACATATACCTGCGCCAGGAGACGGCGTGGGGTGCACTGCTCTTGCTATTACAGCATCTCACCCGCCATCCGGCTGAATTGCACCCACTCTTGCGGTACAGCGACAGGCGGCTGCCACGGAGCTCACGAAATGGCGGTCGGCTCCACAGACTTGGGCCTGGCCTGCAAGGATGGCTCTGGGCAACCCTGGAACTCGGACGCTTGACTGCTAGGGCATGAGCCCCATTCCCAAAAGCGTCCCCTCAGCCTTGAAGATTCTACAAGAGTCACCGGGGCCCCCGACTCCCGCAGACTTCCGGTGAGGAGCGACTGCCATGATTGCTCGCGGAACGGTCACGACGTAGCCACGGGGTGCTCTCATGCTGACGCCAGCTTCAGTCTGAAACATCCAGAAACACTGTAGTATTGCGTTGTCGCGTAATGCATCATATGACGTGCCGCGTTAGCGCACCCAATGCGCGAAGCGAGGCGCGAAGCGCAGCTTCCCGGAAGCGATCCGGGGCCCGGCACGGAGCGCGTAACGTAAGCATAACAGGTCATGTGACTTGTTAATAAAAATTTTCATTGGTTCATTTCACTTTTGGTTTCCTAATGATGTAAGGCTAGGTCATGTGACCTAAAAATGACACTTTTCATTGGTTTAGAACTATTTTTTTGTCCCAAATGATGAAAACCCCTCCTTGTTTCCTCACTCTGACTTTCATCTTTGTGAGAGGAAGACCTACAGTGCCTCGCTCGGCCACCTGAGTTACGCCCACTCTTGCGGCACAGTGCCTCGCTCGGCCAGCTGAGTTGCGCCCACTGTTGCGGCACAGAGCCTCGCTCGGCCAGCTGAGTTCCGCCCACTCTTGCGGCACAGTGCCTCGCTCGGCCAGCTGAGTTCCGCCTGCTCTTGCGGCACAGTGCCTCACTCGGCCAGCTGAGTTCCGCCCACTCTTGCGGCACAGTGCCTCGCTCGGCCAGCTGAGTTCCGCCCGCTCTCGGCCGGTTGAGTTTCGCCTACTCTTGCGGCTACAGCGTCTCACCCGCCATCCAGCTGAGTTGCGCCCACTCTTGCGGCCTATGACATGGAGAGGCCGGGGCGTTGACTAGGCGGGGCCTCCGGCCGCAACCACAGCGCCAACAATCGCTGCTGACGGAGGGGAGCCTTGCCGGTGAGAGCCACTGATCTGAAGAACCGCTGCCTGCGGTGCCTCCCTGAACCGCTTGACGGAGGCCCCCGAGGGGCAGTGTGGTGGCGCGGACTGGGAGGGGGCGCTTGGCTCCTGTCCCCTCCCCAAGTCTTGTTGCCCTGGTGTGGCCTGAGATCGCCCCCGACATAGGCGGCCGGCTCACGGGGTCCGGCGGAACTTTTTGCCTTTTGGTGACTCTTCATTCTGGACCTTGTCCCACAATCCGTTTGACCTGAAGACACGTCTTGCGGTGCCCTCGCAATGCGGCCTGGTCCCTGAATGTGTGCAGGTGGACAGTATTGATTGGATCAAGATGGCGGCTTCACACAAAGCTGACTCAAGTGTTGCTGCTGATGCTATGCAGACAAAAACTGGTTTTCAGTTTGTACATTCTTCAGGATTTTTCCATCCAAGGCTGGTTGAGAGTTTGTAGAACGATGGCTTCAGATTTTCAACATACTACTCTTCAACATTCTTCATAAATGTAACAATGTGAGACTCACTAGGAGAACGGCCGTTTATCTTTCCTTTCAAAATGCTGCCAACAATATTTTCTGAATGGAAGACACCATCTTGTAGCATAAAGGGCTGCGTCAAGGGTGGTATTGCCCAGAATGTCTTGTTTTCTAGTGCTCATAATGACGAAGCCAGTACTGCCGAAAGGGATTCTGGTCCTGCCGCTACTTATTGGAGACATTGAACTATACTCTGGACCTGCCTGGCCTCGACCAAAATGGCGCCAGTATGGGAGCGACTTGCAACTCCTTATGACGTTCTAGTTACTTAGCCTTGACGTTATGGGGGATGTATGCGGTCTTTGTGCACATGGCGGGTGGGGAAGGGTACTGACTGGGAATACGGACAACCCTATTGATGTCGATTTTTCATTATTGAATATTGTATTAATAAAGCTTCGAAGTAATGTTACCCATGATACTCGTCCATGGTGTGCGTATGGACGATTTTATTGTAACTGATCCTGTTATACTTTCAATTAAAAAATCAACCTTCACTGATTCTGCAACCGTTTGTCACGTTTAGTTTTTTCAATTAAATGGCTCGCTTGTTACATACTCCTATACCCCTGGCTTTTGAAAGACACCATCTTGTAGAATAAAGGGCTGCGTCAAGGGTGGTATTGCCCAGAATGTCTTGTTTTCTAGTGCTCGTAATGACGAAGCCAGAACTGCCGAAAGGGATTCTGCTCCTGCCGCTACTTATTGGAGACATTGAACTATACTTTGGACCTGCCTGGCCTTGACCAAAATGGCGCCAGTATGGGAGCGACTTGCAACTCCTTATGACGTTCTAGTTACTTAGCCTTGACGTTATGGGGGATGTATGCGGTCTTTGTGCACATGGCGGGCGGGGAAGGGTACTGACTAGGAATACGGACAACCCTATTGATGTCGATTTTTCATTATTGATTATTGTATTAATAAAGCTTCGAAATAATGTTACCCATGATACTCGCCCATGGTGTGCGTATGAACGATTTTATTGTAACTGATCCTGTTATACTTTCAATTATAAAATCAACCTTCACTGATCCTGCAACCGTTTGTCACGTTTAGTTTTTTCAATTAAATGGACCGCTTGTTACATACTCCTATACCCCTGGCTTTTGAAAGACACCATCTTGTAGAATAAAGGGCTGCGTCAAGGGTGGTATTGCCCAGAATGTCTTGTTTTCTAGTGCTCGTAATGACAAAGCCAGAACTGCCGAAAGGGATTCTGGTCCTGCCGCTACTTATTGGAGACATTGAACTATACTCTGGACCTGCCTGGCCTCGACCAAAATGGCGCCAGTATGGGAGCGACTTGCAAATCCTTATGACGTTCTAGTTACTTAGCCTTGACGTTATGGGGGATGTATGCGGTCTTTGTGCACATGGCGGGCGGGGAAGGGTACTGACTGGGAATACGGACAACCCTATTGATGTCGATTTTTTATTATTGATTATTGTATTAATAAAGCTAGAGATAAGTCAAGTACGTGGTAGATAAAAACATTTTCGTGTTTATGCACGCTGATGTGCTTTGAACGCTGCCCCCCCCCCTCATCATTTAGATTACCACCGCACATTGCACAAAAGGGTACCGGGCGCTCCCC
The DNA here is from genome assembly GCF_964261635.1 of Lissotriton helveticus. Classification (NCBI taxonomy): domain Eukaryota; kingdom Metazoa; phylum Chordata; class Amphibia; order Caudata; family Salamandridae; genus Lissotriton; species Lissotriton helveticus. The sequence continues at coordinate 885,955,684 of NC_136068.1, read as the reverse complement.
ACGCAAAAAAAATGATTTATTTTTTTTTAATTTATTTTTTTTGCTCCGCGGGGCCCTTTTAAAGCCTCCACATCAAACCTAGAGGGTGAGGGAGGATCTACTATGCCCCCTATGGTCATTTCCCCCTTTTTTTGGCCTCCTTTTGTCTCTCGATCCTACCGAGAGACAAGATGGCGGCCGCTCCGGACTGTTTAGAATGTTGACAGACACCGGAGAGCCAATCAGCTTCGCTTCGCGAAGTTCCGTTACGCGTCAAGTACGCGAACCGGAGCGCTACCCGGAGCGCTGTTACAGATATATATATTTTTTTGAACGTTAATTTATCAAAATCAACTGGAGCACATATATTGAGACCTAGCAAAGGCACATCGGGCTAACAGTCCCTACAAGTTTGCTAAGTTTCATGCAAATCCATTCAGCCGTTCGGGCTAAAAGTGAGGCCAACCGCCCTATGGAAATTAACATGGGAAAAACGCGTTTTGGGACCCCCCTTTTTTCTCGGCCCCCCCTTGACGAACCCCCCCCCCCCAATTTTCAGGGGCTGCTCAGAAACAAAATGTTCCATTTTCCTGAAAATTTCAGCCAATTCCGCCCACAAACGCCAAAGTTATTAGACATAGAATTTTCAAAAATCCCATAGAGAAAAAATCCTAACTATATATACCTACTGGCGACCGCCAGTAGGTAATATATATATATATATATATATATATATATATATATATATATATATATATATATATATATATATATATATATATATATATATATATATATATCTATATATATATCTATATATATATATATATATATATATCTATATTGCAATCATTCAGTCAGTAAGCATGTACTCATGCAGTGAGCCAGGCTTTAGAGAATGGAGTGCTTCAAAGTGCTATGTATTATGCATGTAGTGGTGTAAAAACCTTCACATTTGTGCTTCAGGACTACAATTACCCCCTCTCTATATATACCAGGGGTCTGCAACTAGTAGCTCGGGAGCTACTGGTAGTTCACCAGCACTCTGAAAGTAGCTCTCAGAGGTGAAGCCAAACCAAGCCAATCTCAGAGATTCTGTGTATATTAAAGAAGGTAGTACTGCTCATTTCACTACCTTTAAGAGTTACAGACAGCCATGCGAATGGCAGGGCCTGTTGATAACACTCAAAAACACACTGTGATGGCATATCAATAAATCAATTAGGGATGTATAGAGTGCAGTACTCACCTATGAGGGTTTACAGGCGCTGGGGGAGTATGAGGGGGGTTTTGTGCAGCTTTGGTGATTCAAAAAGCTAGGTTCTATGGGTCTTCCTGAATGCTTTCAGTGTGGGTGTTCATCTGATGCTGAGGGGGAGTTCATTCCAGGTCTAGGCCATGATACAGGAGAAGGGTGTGCCTCCTGTCTGGTTCTGTGAATACAGAGGATTTCGGCCAAGGACTGGACAGCAGAGTAGAGGTTTCTTTTGGGGGTGTAGAAGGAGATTGAGGTTTTGGAGTCCGGTGTTGTGAAAAACTTTATAGGTGTGTGTGAGCCGCTTGAAGGTCACTCTTTTTTTGATGGGGAGCAATTGGAGTGCTCGTTTATGCTGGGTAATGTGGTCTTGTCGTGGGATGCTGAGGATGAGTCTGGCAGCGGTGTTCTGGACAGTCTGAAGTTTGTGGAGTAGAGATTTGTTGATTCCGGCATAGAGGGTGTTCCCGTAGTCCAGACTGCTGGTGATGAGTGCTTGGGTGATGGTCTTCCTTGATTCGCAGGGTGGGTCTATTTGAAGGTCTTGCTTATTATGTGGAGGATGTTGAAGCATGTGGAAGTTGCAGCGTTGGACTATGGGTCTGTCACATGAAACATGTTTATCCACTTTAAATGTAAGTTGGGGAGACTTAGAGCTGTGGTAAAACTATTTGTGGCACACTGCATGTGATGATTTGAATTTTACTTGATTAGAAGCATTTAATATTGATAAACGATTTCCTAGCATTCTGCTGATAACTTCATCCGGAATTTTTTGGTGGTTACTACTGATAATTATGCTTAGGGTCGTCACACTACCCCCAGCATGAACCTCTACAGTACATAAACACCACTGCACTATCCTAAACCTTAAAACACTACCCCCAGCACGAAGCCCCTACACGCGGGTTAACTTTTTATCTCCTTGTAAATATGGAGGAGCCACCTGCGCAACCAGTTCATCACAAAAAGTGATGTACTGGTGGCGCAGAAAGCTTGTAAATCTGCTGTACAATTGTTTTAATTTCTCCTCATTTTTTTCTTACAGTATACTCTACAATGCACAGCATACATTGTAGGAGAAAAATGCCTTCACAGATTGTTTTTGTGCAGGAAGGTGTGTGTTCCTGCACAAAAACAAACTCCACACGACACAGATATTGTTGCACCATGGTGCAAGGGTGCGTGTATCACCACATGACAGCAGTGCAGAGGGAAGTACAGACTTCCAACATATTTATGTACATATGTTGCATCTCTGTCCTTCAGAAGTAGCTCAACATGCTGTAGCAAAAGAGCTTACAGTGTCATGCTACAGCACTTCCCTATTGTTCTGCAGTTATACATTCACCATACATGACAAATGCATTCTTTACTCAATTATGCAGTATGTATACATTCATATAAACTTTCACACACTAGCATATACATTTAACCAGAGTAGTTAGTTCTGAAAAAAACGTTTTTTGTTGTTTTTCGTACTTTTATATTTTTCTTGATTTTTAGAACGTTTTCCTGTTTTTTTTGTTTTTTTTAGAAAGAAAAAAAAAATCAAAAGGACGAACAAAACCATGAACTTTGAGGGAATAAAAAAACTATCATTGATGGTTATCAATTGCTCTGCAAACTAGGTCTACTGATTGCTCCCCATAACAAATTAAACGATTGCACTTCACGCAGTACATTCTAACTTTCACAAATTGGGGACGTATGTCTCGTCGTGATGTTGAAGGTGGTGCTGCAGAGATACTTTGTATTGCCGGTGGTGGAGGTACATTTTGGCACAGTCTTCTACATTATTCGTGAGCATAGTTGACAGGATGCGTGGATTGAAGGTGCTTGCGCATACTAACAGTGCCACGGGAGTATTTCTTGTTTGGATCTCCTCTGGACAGTACTGCCTGGCAAATCTTGCATGTTACTTTGGTGGCATTACATTTCTTTTGCCCCTCTGGAAAAGTAAAACATTTCCATAAAATGGATGCGTATCTTTTGGGAGGGTGAGGTTCTGGTACAAATTGTTGAGTAACAAAATCATCAGAATCAGATGATTCTTGCAGTGGTGTAGCCATTTTTGCATCCAAAAAAGAAGTTCAGGTTTCCAATGAACAAAAAGTGACGTTCTTTTCAGGATAGGTCTTCTAATAAGGAAGGTCTAAGAAGAGTAATTGAAATGGGTGGGGTTCTTCAATAGTTAGAACAGTAAGTGTTATAAACCAATGAAATCTCTTTTTTTTGGTCACATGGGATCCGCGTTGGGTGTATACACGCAGCACGCATCTAGCGCAACTTCTCCAAATTGCATTTAAAAGTTTATTAAAACTAAAAGGATATTATTTTTTCCCCTTAATATTTATATTAAATACACATATATATACTTTTTTATATCGAAAAATTTTCACGGAAGTCACGTGCTCACCGTGTTGAAAACGTACATGACGTCATGCGGAAAAGCACAGGCACAGTGTGGTGTGATACGTATACGTTGCGTATGCGCTTGAAGTCACGTACAGGTCGCATAGCAATCGCCCATGAAAATATGTACCCATCGCATACTCTACGCGCATCCTACAGAACAAATGTAAAATGGCGCCTACATTCTGTGCAGCTATGGAGAGTGGTACGATTTGGGTGCGGGACTGCTCAAAAAATTGTACAAAAAAAGAAAACTGAAAATATTATAAAAACATTTCCAAAAATATAATATATATATATTCACTGAAAAAACCATAGGTTAAAGACCATATATAGTTAGGAATTAGCATTTTTAAAACCTTATTTTACTCACACAAAACCATTGAAATTCGCATATATAGTTAGTTGTACTAACTATATATTTCGCGCACCCGCAATCCACTGCTGATGATGTCACATATTACATCATTCATGACATGGTCAGTGACATCACTGATGACATCACTGATGACATCTCAAATGACATCACTGATGACATCACTGATATCAACATCCAGTGTCTGTATGTTTCTGTAAAGTTTAAATATGTCTTACATATTGAAGAATGAGTGGATGTATAAGTGTCTGGTTGAAGGATTTAGTAGGTGCATGACTGACTGTATGAGTGAGTGATTAAATGTGTCTCACTGAGTGCATGGGTTAGTGACTAAACTGTCTTAATTTGTGCATCATTATGTCTGTTGTTTTGTAAACTGCTGCATGTGTTGATCAGTAGCTATATGAGTAACTATATGGGTTATTGATTGGTTGCCCAAGTATTTGTATGGGAGACTGAGTGTGTGTGTGGGTGGTTGGGAGGTGTATGACTCTGTGCATAGATGTGTGAGCAGTTGATTCACTAGATGTATGGGTTCAAAAGTGCATGTGGAAACAGCTGTATGGGCGGTTGACTGTGTGCATGAGTGTATTGGTGAGTGAATGGATATCTCAGTGCTACATGTCAAAGTAAGAACATATGTAAAACACAGTATATGTGAGAGTTGACATATATAAATAACTGTGCATAAGAGCCAGTGAATGTGTGAGTGGCTGTATGGATCATTCTGAAATTGTATCAGGGATTGTATAAGAGAGTAAATATGTGTTAGTATCTGTTTGAATAAGTAAGGTGTGTATAACTGTATAGTTGAGGAAATGGAGGTGTGATTGATTCTTTGCATGACTGACTAGGTGTGTGAGTAACTCCATGGATGAGTGACACTCTGTGAGTGTCTGTTTACACTGAGTGTATATAAGGTTATATTAGAGTCTGAAGAAGTTCATCGTATTATCACATGAATGATGTCATCAGTGATGTGATCAGTCATGTCAAATGAGATGTCACCAGTGATGTCTGTAGTGATGTCACTGACCATGTCATGAATGATGTAATATGTGACATCATCAGCAGTGGATTGCGGGTGCGCGAAATATATAGTTAGTACAACTAACTATATATGCGAATTTCAATGGTTTTGTGTGTGTAAAATAAGGTTTTAAAAATGCTAATTCCTAACTATATATGGTCTATAACCTATGGTTTTTTCAGTGAATTTTCAAGGTTTTGTAAATGCTAATTCCTAACTATATATGGTCTATAACCTATGGTTTTGTCAGTGAATTTCAATGGTTTTTTAATAGCAAATATCAAAAGCTGTAAAATGTATTCTTCTTTTAATCGAAAAATATATTTTATATGTTTTTAATATAATTTTTTTATGTATATATATATATTTTTTTTTTGTTTCGCTACCGGTGCGCGCACCGGGTAGCTTCCCGTTAGCTCAATTTGGTGCCGCGACCCGGTCCGCGAACCGGTAAACGTTCCGTTAGCGCAACTGCCGCGTTAGAAAACAACATCGTGACGCGTCGCGTAAGCGCTACGTATCGCGTTGCCGCGTAATGCGTCTTATGACGCGCCGCGTTAGCGCACCCGGAAGTGCTCCGGAGCGTGAACCGAGGCGCGAAGCGCAGCACCCCGGAAGCGATCCGGGGCGCGGCGCGGAGCGCGTAACGTAAGCGTAACAGGTCATGTGACTTGTTAATAAAACCTTTTATTGGTTCATTTCACTTTTGGTTTCCTAATGATGTAAGGCTAGGTCATGTGACCTAAAAATAACACTTTTCATTGGTTTAGAATTTTTTTTTTTCCAAATGATGAAAGCCCCCACCTTTTTTCTCACTCTGACTTTCAACTTTGTGAGAGGAAGACCTATTTTTATTATTAAGAGATGGCTTCAATAGTAGCTGCAGCTGGTGCACCCCCACCACCACCACCACCTCCTAGGAAGGAAGGACCACCTACCCAGTTCCTTCCCAACCCTGAGGAAGAGGAGGAAGAAGAGGAAGAGGAGGTACATGAGAGAGTATTCTTGCCTGAACAGCCCCGGATATCCCACCACAAGGACAGTTTGATTTGGCAATTTTTTACATTCCCAGAAAGCCAAAAAAAAGTCAATGCCCGTCATGTCACATGCCTGATCTGCAAAGAAGTTCTGTCCCGAGGCACAGATAAAAAATATAGCTATGGGAACTATACTATGCATCGCCACATGCAAAGGTGGCATCCAATAAATTACAGCTTGGCTGAGGTGCGTGACCTACGTGAAAACCCACGAACTCCTGTGGCCACCACCTCAACACAGGAAAGTTTTTCGGGACCAGAGGCGAGGGAGACGGTCCCCAATATCCAGAGCAATTTTCAACACATCAATCTAGTGTGTATTTATTGTGGGGGACTACTTTGTCACGGGGAGATGAGTGTGATTTTAATGAGCAGAGCATTTGAAAATCACAAGTGCTCAAAACGCCCCAAAAAGTGATTTTTTTTTTTGCTCCTGTTGAGTCCTTTCTAATGCCTGTTTTTCGTTGTTCCCCCCAAAAAACCAAAAAAAACATAAAATTGTTCAAAAAAAAAAAGTTCAGAAAAAAATAATAATATATAAAACAACAAAAACATTAAAAAAAAAAGTTCTTTTCAGAACTACCTCCCATTTTTAAAAAATTACTAACATTTTTAGCACTCTTCACTTAATTTTTCTCATGGGTGCGCTTCCCGGTACGCTCACCGGTGAGCGCCCTGTTAGCGCAACACAAAAAAAACGAAAAAAAAAAAACAAGAGAAGGAGAGCATAAGAGAAAGAGAAAGAGAGAGTAATGTTAAGAGACAGACAGCAAGAGAGAGCAACACAGATATACTGTGTAATACATAGTAAAACAGTGTAAAAGATATAACAAAGTGTAAGAGAGAAAATTTAAAAAATATAAGGCTGTGAAACAAAGAAAGAGAGAAGAAGAATACTAAAGCAGAGGCACATGAAGAATGTGAGTGTCTGTAAAGACTAAAAGGAAAGAGAAAAAATGATGTACAAATAAAAGGTAATAACGGAACCAGATTTAAATAACACTGGTAAAGGAGAGAGAAAAAAGTAGTGTGCATAAATAAAGAGGGATGAAATAAGATGGATAACATCGAATAAAGTTAAAACATGTGGATTGACAGAGAAAAAAACTAAAAGAAGAAAAGAAGAAGTAACAGAAAGGGAATAATTGAAGCAGCAAAGAAATGTAGTGAAAGAGTGAAGAGACAGAGACAATTACAGTAAGATAGACGTACTGAGTGAACGGGAATGAAGAACTGTGAGAACAGAGGTACTGAGAAAAGGAGTGGAAGGAGTGCAGTAAGTAAATCACCCACACAACACAACAGCTACCCTACCTCAAAGCACTCTAAAATAATATTTTACTGTTTCTCTTTGTTTTCCCCTTGTTACGCTCCCCGGTGCGCTACCCATAGTAAAAGTAAAGAGGGGTGATAGAGGGAGAAATATTGAATTAGGATAACACATGGTGAGTGACAAAGAGAGAGGACAAAGAGAGTAAAAGGAACAGTACCTGAATGGGCTTGAGTACAACAGCAAAAAAAGATAAGTAATGCAGTGTGTGTGACTTACAGGGAGTTAGTGGGTGTAGGTCGGAGTGTGGGTGTGTAAGGTGTGTCTGTGGGTGTCGTTGTGTGGAGTGTTTTGGTGTGGGTAGAGATGAGGGTGTGTGAAATATGTGTGAGAAGTGTATGAGTGTGGGGTGTATATGTGTTCAATGTATGTGTGTGTATGGAATGTGTGTGTGTTTTTGAGGAGTGTGTGTGGGAGGTTTTTTTGTGTGTATGATGTGTAGGTGTGGTGTGTGTGTGGGGTGTATTATACAGGTGTGTGTATGTGTTGGGAGAGGGATGAGGTATATATGTAGGTGTAAGGTAAATAATTAAGAAAAAGAGAATGAGTAAATAAGCAAAGGAAGGGAACAGAGGGTAAGTGAAGTAAAGAATAGGGATCAAAAGAAGTTGAATATGAAAGGGTAAATAATGGAAGGGGAGTAAACATGGAGAATAAAAATAAGTGAGAGAAGCAGAGTAAAAACACAGGAGTGAGGTAGATTGAAAAAATGTTAGTGACCTTAAAGCAAAGGGTGATAACAAACTACATTTTTTTGTCATACACACCATATAATAAATGTAACTTTAATTTTTTTTACTACAGTTGGTATCTGTGAAAGAGAGAAAAAAAATATAAGTTATAATTAGTAAAATATGTATTTTAAATTAAAATATACCAATGAAGAGCTAAAAACATCATAACACTCTATTTAGAAATATAGTGAGTGAAGAACACAGAAAGGGAAATAAACTAAGTTAGAAGGACAAAAAAAGGGAAAAAGAATTAGAAGGAGAGCAAATTACAATGAGTAAGGCATATAGATTCACTAAGAAAAAGAGAGAGAAGTACAGAGAAATGAACTGAAAGTAAGAAAGATACTAAAACAATGTGAGTTAGCAAAACTAAATCAGGAAACACAAGTAAGTAAAAAGATAATGACTGAGACAGAAAACAGTCTAATTAATGATGCATTTAGAAGAATGAGGAATAGAAGATAACTGAGAGTAAGTGAAGAACAGTCATAGAGTGAAAGGATGAAGGGAGACAGAATAATATACAACAATTGAAGGAAATGGACTAAGGAAGTTATAAGGTAGACACACTAAGAGAAAAACAGAGTGAGGTGGAGTACAATGAGTGAGAAAAGAAAAAAGTAAGTGAGCAAAAAAAAGGAAAGAGAGGAGAACACGACTAAAACAGTGCTACTGAGAAAAAATAATTTGGTGATGAAAGTAAAGAGAAGGACAATGAAAAAAAGGAAATGATGGATAGTAATGGAACCAGAGTAAAAGAAATGGGATGAAGAACGACGAGAGAGGAGCAGTGAAGTTGTTGTAAAAGAAGTGATAGAAAGTAGATAAACACAAGTGAAAATAATACAAGTAGAGTGAGGCACTGAGTACAGAGAAGTAGTGAACGAAAAATAGAGAGAAGAGGTCAAACGTAAGAAGCAGACAAAGATAAGCGAGGGAGAGTGGATGTCAGAGAATGGGAATACAATTTAATTTACACAATCCAAACTATAGAATAATTTCTACAACATGTTACATAGTTTATTTTTGCTGTTCTCAGAATATATTGAATTTCACTTAAAGCAGTGAGTTCAAATTACTCATCATATGACAGCGGGAAAAAAAAAACACAATCTAAAAGATTGTGTTTTAAAAAAAACCTTACATACTGACAAACGACAAATGTACGCTAATCTTTGATTGACTTACTTTTCCTTGAGGCCAAATAGTATATCATGGAGGTCCTTTTCTCGTTACATAGTATTTTGTTGTTCACTTAGAAATCCAGTTCATCGACTTTCTACAAGAAAAGCTCCAAGAACATCTGAAATATTTTCAAAAATTTAATATACTCCTTTTTTTCAGTCATGACTCTTTACTCATTCTTGCACCTTTCCATTTGGCCAAATAGTGTCAGATGTATGAGTATATATGAGTACTCCTCCCGTCTTCATAGGCCAATTACCTTTACCTAAATTTTGGCTGTAAAAACACTAGGTATGAATTTATAAAGCCAAAAGGCAAACGTTGTTTGAAAGTCAAATTATTGTCGTTACATTGGGTCCAACCTTTAGAAGTTTTTAAATAGCATGTGTAATGCCCTGATGTTGTAGAAGGACCGTCATGAAAAATAATAGCTACAGTTGCAAAGGTTCTTCCTGATATCGATAACTGAGAAGCCACAAAATTTTTAATAGAAGTTGTCAATTTAGTTCCATCAGGTCTACATCGTTGGAACATTAAAATAACATAGTGACCATAATTTTGTAAAAATAATGTGGACAGCATTGCAGACTTACATTGGGTACACACCATATTGTGATCCGCTGCTTTAACTAGATTATTGAAAGACACTGATTTGCAGTCTGGTAAAGTTAAATATATAAATCTTTCAGAGTCTATTCTAGTAGTACTTGATGAAGCACAGTTATCACAGTCATGTTGCCATTGATAAGAAAGGCCAAATAGATTTTTTATATCTACTCCTTCATCTTGTAATACATCAAACATATACATTAAAAATTCCTGACAATCCTGCTGAATATTCTGTGAAAATTTATTTTGACCTGAACATATATCTAGAAGATTTCTAATTTCTGAAACACTTTCTATTTTAGCTCTATCACTACTACATTTCTCTAACACAGAAATCAATAAACAGCACAATGTTTGTTCCCGATGTTCAACAATCTCTCTTTGTAAATTTTGAAGAAAAAAAACAACATTAACTACTACATTAGCATAGCAGTTGACACCAGAACTGTTTTCAAACTGAAATCCAACAACATCTTCAACAAAATCCTTTTTGTTTCTCTTTACAATTACACTTTTATCTACTTTATGCCTTTTTGCTGATACCTCACTGCAATTACTCTCATTTCTTCTTTTTCGGCCTACCACACGTTTTTCAATCAGAGGATATTGAGGCAAATGTGGAGCATACTCTCTTCTTAACCTATTGTATTCTTTTACACAATCTAAATCTGCACAAATCTTTGTTTCATCACACTCAATCAAGCACAATCCTGCTAAAGTTCTGACTCGTGATAATGCCACATATGCCATACCCTCTTTAAACACAGAACTTCCAATGTTCACCAAAGCGCTATCTACACTTAAACCTTGAGACTTATGAATTGTCACCTCATATGCCAAACAAATAGGAAACTGTTTTCGGCGAACATATAGGTCTTTCACAAGCAAAAATCTAGCTGAACAACGACAAATTTGTTCTATTTCATCAATGTCATCAAATTTAATTTTTTAAATTTCAATTCCGTCTCTATTTTTGTAATTCAGAAAACCAACAATATAACCCATTGCTCCATTTACTAGACCTCTTTCAACATTTAAATTCCTTCTTAAAATGACACGACAATTCAAACACACATTCAGAGTCTTTTCAAAACCAGCAGTTTTAGATATAGTCTTCTCTAATGAATCCAATTTTGATTTCAAATTTTCAGACAAAATAATTGTTGCTCCCATATGCTCTATTTTATCAATAGCTTCCAGTTTCACTATCTCTTCATTTTCTAACTGTAACATTTTGTTGTTGAACATGGAACATTCTTTCAGAGTTGGCAACAAACATATGCCAGATTTCTTCTCGTTAATTTTCTTAAATATGTTCTCTGGAAGAATGTTTTCATTTGGGTACAAATTTGAAATTAATCGTGCATGTAAAGCTTCTTTCCCTTGCTGAATTAATTTTCCGATCCTTACATCTTGTAGAATATTTTTATAATCTTCATCATTTGCCTGCCGCATATTTTGAAGCAGTTCTGCATATTTAAAGTTTAACCATATATTAACGTTTCCGATGCTCCCTAAGCACTTCCTGGTATCTTCATGTGTGAGCATTTTGAACACAGGTTGTCCTTTCACTGGAGTCAACTGCAGAAGATCTTCAAAAACAATAATATGTTTTCCACCAAATAAGACATCATAGTCTGTTCTAAGAATTTCTTGCATTCTCAAATGCACAAAAGAAAGCATGATATTTGACACCATGCTTACTTCATCAATGATAAGAAGTTTCATTTTCTTCAGGACTCTCGAAACTTCGGAACACGCATCTCCTGATAGCTTGTGATACTCCAATTTGTTATCATGCTCCACTGGCAGCATCAGTATACGATGTAAAGTAATCCCTTTAATGTTATGTGCTGCCAGCCCAGTTGGAGCAGTAACAACACAAGACAGCGGTGATTCAGTCCTTTTCTGCAGATAAGTTGCAATGGCTTTAATCAGAAAACGTTTTCCAGTTCCCGCTTCTCCACTCACGTACAGTTGGACAGGCTTAAATGATGTACATGAGCATTCTTTTTTCTCATGACTGAATCCATGTTCAATCTGTTCTGTGACTTTGTCATATATCTGTTTCTGCTCAAGGTTTAGTTGTTTCACGAAATCTTCTAAGTTAACTTCATCATCTTGACCTTGTTCCATAACTCTTTCCACCTCATCCATGGCAGTAGCAGCTTCATTTTGGATAATTGGTCCTCCTAGTGGATCCTGACTCAATGAAGCAGAACTCTGACTGCCTTGAGAACTGTCTCTCGCAATCTCTGCAGCAATTGTGGCTTCTTGCTCTATTTCTTCATTCAACATTTGCAGATAATTTGGAAAAACAGGACACTCTATGGTATCCTTCGTTGCATTAAAGGAGTCTTCATAACAGAGAAAATCTCCAAGAAGTTCCTCTTCTTCACGCCATGGTTTAAACAGTTGCAAAAGAGCCAAATAATAAAATTCTCTTTTATCTGGATTATCACAACTCAATTTGCGATGATTAATCAAATGACCTTTTTTCTGTTTCACTAGACATCCTTCACATCCAAAGACTCCATATATTCAATTATTGATATCTTCTCGGATGTTCCTCTTATAAATATATCTCTGCAAAACTTCATAGAGACAAGCGTTCTCAAGGTGATGACTTCTATTTGGATAGTATGTATCCAACATGTGTGTCTTCAAAATATCTGTACTTTCTGGTTCTTTCTCCGCCAAATACTCTATCTCTTGTACAGATTTCAAAACTCGATTTCGTGTTGCAGCAAGACCTAGACTCACCCAAATGATGGTTCTAGATTTGGCATAGAGACTTGCTGACGACAATCGATCAGAACATTCATACGCTCCAATTTCTCGATGCGACAATATCTTCAGACTGTAACTGTATAATTTCTTGCTTAGACTCTTTTCATGTGAAATGTCCTCCCACATTTCCTTTAGTTCTGTCTTTTCTTTTTTTGTGATGTAAGACGTCACATATCGAGCCACAGCAATAGAGTTGTCAGCAACAAATTGAATATCCATGTTAGCATTCCACTTGGACAAAATCACTGGGTTGTAGTCGTTGATGTACTTAGACTCTTCGTCTCTTTTTAAATTGTATGTATTTTTTGGTGATTTCCTCGTCACAGTATGTCGTAGAGAAGACATCAAATTATTTACTCTTCCTTTAGAAGTCACTGGTCGTGGAGAGCTGAAACGACATTTTGTGTAGAACTTGTCCTTGTTTCTGAGTTTTCGACGACAGTACTTTCCACAACGATGGGATTGAAAGCGTAAAACTTGTTGCCTTAAACTGTTTTCTTCTGTAGTTTTCGGAACAGCACATGTTGAATACTCTTCAATGACACTCATCACTGTGTCATCCGAATCTATTCCAAATTTGGGTGCATCTTTAATCCACAACAACATAGGTATGTGAGGAGCACCTCTCGCTTGATACTCCTTTCTCCAAAAGAAATCCAAAACCTCTCCAAGGGGAGGATTTTTTTTGTTGGTAATAAAAGACATCATAGCTTCAAATCTATGATTAAAATATCTGCATACATTCACTGGATACAAAGAGCACAGTTCTCCAGGTGTTTTGAATTCTATATTTTGTATATTAGCATTGGCCTCTCATAGAAATTGAAGTAAGTCCTCCCATGCATACTCGGCACAGCTAAGAGTGAGGAACCATGTAGGAGTTCCTAAGTTTCTTAGCATACAGTTCAATTCCCCATGGCGATGGTACCAATACTCATTTGTACCACGCTGACATGCCATGAGATTGATTAGATGAGATTCTAAAATATTATCTTGAAGACTCACTTTCTGCATAAAGTCCCTCGCCGAAACATTTTGTAGATGTGCTCCACTTTTCAGAATATGGTTTACTGCATAAGAAAGCCCAGACAAGTCACTTTCATACAGTAGATGAAACAAATAGGGAATGCATTGACGAAACCTTGCATCTTCAGCATATAATCTTACAGTTCGATATTCAGATGCAGGAATTTGAAGTGGTCGATCGTCATATCGTCCACCTCGACCTGTTGGAAATAGCTGTGGAAAACAACGAGCTTCCAAACTTTCTTCCCATACACTAATGGACTTCCTTTTGCTGTTTTCATTTGAAACAAGTCAATTGCATTCCCCATTACTTCTTTGGAATGTAAAGGATGAACAGTATAATGTTCATATATTTCTTCACTTCTAGACACATCAACTTTTTCAATTTGGCCAGCTGAACAATCACTGTCTTCATCTGCAGCTGTTTCCTCTGCTGCAACACATACATCTTTGTAGTACTCATTGTTTTTGACTAAATACAACGTTGCCTTTTTGACTTTCCTAACATCCACTAAATCTTGCCAGATTTTTTTTACTCTTTGTTGGAACCCCATTAACTAGAATAACTAAAGGTTCCTCTTCTACTTTTTCTATACCAATTGTATCAATATTTTTTTTCAAATCTAGGGGCAAATAAACAACTCTTCCCTTTAATCCTCTCTGCAAATCTGTAGGAGGCAATTTCCCTATCTTAGGCTCCATGCGAACAATTGCCTGAAAAGGATGGACACATTGAATCAAAATAGACTCATATGTATTTAAATCTATCAATTCACGGGGAATGTCTATCAACTCCAGATTATTATGAACAGCTCTAGCAGGCATTCTGTTTTGATTTAATTTGTCATAACAATATTTACAAATACGCTGATCAGAACTCAAATCAAAAGAATTCTCCACCCACAAATAAGTTGCTAAATCTTCCAACTCATAATTATCCATCTTTTCACTTTTTGCATATAAATCAACTAACCTAGTCTGAATCTTATAATGAGTCCGTCGACAACACACACAAGTAAAATTCGGCCTTTCACTTGATTTCACCTTAAACCTGGTAATTTCCTTCTCAAACTTTTCTGTATTTAAAATCTGTACATTGTCTTCCACATTACCTTGAATTGCTGTCTCAATTTCTACACTGTCCTCTTGCTCACGAAAATAACAAATCTCAATTTCTTCACAAATCTTCTTCACATCTAATTCTGTTCCATGCAAAAGAGCACTGTTTAATTGTTTAAGCTTAAGTGCTGGACTTTTTGCATAATACAACATTCTCACTAATTTCCTCATTTTGGTATGATGCACTGCTAACATCCTAAAATGATGAAAAACACTCTGACAGACTTTTCTAGAAAGACAAGCCAGTGAATGGCCTTGCAAACCTGTGATTCCTCTCACTCTGCAAGGATCTAAGTCTTGCAACAACTTCATTTTCTGCTTTAGACTTTTCTTACTATATGTACGTAAGAAATTACAAAACAAATCAATTGATTCCTGTCGCACACCACAAATACTACTACACTTCCAAGTGTACACTGGACCCTTAGTACGTCTCCCTAAAACTCCATCAGATAACACCTCTTCTGGTTCTCTAGGCACAAGTTTCTCTTTTTCAATCGGACAACCGTCTTTCACTTCATACGCTCGACCACTGGTGTCAACTGCATGCACTAAATCATTCTCCTGGAAGTAACTCTCCTCATTAAAAAATGGCTCACAACTTGAACTGTGCATCCATTCTCCAGAAAAAACTTTACGAAAATGAGTCCGATTAATTACTCTTTTCCATCTACTGTTTGATTTGAAAACATCAATTGTCTTGTTAAGTGTCCTAATTCTATTGATTATTAAAATAAATAATTTTTTCTTAACTTCAAAAGCCTGATCAACAATCTTATACTACACTTTTCTTTTTCTTATAAAAAGCAGCTCTCTGTTTACCTTTCCTAATGTTTTTTAACAAATTTAAAACCACCCTATTGCAAAACATTTGTCTACGAATGTCTCTAAACTGATTCTGCCTTCTATTCCTATACATATTATTCTCTCCTGCTCCAGTTTTAGGATTCTTTGAATGTCTCTCCTTCCTTTTCAATTTTACTCTCTCATTTTCTTTTTGTACATGGTGTCCATTATTTTTTCTGGATGTACATTTGTTGCGTAAAAAAGACTTAGTTGTCTTACCAGGAGCTTTGTTCCTGTTTTTTGAAGTATCTGTTGTGGAAGAATGCTGTAATTCCGTTGCTATTTTTGCTTTTTCCCGGTTGCGTTCTTTCTTTGTCCTTTCCTTTGTGGGCATCTTTGCTTTTTCTTCAAATAACGATTTCAATCTGTGTTAAAGAAAAACAGTACCACATTATAGACCATTATTACCAAACAACAAAGCAATGACAAAAAGCAAACAATCGATACAGGGTTTCAGATCAGGTGAGGATTCTCCAGTGGTGCACAAGAGGTGAGGAGTGTATTGAAAAATATAGTGCAAGACAGCTCTGTCCACAACTACAAAGAAGATCAGACCTATGTCTAACTCCACTGCATTCTTATACACAGGCTTCACCACCTATGCTTCCCAAGAAAATATTGAGTTATATAGTTATATAAAATTGTATTTTATAAAATTGTGAAGCTCCATGAGAAAGTGTTTGCCTCAGTCTTATTCCTGTTGTGAGGCAGGCGCAAGATTCCTACACTGATTTAACACATGTAACATCATTGTAAAGAGTCAAATTCACACCTGTGTCTAACAGTGCAGTCAGGGATAGGCTTCATGAAGCCTAGTTCACTGCACTCTTAGACACAAGCCTCACCACCTACGCTCCCCAAGAAAGCCCAAACATGTACCTTTTTGCACCATATTTAAAAAGAGACACATGTAATTAGATGCGTCACTTTTTAAACCTCTGTGCCACAATATACTCAAATATGTAAAAAACATTAATTTCCCCAAAATCGTTTTTAACATCACATTTAGGAAACACAGCACAGATCCTATGTACAACCATCTGCCTCACAGCAATGATAAGACTAAGGCAAAAGCTTTCACATGAAGCTTCACAATTTTACAAATTACAATTCCTCTATGCAAACAAACTCAGTGTAGGAAACATATTGAGTTAACACAGGTAACATCATTGTAAAGAGTCAAATGTATTTCTATTAAACATGCACACATTTTTTATTCCTTTTAAAAAATGGAAAAACTATTTTTCCCCCAAATTCGTTTTTTACATCACATTTACAAAACACAGCACAAGTCCTATGTAGAAGCATTCCATGTCACGACTAAAAATTCACAATTTTACAAAATACAATTACTCTATGCAGTAAAAACTTTTTACCAAGCATTATCAAAAAGCATGACACAAAGCAACATGTAAAGACCACAATTTTCTTCCAAATCTTCTCCATAGAGTATACAAGTCTCTATGTATATTAAATGAATCATAACTCACCTTTACACATGCTTTAGGACATTCACAACAGTGTCAGATACACACACCAATATTTCTTTAGCAGAGCAAAAGGTATGTTCTCCAACCACTGCAAACCATAAAGGCACAGAAAACCTCTAATTCTACACAGATATCCCTTTTTGTTAACCAATTAAAACTCTTCACTCTCTATATTCAAACCAACACCCTTCCCCCCATCAGCTCTTTCTTCCTGTTACCATAGCAACTCCCTCCTCACTGAGCTGCCAGGGTTAAAAGTTTATTCTACAATGTTGCAAATCACCTCTGCAAGGATGTTTGACCTGCAAATACACCAGCTTATCTGGTGTAAGGTTTCTTTAAATAACTTTTTTTTAACCATTCAAATTACTTCTTACACAGAACACAACCATGCACCCTAACTTTCAGTTTTCACCTATCTCATTCTACCAATCATTGCTTGTGATTCAAGAGCACTGAAACTCCACAGGTTTTATTTTGCAAACTCCTAATTTTCCAACTGCCATTTCTTTTCCACACTTCATCTAACTGCACCAGAATCTCCTCTGACCATGTATTCTGTCTGAATTATTGGACATAGTTATATCCACTGGGCTCAAAGGTATGCTAGTAACAGAAATGTACACAACCTTGATTTATCAAACGTGAACATAAAATGGATTGGCCACAGAGGATTAAAATGTCACCAATTGATTCCGTTGGTGAAAACCTTTTTGCATTTGCCAGACCCTGACCTGTTAATTCTGCACTGTGGAGGAAATGACTTGGGCACTTTGACTGGTGTAGGTCTGGAAATGCTTTTAAAGGACACCTTTGATCAATTGATGGCACTTTTTCCACAAACTGCCTTGGTATATTCCAATATATGCCAAAGGCAGAAATGGAAGTGGTCCAACCAATTTTGTCCACAATTTGAAAAAGCACGGAAACATGTTTCTGCTTACATGACAGACTATGGAATGGGTTCAATATACAACAACAACTTGCGTTACAACATGCAAGATATTTACAGAGAAGATGGTGTGCACTTCTCAAATGAAGGGAATAGAATATTCCTCCTGAATTTAAGACTGTGCATTGGTACCTACTTGTAGGTACCTAAATCAGCCACAGAACCCAAAAGCCCTTTTCAGGGCTACCCTATCTCTGATCACTCCAAATGATTATCTTTTTCTAACTTTTTTCACTATTTTTCACCAAGTACGCTCCCCGGTACGCTTCCCGGTGCACGTACCGGGCGCTCCCTCCACGAAAATTTAAAAATATATATTTTTTTGTCCTATATGGGCCTCCTAAGACCCCCTCAGAAAACCTAGAGGGTCAGGGAGTGCCAACCGTGCCCCCTTATACCCATTCCCAACGTTGTTTGTCCGCCATTTTCTGACTCAAATCTACCGAAACACAAAATGGAGGACTCCCGTAGCGCTGCCGGTACGCGTACCGGGGCGCGCACCAGGAAGCGCTCCAAAAAAAATAATAAAAGATAATTTACATAAAAACCACTGGAGACACTTTCACCAAATATAGAATAGGCAATACTACATACCAGTCCCTACCATTTTCTCAAATTTGGTGGAATTCCATTCAGCCATTTAGCCTGTAGCCCTGTCTAAATATCCTGAGGTAAATTACATAACAAAAACACATCTAAAGTGTTAGAATTGACAACCAATTAAAATGTTACTTTCATTTTCTAATTTTTTTTCCTGACATTTGATTGGTTATGTACATGAATATAAATGAAAAATGAGAGGGAAACACGGCCATTTTGACTACAACTACATGAGGTACATCTTGAAAGGATTTTCGCATTTTTTCTTCTCCACCTCTCTCTAAAGTAAGTTGATAATTTGTAAGGGGCACTTTAAGTTAATTTGTAAAAACGTTTTCTGATAATTATTTACTGTCCCTCTGCTATAGTTATAGATAGAGATAGGCTCCTCTATTATATTTATAAATTGACTTAGGCTTCTCCGCTATAATTATGAATTTACTTATGCTTCTTCACAGGCACTTTTTAATATTTCTACTTCCTGCCTGTTACCATACATTGCCCAAAGTTAACTTCACTAATAAAAAATCAAAACTACCTGTCTGAACTTAAACCCAACAGTGCCATATTTCTACTAGTTTCTTTTTAATGTAAATTTCAGCACAAAAATGGAAGGAGAACAGAACATTTCCTTTGAAATTGTCCTACAGATGAACAATGAGGAAATCATTGAACCCATTGACTTGGAATTCATGGATGAATCACGGGACCATGAACTTCTACAATGTGTAGAATCTGTGGATTTGTTAATTCAATATGAGGACGTTTCTGACAGTCAAATGTTGGAAGTTATGTTCACTCAACAAGAGAACATTTCGGACAGTCAAATGTTAGACGTTCTATTAAATTTTGAAAAAGAATCAGAAAAATAAATTTATATTTAATAATCAAAAATTGTTCGAGACATTATTCATTATTATATGTAATTCATAAACTATTACCAAATTGATTATAATATAAAGTCAGACTTATAGTATACTGTGCAACGTATTTGTGTTACATAGTAATTTTGCTCATAGTTACTTCCTTTCTCCCACTATATTATCTCCAATGTGTATTTGACATCTCTTTTTCATCTCCTGCCTCCATGTTGTTTCTGCTTCCCTGACAGACTATGGTATAGATTCCATATACATACCACACTAACTTCTATAACAACATGCAAATTATCTACAGAGGAAACGGTGTACATTGAATTTAAGACTCTGCATTGGTACCTACATGTTGGTACTTAAATTACTTACACAACACAACAACTCTATTCAGAGATACCCTACCTCTAAGCACTTTAAATTATTATTTTAGTGTTTCACTGAGTTTTCCCCATGTGTGGGGGTGGGGGAGGTGTGTGTGGGGGATGTGCGGGGGGTGTCTGTGAGGTGTGTATGTGTGTGTCTGTGTGTCTAGGGGGGATGAGGTGTATAGGTGTGTGGGGTATATGGATGTGGGTGGGGATATTGGTATGTAAGGTGTGTGTGTGGGTGTGGGTGTGTGGGGTGTTTGAGTGTAGGTGGGAGTGTGGGTGTATGAGGTGTGTGTGGGGTGTGTGTGGGTGTGGGAGGTATGTGTTTAGGATGTGTATGTATGTATGAGATGTGTGGATGTGTCTGTGAGTTGTCTCTGTGTGTGTTGGGGGGAGATGTGTGTGTGGGATGTGTGTGGTGTGTCTGTGAGATATTTGTGTGTATGTGCATGTGTATGTGTGTGTGGTGGAAGGGGGGTGAGGTGTGTGTTTGAGTGTGGGTGTGTGGGATGTGGGTGTAGCTGTGGATGTGTAAGGTGTCGATGTGGGGGTGTGGGGTGTTTGACTGTGGGTGGAAGTGTGCATGTCTGAAGTGTGTGTGGGGAGTGTGTGGGTGTGTGAGTGTGGGGTTGTGTGCATGTGGGTGTGTGTGGGACACACTTGTAGGTACCTAAAACAGCCACAGAACCCAAAAGCTCTTTTCAGAGCTACCCTACATGTAATCACTCAAAATGATTATTTTACACTATTATTTTCACTATTTTTCACCTAGGTACGCTCCCTCATACGCTCCCCGGTGCGCGTACCGGGCGCTCCCCCCGCGAAAATCGGATAAAAAAAAAATGTTGTCCTACGGGACCCTTTTATGGCCCCCACATCAAACCTAGGGGGTCAGGGGGGTCTACCCTGCCCCCTTTTGCTCTTTTCCCCCTTTGATTTTTGCCAACTCTTGTATCTCAATCCTACCGAGACACAAGATGGCGGCCACTGCTGACTGTTTCAAATGTTTACAGACACCCGAGAACCAATCAGCTTGCCGTGCGCAAGTCGAGTGGCGCGCCCGGAGCGCTCCCCGGTACGCGTACCGGGGCGCGCTTACAGATATATACATTTTTTTAAACCTAAATTACTCAAAATCCACTGGAGCACATATCTTGAGACATAGCAAAGGAACATCAGGCTACCAGTCCCTACAATTTTGCCAAGTTTGGTGAAAATCCATTCAGCCGTTCGAGCTAAAACTGCGACAGACCGCCCTATGGAAATTAACATGGGGAAAACACGTTTTGGGACCCCCCTTTTATCTCAGCCCCCGCTTGACGAATCCCCCCCAAACTTTAAGGAAAGGAGCGGAGAGCCGCGAGGCAAAGTTGCTGAAAAATTCAGCCTGATAGCTCAACCGGCGCCAAAGTTATTCCAAATAGAATGTTGCGATTTCCCTATGGAAATCGATCCTAACTATATATACCTACTGGCGACCGCCAGTAGGTAATATATATATATAGATATATATATATATCTATATATATATATTTTTTTTTTTTCTTTTTTAAATAAATAAAAAATTTGTAATGTAATCTTAAAAATAAGATATCTAAAAATGAATATTTGTAAAATAAATGTGTAAATCAGTATCAAAGAAATAAATATAACAATTAATAGATTTAAAAATTGTTATTGAATAAATCTTTCAAAATCATTGAAAAAAACCTTAGGTTTCAGGCAGGTTATACTTTGGAATTATCATTTAAAAAACCTTCCAAATTCACTGAAAAAACCATAGGTTTCAAGCAGGTTATAGTTAGGAACTATCATTTAAAAAAATATTGAAATTCACTGAAAAAAACATACGTTTCAAGCAAGTTATAGTTACGAATTATCATTAAAAAAACTTAGAAATTCACCGAAAAAAACATAGGTTGTAGGGGTGTTATAGTTAGCTGGACATTTCACTCATACAAAACCATTGAAATTCCTCCATTCCTCCATTATAGTTAGTTGTACTAACTGTAACTCTAGCGCCCGCAATCCACTGGTGATGATGTCTCATATTACATCATTCATGACATGGTCAGTGACATCACTGATGACATCTCAAATGACATCACTAATGACATCACTGATGACATAATCCACGTGACAATCAGATACACCTCATCATACACTAGTATAACCTTTCATCACTCACTGTAAAGTACAGAGTATCATATTTGAATCCATTGACACACCAATACAAGTATCTAAAAACCTACTCAGTGATTCCTCGATCTACACACACATCTAATCAATTACGTATAGATTCACTCATACATGCTGTCAATGATCAATAGAACACTATCAAATATACTTATACATCTATATTGACATTACACACCAGCACACATCATATTTACTTATGCAGTCATCCTAGTCACTTATGCAAATAATGGTTTATACTTATAATTACTCAGCTACACACTTATACAAACTCCACTTCATGTATTCATATAGATAGTAACTCATACTTAGTGTGTTATAAAATCACTATTACAAGTATACACTTATCCATACTAAGTATATGCGAAATTTGTGAATTTGTGGTACGGGATTTCGCGCGAAAGCGAATTCGTGGTCTGCAAAAAACGCGAATTTGTGCAAATTTGCGTATTTTTTATTTTTGGGTGTTAGCGGGGCACTTTGCATGCTTGCGGTTTTTTTTTTCAGCGCGGCGACCACGAAGTTACCCATGCGGTCGTACATGGGCGCGGCCATCTTGTTTTCAGTGTTCGCGTTGCGTATTTCTGTTTCTGGGCGCCAGTTGCATGCTCGCGTTGTGCATTTCCTACGTGCGGGCCGCAATTGCGTGTTCGCGTCCGTTTTTGCATGCTCGCGGGGGAAATATCGCGCGAACTTACCAACGCGGTCGCAATGGGCGCAGCCATCTTGTTTTTCATTCATTGGTATGGTTCTGGGCATGCTTTTTCAATCCTCCCTTAATCTTTGCAATCCTTTGTTTCTTTGAACTTTTTAAAAACATTTTTTACTCATTATCTATCTCTTTATTTTTCTACATCTATATTTTGTGTTTTGTTCTACTTTTGGTTACTATAAAACTACTTTTTTTGAAAATCTTTTATTTTATTTATTTTTTCCTATTCTTTCCTATTTTATTTTCCTTTCCTGACCAGGACCATGGCAAAGGAAGCCGGAAAGAACCTGAAGGGGAAGGGTCCCGCACCCCGTACCCGGCTCCCTTGCGGGCGCTTAAGGGGGGGAGGCGGTAACTGCCCGGGAGATCTTCAGCACGGTGGAGGTGGCCGCACTGGTTTTCTTTGTCCAGCGCCACCTCCCCCAGACCGTCGCGGCAGGCAGCAGGCCCAGTACCGGGTACGGGCTCCGGGAGCATCACCAGCTATTGGGGAAGGTGTGCCGGGCCATGTATCGGGAGTCTGGGGTCCGGCGCACCTACAGCCAGGCGACGCACCGGTGGTCCGACATCCTGGACCGGGAACAAGACCTGCTCTACCTGCTTGGCGTCGAGATCCCTGGGCTTGGTGAGTAGTAGTAGCTAGTATTTAATCACTACTCCCCTGCTCTGTGTTATGATATTGCAATTTGTTTTTTCCGAAGAGCAAGAATGCTGAGGATTACATTGAAGGTAAATTATGTTGCAAAAGCTTCTGTGATTGCGGGTGCTTGCCTGCTTACTGGCGGTGCTACTATGCTTACTTGTTTTCAATTTTGTGCTCATTTGGCCTGAGTGATTATGTAGGAGTGTACTTTACAGAACTGCGTAATGCTAGACACTAGAGATTACATTGCAGGTAAATTATGTTTCAAAAGCTTCTGTGATTGGTGGTGCTTGCCTGCTCACTGGCGGTGCTACTATGCTGACTTGTTTTCAATTTTGTGCTCATTTGGCCTGGGTGATTATGTAGGAGTGTACTTCACAGAACTGCGTGATGCTAGACACTAGAGACTCAAGTCCAGTCCTTTCTTTGTACTCCTGCCACTAAGAAGAGATAGTAGTAGTGTATTGATAGTTTGAGTATATTATGACTGGTTATTTAGTAGGAAACATTTTAGTGGTCTGCAATCATGGCGGACTGTGTCTGTCACTTCGCGTGCTGCGGAGTGCTGCCTGCCAGTCCTAGTAGAACCTTTCTATAGTTGGTTTAGTGAGTTACATAACTTTCCAAGTAGATGGTCCGCGAATCAAGCAATACTAATATCCTAGTAGACCACATCAGATAGGTCAATACATTTAGTGCAATTGTTGTCTATTTCCCCAAAATAATTTGTTATTGTTTTTTTGAAATGTTTGATTTGGTTCATAACAATCATCCATGTTTGTGTCTTTCTTTCATGTTGTATATCAGCTTCCCCCAGGAGCAAGAGGACAGAGGAGGAGGTAGCGGCACCGGCAGAGCAGGGACAACAGGAAGGCCAGGATAGGTCGGCCGAGGGCTCCTCTGCTGGCCCCAGTAAGTTTTCCTATTAATAATAATAATTATACTTCCCTATCTTTTACAGCACCTATTTATTCCAAACGTTCCTCATAATTCTATTTTTTCCTAAATTGTCTTTGATCTTCTTGTAGACTGTTTCAAAATTCTTATCCTGCCTCTACTATGACTCTCTGTGGTACTACTAGATTATTATTAGTCTGTCTCTGTAGCTAGCTAAGCGTGCACAGTTGGCAAAAGGTGTTAAACAAAACTCCTATTCTATTCAGCAATAGCTCTAGGCACCTAGTGCAGTCCTCTGGGTTGTCCATAATGTCTATTGAAGTCTTCTAAATGTTTATGCTTTGACAATTCCCAACAATAAAATGTCAATGGCCACCAAGAATAAGATACTAGTTTACTTTTTGATTGGATAGGAGGACAATCCTTACTACTACTGTTGCAGGGATTATTCTGCACATACAGAGCTAGTACGGACAAGAAATAGGGCATTGGTTATAAATTATAAAGGGCGCAGTTAGACTTTCCACATACCTCAGTCATAACATAAGTTGAACCCCCAATCTCCTTACAGACTAGCTAGTGTGTCAGAGTCAATATTTAGCTCCCAAATGCAGCGATGATCCCCAATGATTATACAACCCAGAACATAAGACTATGGAGTCAGAGTCCCGACCTTTCAGAGTCACGGACTCATGTTTGCAAATTTCAAACCCTTTCGCTCACTCACTCATGACCAAAAACCACAGAGTCTATGTAAGTTTTAAAGCTTTATTAAAAGTAAAACAACTAGCTCGGTGTGTACTCTGTAAAAATTTAAATTGTGCATTATATAAAAACATCTTTTAAAATCAATGTCATATAACAAACGTTGAACGACTGAAAAGTGGCTGATTTCAAACATTAATTGTGGGAGAGTCCTCACCTGGTTGGAACTTAAAGTCTTGGTGGGGATGAATCGTTGACGGCTCCGACTAACATATGATGATGATGTTGCTCTTGTTCGTAGAAGAGAAGCTTCTGTCTGTTGTGAGAAAATGGTGCGTGTTAAAAAGCAAGCATTCATCAGTTGTGCCAAAAAGTGTAGCATCACATGTTATGGCTTAGCATAAATAAAAAACTCCCTTCCCTGAAGAAAGTAGTTTAGACTAGAGAGTCACAAATTATTAAATTTGTTTATGTAGTACTAGTAACAATTTTTCATTTCTATACAAAATAGGGAGTGTGTATATGGCATCTAAAAATATTAAATGTATTTTCTAGTCGTAACACCATTGGCACAGCCAACCACCAGTGCCGGGGCCAGCGCGGAGGTGGGCACTCCAGGGGTGGATGCGGTGCCACAGCCAGTGGGAACTGCTGTTGGGGATACCATGGTAGTGGCGGGCAGTGGTAAGCTATTATATTACTTACTTATTGAGATTGCAGAGTAGGCTCGCTGCAGGGGTGTATATGTTGTACAGTACAAGTACACTTTACTGTTAAGAAGACTTACAAATTTAGAACTAAGTTTTTGTCAAACAAGTAAAAGAGTAAGACAGTCACCCTTGACTTCGCATTAGCAATAACATTAGTGGCGGGAGTTGACGAGTAACCAATGGCCTCCGCTAAATTTAACTTCAACTCAGCTGTCCAAGTTTTATCGAGAAGCCAAGTCAGATCAGAGATGAACTTGATGGATGGGATGAACGGAAAGGGAAAAAAGGATGTAAGGAAGGACGAGCGAGTTAAATTAATGACTGGTAAAGAATGAAACGTGTTTTTGAATGCAGGCACAGGTGGCTGGGAATCTGATGCATGGCCGGTTGAAGGCTGAAGCAAGGATGGGTGGAAGGAGAAAGAAAAGAGGACTGCCTGGGTGGGTAAAACAGAAACTGTATGTGTGCACAATATATCCTTTGGTTCAAATTCAAATGCAAGTCAAGTACGGATGCATGGCTGGCGGTTTACAAAATAAAATAAAAAGGGTGGGGTTTTTTGGTGAGAAAAGTAAGGTCTGTCCAGTTGAGAAATTAAGAAGAATGATTGACATTTACTTTGAATGGATGGATGCCTGGATGGTATCTTCCTCATATCATAGGTGTATGTAGTAGACAGAGTAGATGGTCACTGGATGAAGAGTGTTACTTTGAAGAGCATGTAACACCACACACCCATGCCAGAGTAGCAAAGCCGAGGAAAGAAGTTATAATTTTTCAGAATACTACCATGACTAGTAACAGTAGTTGCAAAGCACAGCAGCAAATATCCGGCGATTGTGGGGACCTCTCACTACCTCTGTTAATAATTTTTTTACAACTCTCTCATTCATGTGTGGCCTATCGGTGTTCACTCAATAAAACACAAAGCACCTAAAGTCATCCCATATGTAAGCAAATATCCTGTGAAGGGATAGATGATCATATTATTTATCTTCTTCATGCAGGGTGAAAGTTAAATTAATTAAGCAGTAGCCCTTGTAACAGAGTATGGCCAGTGCCACCCTAAATAGAAAAGTAAGAGCTTCACCACCTCCATGTACTGGACTGGTACAGTAACACAAGTCTGTGTCATCATGGCTTGCGCCTGTTTTTCTCGGTTGCAAGTTGACTGCGCTGGCATTATGCTGGCTTCCACAAGTTTACGTACTAATTTCGCGAAACAAGAGAGAAGAAGAAGACTGGTGTACTGTCTGAGTCTAATGTAGTGAGTCCATATAGTGCTAGTAGATTTCCTGAAACTTCCACTAATGTTAGAGCAGAGGCTGACGAAGTGGGAGGTTAGATAGATACATGCCACAAATGTTATGTACTGTGCTTGCAAGTTACTAGTGCTACTGCGACACAACTTTCTGCTGAAATATTTTGTGTTAATCTTAAAGAGCTGTGGTTACAGTATGTTTTTCTTTCATCATATAGATGCTCCTTCCAAACTAACAAGGAAGGAGTTGGCTAGATGGGCCCGGCAACGGAAGCTGGAGGCAATTGTCACTGAATATCGGCGGCTGGTGGCCCAGGAGGAGGAGGACACGCAGTCCAGTCGACAACATCCACGACAGCTGCATTCTCCTCCGCTGACCCTGGGTCATACAGTCAGCGCAAGCCTTCAGCAGTACGGAGCCGTGGTCCGGCAGCCACCTGACGCCGCCGAGCAGCAAAAAAATAGGCTGCCCTCCACAGTACCTGCAGGTGCAAGGCTCATGTGCACCGCTTGACCCTCAGAGTGTCCAACCTTGAACAGGAGGTGGCAAAGCTGAAAGCCCTGCTCAAGAACCTCCAGAGAGAGCAGCATGACCATCTGGCCAAAGGACACTGCCAGCGGAAGTAGAGGAGAGACTGTCCCTTGCCCCTTTTTTAAATACTTTTGGGGGGGGTGGGAATTCGGTGTTGGGGTTTTTGGACTTTGAGGACTTTGATTTCATGGACATTCATTGAGGTTAGGGAGGGGTTGGGTCGGGTCTTCTTGTGGGATCGTTTATTTTTGTTAGGGCTCAAATAATTATGTATTTCAACTTAAACATAGCATACTCGCTTTTTTACTGTTTTGTGGGGGAGGCGGGGGGGTTAACTGTGCATTCGTTTTCCTGAAACTTAACTGGCGGGTCGATTCAAATTGTCTAATCGCCCAAATTTGTACAAAAGTGCCACTGACAGACTTAGTGAATTTAATTGTCCTACTACTTTACTAGTACTACCATCAGTCTCTCCTCTCCTCCTACTCCATTATTCCTCCTCCCCCAAAATGCTTATCTTACCTGTGATTCGTGTTTGAGAATAGGGCTAGGTACAGGGCTGGCTGCATGGCAAATGGCGATAAAGGTTGGCTATGGAATCCTGGACGGATGAAATGTCATCGTTGTGGTGGTAGTAGTATTGGTACACACTGGCAGTAGCAGCATATGAAAAAAAAGGAAATGAAACATTGAGTGGCCTGAGCGTAGCATTAGATCAGTACGATAGATAGTACAGTACACAAGAACATTGCTGTAAATTGTAGCCTAAGCAATGCTAAAGTATTCAAAATATAAGTACTAGTTGCGTGGAGTATGGCTACTACAAGCAATAGTACTGAAGGTGAAGGAGCAGCGTAAGCATTCGTCACGTGTAGGAGGAGGATGTTGTTGATGATCAATCCATTTTATGGCGCACATGAAATTCTGATTTGATTTGCAAATACTCATGGGTGTGTGTCAAGCAGAATAGGAATAAGAATATATCCTCGGATTCCTTCACCAGCCTTGAAATTGATTTTCTGTTGTTTTGACCTTATCCTCCCCAGAAAGTGTGTGGAATTATTGTTGTCATTTAGTCACACCTCAATGAAAACCACACAGCCCGGGGCAGGAGTGTTAGGGTTTGAAAATTGGATGGGAATGGGGTTTTTGGGAAAGTTTTGTGGAGGGAGGAAAAAAAACACAGCATGGATAAACAACAAATGAAGAAAAACAAATCTTTGGATACGAAGATATCCATAAATCTTTTAAGGGACATACAGGAAGTGCACTACTGCATGCATGAAGTTGTTTGCTAAATGGATGGTTAGTTTACTGAAAAGTAGTACTCACTACAACTTACTAACTATGAAGAAACAATTTGACAGTACAGGGTTGCAGTAATGATGCAATTTGACTTGCATATCTGCCCTCAGAGAGAATAAACACTTATTAGTACATTAAAATAGTTTTAAAAATAGCAAAGAAACTTATAAAATAGCTGGAGGGATGAATTGGAAGCAGAGAGCAAACAAACGCACAGAGTCACACTCATAGAAGTTCACAACAATAACATTATTTAAAAGATAAGGAGAAGTGAAGAGGATACTGTAACTGTATGTTGTAGTTGTCCTATTCAATTTGGGAAGTTGCATGCATCCAGCCATTCCTCTTATTCGCGGTACTCCTCCATTCCATCTGACGCTCCATCAATCAATCTTGGTGACCAGACACACTGTCCACTGCCTGCCTGGCAGATGCGGACTTGCGGATCGCTAATGGTTTGCCTGAGTTAATTGTTTTTCCCATTGCACAGGGTAAAATCCGGCCTGTAATTGTTGATGGAAAAACTGGAAGTGATATTAAAACACCATGGAGAAAAAATATAAGTTACGGTGTGTAGTGCAAAAATAACACTTTCAGTTTCAGAGGCGACAGTATTACATACAAGCATCATTTCTAAAGTGCGTACTCTGAGTCTCCTTTTCAAGGATAGTAATTAGCACACAGCAGGCCAGGGCCATGCAGACAGTCAAGGCAGGCACCACTGAGTGAAGCAACCTGATGTAGCATTCCTCTTTGACACAGACAGACAAAGCATATCTAATTGTATGCAGCAAGCCACATGGCCTCAATTTGACATGATCTGCTGTCTGGACTCTGGCATAACAACACTACACTGGCTCGACCACTCCATACCACGACTAGACAGACATGTAGTTCTGCTGTAGTTGTTGTTGACTTGTTTACCTGTTTGCACTCACGAAATGGCCATAGTTCTTCCGTAAACCGACGATGATGATCCATCCATCCCAGTGAGTGACTGTAAAGAAAAAAGATATTATGTAACTTTGATCATCAAGACTCCTCATCATCATGGTATATTGGCAAACACAATGTTGTTCATGCAGTCGCAGTCTACACACACAGTAAGTCCAAGGACATTTTGCATTTAAAAAAATGCAATGTAGTGCCCCTGCAGTAGAAGTACAATTTGAATTAAACAAGGTAAAAACAGAGTAGACTTGAGTTACATTTAGTGTGTAAAAGATTAAATAATAACAGAAGACATATGATTCATTTCATGCACAACAAATAAACAGCAATTGCTTTCATCAGAGCCAGACAGCCAGTGCTGTCCACTGCATGCCATCTCATTATTCATTACCTGTTCCACTTTTTTGTCCGCATCTTATTCTTAAGGTGAAAGCCCACAGGGCAGCCTCTCGTGTCAATTTCTGAAGTAACTGTCAGCAATCAGCATATAGTCAGTAATTCCAGTCCCACTTCTTTTGAGGGGACTTGTCTAAGAAGCAACAGTTTCTTGATTCTGCGAAATCCAGACATCTGCCTTGAGGGAAATGGATAGGGGGAGTCAGGAGGAGGAAGATAGAGGAGCATGACTGAGTTTTGAACTTGTGAACTTCAGGAATGCAGACAGCGGTACCTTCAATAAGGAAATAAGACGAAGACAGTGCTGCTGATGGATTTGTTGTGATTAGAGTTTTATTGTGGTAAAAGTTGCAACACAAGGAAAGACACACAGGAATAAAAGTGAATAACGCCGAAAAAAAAGGAAGGCAGTTTCAGGCCTAGGTGTCAGGGAAGTAGAGCTCGTCCTCAAACTCTGTGAATTGAGACGGGAGTAGGTCAGCTAACAGAGAAGAACTTCCGTCACCTAAATCGGAGTCCTCTTCTTCCTACATGGATTCACATATTTTGTAATCTGGTGGTATGAAGTGCTGATTCATCTTGATCATTGCTAACCTCTCCACATTTTTGGGTGAGTGTTTCAGGCCTACAATTCCCCAGTCAGTTTCCATACAATCCAGCAAACACCCTGTGACTGCTCATGCAATCCCATAGTGACTCTTTCAGTACCATATACTAATACATTTACTAAACTAAAACTCAATCAATTATGAATTCACCTAGTGTCTCTCATTATAGTAGTAATCATTCAGCCACTATGCATGTACTCCTGCAGTGAGCCAGGCTTCAGGTCACGGAGTGCTTCAAACTCCTATGCAATATGCATGTAGTGGTGTAACCACCTTCACACTTGTGTTTCAGGCTTATAATATCCCAATCAGTATCCATATACTCCAGCAAACACCCTGTGACTGCTTTTGAAATGTCATAGTGTCTTTTTCAGTACCATTTACTAATCCATTCACAAAAGTAAAAGTTAACTAATTATGAATTTACTCCGTGTCTCTCCTTATAGTTCTGTATTCATTCAGTCAGTATGCATGTACTCATGCAGTGAGCCAGGCTTTAGGGTACGGGGTGCATCAAAGTCCTATGCACTATGCATGTAGTGGTCTAACCCCCTTCACACTAGTGTTTCAGGCCTACAATTCCCCTGTCAGTATTGATACACTCAATCAAACACCCTGTGACTGCTCTTGCAATACCATAGTGACTCTTTCAGTACCATATAGTAATGCATTCACTAAACTAAAACTCAAATAATTATGAATTTACCCAGTGTCTCTCCTTATAGTTCTGTATTCATTCAGTCAGTATGCATGTACTCATGCAGTGAGCCAGGCTTCAGGTCACGGAGTGCTTCAAACTCCTATGCACTATGCATGTAGTAGTGTAACCACGTTCACACTTGTGTTTCAGGCTTACAATTCCCCAATCAGTATCCATATACTCCAGCAAACACCCTGTGGCTGCTCTTGTAATCCTATAGTGATCCTTTCAGCTCCATGTACTAATCCATTCACTAAAGTAAAACTCAACCAATTATGACTTCACCCACTGTCTCTCCCTATAGTACTGTAATCATTCAGTCTGTATGCATGTACTCATGGAGTGAGCCAGGCTTTAGGGCACAGAGTGCTTCAAACTCCTATGCACTATGCATTTAATGGTCTAAGCAGCTTCACACTTGTGTTCCAGGCCTACAATTCCCCAGTCAGAATCCACACACTCCAGCAAACTGCCTGTGACTGCTTTTGCAATCCCATAGTGACTCTTTCAGTACCATATACTAATGCTTTCACTAAACTAAAACTCAATCAATTATGAATTCACGCAGTGTCTCTCATCATAGTAGTAATCATTCAGTCACTGTGAATGTACTAATGCAGTGAGCGAGGCTTCAGGTCACGGAGTGCTTCAAACTCCTATGCACTTTGCAGGTATTGGTGTAACCACCTTCACACTTGTGTTTCAGGCCTACAATTCCCCAATCACTATCCATATACTCCAGGATACACCCCGTGGCTGCTCTTGCAATCCTATAGTGAACCTTTCAGCTCCATGTACTAATCCATTCACTAAAGTAAAACTCAACCAATTATGAATTCACCAAGTGCCTATCCTTATAGTACTGTAATCATTCCGTCAGCATGCATCTACTCATGCAGTGTGCCAGGCTTTAGGGCATAGAGTGCTCAAACTCCTATATACTATGCATGTAGTGGTCTAACCACCTTCACCCTTGTGTTTCAGGCCTACAATTCCCCTGTCAGTATCCATACACTCCAACAAACACCCTGTGACTGCTCTTGCAATCCCATAGTGACTCTTTTAGTACCATATACTAATGCATTCACTAAAGTAAAACTGAATATATTATGAATTCACCAAGTGTCTCTTAATATAGTACTGTAATCATTCAGTCAGTATGCATGTACTCATGCAGTGAGCCAGGGTTTAGGTCACGGAGTGCTTCAAACTCCTATGCACTATGCATGTAGCAGTATAACCACCTTCACACTTGTGTTTCAGGCTAACAATTCCCCATTCAGTA
The DNA here is from genome assembly GCF_964261635.1 of Lissotriton helveticus. Taxonomy (NCBI): domain Eukaryota; kingdom Metazoa; phylum Chordata; class Amphibia; order Caudata; family Salamandridae; genus Lissotriton; species Lissotriton helveticus. The sequence continues at coordinate 885,922,767 of NC_136068.1, read as the reverse complement.
TCCATATACTCCAGCAAACACCCTGTGGCTGCTTTTGCAATCCTATAGTGACCTTTTCAGCTCCATGTACTAATCCATTCACTAAAGTAAAACTCAATCAATTATGAATTCACCCACTGTCTCTCCTTATAGTACTGTAATCATTCAATCTATATTCATGTACTCGTGGAGTGAGTCAGGCTTTAGGGCACAGAGTGCTTCAAAGTCCTATGCACTATGCATGTAGTGGTCTACCCTCCTTCACATTTGTGTTTCAGGCCTACAATTCTCCAGTCAGTATACATACACTCCAACAAACACCCTGTGACTGCTCTTGCAATCTTATAGTGACCCTTTCAGCTCCTTGTACTAATCCATTCACTAAAGTAAAACTCAATCAATTATGAATTCAGCCAGTGTCTCTCCTTATAGTACTGTAATCATTAAGTCAGTATGCATGTACTCATGCAGTGAGCCAGGCTTTAGGGCATGGATTGCTTCAAACTCCTATGCACTTTGCATGTGGTGGTCTAACCACCTTCACACTTGTGTTTCAGGCCTACAATTCCCCAGTCAGTATACATACACTCCAACAAACACCCTGTGACTGGTCTTGCAATCTTATAGTGACCCTTTCAGCTCCTTGTACTAATCCATTCACTAAAGTAAAACTCAACTAATTATGAATTCACCCAGTGCCTGTCCTTATAGTACTGTAATCATTCCGTCAGTATGCATGTACTCATGCAGTGAGCCAGGCTTTAGGGCATAGAGTGCTTCAAACTCCTATGCACTATGCATGTAGTGGTCTAACCACCTTCACACTTGTGTTTCAGGCCTACAATTCCCCAGTCAGTATCCATACACTCCAGCAAACACCCTGTGACTGCTCTTGCAATCTTATAGTGACTCTTTCAGTACCATGTACTAATCCATTCACTAGGGTAAAACTCAACCAATTATGAATTTACCCAGTGTCTCTCCTTATAGTACTGTAATCATTAAGTCAGTATGCATGTACTCATGCAGTGAGCCAGGCTTTAGGGCATGGACTGCTTTAAACACCTATTCACTTTGCATGCAATCTACTATCCACCTGCACACTTGTCTTTCACATCTTCAAATCCCCAGTCGGTTTCCTTACACTTCCAGCAAACACTCTGCCATTGCCCTTGCACTGTTGTAGTGACCCATTCAGCGGTATGTACTAATCATTCGGTGTGCTAAAACTCAAGCATTTATAGATTCACTCAGACACACTCCTTACAGTACTTTAATCATTCACTCAGTACCCAAGTACTCATGTAGCGAAGTAGGCCTTAGGACAAGGACTGCTTCAAACCCCTGTGCTGTATGCATGCAGTCTTCTATCCATGTGCACACTTGTCTATCACACCTTCAATTCCCCAGTTAGTATCCATGATGTTGCAGCAAATACTCTTTGTCACCCATTGTACTGCTCTAGTGATGCATTCAGCACCATGTACTAATCCATTCACTGCTCCAAAATCCAACCACTTCTTGCAGATGTAGTTCTTGAAACTCCTAATCACTATGTATGCACTTCTGTTATCAGTTACACACTTGTTTTTTCATACTTAGGCGTCGATTCCGATCTGGTAAAAAGCGCTCCGAATTGCTGTTCGGAGCGTTTTTCCCCGTACGAATCGCACCTGTAGGCGTCCCCGTACGATTCAGCAAGTACGATCACAAAACGAAGCGTCACTCCGTATGACTCGTAAAAAAGACCGTACAAATCGAAAATCCATACGAATTGCAGTCGGCTGACGCACCACGCAGCGTCCGTACGTAAATAGACCGCGCCTTCCGAACCAGGAAGTACGATCCGTGTTGAACACACTCCGTACGGCTCTTTTGCTACGAGAGCTCTAAACTACCGTAAACCCACACTCCGGCAAAACCGGCACCCGGTACACGACAAGCAGGACATGAACGCCATCGTCCGTCTCATCCCTATCCTGTACGGCCACCACCCGACGACGGCGCAGAAGGTGAGCACAACAAAGTCCAACATACCTGTACGTGTAGCCAGACGGCCACATCGCCATTGCACGATTGTAATGTCTGGGTATGTTGCGCCACACACTCCCGCACATCACTAGTGTAATACGGAGGGAGGCCGTATGTTCGTCATCGATCACGGGGTACGGTACGTCACCGCACAACAGTAGAGTAATACGTGGGCGGGGCCACCAACGTCATCGACCACGGGGTACGGAACCTCACCGCACATCAGTAGAGCAATACGGTGACATGGCAAACCTACGTCATCGACCACGGGGTACGGAACGTCACCGCACATCACTAGTGTAATACGGTGACAGGCCGCACCTACGTCATCGACCACGGGGTACGGAACGTCACCGCACATCACTAGTGTAATACGGTGACAGGCCGCACCTACGTCATCGACCACGGGGTACGGAACGTCATCGCACATCAGTAGAGCAATACGGTGACATGGCGAACCTACGTCATCGACCACGGGGTACGGAACGTCACCGCACATCACGAGTGTAATACGGTGACAGGCCGCACCTACGTCATCGACCACGGGGTACGGAACGTCATCGCACATCAGTAGAGCAATACGGTGACATGGCGAACCTACGTCATCGACCACGGGGTACGGAACGTCACCGCACATCACTAGTGTAAAACGGTGACAGGCCGCACCTACGTCATCTACCACGGGGTACGGAACGTCACCGCACATCAGTAGAGCAATACCGTGACATGGCGAACCTATGTCATCGACCACGGGGTACGGAACGTCACCGCACATCAGTAGAGCAATACGGTGACATGGCGAACCTACGTCATCGACCACGGGGTACGGAACGTCACCGCACATCACTAGTGTAATACGGTGACAGGCCGCACCTACGTCATCGACCACGGGGTACGGAACGTCACCGCACATCAGTAGAGCAATACGGTGACATGGCGAACCTACGTCATCGACCACGGGGTACGGAACGTCACCGCACATCACTAGTGTAATACGGTGACAGGCCGCACCTACGTCATCGACCACGGGGTATGGTAAGTCACCGCACATCACCAGTGCAATAGACGTATGGGACATATGACTGCTATATCAACGTTTGTCTAACTGGTGTATAGTAAACACATCCACCACTTCCCACCACTGCCCAGCATTAGAGTGCCCACCACTGCCCAGCATCAGAGTGCCCACCACTTCCCACCACTGCCCAGCATCAGAGTGCCCACCACTTCCCAGCATCAGAGTGCCCACCACTGCCCAGCATCAGAGTGCCCACCACTTCCCAGCATCAGAGTGCCCACCACTGCCCAGCATCAGAGTGCCCACCACTTCCCAGCATCAGAGTGCCCACCACTGCCCAGCATCAGAGTGCCCACCACTGCCCAGCATCAGAGTGCCCACCACTTCCCAGCATCAGAGTGCCCACCACTGCCCAGCATCACAGTGCCCACCACTTCCCAGCATCAGAGTGCCCACCACTGCCCAGCATCAGAGTGCCCACCACTTCCCACCACTGCCCAGCATCAGAGTGCCCACCACTTCCCAGCATCAGAGTGCCCACCACTGCCCAGCATCAGAGTGCCCACCACTTCCCAGCATCAGAGTGCCCACCACTGCCCAGCATCAGAGTGCCCACCACTTCCCAGCATCAGAGTGCCCACCACTGCCCAGCATCAGAGTGCCCACCACTGCCCAGCATCAGAGTGCCCACCACTTCCCAGCATCAGAGTGCCCACCACTGCCCAGCATCAGAGTGCCCACCACTTCCCAGCATCAGAGTGCCCACCACTGCCCAGCATCAGAGTGCCCACCACTTCCCACCACTGCCCAGCATCAGAGTGCCCACCACTTCCCAGCATCAGAGTGCCCACCACTGCCCAGCATCAGAGTGCCCACCACTTCCCAGGATCAGAGTGCCCACCACTGCCCAGCATCAGAGTGCCCACCACTTCCCAGCATCAGAGTGCCCACCACCGCCCAGCATCAGAGTGCCCACCACTTCCCAGCATCAGAGTGCCCACCACTGCCCAGCATCAGAGTGCCCACCACTTCCCACCACTTCCCAGCATCAGAGTGCCCACCACTGCCCAGCATCAGAGTGCCCACCACTTCCCAGCATCAGAGTGCCCACCACTTCCCAGCATCAGAGTGCCCACCACTTCCCACCACTGCCCAGCATCAGAGTGCCCACCACTTCCCACCACTGCCCAGCATCAGAGTGCCCACCACTTCCCAGCATCAGAGTGCCCACCACTGCCCAGCTCGTACATCAAAAACATACCATTGTCAACCTCATTACCCACAGGAGATAGACACATTTTAGCAGACCTAAATGTGTACATCACACCAGCTCCCAGGCACCCAGCAGTCACAGACATCATCACATAAACTACAAATCTGAAAAGGAAAAAATTATCTTTATTCAGCGGAATCACAAAAGAAAAGCAAATGAGAGTCCTCGCTCATTAAAGGCCAATGGCCAGTCCAATAGAGTCTCTGCAACAGTTTGTGCCTCCATGGGTGTCATCTCACCCAAACCTGCCTGCACATGGCGTTTAATCAGCTGTGCTGACTATGGGGGCACCATCGGTGGAATCCTCCGGCACCGCATGGACAGGAGAGGGAAGGACAGGTGGAGTGGGTGCAGGTGTAGTGGATTCATCCACACTGGTTGGGGCATCGCCGAAAGTAGATTCAAAAACCTGGCTGCACACCTCAGCCAGGGCGGAAAAACTACCACCTGAACCCGGGGACACATTGGGGGTGGAGGTACAGGGCTGTGAGTCTGTCCTACTGGGTGTGTGGATGCGTGTGTGAGGTGTCTCCCCTCTCCCTGTGGGTGTGCCTACTTGCCCTTGAGACTGTGTGCGTGGAGCTTTGAGCTTCTTATGCTGTGTGTGTGCGCTGGGTGTGTCTGACCTGTGGCGTGTGCGTGTATGCTGTGTAGGTATGTGAGAGGCAGAGGTGGATGGCTGTGAAGGAGGGGGGGACAGATGCTGCTGGGTGTAGAGAGGTGCCGTCAGTGTTGATTCAATGGCAGCCACACTCCGATGCAGATCAGACATGGCGGATGACATGCCCTCCATGAACGACACCACCTGTGTCATCAGTTGTGTATGTCCATGGAGGACAGACAGCATGGATGTCTGACCTACTGCAATCTGCCGGAGTAGGTCCACAGTCTCAGCACTGAGGGCAGCAGGGGACACAGGGGCAGGGGCTGCGGTGCCGGGAACAAAGGAGACACGGGGGCTAGCACGGACCCTAGACACACCAAGGACTGGGAGGTTGGAGATGGGACTGGAGGAGGGGAGGGCAGCCAAAGATGAATGAGTGACCATTGCTGCATATTCCACCCCCTCCTGAGAGTCTGACTCGGAGTCGTCGGCATGGTAAGATGTGTCAGTCACATGTCGTCCGGCCTGCAGACTCTCCTCACACTCTGTGCCACTGCCTCCCTCTGACACCTCAAAGCAGGTGGCACTGTCGGTGTGTCCCTCTGCCTGATCCGCGCCTGTGTCTCCTCCAGATTCAGATGATGATGCTGTGAGCAAGGAGAAGAATGAAAACATATCAGTCACCTGTACACATCAGACATATCAGCTGCAAATCATTTGGCCTCATTCCTCAACATGGCATGCATCATGAGTCACATGACACAGAACTCTGCATAATGACAAGTCTACTTGTGGACAAATGTCAGAGACACAACGCTCAATGTAAGGTAGGAGACAAGGTATAGGCAAGGAAAATACTTGTATGAGAGACACAATCATGATCCACTGCCTGACAACAGGATAGCTGATGATGCATCACAGTTCATTAGCCAACCCTGCCACCCAAATCAAGACCTGGTCATGTTTGATTCGCTTTGACTCTGTGCCACATTAGAAAAGTCCTGGGCGAACTGCCATGTGATGCCATCCTGGGACCTGAAACAAGTGTTCCATCACCTCACACTGCCATCACAGCTTTGTACATCCAAAGTCACATTGTGTGGCAGACCATCAATACTATGTACAAAGAACATGCAACAGATGTTGAGAATATGCACACACGCACTGCCCAGTGTGAGTATGCAGAAGTCCAAAATATAGCACATGTAAATTGTGCACCTGTAGCTAACACAAGATAATTAGAAAGTGTACCATGGACAAAGGCCACTGAGGCTGACTTGTGCATCAAACACTTGTTGAGACTCAAGAACAGTGCCACAATATGAAGAAGGGCAGACATAGTGCACATGTGGTGCTACATTTAAGGTACCAACAGGTGTCACATACCCCCATACAACATGATGATGTGCAAAGGAAGATGCATACTGAGACACAGTACCATAGGAGTACATGTCAAAAACAAGCATTAGCCAAAGCAAACCTCTAATGTGGAGTAGGGCAAGGCATGTAAAGAAGCAGCTGCTGACAGAGGGACAATCAAATGCCAATGCATGAACTGCCTGTCTGACCACACCACTCAAACTATGGGAGTGTGACCATGCCTTGGAGCTCTTCAGGTACCATTTCACACACACATGACTATAAACAGACATGTACCTACCCCCTTCGTGCTGCTGTCCCTCCTGCAACTGCCTATGGAGGTCTGGGAACACCACTTCCAGGACCCGAAGCATGTTGGGGGTGAGGTGGCGGCTGCCGCCATGCCGGCGTGGAGCTTCCAGCTTCAGCTGGACTCGGGCGATGCGGCGGCTCCAGCACCGGATGTCCTGCCACCTCTTCTTTATGTTTTGAAGCCTCCTGCGAGGCCCCCCCTCTCTCCGGACAGCCCTGGCGATGTCCACCCAGATTTCACCCTTCTCATAGGCAGATACCTGTCACAAATGTAAAGTTACAGAACATCAGTATACCTGGTCCATGTTCCCAAGACACCCATATGTGCACAAAATACATGAGGACAACAGGGCATCGTATGCCACACACATTTGCATCATTGTCCAGGAGTATGTGGCCTGTGTGCAAACACAACTGCTTTGCATGACATTGAAATTCTGCAGATGACATGAGGGCTGCAAAACACTCTTTGAGCATGGCACTCACTGAACAATATATGCTATGTCTGGGTGCAATGCAGCACGTGACATGCTGTCACACACCACACTACAACAAATAACTCTCTTGTAACAACACTGTGCACCCTGGCACTCACTCACAACAACATTGCATCTATCCACTATTACTACACAGTGGCTATGATGTCACACACACAACAGGTGCACACTCCAAGGTATTGCACACATCACTCACCTGATCCTCCTGTCTCCCATACAGCTTGCTGAAGTTTGGCAGGAGGGCATCCAGCAGGGCCTTGTTCTCACCATCAGTGAATGCAGGTGCCCTCTCCATGTTCAGCTAATCAGGGTCCAGAGGATTCAGAGACAGCAGCTGTGGTTACCACACCAATGTTGTGCAGGCAAGTGCCCTCCCACAGCCACATGCTGCCTTATATCTGTGCTGCAGAGGGTCTGTGAGTCCAAGGAGTAGTGTGTGATAGGCCACCATAATTTGCATCCTATGTTCCATCCAATCACATCACACCTAAGCCCATGACACACATATGCATGGTTTGAAAATAGAGCCAGAGCTGAACAACAACTTTCACAACATTGTATACTTTTTCCAAACTGATTCTTCCAGGACACCTGTAGGAGTTTAAAAAAACTCCGTATCCATGACAACCTGGTTGCATTTTGAACAGTACACTGTTCCCCTAGTTGTTCCCTATGCATTTTTTAAAATTCACACCCAAGTACGGTGACATTGCCATTGCCAATGCTACACATTGAATGGTGTAATGATGCGTACACACGCACGTACCATTGGGGTACGCTTAGGTCGCGTAGAGCCGAAATGCGATAGGGAAACGATGCGTACACACGCACGTACCATTGGGGTACGCTTAGCTCGCGTAGAGCCGAAATGCGATAGGGAAACGATGCGTACACACGCACGTACCATTGGGGTACGCTTAGGTCGCGTAGAGCCGAAATGCGATAGGGAAACGAGGCCGACACACGCACGTACCATTGGGGTACGGTTAGCTCGCGTAGAGCCGAAATGCGATAGGGAAACGATGCGTACACACGCACGTACCATTGGGGTACGCTTAGGTCGCGTAGAGCCGAAATGCGATAGGGAAACGAGGCCGACACACGCACGTACCATTGGGGTACGCTTAGCTCGCGTAGAGCTGAAATGCGATAGGGAAACGATGCGTACACACGCACGTACCATTGGGGTACGCTTAGGTCACGTAGAGCCGAAATGCGATAGGGAAACGAGGCCGACACACGCACGTACCATTGGGGTACGGTTAGCTCGCGTAGAGCCGAAATGCGATAGGGAAACGATGCGTACACACGCACGTACCATTGGGGTACGCTTAGGTCGCGTAGAGCCGAAATGCGATAGGGAAACGAGGCCGACACACGCACGTACCATTGGGGTACGCTTAGCTCGCGTAGAGCCGAAATGCGATAGGGAAACGATGCGTACACACGCACGTACCATTGGGGTACATTGCGTCAGACATGGTCAAGTGAACGATTGTGTAGGCTGCGTCCCTGTCCACCTTCAGGTCACCATTGGGAGAGTTACACCAGGAAATCACACAGCAGGGATGTAGTCTACACTCATGTCAACGATGTGGATGCATACATCAGCATGGCACACATACATCAGGATGTACCAGGTGTGGCAGACATTGAAGAAGCACAGGGATTGTGACCCTGTGCCTCAGTTGATGTGTGAATAGCTTGCACAACATGTCATCAATCATGATGCACATGTGCATCACATGCATTCAACAATTTCCACCCGATTAACCTCAGCAACATGTTGCGAGGCACATGAACACTCGAATGGCCCACAATTGAGTACAGGGAACTGGCACATGATGACAGGAACATGCCCACTGTCACAGAGGTGTCATAGCCGCACAGCGTGACCCTGTGTGACCACGTCATGTGTGTGCCATGTGCGACATTGTGCATGCTGTTAGCATATGCGATGAACAGGTCAGTAACGTATTACTCACCTCAGAATATCCCCACATGTCATCCTGGACATGGCAATTTCCGTAATACCGTACACTTGTGTGTTGGTGTGTAAATCCTCTGGCTCTGCAAGTGTCCTTGGCGTTGTGTGTGCCCTGATGACGTTATCTGAGTAGTCATATGTCACCTCTGCGTGCACACGTCAGGTCCTCTGTTTGTTTCTCAACACCAGCGCAGGTCCGGTCTAAGTTAAAGCTTACACATTTTGTACCCTAAATCATTGTACAAACACTTCTGAGCATTTACCTTTTATTGTCATACTCAAGACCGTGCCAATAGGGATGTCACTTACAAAGCCTGTGAGGAATGAAAACGCCTCATGTTGGTGAGTGACCCTCACCGTCTGTGTCTCCACGGTTTTCACGTCAGGCACAACAACAAGAGCTGCTCCAATTGCGGGGACCAGACATATGAATCCAGGTGTGATTTGTCCCACAAGCCACGCAGACTCCAGCAGTTGGCACAGCACCACAATAGCTCATGGTTGGGATGTAGGACGAGTGCATGTGTGTGGGTGTGGAGACATGTGAGCCCCTTATTAGTACATCATTCCCCAGGCCAAACTCGTCAGGTAAACAAAAGAAGTCAGAGATGTGTAATTGCATTAACAAATAACCACGATGCAAGTGCAATGCTGCATGGGATTAGGGTGACAGCGACCACACGGCTCCATCAGAATTGCAGCCGTCGTAGCCAGCACCACGACCTACGGTCCCAGCCCTGCATGTGACACAGGAGGAGTAAGTGCACTTCCTCATGTCCATGATGTCCCTCACCCCGCCCACTGACTCAGCGTCAGCTTCTGGCCCACCGTACCCATCTGGGGGCAGTAGCGCCTCTGTTGATATGCCCCTGACGCCGTCACTCGCTGAGTGACGGACGCAGGCGGTGCATACGTCCCAGAACCGCTGACAGACATGATCGGAATGTTCATCCTGGTCCCCGCTGGTTCAACTCACAACCTCACTGCCAGATCTCCCCCAGGTGTCAGTCGTGGCCCCATTCTGGGGTGGTGCTGGCCCCGATACCACACACTGTACGGCTCCACTGTGGTAACTGTGTGGCAGAACACCGCTCTTAATGCTGCATGGGAATGTAAACATCAATGAGCTGGCCACACCTCATTACAATTGGCGCTAATGAGTATTGGGAGGGTCATGAAGACCCACTGGCACGTGAGTGTCAGTCCCAAGACCACAGGACAGGTGGACTGGGGGATGCGAGTGTTGTGGACACCTAACCAGACACTGGTGATGTCTCAACTCAAAAGATGTATTTGGATGATTGGGCAACGTACAGTGTTGTGTTTATGTGGGCGGTTGGAACCATGGCCCTTCATCTCCCTGTTGCTGCGGTGAGGACCAACTTGTCACTGAGGTCCTTCAACTACACTAACGCTACGCTGAGCCTCTGCAGGCCTATCTTGATGAAAGTACTGTATGTATATTGGCAAGCATGTACAGCCACGCAGCATGTTTGTCTGTAGATAGGCACGTTGTCAGACCCCCTCTGCCCTACCCGGACTGACCATGTTCCCTGTCCTACCACCCCATCCCAGGAAGCATCTGCATCCAGGCCTCAAAACCACAGAACACATTCCCGTTAGCTACGCTGTAGAGGGTATCCAAGAGGTACAGGCACTACGCAAAGATGTCATCATCCTCCCTGACTCTGGGAGTGATGTTTAGCTACTTGACATCCATCTTTGCCTGCTACCCACACTCTCTGTGGGATATGTTTGTGTAACAGCTGCCAGTGTATGCGTTGTAGGTACGGGCAAAACGTGGCCACGCCCTTGTCGGATGCCAATCTACAACACTGGTTTTGTTCCGGTGTGGCCTGGATAGCCACCACTCACTGGTCAGATAGATGGCACCCAGGGAGGCTAATTAGTCCTAAGCTATGTATGTATTGAAATGTGACACTTTGCTACTGCCTACTGTTCCTTACATATATTGGTTTACAAAAGGTAAGTAACTAGTCCTCGAAAGTTCTGTGCATCTGCTGTAGGAGCATCTATGTTGTGTTCTTGCTGTGATGGCAGGGTGACTAATGTACACACACCATGCCACGTGTGTTAATGACCTGTTCACATGTGTGATGGCATCACAGACCATCAGTGACAAATGTAATTATCATGCTGTATGATGATGGTCATGTAATTGTAACTGAAAGTACACACCGCAACATGACTAAGGCTGAACAGTGCAAATGATGGCACATGTGGTGTGTGTGTGTATTGCAGTCAGCCGTCTGGATGTGCAGACAACCTCCTGTTTTGGGAGCAATGTTGCTCCACCTTGATGAATTCATTACATTCCCTACTCCAGAAGAGTTGACAGATGTCAAGGGGGAATTCTATGCCCTGGGCCGCATGCCACATGTAATTGGTGCAATTGTTGGTACACATGTTACTCTTGTCCCACCACAGGCTCAGGAGCAAGCGTATCACTACAGGAAACACTACCACTCGATAAATGCCCTGGTGGTGTGTCTTGCCAACATGATTATCTCACATGTTTGTGCACGTTATCCAGGATCGTGCCACGATGCTTTCACCATGAGGCGTAGCAGGGTACCACAGATGATGCTGCAGCTGCACAACCACCGGGCATGTCTAGTTGGTGAGTATACACTGTGAGCTCTGTATGTCAGTATGTCACAACTTCATGATCTGCATCATATGATTCACTCTTGTACATGATGTCAATTTGCAGGAGACGCTGGATATCCAAACATGCCATGGCTAATGACTCCGCTACGCAACCCCAGGACAGCTGCAGACCAACGTTACAACAATGCTCATGTGAAGACCAGGCAGGTGATCGAACGGACCTTTGGACTCCTGAAGAGCCGGTTCAGGTGCCTGGACAAGACAGGCGGAGCCCTCCAATACAGCCCACGCAAGGTGTGTGACATCTTCACCGTGTGCTGCATGCTACACAACATGGCAGTGGAGAAGGCTGTGCCACTCTACCTGGATCCTGATGAGCTGGAACATCCGCCCGTTGAGGATGAAGGCCTTGGCCAGGATGCCAGTGACGAGGAGGGTGAAGATGATATCCGCGGTCACCTCATCCGCAACTTCTTTTCATGATGGTGAGTCATTTCATCTTTTATGTAAAAGATGGACTATAGAGTTGCATGGGTAGCATGCTGTGTATGCAACAGACTGTAAGCAAGATCACTTGGATGTGTGTTGTGCTGTGTCACACGTTCAGTTGTAATGCTACACACATACGTGCTATGTGTGCACTTGGAATGTACAGGTGTCATACTACATCTGGCTATTCAACAGACATTGACAAAATGACATTATACAGAACTTGACCCCTTGTGTGCCACTCTCATCCACAGCTCGCCCTGCCTGTTGTCCGTTGGGGTACATCGTGGTCATCCTGCTACTGCTCATTATGATTGCAACGTCAGCCACATCAACGGAGCATGCTTGGACATGTGGAGAAGTCAATTTGGGTAAGGACTCATATGAGGCTGTTTAGCGTTGGTATGTGTAGAAACGTGTGGTACATGTTCATGTGCATGTAGTGTCACCTTGCATACATGCTACTCCATTATGTACCTTATGACATGTATGGCCACTCCCATGACAGGATAGTCACCCCTTCTGTCATCTGTTGTACTTTGATACTCTGGTGAATGCATCAATGTGTGTAGACATTGCCACAGCAACATTGCACATACCATGGCATGACATTGTGTCAGAGGTCACAACCACGGACTCTGTGGGGGATTGCACCCTCACTGTGTGCATTAGAATGTGACTGGATCCTCACCTCCAGCTTGTGGGCCAGTCCAGTGTGATTACCATGAAACCATGTGGTGTCGGTGTTGCCCAGTGTATGTTCCACATCTTAAGACAACTGTCCTGTGAATCAGTTAACATGGATGCATTGCCCCTTGCAGCAGTATATCATGTCACTGTCATGTCGTTACCTCAGTGCAGGTTGAGAATACTGCTACGCCAGCCTTCACAGTGAGTAGCAGTGATGTTTAGATGCACATGATGCCATGTATGTTTAGCATGACTATGTAAAAAGTGTGAAAGATGCATATGTGAATTGTTGTGTTGCACCAGTGGAGTGCGGTCATTCACATGAATCTCTGGTCGCCGGCACCATTACTGTGCTATGGTAGGGTCTGATTATGTAGCTTGGATGGACATCACTTGCACTTAATATTTATTGTACCTGCATATCATGTTTAGCATTGTGATGCATACTTGACACACCAAAAGACTGGCTACAGAGTGCCTTCATTGCATGTCAATCATTAGCTTCCTCATCATATGTGATACTAACAGCTGTTGTGGATTTGCTCAAGTTAGCCTACATGGCCCTTATGGCTAACCAATATCAGATACAGACTTTAGAGTTAGCGGTAGTTGGATTTCCATATGTTTCCATTTGTTACTGAGGTCCACCTCATCTGTGCCTGGGAATGTGTTTATACTACATAGATCTTTTTGCATGGGTGCTCACTTGTGAGCGTTACACATGACTCTAATGGATGACAGACTGTCCCAGTTTTTATGTGTCTGTGTCACAGCATCGTATCTCATGTGATGGCATGATTAATCATCATTATTTTTCACCAGTCAGTACACTTCACAGGTGTGACTGGTACAGTGTAGCTAATGAGGTTTTTGAAGTGTCTGTGACATGAGAATGTTGTCCTAATGCTTATTTGCCTGTGTTTCAGGTCTCCCTCCCAGCAGTTCCCATCCTCTCCTTCCCTCGCCTGATCACCCTTTTGTGTCTATAGTTTGTACTCAGACCAATGGGCTATTTGGAGGTGGAACCCTTAGAGCATCACACCACTCTGATGAAGAAAGGTACGGCCAGTCGTTGACAGCCTTGTAGGTATTCGTAATGCGGCATTACAGGTGACATCATGATTAGTGTAAATTGGACTTATTGACAATGCAAATGTATGTTTGTGAAAGCTCCATGGGCTCACAATGTAAATTATCATGTTGTGCATGACGTCTGACTCCTACAGAATATTGTGCCTGCTTGGGGCTCAACACACATGTCCTTCTAATGTGCACATATACTATTTTGAACGTACTTACCTCATGCTTGTTATGTGTGTAACTGTATATTGACCACACGCATGGGGTGGGTGAAGGCTAGAATACTATGTTGTGTGTGAGGTAGATGTCTTTGTTGGTGCAGTTTGGATTTGAACACACTAGCTCTTGTATACACCTGCTGACGCTGTGTGTCTTGTGCCCCACTTGACCGTAAGGGCCCTGATCCAGTGACTGTGATCTGTGGTGATTACTGTGCCATTTTGTTGTCAGTGATCCTGAGTGAGGCAGACACTCCTGCCTTTACATCCACATGTCACTTTATGCATTGCGGGTGCCCTTGTGTTATGTGTTTGTTTAGCAATTAGTCACACCCCTCCTGCCGTCATGTCTTCACTCATTGCTGCAGCTGCATACACAGCCACCATGCAGCGCACACTATCCAGGAACACAGACACCTACAGGATGACCCTCCTTCCATCCATTAATAGAGCATGCTCCTGCCACCCTACACACAGACAACACCAGACATTCACCCTCGTGCTATAAAAATGCTTTGTACTCAGCCATAGCTGCTACTATGCATGTGTGTGCAACACATACTGGCACGACTATGCAGATTCACATGACATTGGGTCTACGTACCACCAGGTCATGTGCCGTGTCCAACACACACACACACCATACATAGGCACAATATTGTACAGTGTTAGCTTGTCAACACCACTAGATCAGAAAACTGTTAGCTTACAGTCACGTGCCAGAACACAACATGCTCACACCACTTCAACATTGCTGTCACAGTCAGTCAAGTTGGCACATGGGACACACACCATGACCCTGTCTCTTGGGTGTGGTGTGATTTGGCCGTTCTGGGGTAGGTATTTGTCTGATGTGTGTCGTTGTTCTGTATGCGTTGCTCCCATTACAGTAGTATAGTACCAGCATTGACTGTTCCACACAGGTGTGTCTTACCATCCATGTATGTAGTTTGTGGAAATTTCTGACCAATGTGTGTCCTCACTCAGATTCTGATCCAAGTGTGTGGATGACTGCTGTTTGTTGTATACCTTGCATTTTTGACATTTGCAGACACATATACATGTATGCTGTTTCAAAGATTACTCACCAAATGCGTATGATGTTTAGATTATTTATTGGGTGATCTTGTGCATGAAACGTGAATAGGTGCTGTACAGAAAGGGGTGGGATCCAAAATTCACAGCTGGAGATGAGATGCCTTACAGTTTCAGTCAACAGAGTCCAGGCCACAGTGCCTGACATCATTGGGCAGACTGTGACCAGCAGTCCATGTGGGAGAGTCTCATAGGGGATGCTGTTGCACCCAGGGGCAATATGCCAGGTCCAGTGTCCTGGGAGAAGTCCATGGGCCACAGGCCCTCAACGTCTTCGCCGTGGACGACCCACCTTCCTTGGGGGACCCTCATGTGCAGGCATGGACGGTGCATGGGACGCTACGTCAGAGGGTTCCTCCTCCTCCTCCCTCTCCTCCCTCCCTGTGGCTGGTGTTGCACTTTGCCGTGATGTTGCTGGCCTTGTGACACAGGGAGGGGGCTGCATGTTGGCAGCCATCTGACGTAGCGCATGGAAATTGTCCCTATGCACCATCAAGAGCTGAGCCTGGTGTGCCTCCACCCGTCCATAATGCAGGTCTTGCCTGGCTATTTGCTCTGCCTGCTGTTGTCTGACCTGGTTGAGGGTCTCCGCAAGCTGGCTTACCTCCCTGGTGTCCCGCCGGTATGCCTCAAGGATGTTAGTGAGTTCAGGCATACCGGGCCCTGCAGCTGACTGGCCAGATTCTCGCCTCCGCCTTGCGCCACTCCCACCACCCTGACCCACATGAGCACGGCCTGCGCTTGTGGGCACATCCGATCGACGGGCCCCCCGAGTGCTGGGAGGGTGGAGGTTGTCACCAACCTCAGGGGCGCCCGACAAAGGGTGTCCCTCATTTTCAGACTGGCTCTCTTGTGAATCATGGGCAGGGCTCTGACCTATCTGCTGGAATGTGCTGGGAATAGGTCCGGTGGTTGGCAGAGATGTAGCTGGTACAGTTGCTGCAGGGGTTTGAGATCCAGAGGAGCCAGGTTGGTTGGGGTCATCCACAGTGCGTTGAGGGACGGCGCTGCCGGTGGGGTCTGGGTCCTGCTGAGCCTGGGACTGGGATCCTTGGCCCCCCTGGCTGGGGGGGAGATCCGCACGTTGCCCTGTGTGTGGGAGAGACAGACACTGTTACGGCAATATCAAGTGACATGTGGTTTGGTTATCCATTATCAGCATCACTGTTCCACAAGCTATACATTGTTGACATTGTACAGTTGTGTATTTAGTGGTAGAAAAAACAATTGTACGATGGGGTATTTACATTCTTCCAATCTCTTGACAATGACTGACACAGCCATTGCTGTGTCTTGTGTTGCCGGCACCACACGTGTAAAGCATTGGTAAGTTTCACGCAACATCCTGGATACGGTGAAAATTCGTATGTGTGCGTCAAGCATGCACAGAGTTTAGATGCAGCATGTTGATGTAAGAGACAGAGCATCGTTATTTAGCATGTCAGCTACTACTTTGGATGTCTTTTGCTGTTCCATGCTGGCCAAACAATGCCAACACCCCTGGACCTGTACACCCACTTCTAGATCATGGCTTTAGAACTTGGCACTTCTCTAAGACGCATCACCTTGTCAATACCCATGTCCATGTTGGTACTTATGTGCATCCACAAAGGTAATGAGATGGGGCACGTGCTTTTTTAGAGAGGCACAATGGACTGGAGCTTCTGTTATGTGCATGTATGAGTTGTATGCATATTCATATGAGTACGTGTTTTGTTGTGGTACATGGCAATTGGGACAGTGTTGCAATCCAACGCCTGTTTCCCGGGGATGAGTTTCTGTAAGGGGTGTGTACAACAGGCCATGCTATTACTTTGTTTGTGAATTGCAAGCGTCCATTGTTCATGATTTGGCTGTCCCCTCATGTGGCATGCTGCCATAATCGTGGATTTGTGTTGGTGCACAGGATGTGTGACCTTGTCCTGGTGTTTGTGTTTGCAATGAGCACAGGAGGGACTTGTGCTGCCTACACCTGTGCCCATTGTGTACTACAGAGCTTTCTGAGATGTTTGTCCTAACACAGTACAGTGTTGACAGCAAATGGTGGGTGTCTTACAGGCACATAGCAGATGTCTGCTGGTACTTGTGAGACATCCCTTAACATTCTGCTCTATGGAGTTTGTGAGGCCTGTGCAGTGCTTGTGTGCAACTGTGTGTGTGCCCCAGGGAGGTGCGTTGAGGTGACAGAGGGACGAACACTGACTGATGGAGACAGAGGGAGAGGGAGAGGGAGACAGAGGGAGACAGAGACAGAGGGCGACTGAGGGAGAGGGCGACTGAGGGAGAGGGAGACAGAGACAGAGGCCGACAGAGGGAGAGGGCGACCGAGGGAGAGGGAGACAGAGACAGATGGAGACAGAGGGAGAGGGCAACCGAGGGAGAGGGAGACAGAGGGAGACAGAGGGAGAGGGCAACCGAGGGAGAGGGAGACAGAGACAGAGGGAGACAGAAGGAGAGGGCAACCGAGGGAGAGGGAGACAGAGACAGAGGGAGACAGAGGGAGAGGGCAACCGAGGGAGAGGGAGACAGAGACAGAGGGAGACAGAGGGAGAGGGCGACTGAGGGAGAGGGAGACAGAGACAGAGGCCGACAGAGGGAGAGGGCGACCGAGGGAGAGGGAGACAGAGACAGAGGGAGACAGAGGGAGAGGGAGATAGAGGGAGAGGGAGACAGAGGGAGAGGGCGAGACAGGGATGGAGACAGGTAGATTGTGCTTGCTCTCTTGCTACACTGCCTTACTTTGTCACAAATGATGCATCTCTGTAAGGTGTGTCAGCAAATAGTAAATATTTAGAAGCTGTGGTCTAGTATCTTATGTGATCTTTACCTATCCCTGGGCATTGGTCATTATGCTTGTGTGTGTCCCTGGGACATATGGCATGAGAGCAGCCTCTTACCCTACACATTGCACCCTATGTGCCTCCCCCTTGCAACTACCACCATTTGGTAGTGCACTGCTTGGACTCATGGCCACCCACCCCATGCTGCTGGGCACTGTTGTTAGTCTACCCATGTAACTTGTGTTTTTTGTACACTCACCAGACTCAACGGCTCCTTCTATTCCATGTACTCCCACCGCTGGCAGTAGGACAATGACCTTCTCCTCCCAGGGCTGGTATACAGGAGGTCTGCGGGGACCACCGCCTCCAGTGTGGTGTGCATTGGCGTAATCCTGTGCCATCTTCTTCTTGACCATCCTCCGCAGATCGTACCTACTGGCCTGGCATTCATCCCTGGTGCGCCTGATGGGTGCAACAGCATTGACCTGGTCTACGATCCTCTCCCACAGGCGTGTTCTTTCTGCCAGGCTGGTCTGTCTGACCAATGCGCCAAACAGCTGCGGCTCGACTCTGATGACTTCATCTGTAAGTATCTCCATCTCCGGGTTAGTGAATTTTGGATTCTTGTGTGTGGTCATGGTGTGTAGTGTATGTGATTGAGGGGTTGATGGTGTGTATGAATGAGGGTGTTTGGGTCAGAATGTGAAGGGGGTGGTGTGGGTGTAGATGAGATAGGGTGTATGTGTGAAGGTATGTGTCTGCAATAGTTTGTGTGCTCTCAGTTTCCTCGCAAGAATGGGTATGTTGCAAAGGATGATGGGTTGTATGTGTGGTCCCTTTTATTGATCAAATGGTGGGTGTGGCTTAATTTGAATTGTTGTGGTGGGTGTTATATGGGGTGGGTGTTGGTGTTGTCCTCTGTTTGGCTGTTTGGCTGTGACCAGGACATTGATTGTCAAAGGTGTGTACACAGGAGACATGTTCAGTGTGGTAGTGCGACTCGTTAGCAAGGTCCTTGTGGTCGTTTTGGTGTTGGCGTTATGTGTGCGTGCGGTACTTGTGCATGCGTTTGAGTAGTACGGGCCATTGGCGGGTGGGGGGGTTCGCGTAGGCTTGGCCGAGGGGTGTGCGTGTGGTACTTGTGCGTGCGTTTGAGTAGTACGGGCCGTTGGCGGGTGGGGGTGTTCGCGTAGGCTTGTTGGGGGGTGTGCGTGTCGTACTTGTGCGTGCGAGTGAGTAGTACGGGCCGTTGGCGGGGGGGGTTCGCGTAGGCTTGGCCGAGGGGTGTGCGTGTGGTACTTGTGCGTGCGTTTGAGTAGTACGGGCCGTTGGCGGGTGGGGGTGTTCGCGTAGGCTTGTTGGGGGGTGTGCGTGTCATACTTGTGCGTGCGAGTGAGTGGTACGGGCCGTTGGCGGGTGGGGGTGTTCGCGTAGGCTTGTTGGGGGGGGTGCGTGTCATACTTGTGCGTGCGAGTGAGTGGTACGGGCCGTTGGCGGGTGGGGGTGTTCGCGTAGGCTTGTTGGGGGGTGTGCGTGTCGTACTTGTGCATGCGAGTGAGTAGTACGGGCCGTTGGCGGGTGGGGGGGTTCGCGTAGGCTTGTTGGGGGGTGTGCGTGTCGTACTTGTGCGTGCGAGTGAGTAGTACGGGCCGTTGGCGGGTGGGGGTGTTAGCGTAGGCTTGTTGGGGGGTGTGCGTGTCGTACTTGTGCGTGCGAGTGAGTGGTACGGGCCGTTGGCGGGTGGGGGTGTTCGCGTAGGCTTGTTGGGGTGGGGGTGCGTGTCGTACTTGTGCGTGCGAGTGAGTGGTACGGGCCGTTGGTGGGTGGGGGGGTTCGCGTAGGCTTGTTGGGGGTGGGTGCGTGTCGTACTTGTGCGTGCGAGTGAGTGGTACGGGCCGTTGGCGGGTGGGGGTGTTCGCGTAGGCTTGTTGGGGGGAGTGCGTGTCGTACTTGTGCGCGGGAGTGAGTAGTACGGGCCGTTGGCGGGTGGGGGTGTTCGCGTAGGCTTGTTGGGGGTGTGCGTGTCGTACTTGTGCATGCGAGTGAGTAGTACGGGCCGTTGGCGGGTGGGGGTGTTCGCGTAGGCTTGTTGGGGGTGTGCGTGTCGTACTTGTGCGTGGGAGTGAGTAGTACGGGCCGTTGGTGGGGGGGTTCGCGTAGGCTTGGCCGAGGGGTGTGCGTGTGGTACTTGTGCGTGCGTTTGAGTAGTACGGGCCGTTGGCGGGTGGGGGTGTTCGCGTAGGCTTGTTGGGGGGGTGCGTGTCGTACTTGTGCGTGCGAGTGAGTAGTACGGGCCGTTGGCGGGTGGGGGTGTTCGCGTAGGCTTGTTGGGGGGTGTGCTTGTCGTACTTGTGCATGCGAGTGAGTAGTACGGGCCGTTGGCAGGGGGGTTCGCGTAGGCTTGGCCGAGGGGTGTGCGTGTGGTACTTGTGCGTGCGTTTGAGTAGTACGGGCCACTGGCGGGTGGGGGTGTTCGCGTAGGCTTGTGGGGGGGGGGTGCGTGTCGTACTTGTGCGTGCGAGTGAGTGGTACGGGCCGTTGGCGGGTGGGGGTGTTCGCGTAGGCTTGTTGGGGGGTGTGCGTGTCGTACTTGTGCGTGCGAGTGAGTAGTACGGGCCGTTGGCGGGGGGGGGTTCGCGTAGGCTTGGCCGAGGGGTGTGCATGTGGTACTTGTGCATGCGTTTGAGTAGTACGGGCCGTTGGCGGGTGGGGGTGTTCGCGTAGGCTTGTTGGGGGGGTGCGTGTCGTACTTGTGCGTGCGAGTGAGTAGTACGGGCCGTTGGCGGGTGGGGGTGTACGCGTAGGCTTGTTGGGGGGTGTGCGTGTCGTACTTGTGCGTGCGAGTGAGTAGTACGGGCCGTTGGCAGGGGGGGGGTTCACGTAGGCTTGGCCGAGGGGTGTGCGTGTGGTACTTGTGCGTGCGTTTGAGTAGTACGGGCCATTGGCGGGTGGGGGTGTTTGCGTAGGCTTGTTGGGAGGGTGCGTGTCGTACTTGTGCGTGAGAGTGAGTGGTACGGGCCGTTGGCGGGTGGGGGTGTTCGCGTAGGCTTGTTGGGGGGTGTGCGTGTCGTACTTGTGCGTGCGAGTGAGTAGTACGGGCCGTTGGCGGGTGGGGGTGTTCGCGTAGGCTTGTTGGGGGGTGTGCATGTCGTACTTGTGCGTGCGAGTGAGTAGTACGGGCCGTTGGCGGGTGGGTTCGCGTAGGCTTGGCCGAGGGGTGTGCGTGTGGTACTTGTGCGTGCGTTTGAGTAGTACGGGCCGTTGGCGGGCGGGGGTGTTCGATTAGGCTTGTTGGGGGGGTGCGTGTCGTACTTGTGCGTGCGAGTGAGTGGTACGGGCCGTTGGCGGGTGGGGGGGTTCACATAGGCTTGTTGGGGGGTGCGTGTCGTACTTGTGCGTGCGAGTTAGTGGTACGGGTCGTTGGCGGGTGGGGGGTGTTCGCGTAGGCTTGTTGGGGGGTGTGCGTGTCGTACTTGTGCGTGCAAGTGAGTAGTACGGGCCGTTGGCAGGTGGGGGTGTTCGCGTAGGCTTGTTGGGGGGTGTGCGTGTCGTACTTGTGCATGCGTGTGAGTGGTACGGGCCGTTGGCGGGTGGGGGGTTCGCGTAGGCTTGGCCGAGGGGTGTGCGTGTAGTATGTATTGGTGGAGCTTGCAGTGAGGCGAATGTTCCGTACGAATCAATGTTGAAGCGTGAATACTTTGGCCCGTACGTATCTCGCTCAGGCCTTTCGTTCCGAATCGGAATAGTGAGTTTGTACGGCCTGATTACGAATCATACGGTGGTCTGCACGAGGCTTATTTGTACGGGTAAACGAATGTCATTCGTATGGGTCGTAGAAAATCACACGGAAATCAATGGAAACGGATCGGAATTCGCAGGTCGGACGGTAGTTTCCCATTCGTACGGAATCGGCTACGAATACGATTCGTACGGCGGATTATTTTACCGGATCGGAATCGACCCCAAAGTCTTTGTAGATTGTATGTGTTTATTAATAGAATAGTATATTTTATAGATTTATTTCAATAACATTATATATATTTTTTCCAACAGATTCCATTTATCAACACTAAAAGAAATTCATCAACCCTTCAAAAAGTGAAAAGAGGAGAGAACATAAAAAAGTGTATCATTTCAAGAGAAGTCATCCACAAGATTTACCTGAACAACAATTTGTGGTGAAAAATGAAAAAAACTCCTGGTAAGAGAAAAAAGGATTTTCTAAATTCCAAATAAAGGAAGCAAAGGGAAGTCCCATGAGTGTATGGGAAGAAAGCTTGGAAGCTCATTGTTTCCATCAATTATATCCAACAAGAAAAGG
Organism: Lissotriton helveticus; assembly: GCF_964261635.1. NCBI lineage: Eukaryota > Metazoa > Chordata > Amphibia > Caudata > Salamandridae > Lissotriton > Lissotriton helveticus. The sequence goes on along the minus strand of NC_136068.1, from coordinate 885,900,403 downwards.
AGGACAATATGATGAACGACCTGTGCAGATTCCTGCATCTGAATACCGGACATCAAGATTGTATGCAGAAGATCCAAGATTTCGACAATGTATTCCTTATATGTTTCATCTTTTGTTTGAAAGTGACTTGCCTGGACTTTCTTATGCAGTTAACCATATATTGAAAAAAGGTGTTCATCTGCAAAATGTTTAGGCAAAGGAATTTGTCAATAAACTACACCAGAAAGATATGTTTTGCAATCTCAGCTGATTAATCTCATGGCATGTCAGCGTGGTACTAATGAGTACTGGTACTGGCGTCATGGAGAACTTAAATGTATGCTAAGGAACTTAGGAACTCCTACATGGTTCCTTACTCTAAGCTGTGCTAAATATACTTGGGATGATTTACTTCAATTTCTTCGAGAGGCAAATCCAAATGAAGTAAATATTGAATACAAGACACCTGGACAATTGTGCTCTTTGGATCCAGTTAATGTATGCAGATATTTCAATCATAGATTTGAAGCTATGATGTCTTTTATCACCAACAAAAAAAATCCTCCTCTTGGAGAGGTTGTGGATTTCTTTTGGAGAACGGAGTATCAAGCAAGAGGTGCACCTCGCATACGTATGCTAATATTGATCAAAGATGCCCCCAAATTCGGAAAAGATTCGGATGATACTGTGTTGTCTTTTATTGAATAATATGCTACCTGTGCTATACCCAAAAGCACAGAAGAAAAGAACTTAAGATAAGAAGTCTTACGATTCCAAAGCCATTGTGGTAGGAAATACTGTTGTCGAAAGTACAAGTCAAAGGAAAAGTTTTATACCAAATGTCATTTTGGTTTTCCACGTCCTGTAATATCCAAAGCAAGAGTAAACAGTTTTATGTCAGCTATCCGACATACCTTGACAAGAAAGCCTCCAAAGAGTACCTATAATTTGAGAAGAAGTGAAGAGTCAAAATATATAAATGATTATAATCCAGTTATTCTGTCCATGTGGAATGCTAACATGGATATTCGATACGTTGCGGACAGTTCCATTGCTGTTGCTCGATATGTAACATCCTACATAACAAAATCAGAAAAGACGGAATTGAAGGAAATGTGGGAAGAGATTTCCCACGAGAAGAGTCTACGTAAGAAATGATACAGTTACAGTTTGAAGATGTTCTCTCAATGAGAAATCGGAGCGTATGAATGCTCAGATCACTTATCATCTGCAAGTCTGTACTCCAAATCTAGAAGAATCATTTGGGTGAGTCTAGGTCTTGCTAGAACATGAAATTGAATACTTAAATCTGCACAAGAAATTGAATATTTAGCTTAAAAAGAGCCAGAAAGTACAGATATTGTGAAAACAAATATGTTGGATACATATTATCCAAATAGAAGTCATCATCTGCAGAACATTTGTCTCTATGAAGTGCTGCAAAACTATATTACAGAAAACATCAATAATGGTATATACGCTGTGATTGGTTATGAAGGATTTTTGGTGAAACAAAGAAAAGGACATTTGTTTAATCACCGAAAACTGAGTTGCGATATTCTTGAAAAAGGGAATTTTACTATTTAGCACTTTTGCAACCCTTCAAGCCGTGGCATTCAGAATTGGAATTACTTGGAGATTTTCAGAACTACGAAGATTCGTTCAACGCAACTAAAGATACTATAGAATGTCCTGTTTTTGCTAATTATGTGAAAATGTTGAACTACGAAATTGAGCAAGAAGCTACAATTGTAGCTGAGATTGCTAGAGAAAATTCTCAAGACAGTCAAACTTCTGCTCTGTTGAGTCAGGATCCACTAGGAGAACCAATTGTTCAAAATGAAGCAGCAATTGCCATGAATGAGGTAGAAACAGCAATGTATCAAGCTCAAAAAGATATTATGAACTTAGCAAACTTGGAGGAACAACTAAATCTTTAACAGAAAGAAATATATCAACAAGTAAAAGAACAGATTGACCATGGGTTACTTCATGAAAAGAAAGAGTGCACATGTACAACATTTCAACCAATCCGAGTGTATGTGAGTGGACAAGCAGGAACAGGAAAAAGTTTCCTAATTAAAGTAATCGCCAGTTAACTACACTAAACAACTTAGTCTCATTTAGCTTGTGTTGTAACTGCTCCAACTGATAAAGGAATTATATTGCATCGTTTACTTATGCTGCCTTTGGAGCATGGAAACAAATTGCAATATCACAAGCTATCTGGAAAAGCTTGTTGTGAAGTTTCAAGAGTGCTTAAGAAAATGAAACTCCTGATTATTGATGAGGTAAGCATGGTCCCAAACTTAATGCTTGCTTTTGTGCATTTACGAATGCAGCAAATTCTTAAAACAGACTATGATGTGTTTTTTGGTGAAAAACATGTCATATTTTTTTTCGATCTACTACAACTTACTCCTGTAAAAAGACAACCAGTATTTAAAACACTTGCGCATGAAGATACCAGAAAGGCTTTGGGTAGCATTGGAAATGTTAACATATGGTCATATTTTGAATATAAGGAACTTATTACAAATATGCGACAGGCAAATGATGCTGATTATGGAACTATTCTTCAAGATATAAGAATTGGAAAAGTGACTGAACATGGCAAACAAGCTTTACAGAGACAATTACTTTCCAATTTGTTTCCAAATGAAAATATAGTTTCTGAGACAATATATATGAGAATTGCAGTAAACAAATCTGTAATCTGCTTAATGCCAACACTGCGTGAATGTTCTATATTCAATGAAAAAATGTTAAAGTTGGAAAATGAAGAAATTATAAAATTAGAAGCGATTGATAAAATAGAGCATGAAGGAATCACTATTATTTTGAAAGAAAAGTTGAAAAGAAAATTGGATTCCTTAGAGAAATCAATATCTGAAACTGCTGGTTTAGAAAAGAATCTATATGCATGTATAAACTGTCGGGTAATTTTACGACGTTATTTGAATGTGGAAAAAGGTTTAGTCAATGGAGCAATGAGTAATGTTGTTGATTTCGTTAATTTATCTTCATAGAGATGGTATTGAATTTTTGAAAATCAAATTTCATTAAATTGAATAAGTACAACAATTTAGTCGTTGCTCAGCTCTGTTTTTGCTTGTAAAAGATTTGTATGTTTGCAGAAAACAGTTTCCTGTTTCTTTGGCATATGCGGTGACCATTCATAAATCTCAAGGTTTAAGTATAGATATTGCTTTGGTGAATATTGGAAGTACAGTGTTTAAAAAGGGAATGGCATATGTTGCTTTGTCTCGAGTCAGAACTTTGTCTGGATTGATTTTGATGAGAGGAAATTTAGTGCAGATGAAAATTGTGTGGAAGAGTATAATAGAATAAGAAGAGAATATGCTTCCAATTTAGGTCAATATCCTGTATTTGAAAAGCGTGTGGTAGGTCGAAAAGGAAGATATGAGAATATCTGTAGTGAAGATATAGAGAGAGAAAAAAACAAGATAAAGTTGTGATTGCAAGCAAAAAGAAAAAGGACACTGTTGAAGAGATTGTTAGGTATCAGTTTGAAAATAGTTCTGGTGTCAACTGCTATGCTAATGTAGATGTTAATGTTGTTGTTTTTTCTTGAATGTTTGCAACAGCAAATTGTTGAGAATCAGGTAAAAAGATTTTGTTCATTGTTATATTCTGTTTATGAGAAATGTAGTAGTGATAAAAGTAAAATACAAACTGTTTCTGATATTCAAAATGTATTGGAAATATGTTCTGGTTGTACTCAATTTACGCAGAATATTCAGCAAGATTGTCAGGAATTTCTAATGTATATGCTTGTTGTATTGGAAGATGAAGGTAAAGATATTGAAAATCTGTTTGCCCTTTCTTATAAATGGCAACATGACTGTGAAAATTGTTTGTTTACATGTAGCACTAACATAGACACTGAAAGATTTATATATTTGACTTTACCAGACTGTGAATCAGTGTCTTTTAACAACCTAGTTAGAGGAGCAACTCAAATCATGGAGTGTAGCCAATGTAATTTAGAAATGTCATCAAGATTATTTATACAAAGATATGGACAGTATGTAATTTTAATGCTGCAACGTTGTACAGCTGATGGAAGAAAATTGGAAACTTTAATAAAAAAATTTGTAGCCGCTCAAGTGTCAATATTAGGAAGAACTTTTGTAGCTGTAGCAATTATTTTCCATGATGGTCCTTCTACAACATCTGGACATTACACTGCTTATTTAAAATGTGATAAAGGTTGGATACAGTGCAATGGTGCTCAATTGGTTTTTAAACAACCTTTGCCTAACGAATTAGCAGATTCGTACCTAATATTCTTAAAGCCAAAGTTTTAGGAACAAAATTTGGCCTTTCAGGACTACTATAGGACAACTTCAAAACACAGGATTTCACGAATGCTATTTGGCCTTGAGGAAAAGTATCTAAAACAATTAAGAACTTTTTGTTGTATATTTTGTCAGGATATATATATAAATAACATTATTTACAGTGTATGACAATGAATAATAACGTTTTGTTATTTTATCATTGTGTGAGTTGTTTCATATTTAAGTAAGAAATTGCTCTTAGAAAAAAACATTTAACATATGTTTTATTTCTATTTTTAAGATTGTTATTGAGAATGTTGAATGTTTTTTTTAAGATAATCTTATTGATTGTCTTTTTTTTTTGCCCGCTGTTATGTGATGAGTACAATTGCAATCACTGTTTCTAGTGAAATTAAATATATTCTGAGCAAAAAAGGAAAATGACATTTTTACAAATTATTCTGTGTTGTAAAATATATATTGTAACTGTAAATTTTTTGGTCTTCCACAGATGCTAATTTTATAAAATATAGTTTTTTTATTATTTATTACTTTTAAGGTAAGTATAAGAAACTATAAAAAATGCTCAATGGGCTGTGCTTCTACACAGCTGAAGAAACAATGGATGGACGGAGTACATATCTGTGCAAAGATGGTTTGTATCTTTTAAAGATATATGATAAAGTTAATATGCATACTGAGTGTCTCTGGGGACCCCCTATCTCAGAAGATATATTCAAAAAGTGCCAGAGAGTTTTATTACAGAGATGTATAAAATGGGACATGGCTTCAGAACAGCTCTATGCAATGCATCTGTATGGTATTGAATAGAAAGACATGGTTGGCTAGTAGAGACCAGGGACTTTGAGGATTAAAAGAGACCACATTGCTTAACATAAAATACGTCACAGAGTATGTTTTCAAATACTCTTTCATATTTACAAGGACAGGATAAGTTACTGTGTGTAGCTTTTCTTCTCTATGTAAATATGTCCTAATCATACACAATACTTTGTGTTGAAGGGGCGTTCTATAGGTGTTGCTGTGAGTATTTTGAACATATATAAGCAATAAATAGTTTCTAATTTTGTTAAAAGCTGAGTACTGGATAGGTCTTTAAGGATTGATGTGTGTGAATACACATGAAGTATTCAAAAACTAGTATCAGAATGGTACCTAAATATACACAGATTCACACTGTTATTCTAGGCAAGCAACAGTATCCCTTGCATTTTACTAAAACACATTTACTAGTTTGGAAGGGGGAAGGTGAATCGACATATTCTACATTCTTTAGTACTGCATTTTAGTATAAGAGCTTGAGTCATAAGGAGTGACTGGTTTCAAATTCTACGAAAACTTAAGAACAGGATATCTTTATAAGCAATTATATTTATATAACCTTATGAACTACTAAAACTCTACTGTTGGAATGTTATTAGACAACTGTATTTACATAATATTTTTTCGGGGCCAAAATAGTTGATAAACCTACTTTTGTATCATGTACTAAGAAAACTGTTAAAGTGATGTGTTTATATTTTTGTGCTAGGACCTAGAACATAACAGATTTGTTATGGATAACGAGGGGAATATTACAGAAGAGACATTAAAAATGAGCAACAGTTTAATTGAACCACAAAATCAATCTATAACAGCCAGCAAGACTGATTCGGAGGACATCAGTAGTGCAGATGTCACCTGTGAATTTGAAAATGAAAGCAATGATGCAAATTTTTTGGAAGCACTGGATGACGTAGAGTTACTGGAAGCTATAAACTCTGAAATGGCAAACCAGCAGAATGATCTGGAAGAAGTACCAGATGAACTCCTTTTAGAATCTGTGCTAAAATATGAGGTGTCGGGAGAATAATTTCACTGTTTAATAATAATAAATTCTGGACTATATAAAGAGATGCTGTGTATCTCTTTTATGTGGAATTAGAATGTAGCTTAACATCATTAGACTTTAAATTTTAATAAATTCATTACTTTTAATTTAAATCTAAATTTAAAATCACTGTGTGGCAATAATATATCACTTTTTGTAACACAGTTATAGCACAAGATTGTGTTTTATATTTGCAATGACAGGAAAAGATACGCTGTATACGTATTATTTTCCACGTAAATAGATCATCATACACACCACTATGCATTGAAGGGGCATTCTATATGTGTTGCTTTGTGTGTTTGCACATAACACTTATACAACAAAACACATCAGAAATAATAAATCTGAAGATGTGTGTGAATGCTGCACCATTCTGCAGTTGGTGTAGCAAGGTAAAACAGTGAGCTAGGCTTTAGTACATGCGCTGCTTCAAATGCCTAGCCAGTATGTATGCAGTTCTGCAACCACCTACACACTTGTGTTTTACACCTTTAATTTCCCAGTCTGTATCCTTACACTTCCATGAAACACTCTGTCACTGCCCTTGCACTGTTGTAGTCACCCATTCAGCAGTATGTACTTATCCATTCACTGTGCTAAAACTCAAGCACTTATAGTTTCACTCAGACACTCTCTTTACAGTATTCTATTCATTCAGTCAGTCGCCAGTACTCATGCAGCGAAGTAGGCTTTACGACATGGACTGCTTCAAACACCTCTGCACTATGCATACAGTCTTCTATTCACCTGCACACTTGTCTTTTACACCTTCAATTCCCCAGTCTGTATCCTTCCACTTCCACCAAATACTCTGTCACTTCTGTTGCACTGTTGTAGTTACCCATTCAGCAGTATGTACTAATCCATTCACTGTGCTAAAACTGAAGCAGTTATAAATTCAATCAAGCACTCTCCTTGCAGAACTGTAATCATTCAGTCAGTACCCAAGTACTCATGCAGAAAGAAGGCCTTAGGACATGGACTGCTTCAAACCCCGATGCACTATGCATGCAGTCTTCTATCCACCTGCACACTTGTCTTTCACATCTTCAATTACCCAGTCTGTATCCTTACACTTCCAGCAAACACTCTGTCACTGCTGTTGCACTGTTGTAGTTACCCATTTAGCAGTAAGTACTAATCCATTCACTGTGCTAAAACTGAAGCAGTTATAAATTCAATCAAGCACTCTCCTTGCAGAACTGTAATCATTCAGTCAGTACCCAAGTACTCATGCAGAAAGAAGGCCTTAGGACATGGACTGCTTCAAACCCCGATGCACTATGCATGCAGTCTTCTATCCACCTGCACACTTGTCTTTCACATCTTCAATTACCCAGTCTGTATCCTTACACTTCCACCAAATACTCTGTCACTTCTGTTGCACTGTTGTAGTTACCCATTCAGCAGTATGTACTAATCCATTCACTGTGCTAAAACTGAAGCAGTTATAAATTCAATCAAGCACTCTCCTTGCAGAACTGTAATCATTCAGTCAGTACCCAAGTACTCATGCAGAAAGAAGGCCTTAGGACATGGACTGCTTCAAACCCCGATGCACTATGCATGCAGTCTTCTATCCACCTGCACACTTGTCTTTCACATCTTCAATTACCCAGTCTGTATCCTTACACTTCCAGCAAACACTCTGTCACTGCTGTTGCACTGTTGTAGTTACCCATTTAGCAGTAAGTACTAATCCATTCACTGTGCTAAAACTTAAGCAGTTATAAATTCAATCAAGCACTCTCCTTGCAGAACTGTAATCATTCAGTCAGTACCCAAGTACTGATGCAGCGAAGTAGGCCTTCGGACATGGACTGCTTCAAACCGCTATTCAATATGCAGGCAGTATTCTATCCACCTGTACACTTGTCTTCAATTCCCCAGTCTGTATCCCTACACTTCCACCAAATACTCTGCTGTTGCACTGTTGTAGTTACCCATTCAGCAGTATGTACTAATCCATTCACTGTGCTAAAACTGAAGCAGTTATAAATTCAATCAAGCACTCTCCTTGCAGAACTGTAATCATTCAGTCAGTACCCAAGTACTGATGCAGTGAGGTAGGCCTTCGGACATGGACTGCTTCAAACCGCTATTCACTATGCATGCAGTATTCTATCCACCTGTACACTTGTCTTTCACATCTTCAATTCCCCAGTCTGTATCCCTACACTTCCACCAAACACTCTGTCACTGTTCTTGCACTGTTGTAGTGATCCATTCAGCAGTATGTACTAATCCATTAACTGTGTTAAAACTCAAGCACTTATAAATTCAGTCAGGCACTCTCTTTGCAGAACTGTAATCATTCAGTCAGCACCATCCTCCAATTGGTGTAGCAAAGCACAACAAGGAGAATTGTTTTCACTTCTCAATTTTTCACTTTCAATATATGCTACAATGCAGAGCATATATTGAAGGAGAACAATGCCTTTACTGATTGTTTCTGTGCAGGAAGGTGTCCCTTCCTGTACAAAAACAATCTCCACATGACACGGTCAACCTTGCACCATCGTGCAAGGGTGCCTGTGTCACCACATGGCTGCAGTTTAAACAGCTGTGCAGAGGGAAGCACAGACCTTCACCACACATCACAAATGTATTTTTTCAGTCAATTATGTACTACACATACATACATCGTTTGTTATTTTGTTTTTTTGTGTTTTATGTAATGTTTTTTTTGGTTTTTTTTTAAACAGGGAAACAGGACAAACAGAACCAAAATCTATGAGGAGAAAAAAAAACTAACAATGGTGGTTGTCGACAGCCCGACAAACAAGGTCCACCGATTGTTCACCATAACAAATGAGACGTCCGCATGTTACACAACTCACCCTGAGTCGTGGGAACTGGGGACGTATATCTGGTGATGAATTCGAAGTTGAGGGTACTGTCCCAGATGTGCTTGGTACAGCTGGTGGTGCAGGATCATTTTGCCGTAGTCTTCTCATCTCCTCTCGTGCAAGGTTAACTGGATGGCATGTCTGCAAATGCTTTTTCATGCTCACAGTCCCACACAAATATTTTTGTTGGGATTTCCTCTAGAGTGGACCGCTTTGCAGATTCTGCACGTTAATTTGGTCGCATTGAACTTTTTAGTCCAGGTGGGAATGTGAAAAACTTCCACACTATAGATGAATACCTCTCTGGAGGGGGAGGTTCTGCAACAAATTCCTGGCTGTTAGATTTTTCAGAATCTGATGAAGAAGCAGGATTTATAGCCATTCTCAAGATGATGTGGTAAATCAGGTTTTCAATGAGCAAAAATGAGCAGATCTTCTTAGGAGGTCTTTCCCAAAGAAAAGTTCTTAGAAGAGTGATTGAAATAGGTGGGATCCTTCAATAGTTTCAATAGGAAGTGTAATGAACGAATCAAATCTCTTTTTTTAAGATGACATAGGATGTGCGTAGGAGTGCGTAGTATGCGCGCACTCAGCACTCACCCTCCTCGCACTATGCTTGCACCCAGCGTGACTTTGCGCATTAAAATGTGATATACTTTTTAAGAAAGTTAAACAATATTATTTTTATGTTAACCTCAGATAATCTCTTGTCTTAATATTTATATTAAATATATATAAATAACTTTTTTGACATTTAAGAAATCGTGGGAGTCGCGTACCCACCGCGTCCAATATGCATATGACATCACACACTACCGCGTGTCCGTCACGTCGAGTAATACCTACATCTCGCGTATGCGCCAGAAGTCGTGTAGCAATCGCGTTGGAAAAGTCGTACCCGTTGCACACCCTACGCGGATCATAGACAACAACCCTAAAATGGCGGACACTTTTCCCGCACTAAACTAGTAGAATGCGCTTAGGGTGCTCAACTGCAAGAAAGAGGGAAAAAAAGAATAAGAATAATTTAAGTATATTATAAACAATATAAAATAATTAAAAATATATATTTTTATGTAAAAAAATTACATTTGTAATGTAATTTAAAAAATAACATATATAAAAATAATATAGCTAGAAAATATTTAAAAAAAGAATAAATATATTTAAAAATTATCATAAAAAAACTTTGAAATTCTCTAAAAAAACATAGGTTTGAAATATGTTATAGTTAGGAATTAGCATTTAAAAACCTTTGAAATTCACTGAAAAACCCATAGGTTTCAGGCGTGTTAGAGTTAGGAATTAGCATTTAAAAAACCTTAGAAAATCACTGAAAAAACCATAGGTTTCAGGGGTGTTATGGTTAGCTAGGCATTTCACTCGTACAAAACCATTGAAATTCCCATGTTATAGTTAGTTGTACTAACTATAACTCGCGCGCCCGCAATCCACTGCTGATGATGTCACATATTCCATCATTCATGACATGGTCAGTGATATCACGGCCCCCTTCCCAATTTTTTCATTTAAAAAAAAAATAATAATTGGAAGCACGTTTTAAGTTGGGGAATTAATTCCGCTTCAATCCTGAGGTGCCCTGGGGTCAACTAGCCCACCAAGTTCCTCCAGTAAGCACCACAGAGCTGCACTGGGGACTCTCCTGATAACAGGTGAATAAATCGGAATCCGTTGTTCGAATAATTTTAGGTGAATATTTTAAAGTTCCAAAATTCCACACTTGGAAGAATTTACAAGTGAAACCAGTCAATGTTAGCCTATGACAGGAAATTGAAGTTACTGGTAAGTATGGTTAGAATTACTTTTCAGTGTCAGTCCTGGGCTAAAAGATGCAGCACTGGGTTCTCTCCTGATAACAGGTGAGGTAATCGGATTTCATTGTTCGGATGATTTTAGGTGAATATTTTAAAATTCCAAAACTCCACACTTCGAAGAATTTCCAAGTGAAACCATTCAATGTTAGCCTATGGAAGGAAATTCAAGAAACTGGTAAGTGTGTTTAGAATTACTTTTCAGGATCAGTAATGGGCTCAAAGATGCAGCACTGATGTCTCTCCTGATAACAGGTGAGTAAATCGGGATTCATAGTTCGGCTGATTTTAGAGGAATATTTGTAAGTTGCAAAAATCGACACTTAGAAACTTTTTCAGCAAAAAGCAGGCAATAATATCCTATGGAAGGAAATTCAAATACTGGTAAGTATGGTTAGAACTACTTTACAGGATCAGTACTGGGCTCAAAGATGCAGCACTGCGGTCACTCCTGATAACAGGTGAGTGAATCGTAATTCGTAGTTTGGCTTGATTTTACTTTGGTCCACTATATATAGAGCCACTTTCCTACACCATCCCTCCCTTCAACACTGTCTAAACGCACCCTGTGTCTGTTTTAATTTGGGAGATTAAGTCCCCTTGAATCCTCAGGGTCCCTGGGGTCCAAGTAGCCCACTAGGTACCTCCAATAAGCGCCACAGAGCTGCGCTGCAGAGAGGTGTAAAAAGGGGCACGGCCTGGGCCACCACTCTGCAATGTAGCGCAGTGGCGCTTAACCCCTTTAGTGCTGCCGTCGGCCATTGGACGTTGCGAGCACTACCTCCGTAGTGCTGCGCATGTCCAACGGCCGACACGCCCCCACCCGTTTCTTAGAACGTTCAGCACTGGCGCTGAACGTTCAACGCATGAAAGGGGTTAATGGAAGCACCTGGTTGGCTAATTGGCCCACAGGGGCCCTCAGGATTGAAGGGGAGTTGTTTCCCCAAATTAAAACACGCCACAGGGCGTGTTTGCAGATGTCACCTCAGGCCCTGTCCCCTCCCTTCGCCCCTGTGTAAACGTGCCCTGTGTCCGTTTTAATTTGGGAGATTAAGTACCCTTGAATCCTGAGGGTCCCTAGGGTCCAACTAGCCCATCCGGTACCTCCAGTAAGCGCAAGAGGACTGCTTTGCAGAGAGGTGTAAAAATGGACATGGCCTCTGAACACCTCTCTACAATGCAGCTCCCTGGCGCATACTGGAGGTACCTGGAGGGCTAGTTGGCCCCCATGGACCCTCAAGATTGAAGAGGAATTAATTCCTCAACTTAGAACGCACCACAGGGCATGTTTGTACAATGGTAAAGGAAGGGGGCGGGGCCTGAGGTGACATGTGTGAAAACATGTCAATCCTGAGGTCCCCTAGGGGCCAACTAGCCCAGCAGGTACCTCCAGTATGCGCCAGGGAGCTGCGTTGCAGAGAGGTGTTCAGAGGCCACGCCCCTTTGTACACCTCTCTGCAACGCAGCTCTCTGGCGCTTACTGGAGGTACCGGGTGGGCTAGTTTGACCCTAGGGACCCTCAATCTTCACCCACCATAGTCATGTCAGGCCATTTTATCCCTCAAGGAAGACTATAGTATTAGCATAAAATCTGCTGACAAAGGGGGACCCACAGTTATTCTCAACAGCAGTGACTATGAGCAGAAGTGCACACAACAACTCAATAACACCAAATACTACAAAAGGTTGGAGACTGACTGCACAGAATGCCTGCTGACTCACATCAGGATTTTAGTGAATAAAACAGCCAATGAGGGCTGGATCTCCCCTGAGGATGCATCATTTCTCGTGAACACCAACTCCAGGATACTATATTTCTATCTCCTTCCGAAGATACACAAGGACATTGTCCCACCTCCTGGACACCTGATCGTCTCAGGTATCGGATCACTCCTGGAACACTTAAGCCAGTTCAATGACTTCTTCTTACGACCCCTTGTCCAAGGGACACCAGCCTATCTACAGGATACAGGAGACGTCCTGAACTTGATCCAGGATATCAATGAGAACAACATAGAGGAGATTAACCTCCTGCTGACGCTTGACGTTGAGGCGTTATATACGGACATCCCTCAGGATGCCACCATAGATGTCATGGAGAACTTTCTACGTGAGACAGACATCCCTACCAACACCCCTGTGGATTTCATCTTGAACTGTATCATCATCGCCCTAAAAAAAATACTTTTTGATGTACAGGACCACTATCTACCATCAAGTACAGGGTACCTCTATGGGTAGTACATTTGCGCCTAGTCTAGCGGGGCTGTACATGGCACTTTTTGAGTCACTCCACAGGTTCACAGACTCCAACCCATTTCAGGAAAACATCCTGACATGGAAGAGGTACACCAATGATATTCTCATCCTTTGGAAGGGCACGGAGGAGACCTGTCTCGCCTTCCACCATTGGATTAACTGTTTGAACCCCTTCCTGCGTTTCACCAGAACTCTATCTAATAAGGAGATCCCATTCTTTGACCTGAGGATTTCCCTGGAGAGGGGCCGCCTGCACACAAGGACCTACAAGAAGGAAACCGACTGCAACAGCCTACTCTCATTCGAGAGGTACCACCTGAATCCCCTGAGAGAGAACCTTATTTCTGAGCAGTTCCTTAGGATCCAGCGTAATTGCAGCTCCATTACAGAGTTTGACCAACAAGCCACCACTCTTTCCCTGAATTTAAGAGAGAGAAACTACCCTGCAGACATCATACAAAAAGCTAGGAAAAGAGCCAGAAACAATAATCGCCAGAGTCTGCTGGAAACCAGGGTACCTCAATCTGATGATGTCATGCCCTGTGTCACAACTTTCACCCTACTGTCCAATCAGGTCAAAAACATCATCGGATGCAACTGCACGATCTTAAGCTCTGGCTCCCTCAATATAGAACAGCCTAGGTTCACCTTCAAAAGGACGACAAACCTCAAGAACCATTTAGTCAACACACGACCACGTTCTAGCAAAAGACCTCTAGAAACTACTCTTTGGAATCTTCCTCTGATAACAGGGCACTATCCTTGTGGACAGTGCAACACTTGTGCCTTGACTAAGCATCCCAAGAAACTACAGCTAGGACACTTCACTTGGGAGCAATGTCACCATACCAACTGCAATACTAAGAACTGCATATATTTGTTCACATGCCCCTGTAACCTCATCTATATAGGGATGATGACCGGACCTATCAGAATAAGGATTAGTGATCACAAGAGCACCATCCTTTGTGGTTGCACAGGAACCAAAATGTGCAATCACTTCATCGAAAAAGGGCACCTATGTGATGCCATCCAATGGACCATCTTAGAAACCAACCAAGTATGGAATAAGGCCTCGTTGATAAGGCCCGAACCACCATGGGTCCACCGCCTCCAGACGAATATGAGAGGCCTTAAAGATGAAATACCTTGGACAGAACTCTGATCCTACACCTGTTCTTGCCCCCCGAATGATCTGAGAATCCTGAGACCACACTTTAACAATTCTGCGTGCTGGGTGTTACTGTTCTCTTGCACCCATGCAATGCTTCTCCCTCTTTCCTCCTTTGATTCACTGCGGAGTAGCATTTCTCCATATTACCATCTTGGAGAATTATACCCAGTGCTCCCTGCTGCCCACCCTGAGACATTTATTTATTTATTGGCACACTTGTCTCACCAGACTTTTAAGGCAGCTTGCTTTAATTCCCCCTTCTTTTGGATGATTCTCTGGGAAATCTATTATTCCCATCACGTGTTTTTAAGTTTGAGGACCCACTCCAATATGGCGCCGCTGGTTCCTCGCACTACTACCACACTTATTCAGAATGTAACAGGAAACTGTAATATGACCCCTGCACATGGGGAGCACGTTCTCCAGCATACGAGAGTTACGCTGTCCATCACACCACAATACTACTCTAGACATCTGGTGGTGACGTACACGCATCAACTCCCCCGCCCACCCAACCCCCGGAAGCAGGACACTCCCTGACCGAGCACCCAACACTATTTCTAAGCACCCAGACAGAGCAGGCAATGAATATTCAGGTAGGCGTGCTGGAGGGTAGGTGCTGAGCGACGCTGCACCCAACGGATAACTGTGAGTAACGATAAACAGGGTCCACGCGGCCCATGTCTTCAGCCACGCTGACAGACCAGTAAGTCTATGTGGTGCGCTGTTGTTGACTGTGCCTCCTCTGTTCCTTTATGCATTTATCTACCACAGTCTGTAACGGTGCGGGTTCCCACACGCACTAGCCTATAGAGCATCTCTCTACCTGCAATTGGGAAAGAGCCCACATCCAGCTGCACTACTTAAGTCACTTTACTTATTTTTGCTTAGGCAACTACAGTTTAACTGGCATGTGTGTTATTTTCCTGATTCACTCACATGTCAATGACCATTGAGAGCCTTATTATTCAAACCTCTCACTGCAGAGGTGGTGCTCCTCTGCGCCACATACATCCTTGCCACCGCCACGGCATGACCTATAGCCGGTGCCCCACGCCCAAGATGGCATTTACCACTGTGGGAGAGGTATCCAAGCATCCTGATGTTTGTATTTTTGTTGTCTATTCTATTGCCAATCATGTTTCATTCAAATATGTCAGTTGCACATAATCATGTGCCATGTGGAGGTTTACATTGACTCCTCCTATGTTTTTCCTCTCTCCCCTTTCTTATTCCTAGGTTGCGACAGGAGCGGCAAAGCTATTTAGTTTGAGCTACACACAAGTGTAGTCATTGTATGGTGCACTCAAAGAGTACATTATTGCATTTTGGAAGCTCAGCAGTGAAGAACATTGTTGGTTGAACTCTGAGATTAAATTGTTGCACTTTTAGAAAAGAGTGGAAATATATAGGGTTTAATCAGATCCTGGTGGACGCCCTGTTTCTCCAGCAGGCGATAGGATAGGATAGGATACATATTTGTATATTGCTCGAATGCCACAGCGTCTTGCCACTGGTGTGTATTTGATGTGGTACGGCCTATGTTACAGGAGCTAAATCGAAGTAAACAGCCAAGTTTTCAGATCCTTCCAGAAGGAATGAAGGAAGGCGATGGAATAAATTGCCTTGTTTCCTTGAAGGAGGCACTGTCAGCCAGATTTAGAAATGACTACCAAGCATGCGGTCTATTCTTAAAGCGATGCGCGGCTATGAAAAAAATATACCGCCTGATTCATCAAGCTAAATTGCACTCGCAAAGGGCAAGATTCTCAGAATCTTGCCTTTTGCGAGTGCAATTTTTGCATTTGGGATTCATCATCCCAAATGCAAAAATCGCTATTTAAGAATTCGCACATTTGCGAAGAATTGAATTTAAGGAATCTCTATTTGAGATTCCTTAAATGCAATTCATGAAGCATTTTAAAATTGCGAAAATGCAATTTTGGGCCGCTATTTACCGAGAGGTCAGACCTCTCGGTAAATAGCAAAAACTTAGAAAAATGCATTTAAATGCCTTTTTCTAAGTTGCATGTTACACACACACATGTCCTTTGGACATGTGTGTGCGCAACATCTGTTTCAATTTGCATTTAAGGGGTGCTACAGGGTGTCCTTTGGACACCCCTGGCACCCTTTAAATCGCTATCTTATTTGCGAGTAGCAAATTGCTAATCGCAAATAAGGAATAACTCCCCATGCATTCCTATGGGCCTTTGGCCCATAGGAATGCATTTGGAGTTATTCCTTATTTGCAATTAGCAATTTGCTACTCGCAAATAAGGATTGTGTAGGAATCGCTATTTATTTAGCAATTCCTACATGAATACCGTTTTGCGAGTCCTTAATAGCGATTCGCTATGAATCGCTATTAGGGGCTCGCAAAACGGCCCGTTGATGAATAAGGCTGATAGCTAAGCTCATTTAGCGATAATTATCCCTAGCTGTTGATAATATGCCCCTAGGTTTTATGGGACTAATCTGTATATTAGTTGCAACCATAAAATTGAAGTTGGGTCACAAAACCAACCTAGTGCAAAAAATATTAACTTTTTATTACCAGATCTTTGTATATTGGGAGGTAAATTCTTAACAGGCGTATGAATCTGCCAACCATAATTGCACGAAAATTCAAGAGGCTCATAGTGGCCGTACTAGTTCCAAAATGTGTTTATCCTTCTCCGCTGTATTTTCCCAATGACACCATTTATAATAAATCACTATTGAGTACTTCAAATGGCACCCATGCAGACTTTGTTAGACTCCCGGCATCTGTTTCTTTCTTCCTGCTCATCACAGTCTAATAAACTTGTCTTTAAATGGGACCTGAAATTACTGCCTTCCAATGCTGTGTATGTTGAGGTTTTTTTTCTACGCAATTCAAGCAATACCCAATAAAATTATTATTAGGCACCTGCGATGAAAAAAGCACCTAGTTCCACTCTTTGTAGCAAATATGACTTAATACTATCTCAGAACTACGGGCCCAAACTCCATAATTACCACAGTGATCTGTCAATGTCTCTGTAATTTACAGTGGCGTTGGGCTGCACCCACTCACTACACCACCCTGTTACATTCAAGGACAACGTGGAGACCTCTTCTGCAGCTCAATGGGCCGCTTTTAGAGGGAAGAAAGTTTTTCATGCTGCTTACGGCATCCTCGACTATTTACAAAGGTAAACGATTGAATTAAACAACTGATAGAAATAGCGACGGCAACAATAGAACAACAATTCGTATACTAAGGAAACGGACACACAACTTAGTGAAGTAACTACAAAAGTTTGATTTCAATAGCTGTAAGAAACACAATGAACATTTTGTCTGATTCCACACACAAAATACAAATGCATGCTCCGATTGAGAATTCTTCAGATGTATATATTTAACTCACTCAAATATTTCCCCATTTAAAAACAGCTTCAATCAGGTTCGAGTGTGGATTTCAAGGATTAAATATCAACAGCTCCCTTACGAGCTAGGCTCTTGAAAGTGCTAGACATGTTTCTCGTCTTTGTTTAAAAGGTGTTGTACCGGGAGCGTCCTGCTCTACAGGTTGCGCCCTGAAAAAAGGAAACATGACTTGTTCCTGATAATTTGACAGGTTTAGCAAAGCACCTAATAAACTCTCAGCTGTGAAAGACATCATTAGAGGAAGCGCTTGCTTATTTAAAGTTTGGCAGTCTTGGCATAATATGGCCTCTAATTGCTGCAAAGAATTCAGAGGTCATGGCTTACTTTTCGGTGGTCCAAAGGGGATAGCTTTTCAGAATAAGCCAAGCCTGCGGCCATAATAATTACTAATGGCCTACAGCAAAGGAGCCGCTGGACTCTCACTTTGGCTGGTGCCCCATCTCTGCTGGCACTGTGCTACATACAGCGCATAAACCTGTTTCTGGAACAGATATAAAGTACAATGATGCAGACCGACAGGCAGTTCTCAGCATTGCTTCATAAAATGGAAACCTTCATATTTAAATAGTTTCCTCGCATGAGTGTTGTGAGTAAATGCCCCTTTTTGATTGGTTCCCCCTATTTTTTTAAAGGACTGCGCACTGGGGTGGGCCTACCCAGTGCCGGGTGTATGTGTTCCGACTACTAAAACAAGTAGAAATTGGCTAATCCCTTAATGATATATTTAACTCCCATGTAAGGCCATAGTTTATGGTATAGCAACTGCACTCATGTCATGGAAAGTTATATGCCACCTTATGCAGTACTTATTTTCCTATCCCCACGTAACATAGCTTCAGGCCTACTACCATTGTAGCCTGAATTCTGCAGTTTAAACCTTTTGTGTGACCTACTAAAATAACTCTTATTGACAGGTAAAAAGCCCCTATTTAAATATTAGTAAGTCACCCGTCTGTAGGCTTTGGAGCATGCAAGGCAGGGTGCATGGTATTTAAAAGGAACATGTAACCCACTAATGTTAATGTCTCTACAGTGACAAGGACAACACATCTACTGTCAGTTTGCCTATCTGTTTATGTAAAAATAAAAGTGTACAGGTTATAATACTAATACTGCTATCTGGGGAATGGGACAACAACGAGAAATAATAAAACAACTATTCATAACAGATATTAAAAATCCAGATCACAAGTGAAGTAAAATTAATAAATACATATAAAGGAAAAGGCTCTTTTAGAAAGCTACCCTATGCCTTTCAGAAGGTTAATTAGCATTGGCCTCTGCCAACTCCCATCCTGCCTCAGCCTTGAATGAGGTGTGAAATTCCTCCCAAAAACTACATAATAGGTTGACCTGAAAGGCAAGGATGACTTATCTGAGCTCTGTAGAATCTTTATGGCGGGGATGTAAGCATGCTTTTGACACTACAATTCCAAATCCTGCCTAACAGGTCTGTTTGAGCCACCTGTATAGTTTTAGAGCTCTAAAAAAGAAGAAGCAAAATGCCAGGACAATTCGTATTCATTCCCTGTCAGCATGGGTGTTAATTCACAAATATTCCTGGGGTATCGGAAGTGACATCACATTCCATTTGACCCTAATGACATCAAAGAAAGTGACACCATATGACCCTTATCCCTAATTGTTCCACAACGGCATGTCACATGCCCTGAACATTACACCCTCTATCTCTTTCACCCCTTACTCTCATTCATATACAGAGTGCATCCTTGGGTCAGGTCTTTAATGAGGCGAGACTTACTTTATCCCTTCCGGTCTCTTGGCATGGGTCCATTATTAGTCCAATATACAAACATGGGAGTAAGAGTAACCCGAACAGCTACTGTCTCATTGCTTTGCTTGATATAGAAGCAAAATATTTCAGTGGTCTCATTCTGGAAGAACTATCGGCGTGGGCGTCCGAAAAAGCCATTATCCCTCCCAATCAAACAGGTTTCCATAAAGGCCAAGGGACAACAACCAACATCATGGCCCTGTCCTTACTGATGGGCGAGGCAAAAACCACCAAGCTACCGCTATTTCTCTCATTCATTGATTATACTGCGGCCTTCGACCATGTGGACCGGAATAAACTTTGGGAAAAACTATTTAATTGGGGCATTCCGAAACATCTCCTAGACGCCCTAATACTTCTCCACTCTAACACCTGGGTTAAAATTAAACTTGGAACTGGCCAGCACCTCTCGAAGCAGATAAGGACAACTAAAGGACTAAAGCAGGGGTGCTTATTAGCGCCAATCCTCTTCAATCTGTTTATTTCGGACTTACCGGAAGAACTTGACAAATGCCGAAATCATGCACCCAAGCTAGGAGAAGTCACCCTCCCTAGCCTGCTATATGCGGATGATTTAGTGCTGATAAGCCGGTTGCCAATAGGCCTTCAGCATCTTTTGAATTGTACCCATGCTTTCTCTGTAAAAAATGCCCTAGAAATAAACCTCAACAAATCTAAGGTCATGACAGTTAACTACAGGAAGAAAAGGATCCCTGGTTGGTACCTGAATGGAATAAAACTTGAACGGGTAGCCACATACAAGTACCTTGGCGTCATGTTGGATTCTAAGAATACGTCTAGGCCGCAGTTCCAGTCTATTCGAGGGAAGGCAACAATGACCTACCTCGCATTGAAATCTCTAAAGACTAAACTCCCTGACTTCACCCTTAAACCCTTTCTTGAAATCCTCAGAGCGAAACTTCAACCAACGCTCACTTATGGGAGCGAATCGCTGCATGGGAAGGACGCTGCAGTGCTAGACGCAGTCATAGCCAATTGTTACCGGGCCATCTTCAACCTTCCCAAATATGCGTCTCCGGCCCAAATTCGTTTAGAATTTGGGGTGGTCAAACAAAAACTAGAAAGACGGAGTGCATATGTAATTACCTGGCGCAAGATTTGCGATGCAGATCCTGACTCCTTAAATGCCAGCGTCTGGGAAGAGCTACTTAGATGCCGCACCTCACAGCAGAGGGACTACTTATTTGGATCTCTTGACGTGTTAGGCTTATCCGATATTTGGGAATCCGCCATAGATCACCAGTCCTTCAAAAAGTTGGCAAAAAAGTCTGCCAGAATAATTTCTGCAATAGAAGATAAGAAAGATCTAGCCAACAGGGCGCACGGATGGATAACGGTGGGAGACTATGGCAAAATACAGCCACAGGCATACCTTAATATCGGGATGAAAATAAAAATCAAAGAAAAGTTCCTGAAATTGCGCCTTGGAGCTATTCCGATATTGCCGCACCTGCCGCCATGGGAGAGAACTCACCCCTCGGCTCTCTGTCGCCTGTGTAAATCTGGCAAGGAGGACATCATCCACGTGATATGCATCTGCCCGAGACTAATGGACTTGAGGCACAAGCTGTTGCTACCTTTTTTTAGATCATATGCCGTTCGGACTTGCAGGCAGGCAGTTAAACTATGTTTTTCCTCCAGTGACATTAAACTGAACTGTCAGGTTGTGAAGTTCTTTGATTTAATGAAGAAAAGACTCAATCACATCTGAAAGACTCATCGGAACCTAGCAACAACCTTGAACTGACAATAGTAACTGCTGTATTTAAAATTATTTGTATTGCCATGGCGTTTTATATTTTTGTAAGGATTTTAATTAATCATATACAAATAAATATTACTTACTTACTTACTTACTTACATTCATATACATTCTCAATCACTAACTGACATTCACTCTAAATCTCACTCATACTCTTACTTACAAACATTCAAGACCAGGTTTACTAACACATTGTTGTGCTGTTTTTGTATCACTTTTGTGATATACGGTGGAATTTACAATCCAATGCAAATCTTGATTTACATTGGATAGTCACCTAAAGTGACCCAATTTGAGCTATGTACTGCTTTGCATTATTTTGCATCAAGGAGAGTGTTCCATAGGTGGCACATGGATGTCCCTATGCAACCACCTATGGACATTAATGGAAATCCCTATTTAAAAACATTGATTGACAGGAATTTGCACCAAAATCGTCCAACTCCTCAGAGCAAGCAAAATGAGGAGAAATGTTTTCATTTCTCTTCGTTTGTCCAACTTTGCATGTGTGCTGCATTGTACAACACACAGCAGATAAAAAAAGTGGGATATGCCATAAAGCATAGTTTTATACTGGAAAATAGTCCTTCCTTTACAAAACCTATGCTTCTGAGAACGCACACACCCTTGCACTATGGTGCAAGGGTGTGTGCATTGTATGCTAAAAGTGTATCGGAGCATAAGGAGAGAACAAATGCGTAGTTATAGTGCATATGTGTTTACTTATTTTGACGCAACGGGTGAAGTGTTGCCTTCCATGAAAGAATAATAAATCTGGGCCACAATCTCACACAGTCTCACTCTCTGCATGTCACTGACTTTCACTCACACATACATCCTTACAGGTGTAGACACATCATCAGACATATACATGGTCTTTTTCACATAAACACAGTCTCATACCTGCAAGTACGCACACAACAAATATTTAAAACCATTTTTACTTACCACAGCTGCAATTAAAGGTTCTGTGTCAGCTAAGTATTCTCTATTTTTATTACACTAACACTGAATAATGGAATATTATGTATTAGTGAATTAGTAAAACCAGGCAGCAAAAAAGGAATGTTTTTTCTACCTCCGAGGCCAGGGGTCACAAAGGCACTGCCGGGGGATACAAGGGGAAAGCCATGGGTTGCAGCTGTGACACCTGGCAACTGCTAAATTACTTCCATGCCTGTCATGGCACTGCAAAACCATGTCTTTGTCCTACCAGCTATCTGATTCCTATATTTTTGTGGATTAAAGGTCTAACTGGACATTAGAGATTACCATAGTGGCCTCCCAAACACCCTCACAGCTCTCAGCGGCCAAGTGTAGTGTAGCTGTAGACTTTTGCCATCTTGAAAATGCGCCACACTTTACATTGTGGGCCTGTTCGCAGTAAGGGAAACAGAAAGTTCTGAAACCTGGGAACTTTTACTCCTTTCATAAGGGAGTTTTCATGAGTTTTTCCGACTTGTTAGCTAGTGCCAGGCATAAATGTGGCCCTCAAGGCACCCCACCAGAATAGTTTCTGGACTTGCAGAAGAACAGAAGAGAACTGGACCTGTGTGAAACCTGTCCGCCTTTCCTCACACATGTTGTCTAATACCTCCTGTTTTTGCTGAAATTTGAATTTGTTGCCTTTAGGACTCTTTTTAATTTATGACTGCAAGCAAGTGCTAACTTGTTTGTGCTAACTCATACAAACATGGTACAATTGGCCTACACCTGATTGGTACATTTAATTTACTCATTAGTCCCTAGTAAAGTAGAACAATATGTACCCAGGGCAGGTCCAGAAATTAAATACTACTTGTGTGTCCGCAGCACTTATTGTGCAGACTACTGACAAAGCCCTTTAAAACATGTCTCAGGCCTGTCACTGTGGCCTATGTGCAGTTTCAAACTGCCAATTCGACCAGGAAAAATATCCTTTTTGCCAGGCCTGAGCCCCCCTTCTTAATACAGATAAGTCACCCCTAAGGTAGGCCCTAAACTGCCTGCAGGGCAGGTTGCATTGTATTTGAAAGGTTGAACACGTACTTTTAAGTTTTACAGGTCCTGATAGTGAGTAACGCTTACATTTGTTTTCCACTACATGTCATGTTAGGTCTCATAAAAATAGTAATTTAAAATCCTCTTCAATGGTAAAGTCATTTTTTAAGTAACAATTCTGAAAATGCCAATCTTCAAAGACTAAGCATTTTCTTGTCTTAATCATTTGGTGCCTGTATCCTGTGATTAGGATGGTAAATGACCATTGTGTATTCCTCCCAGACAGTGACACAAAGGGTGACTAGACGTTGGCAGGATTGTGCACCTCAATTCACCTCAATCTTTTCAATTTGGTGCAAGTGAAGAATGGCCTGTTAATATATTTTTGTTTAGATGTTTATGCATCTTGACCTTGGATATAGTGTTAAGTTACACATTAAGGGTACCTAGATCGTTGATGATATATCAGACCCTCCCCATTGGTCTAGGATTTTGATGCGTTTTGACTTGGTAGGGCACTTTGTGATTGAGAGGATTGGCCATCCTGCCAGGATCGGATTGTGGGAGCTGTTCCTGGCTCCATTTCCATTTCAAAGGAGCTGCCCCAGCACACTCACAAAGAACATCACACTAATTGTTTGTTATCCTAGACTCCTTGGATCATTGGATCATTGGGAGGGATAAAGAGAATTCCAGAACCATATGTGTGAGGAAAAGTCTAGACGTTTTTTCTACTTCACACTGAATCCAGTTATAAAAATAGAATCCTCTGACCCACAGTCCAGTACGCTCCTGGACCTGCGGAAGACACTCAGAATACCTTCTGTACACTTCAAAGGACTGCACTGCTGCTTGATGCCTGCTTTGTACTTCAGAGGACTGCCCTGCTCTTCCCGGAGGACTGCCCAGCTGCTTGAAGCCTGCCTAAAACCCTCAGAGAAATGTCATGTTATTTGAGGATGATAAACAACACCAAATTAGAAAAATCTTTGCTCAGTTTGAGATATGGAAAAGTAAAATCAAAGTTGTGCGTAGGAATATAAAGTTAATGATCTAACGCACACATTTGTCCATGTGAGTGGTTGACACGTTTCAGCCCCATATGTGCCCAGCTGGCACATATGGGGCCTATAACTTTTGAGAAGTAAAAAATAAAGTTCAAGGTAATACAGTGTTTGTATTCTACTGTAGTGACACCCAAGATCTGAAATAAATAACAGAGATGCTGATTGCTAAGTTTAAAGGAAGTGAACAGATACATGGTGGTGGTTAAAATTAATAAAAAATGCCATTGTTTACGTAAAATGGTTTACCCTGATGGAGTTAAGTAGTATGTTGGAGGTGTCTTGTGAAATGGATATCTTGTTCTTAGGTATTCGATGGTGTTGATATTACATCGCTGTATCGATTTTATGCGCTTTATGAGCTTTAAGAGAGTAAAGTATCATTAGCCTAGTAATACCACTGTACCAGTATCCTCAGAAATATAATTATCAAATAGCAATGTTTTTTTCATATACCACAATTTGAGATGACACCACAAGCCAAGTCTCTCTACCATTTCCTCCTCCTAGAATGACTATATATGGCCTAGAAGAAACCATAGCATATATAATCAATACTGGTGCATTAGTGGCTATCACTTTTTACACTGGTGTGGTGATTGCCTTTTCCCTATACTGTGTTCTTCTTTGACTTATAAGTATCACAACATTCAGCATTGATAGTACGTATTGAATTGTCACTTTATATTTCTTTGGCATGTGTAAAACATAGCATTCAATTTTTGGTCATTTGGGATCATGTGGCAGGAATATTTTAACACAAGATGATGTTGATTTTGTATTATAAGGATTTTGTTTTGTGCATTGTATTTGTATTACAGCCTTGAAAAAGTCTGTTCCTGATGAAACTTTTGTTGGGTGTACAGTATAGGAACTTTTGTTTGAAACTGGAAATCTATGGACTTTCCGTCATCAATATTTTTGGAGAGTTTGGGCTATTTCAGCAGATGGGTCACAGAACCAAAGAGAGCTTCGGTGAAATTAAGTTTGGGCCCAAGACGACAATAAATTACTATTCTCATACTCTATTAAATGACCCATAAAGATGACGCGTACACTATTGGACTAAGTGTTGTGACAATGGAGTGTTATAAATCTTCTTTACTGCTTAGTAGTGCTCCAGTGATATCCTACAATTCTAATTTGCTCATAACCCAGTATGGTTACAACATGTGTAGCAACCAATAGGTAAGAAGGTGCAGAGGCAGTGTATGTGCATTAAGGGAACAGTGGTTCACAAACCATGTCTGGATGAACTACAAAAGTCAATTCATTAACCTGTGCTTAATATTCTATTATCTTAGCTTAAAAGCAGACAGGCTTAACTTAGAGACAGTTTGTAAAGTATTGGATAAGCACTCAAATATGATGGAGAGCAGTCTGGATACAGGACCAGATTCGGCTGGCAGGGAATTGTAACTTTTATCCTTGTTGTGAAGTCTGTGTGGTATGGCTCTGTGAGAATATGCATCGCTCGGCATTGGTTGGTGGTGGATCCTTTGGTTCGGAGCTGTGTGGCTTTGCTTTGCCCTACATCGTTATCAGTCAGATGTGATGGAACATTCAGTTAGTCAGAGAGCAGTATAATGTGATACCAACCAAGGGTCTCGGACATGGAGCGCACCTCTTGGGGAACAGGACTCACTTCAGCAGAGTCCAACAACAGGGATCAGGCAGGTCCAGGCAGGTCTAGTTGGTGCTGGTCAGCTGAGCAGTTGCAGAGCAGGCCTCTGTATGCTTTTTTTGTCCCTGTAGCTGTAGCCAACAGACTATTGGGTTCATTCCGGGTAGCCTGGTACAAGACATGCGTGTCCAATCCTTCCTCCTTCAAACAGCAAGGCAGTCCATCTGGCAGAATTGCAGTCCTTCTGGCTGTAGGGGAATACTTTTTCTGAAACTTCCACAGGCCAATGTGTGTTCTGATGTTCTGCAGTTGCCACATTTATAACTGGTGCTAGCCTTTGTCTGTTGAATTCCCGGGCCTACCCCCAAAACTGGTTCTTGTCAGTGTATCTCTTTCCCCTGGTTTGGCTTCAAACTGTCTAGGATGACAAAGAGAAAGGCAGACCTGCAGTGAAATTCTTTTGTGTGTGCTTCGGGCAGGACCCATTGAAGTGTAATCAGGGTAGGCTACAACTCCTCCAGAGCCATCCTGTCAGGCAGGCCATCTCCCCTCACACATTTCCTCTTTGTTCCCATGTCTGGAAACAACACACACAACACAACAGAGGAGCCGTCCACAGTCATGTGACCCTGGAAACAGGCAGAAAGCACATTTGATTTAGGCAGAAAAATGCCTACTTACTATAAGTGACATTTTCAGAATATTAACTTAAAATCCGAGTTTACCATGAAAGAGGAATTGAAATTACAATTAATTAGATTGTAAATGTCCCAGATCTGAAGTCAGCATTATTACATTTAATAAGGTAACCCAGTATTAGTGTATGAAACATACAACCTCTCAGCAGTGAAACATGAATTTAGGAGTTTTTCCTTGCTCGGACATGTACAACTTAAACACACATGTCCTTCTTTTTAAATGCTATGCTCCCAGCCATTTAAACCTTTGGGCCTGCCTTAGAGATTACTTATAAGTTTGAAAAAGGAAGGTTGAGGCCTTACAATGGGTTTATTTTGCTAGGTCGAAATGGCAGCTTAGGCTGCTAGAGACAAATTATTTAAAAGGTTAATTTAGTGGATGACACAATGCATCTGGTACCAACTAGTAACATTTGATTTACAGGCCCTGGCTGCATATCTCAGCAACTGCTAGGAGCTTACAATTAAATTAAATGTACAAATCAGGTGTCAGACAATTTTGCTATGTCTTATTATGTTTAGTAGGGAGCGGAAAAGCACTTTACCACTGATTGCCAGGGAGAAAGTCCACACACTTCTACAAGGCAACAAAAACATGGTTTGTGAGTATTACTTCAGTGGAATTTCCAACCTTCTCAACTAATAACCAAATTCCTTACTGGTCATTACTAAGCTTTACTTTGTCTGACATTATGTGACCATTTGTTTTACACATAAAACAATGGTGTACCA
Organism: Lissotriton helveticus; assembly: GCF_964261635.1. NCBI lineage: Eukaryota > Metazoa > Chordata > Amphibia > Caudata > Salamandridae > Lissotriton > Lissotriton helveticus. Next base: position 885,873,022 of record NC_136068.1, on the reverse strand, counting down.
TTGCTACAGCTGTCTTCTCAACTACTAACATTGCATGTTTCTGAACCGTCATATGGCAATCAGTGTTTTCAAACTCTTCACCTCCACAGGAAATGCAAAGGAGTTATTAGGAATATTATGCTATTCACTGATGGTACAACACAATGAGACATTTGGCATTTACTGCCAGCTGGAATGCCGCACCTGTGAGAGAATCATGACACTTAGAATACAAAAATGGCTAGCCTCAAATGGGTCACATTTGCAGAACTATTGAGAAAATGCATTCCTGAAGAATGGTGGAATGCAATTGTGAGAAATTGGGTTGTTGGTTGCCTGTGGTGGGAGTCCAGGTTAAGCAACAGCCATCACCCCTTGCAGGCTGAAACACAAATAGTCACTAAATTAACCTCTGCTTAACCCTGGATAGCTTGGCACAAAAAGCCATCATGCTTAACTTAGAGACAAAGTGAAAAGAATGTCTGCTGCACACAAACAGTAGTAACGTGAAAACACAACACTGGTGGTAGAATCTCATGCGTTAACCTTACTTGGTATTCTTTGTATACACATCCAGGGATCAGAAAGCCCCCTAGACACTAGGGATTGTTTTTTATGGCAAAATGGGTGGGGAGGGAGCCCTCCCAGGCATTGGGCAAAAGAAACCACCCACCCAGATAACCCCGAGTAATCTCTCTGCTCCTTGTTGAAGGTAGGTAGGAGGTGTTTTCCTCCAGTTTGCCCTCGGCGGGGGGAGAAAGTCCAATAGACCGCCAGACAGTGTATTTGGAAGGGGAGCAGCACCATTGGGCTAATGCTCTCCCCTCCCCAATCTTGTGAAAACTACAGGAGTATGAACCCTTCAACTGCGTTGGGATTGGGGTAGGAAATTAGAAAAAACAAAAAATATCCCAACAGGTATAATTCTTTAGACAGTTACATAGGATATGCAAAAACATTATCAGGTGATATATAAGTTGGAGACGTGAGGACGAGCGTTTACGCGGTGGTCTGTAGTATCGCAACAAGAGATAAGAGCCATTCATTACTCGTAGAGGAATCTCCAGAGAGGGATCTATTCTGAATAAGACACAGCACTGTCCCACATACAACCCTGTCCTGAGGAAGATCCCAATTAAGGAGGATCAAAACGCCGTCGACCACTCAGCCCATTCAAAGGCGCCATCTACAATGTGGCCCTTCCCATAAATCAGCTTATCTACATGCAAAACTTGTGTACCAAATCATTACGAAGCCACATTGTGTTACCTTATCACTGTATATATTGAACACCTATCACTTATGCGCCGTTCAAGCTGACCACCTGGTCACTTGTGTCGCCACTGTGCACACCACATGCACCTTTATTGCACCAAGTACAACTAAGGTTGAAGTATTGTTTACCTACAGTTTTGATATTACTGTTTTTCTTCTTTCCCAACTTTACTTGCATAAATATAATGCCAATGGCACATGCAAATAGATGTATTGAGTCTCTTCATTCTTTTGCTGATAATTTTTTTGCATGTCCTATCTAACTGTCTAAAGAATTATACCTGTTGGGATTTTGTTTGTTTTTTCTAACTCCCCTCCCCAAGGCGTAAAAGTCTTCTTGCTCCACTGGTGGCAGTTTGGAGGTTGTTATCTCCAATCTGCCCCAGGGGGTTGCAAAAAGTAGACTAGACACCAGGGATTTTTTTCAAGCAGAAATGAGTGAGGGCCTTACCTCACCCCTAAAGTGCCCCACACAGTCTTTCAGCCCCACCGGGGAGGAAGAGGCAGAACTCTCACTAGACACCCACCCGCCCGTACATCAGGCCTAACCTCCACTTCTAATATGACTTAAACAGGTTGTTTTGCCCCCGGGGACTAAACCATGCCAATCTTCTTGGCAGGAAGAAAAATGTTGGTTGTGGAGGTTTTCTTTTCTACTTCTGGGTAGCAGAGTTCAGCTAGGTTCCAATATTGTCCTACTTCTATGCTGTATGGCAGCACTTTTCCGGCTTGTGTCAGCTGCCACTTGGGGAAACCTACCAAATCCAGGCATTTCTAAAAACTAACCACCTGAGGCAGTCCAACTTGGTGTGCCTCCTGTGGATCCCATGAAATGTTCTTACAAACAGTGCCTTGCAGATCTCAAACTTTGACTAAAATTGCAAATTTTCTGTGCATTTCTGTGACGTAAACTACTGGAATCCTCAGCGATCTACAAAATTCATACCACCATAGCCTTCCAAAACATGCCCCGATAAAAATGTTATCCCACCTGTGTGGCTGGGCCTACCATCCATGATGCAAAAGGCCCCAAAATGCAATGTGGAGATATAGCCAATAGGAGTAACTCCAGTGTTTGGACCCGGGTGTGGTGGCCACAAACTGAATGCTACCAAACCCGGAAATTTCTGAGAACTAGACATCCTGGGGTGTCTAGGGTGATGTGCCTCAGGCGGATCACACAACATTTTCATACAAGAAAAATGTGCACGTTTGAGGGTTGCAGGTCATTGTGCGCAAAAAACACTTTGGGATCCACACAAGGCATTCCACTCTGGACACCCCCTTTGTGTGTAATTTTCAGAATTATTGGGTTTGGTAGGTTTCCCTGGGTGACCGTTGATCCCTGGCTAAACAATCACAGCTACGCCCATAGCCAAATCAGATCATTGTTGTGACAGGAAATGTTGATGTCTCCACATTGTATTTTGGGCCTTTCTTGTGTCAGGCACTAGGCCTAAGTACCCACACAAGTGAGGTACCATTTTTATCAGGAGACTTGAGGAAATGGTAGGTGGTAAGACATGTGTGGCTCCCTGCAGATTCCATAACTTTTCATCAGAGAAATGTGAGAAAAATGTGTTTATTAAAAGTAAATGTTTACGGTTTGCTAGGGCCTCTGGGTAAGAACCTTTTGAAAGGAATGCAAGTCACCCCACCCTGGATTCCCCCAGGTGTCTAGTTTTCAAAAAGGTACAAGTTTGCTAGGTTTCCCTAGGTGCTGGCTGAGCTAGGGTCCAAAACCACAGCTACGCACATAGAAAAAAAGGGCCAGTTTTCAGTTAGAAAAATGTGATGTCTCCATGTTGTGTTTAGGGCCCGTTCTTGTCACTGGCACTAGGCCACACAAGAGAGAAAGCATTTCTATCAGGAAATGAGTGAATTCAAAATAGTAGAACATTTGTGTAACTACCAATTGTATTTCTTGGCATTCGTGCCTTACAAATGTAAGGCAGTGTGTTAGAAAGAAGTCATTTTGATAAATGCCCTCTGAATCACATGGTAGCATGGGTATCCACAAATGAAGTGATGTAGAAATATCCACTGCTCATAAATTCTTTATCCAGAGTCTATTTCAAAAATACATAGGTTTCTATGATACCTATTTTTCACTCTTTTTCCCATAGGAATTGCTCGATACCCAGAACACAATGAAAAATCATTGTAAGGTGCATATGGTGGCTCTGGGTACCTCAAGCTCTTGGAGAACCTACAAACCCTATATATCCCCACAGCTAGAAGGGTCTAGCAAATGTAATGGTGTATTGTTTTTGTAAATTGGCTATTATGATAAGAAGTTACAAAGGAAAATGTTATCACAAATGGCATAATCATTTTCAATTTCTTTGGGAAAAACTTGAGGGATCTACACAAATGACGTCTTGAGAAGTTCAGAAATTGATGGCTTTTCCAGATTACCCAGGAGTTTCATCTAGGCCTGGGCGGAGTTGTGCTTTGCTGAACTCCAAGAAGTTGTCAAAAAACTCCACCCCACTACTTGGTGTTCCGCAAGTGGGTGGAGCGTATCGGCGAGCCTATTCGCATTATGTTTCTACGTCTTGCTCAGTTTTAAGTGTGCTTTTGTGATAAAAATCACACGCGAACCGTACCACGTGGTTTGCAACGAGCGCGCCCATTTTATTTTCTATTCTGTTCATGGTGTTGGGCCTGTTTTTCCAATCCTACTCAATTATTTCAATCCACCCCCATTTAACTTAGCTAAGCCTATTTTGCATTTATTGTATTAGTGATTGTTTTTGTATCTTACGGTTTTTTATATGTTTTCATATTTTTTTGTGACTCTTTGTATTTCTGTTTATTTTTACCTTTTCTTTCCTTTTTCTTCCTTCCTTCATTTTCCTGTTTCTTTTCTTTTGTCACCCCACCCAGTGCCATGGGAGTGTACGGCTACCAGGGAAGTGGTGGCTCCAGGCCCCCACCCCACAGCTAGCAGCAGCCGCCTACCTTGCAGGTGGTAGCACAGCCAAGGAATGCAGCCCCATGAAATGTTTTGCAAAGCAGAGGTGGCAGCGCTCAATTTGTTCATGCAGCACCACATCCCGCCATGCTGGCAGCAGGTCTGGACACGGGTACCGCCTGCGGAAGTGTCAGCTGGGTTAAGGCACACCACCCAGCACACCACCCAAGTCCAGTGCACCCAGCAGCATCTGACGCACCACTGGGCAGATAACTTGGACCAGGAGCAGGACCTGTTCGACCTGCTAGGCGTTGAGATTGCAGGGCTGGGTGAGTAATTATTTATTGTGTCTGTGTTCTATAACGCTTACTTATTTTTTCACAAATAGCAAGCTGCTGACACTCAGAGGTAAGTTATATTTAGTTTATATTAATAATATTATTTAATTCAATTTGAGCTAGGCAGGTGATCAGTACTACCTAATTGTACTTGTTGGCACTCACTTTGGCTGATATTATTTAGGAAGCCATTGCAGACTCCTCTGTCCTCCTGCCACCATAGCAAATTAATGATTTTACTTAGTTAGTGATCACTGTGACTTTTCTTTATGTAGCTCATACCACCCCAAGCAATCTCACAGTGATGTGTAGTATGCATCTATGCATTGCCAAAAAAGAGATACTGAATTAGTCCATCAAGGGAGTTGAGAAATGAGGATAGAAACAAAGTTCATTCATTGCAATTCTTTACTTCCAAATGTAGTTTTTGTTAGGGAAATTTGGAATAGGGAATTTAGGATTAGTATGGCCAACTCAATGATAGTCGATATTATCAATAATTGTACTGTAGGCGATCTGATTTAGAAAAGTACAATGTTACTGTATTTGCCTCTCATAATACTTTTTTGGGGATTAACTGTACAATCGGCCACATGCATCATTGTAGGATTTTGCAATTCCTAAATAGCGAAGGAATTGCAAAATCCTATGCATCAAGAAATCCTAAAAGTTTTTAGGATTTCTTAATTTTCGGAAATTGCGATTCCTTAATTGCGAATCGCAATTGAGGAATGGCATTACATTGATTCCTATGGGCGTAGAGGCCCATAGGAATCAATGCCTTTTTGCGATTTTGTTTTTTGCCAATGACATTTTGTTGATGCATTGCAAGGGTGCTGAGGGGGGTCCAAAGGACCCCCCCCTGCACCCTTGAAATGTTTGTTTTAGTGCAAGTTTCACACACACATGTCCAAAGGACATGTGTGTGTAACATGACACTTTACAAAAAGCATTTTTGAGCTTTTTTAAAGAATTTCGCAAATTACCACGAGGGTCAACCTCGTGTTAATTTGCACTTACTATTTCAAAATCCGCATTTATTTACAAATTCATGCATTGCATTTAAGGAATCGCACAAATGCGATTCTTAAATGCATTCGCATTTTTAGGAATTGCAAAAAAATGCGGATTTTCAAAAATTGTTTCATGCATCCCAAAAACTTATTTAGGAAGCGCAAACGGCCGAATTTACCGATTCGCACCATTTGCACTTCCTAAATAGGTTGATGCATGTGGCCGAATGAGTCTATTTTTTTTATCTTCTTTATTTCTTACATCAGTACCCAAGGGCAAGAAGAGGGAGAGAGCGGAGGAGGTGGTGAGGAGGCACTGACCACCAGCGCTGCTGCCAGGGCTATGCTAACTCCAGTAAGTCATATTATTGATTTTTATTATTATTCCCCTAGCTTTTACCTCTGCCCACCATTTTATACTACTTTTACTTTTGATTGTTTACATTTTTTATGGTCTCTTTTTTTGCCCAACTCCCCTATCCAATTTTTGTTTAAATCTTGTTACTCCCGCATTCTCCTTTTTTGTCCATATTTCTAGTTTTTTTCTTTTGCAGTTCTTTCTCTTCTCTGTGCTAGTCTGTAGTTTTCATCTGCTTTGTTAGTAATCTTTCCCTTTCCCCTATATATTTTGTAGTACTGTAAGAGAACAGATTAATGGTCCTCTACTGCCATCTTTGAAGATTGCAGTCCCAAGTAAGCTAGAATTATAAATATTATTCACCATGCATGCTTGTTGAGAAGGATTTCTTTTTCTGGCTCATGCTGTAACAGTTAATGAGGGTGGCCGTGGTCATAGACCCCCCCCACCATTCCCACTCTTGTTCTGTATAATACATTTATACAGTATAACAGCTGTGTCCATGACAGTGCAGGATACCGGGAAAGTATGAAGTCAAATTGCATTAGCCAACCAACACCATGTACCTTTCATTGACCATATTTCACCATTTCATTGCGATCCATGACTCAGTGTCATCATCATAGGCTATAGCTCTGCCCCTCCTTTACGAAATGTTTTTGGTAGGCTTGACTACCTGTGTTTTCTAAGTTTGTCAACCAACAAAATGCCAAGAGTAATATTTGATATAGAAAATACTGTTAACCGAACAGTAGAGATGCATTGCGGTGGTATTTTTTTGATTAAACAAATTACAATGAGGCGTATCTGGCATCTACAAAATATGTAATGTTTTCTACTAAACAGACAGACCGCCAGTGCTGGCTCAAATTCTTTTGCAGGAAAAAAGTCAGTTGGGGGGGGAGAAGCGGCGGCAGGGATAGGCAGTGATAAATCACAAATCACAATATTTGCTTATTGACAATTACTAATATACTCACTAACTACAAGGGCGGCATCTTGACTCGTGATTATGCACCACCTGCTTTAGCAGCTACAGTGGTGGTTCAGTTCCATCTGCAACACTGCAAAAGCTCTCATAACAAAATGCTAAAAAAGATGGCTTGCTGGAAACGGAAAGAATGGAGGGTTGATAGCAAGTGGGTGAAAATGGTATATGAGTGAAAGGATGCGTTGCTGGGTGAAAGGAAGTGAAATGATATTGGGTAAATGGATGGATGGGTGTAAGGATGGTTGAAAGAAATAGTGGATGGATGGATATGGTGGATTGGAAATTTGGTGAAAGACTGGATGAGAGAAAGTAAAGATTAAATCATGATGGGTATGGATCGATACAGAAGAATGAAAGGATGAATGAATAGTTGCTTGGATGAATAAACAGAGAAGTTGTTCTAGAGAGGTGCATGCTACTCACCTACTTCGCTTGGGTGGTCCTATAAAAGCTATGGTTCAAAGTGAGGGGTATTTTAATTTTTGGCCTACTCCCTGACTCACTGTATTTGTTAAGCACGGCAGATATTTATCCCATCCATCATCATTCATCACCCCTTTCCCTATGGCCTAAGTGCAGTATGATTCAATTCATGGCTACAGTGTGGGCTAGGCAATAAGTGTCTGCTTCAGTTATTGAAGCATTTACAGTCTTCAATGCACTGCAAATGGAACATACAAGGTGTGTTTCCTTTCGCCCACTCAGTCACCTCTCAGTACTTCAGTCCTTTATTCTTTCCTTAGTTCCTCCATCCCAGCCTACCCAAAAATTAAAACATCCATTCTTGGCATGTGCCACATGTTTATGGCCATATAAAGTGATTCATAAATATATTACATGGTTTTCCATATCACATTTATGCCTGCTCAAATGTTTCCCTTTTGACTTTCCTCAATTGCATTGACTGAATAAGCCAAAGCTTAGTAACATGATGATGATCAGTGACACCTCACTTTTTTGTAGCAAAAGCACTGTCTACCCAGCCTTATCCCTCTACTTTGGAACGTTTCTCTCCTTACTGCCCAGGGAATGGATTTGTTGAAAAGAATGTGTGGAGGAGGGCAAGGCCAGTTGGGAAAGTGGGACTAAAGGCCTGATTTCAATTTTGGAGTATGGTATACTCTGTGACGAATGTGCCAACTACAATCTATATATCCCGTTCCTTTCCCTGTAGGGTAGTACATAGTTTTCCCTACTGTCTACTTACGGCATACCAGGTATCCACATTTTATACATGACGTGTGTGGCATAGTATCTCATTTATTATTCATCTGCCCCTTTGGAGTCAGGATAGAATGTGAAAGGCATTTGGAGAACAGCAGGGCCATTGGAATTAAACTAAGATAATTTTTACTGCAGCTGCCCTAGCCGCAGACTGCAGAGAGTAGCAAAGTACCCGATGTGCTGGCTAGTATATCTCCATTAATTTAGCACAACAACTTATACTCCATAGCACATAAAGCCTTACTCATTAATGAGAGGCCATTTATTTTTCCACACAAAGTATGTACTGCTACTCTGCTTCCCACTTGTATTACTGTGCCAAGTGTTTACTCAGAGCATTGTATACAATGTATCTTTTTTCTTTTTGTTTTTCTCTTGAACTCGCTACTCCTGCTGTTCTACCACTACGAACTACCTCTCTGACCCAGGACTCAGCTCAGCAAGCCAGCCACAGCCTCCAGCCTCCCGGCGATTACATCAACATCACCAGCAAGGGTCTATAACTGCCACTGGCTACCCCTCTTGCTCATTCCAATGCAACATCCTGCAGTAGATTGACTATTTGGAGCACTGGTAAGAGCGCTGTTTGGGGAGTATCAAGCAGAGTTTGGACCAGCTCCAGACCAGAATTGACCATGTCCTTTTCTAAGCCCTTTTTTAATTTTGTTGTTTTGGTGGGAGGGACTGTTGTGGGTGGAGACAGCGGGATGGGGATTCTTCTATGGATGTTGTTTGGAGATAGATTGCTTTGTTTGCGTAGAGGGGTGGGTCCATTGTGGGTGGAATGGGTGGGTTTTCCCTAAATGTTCATATAAAGAGAAAAATATTTTTTGTATTATACTTTATGCCTGAAGTTGTTTTTCTGTGTTTTACTTTAACTTTATACTGCTGACTTTTTGTTGAGCCTGTTTTTTTAGTGTATTTCTCAAAGTGTTTGTCAGTTAGGCAGGAATGCTGCCTTGCCCTATATTTCCTACAGAAACATAGATGAACAAATACTTATAGTTATCTCATCTGAAGTACAAGTTAGTTACGAACTAAAGGCCTTATTACAAGTTTGGTGGTCTGACCACCCAAATGTCATCCTCTACGACACCGCTGCACCCACAATCTACTGTTTGTTGTATTACAAGCTGTGCAGTTTGAAATGCTGACTGAGATGGGACCGTGGTGGTCTACAATCTTGGCAGTGCGTCCACCGATGCAGTCTGGTTGATGGTAGAGGCAGGCGGAGTTCACAGATTTGCCCTATGTGGAATTCTGCAAATTTGCATAAAAACTCAGTGGGATTCTGTGTAGCTCCGCTGCAACACTAGTCTTACTCTCCATCCTCCTCAAAGTACGGCTGTAGGTCCCCAAAGGCCCTTGGTTATCACTTCAAAGACCAACTCAACCTATGGCTGTAGGTCCCCAAAGGCCCTTGGTTATCACCTCAAAGACCAACTCAATCCGCTGACCGCAACATTATATTTCCAAATTTTAGGCACGTCTGGCTACCAGGGTAGACTGCTTATCTTCATCCTCAGTCCTCAGAGCGACCAGAACTTTCACCCAGAGAGTTCACATAGGTCTGGGGACCTCTTGTTAGATACGGAAGAACAGAGACCAGCAATCCTGCAATGTTTACATTAGGCATATAAACTAGAAAGCGGAATTAGCAGCAGCTTTGCAGCCTGTGTGTAATTCCACCCCAGGCAGGAAGCCTGTTTACTCTGCAGACTTCTCCAGATACTTTCCTGACTAACCTGGGTGAATCATTCTTGGGGCAGAGCAGGCTTGTAAGTTCTGGCCCGGCTGGCAGCTCTTCCCTTAACTAGGATCACCCCAAAGGTCGAGCATACTAGGGTCAGGATGCTTAAGGTGTTCCAGCATCACTTACAGAAGGTTTATACAGTGGACCCCGGGGTTGTGGCCGAACGGTATGTACCTGAGGTCAGGGGGTTGGTGCTGCAGCAGCTCTAGCCCTCCGCAGTAGAGGTCTTAGACACTAAGATCACCATGGGGGAAATACAGGAGGCTCTCCTGGCAATGCCCGGTGCCAAGGCTCCCAAGGCTGACGGGTTCCTGAGGCCTTCCTTCAGACCTACTCGGGCCATCTGCTGCAGCTGTTATTACAAGTATATGAAGAAGCATTTGAGGCAGGAGTGCTGCCCCATCCATTCATGAAGGAGAAATTGTTATGCTTCTCAAGCCGGTGGGGGATGATCAGGAACCCTCCTCATATCGACCCCTGACCATGATAAATTCTGATGTAAAAATGTTGTGTAAAGTTTTAGAAGCCAGATTAGCCCCCCATATGGTACACTTAGTACACGAAGACCATTACAGATTCATGCCCACCCGCAACACAGACGTGAATATTAGGCGGTTAACACACATTCTTCATGAAGTGCGGGACAGAACTGAGGACTTAGCATTGGTCTCCAAAGATCAGGAAAAGGCCTTTGACTCAGTAGACTGGGGATGCCTGTTGAAGGGGCTGAGGGTGGCAGGTTTAGGCCCGCGGTTCAGACGCAGGGTACAGATTCTGTATCATGCCCCCACTGCAAGGGTGCACCTGGGTAACGTAGGTCAAGTGAGTGGTTGCTTGGGAGGGGGACACTTCAGGGTTTCCCGCTCTCTCCATTATTATTTGTGTTGGCTATAGAGCCACTGGCTATATGGATGTGCAGGGACATAAGTCACTGGGGTATCAAAGTAGGCGAGTCCTCTCATATCATATCTCTATATGGTGATGATGCCCTATTCTATATCTCGCCCCACAGGAGTCGGTCCCAAAGCTACTAAAGGTGTTGAGTTTGGAAGTTGCTCTGGTTGGTGGCTCCACAAAGCAAAACCATTGATATTCCTTCTCACTCGTTTGGCAAGTGATCCTGTGGATTCTCTCCCTGATGCGATTTGCATTGAGAGACGGAGCATTTTAGATATTTATGTGTGCAGGTGGCTGGCAGGTACCCTCAGATATTGTAACACAATGCTAGCAAGCTAACAAGCTGATAGACGCCTTAAAGGGGATGCGTGCTTCCGGATTGCACTTCTTCTCTACCTGATGGATAGATTGTCAATAGTCAAGATGGTGGTGTTGCCTTGCTGTCTCTACAAGTTGAAGAATACCATGAGTCCAATACATAGGTGAATATTTCGGGTGTTGGATTCTATCCTGATAGACCTGTACCGGGCAGGCTGTTGCAGTAGAGTGGTGCCTGCCACTCTTAACCACTCGTATGAATGTGTTGGACTCGAGGCACCAGGAGTGGAGCTATATTATTACACCACCCAACTGCAACATGCAGCAAGATGGTTCGCTGAGGAGGATAACCGAAACAGATGAGGGGGAATAGTATTGTATTATGCTTGTTAAAATTCTGCAATTAAAGGGGTTGTAGTTGCACTGTTCCCATGCTCTGCACTTTGATGCTTAATCATCATATGTGGTACCTTCACTGACATTGGTTGCACACCTGATTTATGTGTTTGTAAAATGTTTAAATAAAGTTTATTTAAAAAACCTAGGACCACCCCAGTGTGAGGAAGAGTGAGAGGAAGGTGAGTGATTGCCCTCTACTTGCTGCCCCACCCCTACAGCAGAGCGGGGCAGAAGGTTGCATACACGGAGCAGCTCACACAGGACCAGCTGTCCCACAGGGAGTGATTCCCTGCAGAGGCATCTGGCTTTGGGCTGCCAGGAAGCTGCTAGCCCCCTGCCTGCCACGGCTTCAAAACATAAACTCCCCAAATGCCGCCGTTCAGGCCTGGAAATGATGGTAATGGATGTGCCTGTTAATCTATGATTTCCCACATAGCAGGAACGTGCCAGGCATCATGGGAGCAGGAAGGTAAGGAGTAGTGGACAGCAGCTGCTGTGTATCACCTTCAGAACTAACTATAGCAACTAGTCATGACCTCTCAAGCTGTCACAGAGTTGAGCCTTGCCCTAACAGGCATCGTTTGTTCCCCATCATCAGCAAGCCCACACAGCCAATGCCAACTGGCGTCATGTTACTGTTGTAAACACCTCTCTTCTGACCACTAGTTACAATATATACAGCGCACACTGTAAACGGAAGTATCTCATTGTTGTTGATAATTATTGTGCAAACCATGCTTGGTATAGTGTTATCACTGCCCAACTCATTGGCGTTCATTTTATCCACCTTGCAAAGATGAAAGACTGAGTGTAAAATGTATGTAGCCCACCACTAACTGCATCACTTTGCACAAGTGAGGCAGTGCTGAAATAGAGTGGGAGGGACTCTGGATTATGGATCCAGGAAATATTCTTGAACAGCATCCTGGATTCAGGCTAGTAGCAACAAATCATCCTGATTGTGCGCCCCGAAGAGAGTGCAAGCACCAGGACACGGAGAGATAGATGCCAGATACACGGCATTACCAATATTGGTGAGGAGAAAAACTAGCTTGGCACAGTGAGTAGCCTAGGATAGCAGCCTGAACAAACAATATCCCGGATATGATAACGTAGATAGTATTATCGTGTGTCCCCAACTAGCATCTTTTGAAATCTGTGGTATCCCTTGGACTGATAGTGAAAATTCTGCCACAAAGGGAACTTGCATCTCTGGCTGCATATTTTGGATTTAGTCCTCTGTGGGTGAAACTGTGGTAAACTTAAAGTTACAAGCAAAGGGCCTGCTGTGGCCATTGTCCTATGCATACAGATATTCCCGCCCACTCACCTAAAATTAGTGAAATGGGTGTTCCTGAAAATGGTGGAAAATAATTGCTATTCCCACCGAAACGTGTGTTGACCTGATTGTTTGCAACTTCTAAATGACAACACTATTTCAGATTATCTTGGAAGTGTTCTCTCCGCTATTTTTATCGGTGTATGTTATGTTAGGTTCGGTAGTTCCAAGTGTGAAATGCACATGTGTGAGTATGTTGTGGTACGTGAGGTCAGAATGATTGGTGTGAGGTTGATATTATAGGAGGTGGACAATATGAATTTGGAGTTCTTACTGCCATTGGCATATTTGCATATGTTTAGCGTGTAGATTTGTCTTTGCACTATAGATGGAAATTTGCAAGGCATCTCAATGAGGAATTTTTATGTGTTAGCTTGGATGAACATTACATGCTTTTTTCAACTTATTTGTAACTTTGTATAGTCATCTATTTCTCTGTTTTATTATAATATGAAAGGAAGTTTTCTCTCCCATTTATAAAAAAAAGATTATAAAAACAATAAAATTATTGTATTCATGTTCCTGTTGTAGGAGAGTTTTTCGACTTTAGTCTGGCTGGGGCCTGCTGACCAGGTCCCCAGCCTAGCTGATGCCTCTCTAACATGATTGCATGTACATTAGGTACACTCCAGATTGGTTACTGGGTTACCCTTGTGAGTCCCTAGCATATGGTATCTGAGGTACTAAGGGCATAGGTACCCCAGAGGCCTACCAGGGGCTGAAGCATGTATTATTCCAACCCTGGAAAACCTTCCAAAATGGCACCACATGTCTGCTACTGCAGCCTGGGTAAGGTGGCGTATGCACCCCTTACTAAGATATAGGTTACCTATATCTACCTTTAAATCACTGACACATATACACCTATAAGTCACTCATATGGCAGGCCTTATCAATCCTGAAGACAGAGTGCTGGTTTTGTGTGAGAGGGTGTCCATGTATGAGCAGGACCCCTCTGCAGCTTTCAGAATCTATCCTCTGTAGCTGTTCTGTGATGCAGCCAGACCATATACTCTTAAATGCATTCTAACCTCGCGGTAAATGCTAACTTTGGATTGGCTGCATGGAAACATGTTGTGTTTGGTGTCAAACACTTTGGAATCCTTCTCCCCCGCCAGGCCTGGAGGGAGAGACATGTACACACTGACCTCACCAGTAATGCTTTAAAAGAGCCTCAGCATCACAAAACGAATGCTGCAGCCACAAACAAGAGTCCGACCTCCTGCTTCTGGACGAAACTCCAGCAGAGGAGGCCTGGTAAATAGGTTTCCTGTCACAGGGAGGCATAACCACCTTCCAGACAAGCATTAGAGTATTGGGGCTGGTTGGATGCATTCAGAGAATGCTTTTAAGACAGTGCTGGGGGGCACACTTGGTATCCCTATGCCTATCCCAGTTCAAACTGGTTGCAGGGGTACTCAGCCCCTGCTCTGGCACAAAACTAGACAAAGGGAAAGTGGTGTAGCCACCCCCCTCCCTACATCCTCCCATAGGTGGGTCCCCAGAGTATGTCCAACCCACTAACTTAGTATAAGTAGGGGAACCCAGTCCTTCAGATTACACCTGGACGAAACTCTGCAACATATATCCTGGAACTTCATTATTCTACATTGACTAAAAGATGGAGGAATCTCCCTTGGGGTCAAGGAGTGAGTCTCCTGTTCGAACAGGCACCAAAGAAGCATCTTGCTGGTCTGCATTTCCAAGGCTCCTGCTACATCCGGATGGATTTGCAACACAGGACATGGACTTCCAGACTTCTCAGAGGCCGACACGAGATCCCAGAAAAGCTGAGACCCGCAGCCCTCACGAGTGGCGTGGGACCGGAACTCCTGGGCCCCTTGCACATTTGCAAGTGCATCGACTTCCTGAGCTTTCCTGAAGTTGTGCATTGGGCGACTTATAGTCAAAGTCTGAGCACCATCGGCACCGAACATTGTGGGCCTACACTCCAAGAGTGTTCCTTCAGCCTGCTTCTAGCATTTCTGCTTGAGGCCCATTTGCGATCCCTGGTCTGTTGACTGGTGGGGCCCCACAAAAGTAACTCCTCTGTTTCTTGGGCTTCTCTGGTTGCTCCTGATGTGCCCTGACTCCCCTCCAAATTGTAAGTCCCTCAGACCTTGCTGGTCTGCACTGAAGCCAATCTGTGCTTTCTGCATGGGTTGCTGTTGCCAAGGGTTGTTGGGTCCAGTCCAGAAACCAACACTGCAGCACTCAACATCTTGTGTGGGACAGCTTGAATTCATATCCTGGTTGTCATTGATGCCTCCTGGTCCTCGTGGCTGAAGAGTCAACCTTCACCTTCTGCACCTGAAATCACCTCACATCGGTTGGCATCTTCTCATTGCCTTCCTGGTCACTGGTAAGTGACCCAGACTCAGTCCTCTCTGCTTTGAAGTTCTTCAGATCTCCGATCCACATTTGGATCCACCCGGACACTTTCCACTTGGTCGCCTGCAGTATGTTTAGCAGCTCACCATTGAAATTGACGACGAAACCGGACACGCAAAGACACCTCTGCACCCGGCTTCCCTGGGTGAGGTAACACGAGTACTCCGGTTCTCCTGTGGGTGATGACTCTAGAGCCTCCTTGTTCTAAAGGGATTTGCTCCAAGTCCTCTACTATGTGTTCTTAATCTGTAATTTCCCCCCGCGACTTTCCCCATTGAAGTTAACTGTGATTTGCGGCTGTGTTTAGACATTGCACGCATCCCCCGTGGGCCCCCTGTGTCCCTTCCTTGGGTGGTTCCTGGTGGCCCCAGCGGTTCCAAAGGCTCCAGACATGGTATCTATGTCAGTCTTGGTTCTTATACCACTTTCTTAATATATGGTGTGGTACGCCCCTAGGGCTCAACAAATATTGTGCTAATTTACTGTGTGTTAAATAAGTTTACTGAATGTACTTTTGCCTTTAGCCTCATAAAGATTCTGGAGGGATGTGTTTAGAATAAATACATGTATTTTATATATATACCTGGTGTGGTTCTCTTTTCATTTGGTCATTTATGAGATCATAGACTGGTAAAACAAGCTGCTTTACATTCCTTCAAGACTTAGCCTGAAGGCTGCTCTCCACAGCTACCACTAGGATAGCTTTCGATATAGGTTGTCTTTACACCTACCATCAAAAAGGTTCATTTGGACTGGTGCGAGGTGCCCACTAGAATAGTGGACAGCATATGCCAGGCCAACTTCTCACACCTGTCTTAAAATCCTCATGAGGGACAGCCCTTAGGAGCTTTTTATAGCCCCAAGAAAGCACTAATATAGGTCAGGCAGGAGCATTTTTCAGTGATTCACTGTGTGGTCAGCTGCGCCTGCAGGGAAGCTGCAAATATCTATCTTAGCAGGCAACAAACACCTTCTGTGCGACTGGTGCCCTGAATGACAGCAGGTAGAGCTCATCCGGAACCCAGGCCCATCAGGGGGACACAGGTGCACTCTCATGCCACTTCACCAGCAGGCAAGAGAGAAAGGCAGATATGAACTTTATTTTAAACTTTGTCACCTATGTATGTTGGACTGCTGTGTGAGAATGGCAAGTGTATGTGTAAGTGCATTCATAATGAGGGTTGGCCGGTGGGGGCAAACTCCACCACATGGCGGAATCTGAGTTTTTTGCTGCACTCTGCACTCGTCAGCTGATCATGGAGTTGTAAAATTCTGCAAACTCCACCCATGGAACAGAGTAACCCACCCAACCCTAGTCTGTGGTCTACACACCAAGTCTATTTTGACCACACAGTCATACTTGCGGTCTCCCAGAGATGGTTAACAAACAGTAGTTACTCAATGGTGGTTGACCCCTGTGGTACACACAAACAAAAAACACCACAACAGTGACCTTTGGATGGATTTACAAACTACACACATGAGGTGCTTTGGCAAGAGGAAATGTCTGCAACTCACACTATAAAACACACCCCATCCCTGACCAGCATCCTTTGCTTCACAACTGCAGCACAGCAAGACAGACATACCTTTTCCCTGTTACCCATTTACATCTTCCCATTTAGCACTCTCCACCATCTGTATTTTATGTCTTGTCCAATTTTACCTCTATCCATTCTTTGTTGTTCATTCATATACTCTCTCACAATTTTATGTTTCAGCATGCCTACAAGATATGATGCTATGGTAGATAAAATCATTAAAGTAGAGCCACACATTTTTGGATCCTAAGTCCAGCATTCTCCTCTCAGTAGGATAACTGAAATGTGGAACAGGATAGTTAACAGAGTGAATGCTGTTGGCACCATCCTGTGCACTCAGACCAACATTGGGAAGAGGTGAAATGACCTCAGGCTAAGGGTGCATACTAAGTACATCAACCACCACCTGGAGGCTTAGAGTACTGGTGGTTGCCCTACCAGCACACCATTAAAACTATTTCCCTGGGGAGCGTGACCTACAGCCATGGGGAATGGCCGTGTTCCAAACCGGCTCCTCGGCCCTCGCCCAGTATTCCGGCATTAATCCTTGGCCAGTGCTGTAAATCCCCCGTATAACAGGGAGGTACAGATCGCGAGCTCGCCTGGGTACTGCCGCCTGCTCCCTGGCCGCTTCTGATCCCCAGCTGCCACGATTGGTCTCCGTGGCCGAGCTCCCTCCTCGGCCTTAAAATGGCGGCCGTGACTGCCGGCTACCGTCGGGCCTGATTACGGGACATATTCTAAAGCCTGGAAATCTTAACGCTGCATCCTGACCAGAGTCGGGTCTAACTACTCCGATTACCTCCTGGCCCGTGGAACTGCGTCGTCGCTGGAGCACAGCTTTGCGGACCAACGCGACTGAGGACGAACCCCCCCCTGGTGCCTGGGATTGACCTGTACGCGAGTCCCCGGCTTTGGGCCTTCCCCTGGGGACCGCTCTGTGTTGGCCCCACTGCTGCAGACCACTGCCGCTTGACGACGGCTTCCGCGGAGTGAACTGGGCCTGTGGATGATGCCCGAGGGGTGCAGCGAGACCTGCCTTTGATACCAAGAGCCCCCATGTTGCGAACAAGTACTGGTGAGCGCTGATGCCTGCTTTTGAGCCGCCGGGGTGGGCTTCTGTGACTGAGCTGCTGGGCCCCGTGCATGCTACCTGGGAGCGCCCTGCCCCCGCCTGTGTCGGGGATTAGAGTGAAGCGCGCCATAGAGGACCTGCCCGCCTTTGCCCTGAACACACTTGCTAGGCGCCCTCTCACGAGTTTGAAGCCTTGCTCCTGACCCTGAGCTCCAGCGGTGTGTCTTCTGATTTCCCTGTGGAGGTTTACCGGCCTTGCTGCCAGCCTGCCTATACCCCCACAGTTCCATCAACTGGCCTGCCCAGGGTGGCGCTCCCCCACTTCCCATCCCTGAACTACAATATTGGGCTCAGAACGGGGGATGACGCACCCGCATGGAAGTGGCTGCCAGCGTCTTACGTTTTGGCGCTTTAAT
Organism: Lissotriton helveticus; assembly: GCF_964261635.1. NCBI lineage: Eukaryota > Metazoa > Chordata > Amphibia > Caudata > Salamandridae > Lissotriton > Lissotriton helveticus. The sequence goes on along the minus strand of NC_136068.1, from coordinate 885,854,798 downwards.
ATTTCTTGGGAGCGCCCATCCACTCTGCTTCTCCACTACCGCACACACCCTAGCGGTCTTCATCCCTGCCTCAGTCGATCCAACAGGGAGAGTACTAAACTATCCAGCCTAGGAGGGCGAGTTCCTGGTCCCACGTCGTTGTGTCCAGACCTGGGCCATCAACCAATACAGACCATACTGGCGCCCAAACTGGCCTCCAATAGGAACAGTAAACAGTCTAAACAGAGACAGATCACTAAACTTTCATGGGGCTCTAAAGGTGAAACCAAGGAGGTGACTCCCGAGAAGGCGCCCAAATCTGTGACTCCCTCTCCAACAACTCGTGCCCCCATGCTGGACGATGTGATGGAAGCGATAGCTGAGGTCCGCTTGTCGCTGGAAACAAAGATCGACTCGGTGAACATAGAAGTTACTCTACGGCGGGCGGACATCCACAAAATGGACTCCAGGGTGCGTGACGTGGAGGTCAAAACCGCAGCGCTCGTGGATGATACCTCCAACAACAAGTGGCCCAACTACAGAAAAATCAGGCCCACATGGCGGAACTCCTGGACGACTACGAAGGACATGCACGTCGCAATAACGTCCGCATCCTAGGGGTTCCGGAACGGATGGAAGGGCAGACCGCAGATTTATTCGTGGAGAACCTTATCCTTAAACATCTCCAGCCAAAGCAGCTCTCCAACTATTTCTCCATTGAGCGGGCACACAGGGTTCCTGGGGGACGGCCAAAGCCGGGTGCCCCCCGCCCCATAATTGCTCGAGTGTTTAACTTTCGAGATCGCAACGCCATCCTTCAGCAGGCGCGAGCGGGGCCTCCCCTTCGCCTTGAGAACGCACAGATCACGGTTAAGGTTCAGGCTCGCAGACGTAGTTTCCTTTAAGTCAAAATGCACTCCGTGCCCAGGAAATTAAATACGCTATGTTATTCCCCGCCAAACTGCGAGTGGAGTCGGAGGGAAAGATTTGGTTCTTTTTGTCACCTGAAGAAGTCTGGGTCTGGCTTGAGGGATGGCGCCGCTCGGGCTCCACCCAGAACCGTCGTTGAGACTCAGCCGAACATGTTGACCCTGGCCTCCACCCGGAAAGTCAAGACCTGTTCACAAACGGCACTCTTGAGGGTCAGTAGACTTTCGCAGCTGCTCGCTCCGGTTCGCTGACTGAGAGGGGAGCGCCGGGACCGGCCTGCCAATGTGGAAATATCCTGGTCTTGTCTGCCTGCTTACATCGCTGGACTTGGGTTCGCCCACGCACTCCCATCCATTCATCTCTGCGGCCGGGACGGCATGGCCCATCCAGGTTATTTCGTTTTCAATGTACTATGTGTATGGTTTGCAGATATAATCAGTTGTAAGATGCTCTAGGCTACATTACATGACTAGCTTTGGGCGAGGGCACTCATGGCTCTCCACGCACCCCTCGTATGTTAGGGAGGGCGACAGGCACTCTGCCTAGTTGGGGAGTGGATCGTTTCAAGTCCGCGGGCAGGGGGGCAGGGAGGGGGGGTGAAATGGGGAGGGAGGGGGTTTTATGGGTTTGGGTTTGTTTTTTTGTTATTCTATTGTTTTTCTATTTTCTATGCAGGGTCTCTTGTTGTCACACTGGTCATGTCTTTCAGTTCGCTGTGGGTCCAATGCTAGCGAGTTGTTCACTTCTGAGGTTGCCGGGTCTCCTGGAGCTTTGCAGGCTCCCTACTCTGGTATTCTGTTATGACCCGCCGCCCTGGCAAATTCACCGACCTCACCTCCACTTCTCCTTCTACATGGTTCACTTGATCCATAGCTATGGCACGTTCCCTTTCTAGAACCCTCACCGTCCTGTCTTGGAATATTAACGGTCTAAGGCACAAGATTAAAAGAAGTGTGGTCATCCAATATCTTTGGCGCCACTCCCCCGACATCGTCCTACTAGAAGAAACACACTTGGTGGGCAACACTTGTCAGGCTCTTCAACGAGGGGGTTATAAATTATTGGTCCATGCAGGTTTCACCTCTGGCTCCCGTGGTACTGGGATCCTGATTAAAAAAAGTCTCGCACTCACCCCTTCCAAGACGTGGACTGACCCCTTGGGCCGCTTTGCGCTGGTTGAAGCTACATGGGAAGGCCGCCCATTGAATTTACTTTCAGTCCCTTAAGGAGCTGGGCGCCCGCTTATTGGGCCTCCCTCTTGGTATGATCCTGGTTGGAGGTGATCTTAATAGCACAATGTGCGACGACCTGGACCGCAGTCCCAAATGCAGCTTTCATCGATCACGCTCAGACCTGTCCGACTTTACCCATGCCATGGGGCTGGAAGACATCTGGCGCCTTCATTATCCGACTACACCGTATTTCACACACTATTCCAATGCACATAATAGCATGTCTCGAATTGATTATTTATTTTGTCCCGCCGCTGACCTTGGCTATTTCGTTCGCCCGAGAGGTTTGCCACGGGGCATATCTGATCATTCTCCCCTCACTGTGGACTTGACCTATCACCGCCCATATACGCGTGGTCCTATTGTTATTAGCCCCTGGCTCATGCAGATCCCTGACATTAAAGACAGTCTCATTGAGCGCACTGAATATTATTTTACGTAAAACGTCGGTTCGGTGGATTCGACAGTGACACTTTGGGGGGCGTATCTGGCGGTTGTGAAGGGTGAGGCGTTGACACTTAAAACAAGTTACTTGCGTAAACACAATGAGAAGATCCTCCAGGCAGAATCTGTCCTCATCCGCCTCGAGAAGGTACACAACACTACCCCCACCGATGACACTGCGCGCCACCTCCGCACTCAACAATTGGCGTATAAAGCTCTAACTCAAGAAAAAGCACAAGCCCGACTGCTCCACATGTGCCATCGAGTATACGAGTTTGGGGATACTGCCGGTAATATGCTTGCGTGGCTGGAGCGGCAAGATCAGGGGTCTAGATGGGTGCCCTCTATTCTTAAGCCGGACGGCTCCACAGTAGTGGACCCACAAGACATTGCAGAGGCCTTTGCCGATCACTTAGAGCGCGTTTACACCGCTGGTCCCTGTTATACGTCGGAGGAATCCAGGCAACTCCTGGCTGAGAGGCGTCTCCCGGTCATATCCGACGAGGATCAAGCTACCCTGGACGCTGACATCACGACGGAGGAGCTCACCACGGCACTCTTTGCCGTCAACTCTGGCAAAGCCATGGGCCCGGATGGAGTCCCCATCGAATTCTTTAAGGGCATGGCCATAGAAATCATCCCACATCTGCGAAATATGTTTATGGAAAGCCGCGACAATGGTATACTCCCTCTTGCCCAGTAATCCTCAAACCGTCTAAACCACCCACAGATTGCGGCTCTTATCGGCCTATATCCCTGATCAGTGCTGAAGCGAAGGTCCTAGCCAAACTACTGGCCAACCGTCTTCTCCTAGTGCTTCCCTCCTTAATACACGACAACCAATCCGGTTTTCTTCCAGGTCGTAATACGGCACTGAATCTGCGATGGGTTAATAACGTCATGAGTCGCCAATCCATTATCCAACAAGACGCGGCCATCTTATCCCTCGATGCTACGATGGCATTTGACTCAATTGAATGGCCATATCTCTTCGAGGTTCTGGCCCGTTTTGGCTTCGGACCCCAATTTATCAGCTGGGTGAGACTCCTTTATACGGATCTCTTCGCCCAAGTCAGAGTCAACTACCACACATCTCGACAGTTTCGCCTCCACAGAGGCACCAGACAGGGCTGCCCCCTATACCCGCTACTCTTCGCCCTTACCCTCGAGCCCCTCGCCCACTGGGTCCGCACTGACGTCTCTATCAAAGGTCTCCGATGGAATGACGAAGTCACGGACAAGATCTCCCTCTATGCTGATGACATCCTGCTTTATGTCTCTTGCCCCCGGTCCTCTATTAACAGTGTGTTCCATGTCCTCACCAACTTTGGGAAATACTCGGGCTATTCGATCAATTGGACTAAGTCCACAGTATATATGTTGCATGGCCCCCCTCCTCGGCTGCCCCGGGGGTTTTCCATCCCGTTGGCCACGGACGGTTTCAAGTACCTCGGTATCTATGTGACACCTGACTTGAAGATCTTCCATGAACATAATTTGTTGGGCCTCTTGCGCAGGCTTCATAACGACATTGCCCATTGGCGCTCCCTCCCGTTCTCCCTTCCAGGTAGGGCGGCGCTTTTGAAAATGCTGGCTCTCCCGCGCTTTCTGTATGTCTTGATGAGTTGTCCCTTTTTGATTCCAGACTCTTATTTCTGAATGGTGGAATGTGAACTCGTCTCTTATTGTGGGATGGAAAGGCCGCTCGGATTGCCCTATGTAAGCTCTTTCAAGGCTGGTACGATGGCGGCATTGCCTTACCCAACCTCCGCCTCTACTATTGGGCGTCGCAATTAGTGGCCGTTAATCACTGGATACATGGCCAGCCGCTCAATCCGGCCTTCCTCCTCGACAGAAGCCAAACAGGACGTGAGGGATATCTGGGGGCCCTCTACAGTAAACCCACTAAACATCGATATGTTGATCCCATGGCCCACACAGTTGCACTATGGCAAAGAGCCAATAAGTGTTTGGGTTGGGCGGACACCCTCACTAAAGCTACCCCCCTGTGGTCATCGCAGCGCCTCGGCCTCCTCTGTTTTTCCCGGGGTTCGACAAATGGGACCTGATAGGGATTTCGGAGGTGGGAGACCTTGTTCAGAAGGGTGCTATCTTGTCTTTTAGTGCCCTCCAGACTAAATATTCCCTTGCATCCACAGAATTTTTTCGATACCTACAAATCACACACGCCATCCAGACCGCTATTCCTGACCTCTCCTCCATTCCTGCTATCTCCCCCTTGGAAGACAGGCTACTGTCTGAACCCTTCCCTGAGAAGGCCATCTCCTACACCTATCGAAAACTCTGCAATAATCTTCCCAACTCCTTCCAGGCACTGCGGACCAAATGGGAAGCAGACTTGGGCACACTAGATGAAGAAGATTGGCGTTCGGCCCACATGTCCCCTAGACAATCGGCTATCTGCCACAGCTTCCGATTGATACAACTGAAGATTTTGCATAGGGCATACATGTCCGCTCCTACCCTGGCGAAACTCGGGCGGCGGCCCGACCCACTGTGCTTGCGGGGCTGTGGTTTACCTGGCACCTTTTTCCACATATTGTGGGACTGCCCAAGGGTGCAACGGTTTTGGAGCAGCGTTGTCAGAAAAATGAGTGACTCACTGGGCAAACCACTCTCACCATTGCCTAGGCCTTGTGTCCTCGAAATCTGGTGAGCCAACGACCTTAACGATCAGTAACTGCATTGGGCGGCACTGGGTTTTCTGCTGGCTAAACGCTCCATTGCAATGAAGTGGGGCTCCCAGGACGGACTGCTGGTGGTGGTGAGTTGGGTGGCCGAGATGGACAGGTGCATGATAGCAGAAAAGACGGTGTATAAGGTTTGGGGTTGCCCTAAGGTTTGGGACAAGAAGTGGGGTCACAGGAATGTCTATAGGGGTGAACTCTGTGACTCTCCTACGGCTGAACTGGCTATGTTACGTAACGGACCCGTAGGTCGACTCCTACGCTAATCTCTGATATATCTGCATTAGGTATTGACTCCGGTATATTGGACTAACTGTGACTCTTATTTGACTCTGTTTTTCTTTTTTCTTTCCGTATTCATGTTATATATTGTCTTTATTTTACAACAAAAACAAGAAAACAACAAACAGTTCATTCATGTTTACTACGGTCACGTATTTGGTTATAGGATTCTGTCCTGTTATATACTTGCCGCCGAGCCCCTGGGATGTCGGCATGAAAGCCGTGTACTATTTTATTTGTCTACCGCTATCACACGCTGCCGGCCTCAGGGCTGTAGGCTCCAACCAGCTGTGTATGCTATACCAACTGCAATAAAATTGTTTTAATAACAAAAAACAAAAAAAAACTATTTCCCTGGGAGGAGAAGGTCTTGGTCATTCTGCATTTTGAGGGCTTCACAGGAATGGAGGTGGGAGTGGACTCTGGTAAGTAACACTTCAATAACTGCCACAATATCACAATGTCCTGTTTGCTCTCAACTCTGTTTTTGCTATTGTGTTCTCTATCTCTTCTAGCCAAAGAATATAACATCAAAATGGTATCTTATGTGGATGATACCCAACTTGTGTTCACCTTTTCCAACAACCCAGCCATAGACCAAATGAAATTACATGCCGAGGGTCTGTCCATCTCAGATTGGATGACAAACAACTACCTACAGATGAACACTGCCAAAACGGAGTTGCTCCTGTTAGGCTGTGACACCCACAAATGGGATTACCAGTGGTGGCCTGCGACCCTGGGCTCTCCCCCACAACCGAAAAACGCTGTCAACAATTTAGGGGTTCTGATTGATACAGCCCTCTCTTTTGAGCCTCATGCGAAAAAAGTGGCTGGTACCTGTTTCGGCCTCCGGTGCAGCCTCAAACCCATTTTAGGGTTCTTCGGCTACTGCCATGGTCTTCTGCTCGGCGTCAACAAAAGAGTCACTGCAAGACTCCAACGAGTATAGAATGCAGTGGCACATACTCTTTTTGCCTTACATAGTCAGTACCTTACCTCCAATCTTCTCCACCATCTTCACTGGTTGCCCATTAAACAAATAGTTCAGTTTAAAACCCTATGCGCTACTCATAAGATTCTGCATGGCCAGGGTCTCCTAATCCTGCAGGAACTCTGCACCGCCTATTTTCCTACATGAGCAATACGCTCCGCCGATCTTCATTTGCTATGCATCCCACGAGTCTGCGGATGCAGAGCAGGGGGTCGTTCCTTCAAAGCCCAGGTCCCTGCACTATGGAACTCTATACCATGGGCTGCCCACAGCACTCACGACCATTGGGCATTCAGGAAACTTATCAAAACCTGGCTTTTTAAATCCGTCTAGCGTCATCTCTGCCGGCTACCCGTTCTGCTAGCGCTGGGACGCCCTGCTGCGGGGGCAGCCATGCGCGGTATAAATCACCTTAACATAACATAACATAACATTTCTACTTTTGTAACGTGCAATAATCAAAGTATCTGAGATGCTGGTTTGTCTGTGGCAATGTTTATTACTGCACATAAGAGCACATGTATCCAACTCAATGGCATGCCACGTGTTGCAATGATGCCTGTAAGTGCATTACTATCCCAATATCAATCCAGGACCCATGATAAGTGTTAAGATGTAAATGTATGGTCCATCCCAAATGAATGTTGCCAACAGGAATTGTACACTAACCGTTTGTCAAGTGTTGGTAAAGTGAGATTGAAGTGACTACAACTACCATGAGACATTGTGACTGGAACTCTAACCCATGCCCAGTCTCACTGTTACAACTAATCAACACCAGTCATGCAGGTTACCATTTCTCAAGTTTTGGTAAAGGTAGATTGAAGTGACTACAACTAGCATGAGATCCACTCACTCCAACTAGAACCAAGCTGCTCGACTCCTTTTATCCCTTTTCACTTGTCAGCCATGCTACAACAGAGCTTTACTTTTCATGCATCTTACCATTTGTCAAGTCTTGGTTAGTTCAAATAGAAAAGCTGCCACTACTACCATACGTCCCAGTGACTGCAGCTCTAACCAAGTTGCTAGACTCCTTTTGCCCCTTTTCACTTGTATGCCATATTACAATTGATCTATACTAGTCATGTACATTGCCATTTATCGAGTGTTGGTAAAGTGAAATTGAAGCGACTACAACTACCATGAAGTCCTCCCACTCAAACTCTAACCAAGCTGCTTGACTCCTTTTGTCCCTTTTACTTGTCTGCTATTTTACTACTGATCTACACTAATCAAGCAGCTTACCCTTTGTCAACTCATGGTAAGTTCAGATAAAATACTACCACTACTACCGTAAGGCCCTGTGACTGTAACTCTAACCAAGAATCTAGACTCCTTTTGCTCCTTCTCACTTATCTGTCATGTTACAACTTATGTACACTAGTTATGCAGGTTACCATTTCTAAAGTGTTAGTAAAGTTTTATGGAAGTGACTACAACTACCATGAGTGCTTGAACCTGGAACGCTAACCACGATGCTAGACCCCTTTTGTCCATTCTCACTTGTCTGCCATGTTACAACTGATCTATACGAGTCATGCATATTACCATTTCTCAAGTGTTGGTAAAGGGATATTGAAGTGACTCCAACTACCATGAGGCTGTCTCACTCCAACTCTAACCAAGCTACTAGACTTCCTTTGCCCCTTCTTACGTATCTGCCAAGTTACTACTGATCTACACTTATCATGCAGCTTACCATTTGTCAAGTATTGGTAAGTTCGGATAAAAAAGCTACCACTACTACCATGGTGCACTGTAACTGCGACTCTAACCAAGATGCCAGACTCTTTTTGTCCCATTTGACTTGCCAGCCATGTCACAAGTGATCTTCACTTATCATGCAGGTTACCATTTGTCATGTTGTGGTAAGTTCAGATAGAAAAACTACCACTACTACCATGAGGCCCTGTGACTACAACTCTAACCAAGATGCCAGACTCCTTTTGCCCCTTCTTACTTGACTGCCATGTTACTACTGATCTTCACTCACCATAGACTGCGCAATGTACAGACAAAGGTCCACTCAGGTATACCTCCAAATACTTTGCTTGACGGTGTCCTGGACCCCAGGACGAAGCCCTCAGTGATGATAATGCTCCTGTACACATAGATGTGGATGATGGTCCTGGTCCATCTGGTCAGCCTGGGCAGATGCCAACAGTGGGGATCACCATTCCCACAACAACAACAACACCCACCCCAGCTTCAACAACATAGCCAACCACTGCCCTCCAACCTGTGCACCTAGCACAGTCAGTCCCATCCTGTGTCCCCCAGTCCTGGATTCTGAGACAGCTAACACCACCCTAGTCACAGAAGACATAGGACCCAGTGGGAGGGCGCAATGTGTACCAAGAGCACAGGGCTGTGGGGGTAGGCATCATGGGAGGGTAACTGTGGGCCAACAGAGTGAGACCACAGGGGCCACGGACACCCAGGCAGCCATCACCCAAGTCATGGGAGTCTGCCAGGACTCCCAAAGTGTCATGGGCCAGGTATTGACTGAAATCCGGAAAATGAAGGAGCTGCAGAGTGACAAATACCAGGAAGTTGCTATCATCCACACCGAGGTGTCCGGCATCCACAACGAGGTAGACAGCATCCACACTGACGTGAATGGCATCCACTCTGAAGTGACCTCCCTGGTTAGGGTGCTGCGGGACATCAACACCACCCTAGGGCTTTTCCACCTGCATGTGCCCCTTTCTGTGGTGCAAGTACATCCAGACCATCAACATATGCCACAGCATCATGAAGGGAGGCCCTGTTAGAGGAGGACACACCTGCATGTGCCTCTGTCTCAGCTACTCTAGATCCCCCCTCTGGCAAACCAAGGAACATCCACGCAAAGATCCAGTAGCTCAGGATGGCAAGACACCCACTATCACTAAGAAGAACCATTGCCCCTATTGTCTTTCTGTTTGTTCTACTCACTTTGTTGGACTATTCCTGCCCATGTTTCAATATCTGATCCGAGGAGCATGTTGAACTTTGGACTGACAATTTGGACTCTTCTACAATGGTTTCATCCACCATGACCGAAGACTTCGTTTTCTGTTTGCACTGTGTAATTTGTTGTTAATTTCTTAATCTTATCCTTGTTCACTTCATTCACAACAATCATCACCAAAGCATTGTCTCCTGTTGTAATTCCCACATATTACAATGGGAATGCACTACCATGTGGAATGTCAAAACTAGGGACTTCTGGAATCATGGATGTGTTGTATGTAAACAATGTTCAACTCAGGATCACTACCATGTCACAACACTTACCTACAAGTGTCAGGGCTGAGAACATTTCTATTCCATTGTTTAAATCATAGGCTGGCATGATGTCAAACACATAACAAATAAGACATGACTTAGATATTCTGTGCCAGTGATCACATAATCACTTGCAGACCTCCACAACATGGAAGGAGGAGACCCACCTGACATTATCTTACACAATAGGCAACAATAAATTAGGTTTGCATCATCAGCTGGAGTCATATTGCCTATGTCACAAAAGGAATTGTAAATCAAATAAAGAAATAAACAGACACGTGTCCGTACAACAGTTTCGGACCAAAGGATCATTTCAATCTAGTGTTACTTGCTTCTGATGAAGTGTCACAAATACCAGTGGTATGCTACAAGCACTCTGGCCTATACTGAGGAGACAAATCAACAGCTACATCCTGTTCATAGACAATGAGGAATTAGCTAATGTGAAGGCAGGATAGCATGAACTGGGTACAACCCAACATTGTACTGGATCGCATGATGACACACATATTGCATTGGAACCAACACACCACACGGAAACAAGTCAATGGAAGCCAGGTCATTTCCAGCCTATCTCTGTGCAAGCTGTCTTGGTACTGGCTTTGCGACAAACATTCCCATAGCCTATCCATGTCCACTTCACAGCATCATTTACCTGATAATGTCACAACTCTGAAATCAACAAATGAAGATGACATGGTGAAGGTGCCTAAAACAGACCAGTACAGAGAGAATAGCAATGAAAACACACATATGGCACACATAACATTGTCAATCTCTAGAGAACACAGTCCAAAACAACATTTACAGCTGAACAAACCTACACTGATGGTGCTAACACCTTTCCCCAGATATTTCCAGACCCATATATTCCTAGCACGTAGCATGAACATCCTCTTCACAATATCACTACGAGAGTTGTAAGAATAGTCAAATTCATCACATCGCACACCATACTTACACTCAGGACAATTAGTTTTGGATGAGATCTTGACACAAGTCAGCTCCTTCCTCTTCACCACTAATCATCATCTTCATTTGGCATTTCAGGGTCCCTACCCAGTGGGTCTTCATGGCCTGGATCTTCAGCGATGTAAGGTATGTTCCATAGCAGAGCAATGTTGTGGAGTATGCAGCATGCCATGGTGATCTTACACATCTTCCTGGGTGAGTACAGGAGGGCTTCTCAGTCCCGTCCAGACATCTGAATCTTGCTTTCAGGAGCCCAAAAGGCTCCCCCACTGGCTGCTGTGTTCTTCCATGGGCCTCTTTGAAGCAAACTTCCCCTGGTGTTGTAGGGTTCCTCAGTGGTGTCAACAAACATGGCTGTTTGGGATACTCTGAGTCTCTTAGATGGAAGATTAACAGAAGAGCAACATTTAGTTACACACTTTTAGATCATACGACTCGACATTCTCCACACAAAGTTAAGACAGATCACATTTACCTACAATTCAGGCCCTCTCCAGTAGTAGTTGTGACATCAGCTGTGGTATTGTGATGTTCTGCAGTACGAACCGGTATGAAAGGGGGTGGTGATGGACGGAGCATCTGAACCAATCAAACACTCAGACCCAGTCAACAGACGGCTGAAATGCCAGAAACCGGTCCCAGGGAGCTTGTTTCTGGTCCAGGGAAGGCATGGCTTGGCTGTTCGGGCTGGACTGTTCCCATGAGGCACAGGGTCAGACTGATTTGCATATGGCCATGTCTGAACTGGGATGGCACAGTGGGCTAAAGAACGGTGATGGATTAAACGCAGATCTGTTGACTGGGTGTGAGTGTTTGATTGGTTCAGATGCTCCCTCCATCACCAACCCCTTTTGTACCACTTTGTTCTGCAGTACAAAGCAATCATGTGCAGAGCCTGGAACAAGGCACAGAGGTTTGAAATGTACAAATCCAGTAAGCAGACAAGCTGCACGTTGATCGAATAGAAGTGCTTACTGTTCTGGTACTCTAGCTTGCTGGCTTGTGGTAGTTCTATGGCAACATGGGTATCATCAATAGATCCAATTACATGTGAAATGTGACCAAATGTTGAGAAATCTGCCATCCCAGTGGCTAAGTCCTCACGTCTGAGGAACTGGATGTAGCTGGTCATGTGTCTCAAAAGTGCTGCTAGCACCTCTGTGAGCACCCATCTGAACATAGGTTGTGACATTCCACCTGAAATAGCAACAGTGAATTGAAATAAGCATGTGGGCAAAATACAAAACAGATATGAGTTTAACAAGTGGTGGTACTGATGTAGAATTATTCATGTGAGGTAGAAAGTCAGTCTCCAACTGATGACATAAATACAAGATTGTTTCATGATTCAAATCGAACTTCTGTATAACATGTTGCTCTTCCATGATATGTAGGTCTGGAAATAGGCGGTAGACTGAAGTCTGACATCTCCTCCTTCCTCCCGAGTACCAATGTGAGGAGTAACACAAACATGTATATTGGTCACAGTGTACAGAGTAATATATTTGAAGAGTAAGGCAAAAGTCTTGTGTCTGAATAGTAATGCTTCATGAAGCATTACACATATTACACCATCATTGCCAAATCTTAAACATCCACCAGTCATCCCCTATGTGGTCATCACGGGTCTGTAACAGAACTGTGCACATCATCAGTTCAGAAAAGTTAAATTGCCACTGTAGTGAGGATAGCATAACTTTCCATGTGAAATACAGCTAACTGTGGTGGACAGTGCACTGCACACATTTTACCTATGTGCACACTAATGCACTACACAGACAACATTTTTGTACTGGACATGACACAGGAATGAGAATTTGAAACATAAAATGTTTGCCCTCATTTGTAGTGGTGGTGACACACTAAACAGTCACCAATACAGTGTTGCCAACAGCTAACATGATGGATGCCTGACTTCGCTAACAGGACATCTTGTACGTACGTCGCCGGTGGTAGTCAACTGTGTGGTTGTATGCACAGTGATCACAGCCATTGGCTAATGTTGGGGATAGTGGTGGTTGTGGCCCAATGGCTGGGTGCACTGACATTGATGACTCTGTACATGGCGTACATGTACGCCGCAGTTGGAAAAAATTCTCGCTTGCCTCCTGCTATCCACACCTCCTCCATTTTAGCTGCTGTTTGCCACCTCTTGGAGAAATCATGTTACATGCAACATGGAAGAGGGTCCCTCCCTTCACTCCAGAGCAGCTGTATGCCCGGTAGACAAGGTCATTCCCCTGTATGCCAAGCTCTATGGCTCACCAGAGGAACAGGTATGTTTCTCAATTACATATTGAACTCCATTTCACTGCTTCCTTTCTATTTCCACAGGCTACAGTTTGCCTCTGAGCATCAGAGTGTAAGCATTATGTTGATTGGATACATTGTGTGGCACCAACATAGTACACACATGTGATGGATTGTGGAGCCCTGGACTTTGTTGAGAGAAGGCCACCATTGGAATGTGTGATATGGGCAATTTCTACTTGTGTTACATGCATATTTCTCTTCAGGGATCAAGTTCATAGTAGCTACAATTAGTTCTCAAATCACATCAAGCTATATGTGCATTGTTATATATAGGCTTCACATCATGAGCCATGTCTGTATACTGTTATAAGCATTTGAGGATGATATTAGCCAAGTGTACCATCCCACTGATCACTCAGCCACAGTACGCTTTGTGAAACAGTTGTCTGGTTGTCAGTGCCACCACGTACCCCCTTGTACACCCTCAGAGCCCCCCCTCCTGCAGGATGAGAGAGGCGAGGAGACGCGCGCCGGGCAGCCTTTCTTCCGAATCTGCCGCAGGCCGGAGCCATGCCGCCATTTCCTGGGTGTGCGAACTCCCCAGGGGCACTCTCACGGTGGCCGCCTCCGCCGACCGTAGCCCATGGCGCTGGGAGGAGAGGGATGGCGCCTGCCGCGTCGGAACTCCCCACCTCTAACACCGTGCATGAGGCCCTTGGCCCCCCGGGCCCACCATGCAGCCTGGTCTGGGGCGCCAACACTGACCGGGGCGCTACCCGGCATGGAAAATGGGCCCAACCAGGAGCCGCAGCCCACCCTCCCCCGGGGACGGGGTGGAGAGAAAGCAGCCATCCGCTGCAGGTAAGGCCCCTACGCACCGCAAGGTCCCAGGTGCCCAGGCCAGCCAGAGTGACCCCCCAGACAAGAGCACCACATGCCGCAGAACCCCTCCACCATGTCAGGCTGCAGCGGCCCGGGCAGCATCTCCCCAGGCACCACCCTCCCCTTGTTGCCCCCACCCCTGCAAAGTAATGAATTCACCATAGGAAAGAAATCGGAACGGGAAAAGGTGCCGCCCAGCCCCCAAGAGGAGAAACCACCCTCCCCTTGCTGCCCTCACCCTAACAAAGAAATACACCCCATGCCACGAGAAAAAATGCATTCAAATGCGGGTGAAGGAGCCGTCCGGCCCCCGGGGTAGGAGCCCGGCGGAAGCACTCACTCGTAACTCTTGGACAGGAAACACATGTGTGCCCCGCCATTTTGGGACCGTTTCCTGTTGTCGCTCTTGTCCTTGGTCCACTATCTTGTGAACCAGCAGACATTCTACTGCCCCCACTTGGTGCTGTGTCTGCGTCCCCCCTCCGACCCCACTTAATGGAACTCTGCTCTCCTTGTTTTTATATATGTATATAGAGATAACTCTAACCACTAGTATATGTAGTAGACCTTTATACTCTCTACCATTCCTATGTGACTCTTAGAGTTTATCCATTTGTATCTCTTCCTTGAGTGACTTTACAACTTGTACATTTGGCAATTATTTTTTTCTGTTTGTATCTCCTCCTTGTATGACTCTACAACTTGTACATTTGCAATTTGTTTTCTGTTTCTATCGCTTCCTTGTGTGACTTTACAACTTGTACATTTGCATTTTTTTCCGTTTGTATCTTTTATGTAACACATGTAATCCTAAGTCCTTATGTTTTGCAACTGGTTCTTATGTAAAACGATCTGACACCTTCGGGTAATGTTCGCGCTATAGAAAATCGCATTAAATAAAATAAATAAATAAATAAACTAGTAGCCCTGATAGCTGTTACATGGATGATATGAGGCATGGTGATGAGGATATCCCCTGATCTGATACTTCTTACCATTGACCCACAGTGTCAAAGTGTGTCGGCCACTAATGACTGTCCCCTTACTCACAAAGGCATGTGGACACTTTTCTAATAGTGTTGCTTCCATTGTACAGGCCTATTGAAAATCTGAGACAAGAACAGTGTAGATAGTGGATTAATTTTGAATAGATTTAGAAATGTGAATCATCTGTTTGGCTAGTATATTCCCTATCACACTACACATACAATGGAATTTTGATTGTCATCCCTGTTGCAGTGATGGAAGTGCAAACAACACAAATTATGATTTACCAGGATATTGAAATAAGTAGTCCACATGTCCATGCAGCCCCCAGAGAGGTAGCTCTCAGTGTCACATATACCAGCCCTTACATTGTGATCTTAGTCTTATGATGTTATGCATACTATGGTTTTCCCCTCTATGGATCATATGCATCAATGCAATGGACCTAGAAGTAAAAGTGTCTGGGCAATCATGCACAGGTAGTTTACCCTTCAGAAGATTCAAATGGTGTGTTGTGTCTCATGGTACCTCACATCACATTCCATGTAGGATGACCCTGTGCGTAGCGAGGTACCCATAGCTAAGAGAACTGCGTAGTCCACTGTGCAAAATGCTGTTTGCACTGATTGCACGGTGCCGGATGCTTGTTCGCACTGTGCAATCAGTGTAAACCGCATCTTGCACAGTGCAAGCAGTCGTTTTCTGCCGCTCAAGTAGCGAGCATACGCGACCACTCGCAATGAGAAACCTGACCTCCTCGCGTTGAGAATCTCGCCGGGAGGTTTATTTTCTATGCTCGAGATTGGCAACTTGAAGTTGCTGATCGCGAAAGAGGAAAAAATCTCGCCGGGATGGTATTTTGCTCGCTTGGGGTCGCCAACTTTACGTTGAGGACCGCGAGCAAGCATAAAATGCCTGCTACTTAAAGCGTTTTTGCACTGTGCTACGTGCAATTTGCGTAGCGCATAGTTGTGCAAACTACACACCTACTACGCGAGCATAGCGTAGTCCTACGCCCAGGTATAATGTAAGTTGGCCCTGACATAATGATGTTAGTGGGCTGCCTTACTTTGTTTAGGTAATGACCAGGGTTGAAGTTAGTGATCAGATGACCACGAAAGTGTGTATTCATGCTTTAGTTGTGCTTAGCATGTGACATGGACACATGTAATATGTTGACTCCTGATGAAGGCTTGTGCTTGATGTCAATGTAATGTGTACCATGCAGACAGTTATCCTCAAACTCCTAGTTAAAAACTGCATCTACATCTATTGCATCCATACAGGTCAACGCCCTTCAAAAGAAGGCCATTGGAAAGCCATCGCCCAGAAGGTGCAGACTCTGGGGGTCTACACTCGGCGTAGTGCCCACTGAAGAAAGAGGTGGCAGGGCCTGTAGTGCTTGACCCAGAAGATTGTGTAAGTACAGCTGGTGAAGTCCTCCCAACATGAAAGGGATGAGTACCAAACCCTGACCTCACTGATGGCCCGCTTACTGGAGGTCGCCTACCCGGACCTTGATGGGCTGTTGAGTGGCCAAAAGATGTGGCAAAGGGGTGATTCCTGCCAGAGTAATACATGTCATATTGTCAACTTTTAGTTTTACCGTCAGGCAGTTCGCCAACCATATTAGTGGTGGGCCATGAGCCACACACAAGAGAAGTCATTGTTAGTGTAAGTGTGGTAATAGCTGCATGCTTCTGTGCTATGACTATTGTCTTTCGGACCCGGAACACAGCAGAGTCCTGTCAAAATTCAAATTCTCTCCTTTTAAGCAGACACATGGCTGAGTGAAGTTAGTAATCATCTCACGTTTTCATTGAATCTGGGTGACACATGTACCGCACAGGCAACTGGTATTGCTTGTGTGAGGAGTGACGTTCCCTTACTACTGTCTCTCATTTGATGATGGCCCTATTGCATATGACATACATAGAGTTCACAGTACATGTAGTGACTGTACAACAGTTACAATTGTTGAGTACTGGTGATCCAGCGGGACACCAACCTGCGGGCAATATTTATTAAATACTCATTCGGCCCCATAAACCACACTCACTCATTATCTGGTCAACAAAACTACCCTGGGGATCAAATTATGACCATAAAACGTTTACCTATTTATTCATTAAATAACCACAGACTTTTACCATAAGAATCAAGGACAAATGACAGTGTTAACTCCATCATTCTGAAGAGGTAATATTTGACTTATTTAGTTAAATCTATATTTTCAATGAGTACCTCAGGAAGAGAGTATAGAGAGAAAAGGTACATTGACACAATATACAGATTTATAGTTACCTAGGATGGTGCAAGATCAAACTCCTCAAACTCCTCAGGCCAAGAGTTGTGGGCCCATTAACCCCTTCCCGCTCATGATGGAACCACGCCATCATGAGCGATGGGCGTGTATTAGGGAAAATAGCACCTTCTTTTACCGTCACTTTTACTGGGTCTACATCTGCAATCAACCCTACTTCTTTTCCAGTAAAATCCCACACTTCTGGATTGACTGTCAGTTTTAATTCCTCAGGTAGATCATCATTTGTCATCATTGAGTACATTTCATCTACCTCCGTACCTTGTTTTGCTAGCATTCATTTGTAAATACTATCTTCATGAGAGGTTTGAATTGTCACAGCATCCGGTGTACAATAACTCGTGCAGTTCATCTTACATAGTAAATCCGCCTAACAAATTTACAGGACTGGAAACACAGACTATAAATTTGTGCATTTTCTTTAAAATTGCCTGCACACTTCCATGGGTTCTGTGTCTGGGGTTCTGATCTGTCTATTAGAAACACCAACTACTTGGATTGCCTCTCTTGAGAGGGGCGCGTCTGGGATGTCTGCTGTTCTCACAGTAGAATGGGTAGCGCCAGTGTCCAATAAGAAAGTAATATCTTTTCCTTCTACTTTTCCATCAATATATGGACCTGATTGATCTAACGGTAAGGATGCGCCAAGTACGAATTCCTCTACCCCCCTCCTCAGGCACCGTCATAATTCATCCTCCAAGGAACTACTATTCTGCAAAAGAAATTGTGAAGTTACTGAATGTAGTTTACCATTTTCTCCTTGAAATCTGGCGTCCACACTGTACTTTGCTCTGTTCACAAAATCTTGCATAGGGGCAGGTGGTAACTGACTGTGAATTTACAACCTGTTGCGGTTTACTCAATATCATTAATTTTATTTTGTCCTGAACCTTTATTCTGATTGTTATTTAATTTGAGTTCTTGTTGTTCTGCCAATTTTACTAGTGCCCACATTACTTTTTCTTCTAACTTTTTTCGTCTATTATCTGTCTCATCTCCGCAATATTTTGCATACTTTAAGATTTCATCTATGGGTTTCCCTTGCCAACACAACATGTGTGGTTGAATCATCTGACAAATCTCTGGTCTTAATCCCGATACAAATCGATACACAAAATGTCCCATACCTTTATCACCAACATTCTCAAATCCACTACACTGTTTAAATACTTGCAACAGACGCTCATAGTAAGCAACTACAGTCTCATTTATTTCCTGTGTAGTTCTATCTATTTTTATCAAATCTGTTTCCTTTGGGGGAATTTTCCCTTTCAAAAAAGTAATCACCTGGTTATGTTTTTTAATAACTTCTTCTGAAGGTGCACCTGTTTTCTTATCTCTTGGGTACTCATCATTAGGCCAATCAACTGTGATTTTACATTCTGTCCATAAATCAGCAGGTACCACTATGTCAAACAGACCAATCCAAATACTTCAATAAGACCTTAGAATCTTTCACAAACCTTTCAACCTGTCTGTACCATTCGACTGGCTTCTCTTTTAATTTTGGGAAATCATTGGTAAATGATAAAATGTACATGTCCATATCCTCCTCCTGGTACCTCTTTCATGGGACAAAATCTTTCTGTCTTTTTGAACGTGGAGAATATCCACTATGCTGGAAACAAGTTTCAATTGCTCCCTTGCTTAAAAAGCCCACTCTGGACATCTCTGATCCCAATAGCTATCGGCCCATAGCCAGGCTTCCACTTCCGGCAAAACTCATTGAGAAAGTCATGAATGCTCAGCTTTGTGACTTTCTCAGGTCCTCTCAATGCCTTGATGTAGCTCAACATGGGTTTAGGGAGGGCCACAGTACCGAGACTGCCCTTATTAAATCCACGGAAGAAATCAGGAAGGTGATGGATGCAGGAGGACCGGCAATCTTAGTGCTCCTTGACCTTTCCGCGGCCTTCGACACGGTCCATCATAACATCCTGGTGGACCGTCTAGAAGGCTGCGGAATTCGAGGGGCAGCCCTGAGCATGCTGAAATCCTTCGTAACTGACAGGGTTCAGAAGGTGGCCCTGGGAGATTTTGAATCTAGACCTTTCATACTCCCAGGAGGGGTTCCTCACTATTCTTCCCTGAGTCCCACACTATTTAATATTTATGTTTCCTCTCTCGCCCCGGTGATTCGTACATTTGGTTTTGAGCTGACATCTTACGCAGATGATACACAAATTGTGGTATCTCTGCTCCCAGGGCGAGAAGAAGGAACAGCGGTTAGGTTTCAGGACTGCATGATTGCAGTGAGTTCATGGATGGCTACTAATTGCCTTAAATTGAATTCCTCAAAAACTGAGGTGCTTCTTTTTGGCAATGATGCTAATCTCTGGACCCCCAACTGGTGGCCTCAAGAAATGGGAGCACCACCCATTCCAGCCATGACAGTAAAAAACTTGGGCGTGCTCATTGATAAGCAACTATCTTTTAAACCACAAGTTAATGCCCTAACATCCTCCATTCACTGGATAATGAAAACTATTAGGAAAATTCTCCCTTTTCTATCTGTCAGCAGCAGGAAAACGGTGGTGACAGCACTTGTGCTGTCCGGCCTTGATTACTGCAATAACCTCTTTTTGCAAGTTCAGCAAGGGACCCTCAATAAACTGCAGATGCTGCAAAATGCTGCTGCTCGACTGATCACCGGCCTACCCAAATGTGCACCGGTGGCTCAGGAAATAAGGAAATTGCATTGGCTCCCAATAGGGAAACGTATTATGTTTAAATCACTATGTATGGTGTTCAAGGCAATGAATGGACTCGGTCCATCCTTCCTTCAACAACATTTCCAACGATACACGCCTGGCAGACAGCTAAGATCAGCTAACAAAGGGCTAATTAAGATTGATCAGATCAAAAAAGCTCGATGGGGAGGACGTAGCTTTATCTTCGGAGCCTCCACCATTTGGAACAAACTGCCCTTGCCACTGAAACAAAGCACCAATTTGCTGAGTTTTAGGAATAACATCAAAACATGGCTCTTTGACCTGTAAAAAAAAAAAAAAAAAAAAACCTGTTCTATAGTGGAGAAAACATATTGTTTCAGCGCCAGGACACCGCCCGGTAACAGCGCGCTTTAAAAATGATATAAATAAAATAAATAAATTAGGTTCTCTTAATAAATATTCTGATGCAGTTTTGTTGGCCTGACCTCCTTTTTCTTAGTCCACCTTGTTTTCCACCTGTCTAGTTCTCCCCATTTTTTTAAAAATTGTCATCAGTTGTTTAATCTGTAATTTCCTTCCTGACACGTTCATATTTTCTGAATTTTTGTCAGTTAATTCTGCTCTATAAGGTTTTTGCAGCACTTTAGAACTTCCTATTTCAATTACCATCTCTGAAGCAAGTTCCGCTAATTTCTCCTGAAATATTTTTACATTTCTAATTATGCTTCTACATATGAATAATAATTGTTCTTCACAGTACGTATTTATTCTGTCTATTCCTACATTTCCAGGAATAATTTCTTCCAACTCTACCTTTAATTTATAAATGTCCGAAATCTTTGGTTGTGGAACTGCTTTGTCCATTCCCTGTGCCCATCTTTCTAATTCGTCTGGTGACACAATGGTAGCACTTTTAGTTCCTGTGGAAGTTATCATTCGTATTTCTTTTGACCTGTATTGTAGTTCCTATATTCCGTCTAGGCTCTGCACATTGGAAAATTATATCCTATAGATTAGACGTACGACTTAGGTCAGTAGGTCTCTATCGAATATACTAAACTTAATTGTAGCGAGGGAGAGGAGTTGGCCTAACGGCTAAGGCGCTCGACCTCAGACCTGGGGATCTGGGTTCGAGTCTCGGTAACGACGCCAAATCCTCCTGTGATTCTGGGCAAATCACTTAATCTCCCCATGCCTAAAAATTAAAGTGTGTGTCCTCAAACAAAAACAAACAAAAAAAAAAACGCAACTTGTGCTATGTAAAGCGCTCTGATACCTGATTCGGTTCGGGTCTAGTTCGCGCTATATGAAACTCTACGGAAAAAAAAAAAAAAAGAATTGTGAGTGCCAGCTAGCTCAGAGGTCACTAGAAACACTCTTGAATACACAAGAAGGGACTAGTTTCTGACAACCGCATAAATATGACAAATTTGTTTCCCTAGGACTGGAAAATATCTTCTGAGTCGTAGAAACAATAGATAAGTATTTCACTCAGTCAATCGTGCATGCTTCGTTTCTACAGAGTTTGCAGAGAAATAGTGAGACGGGCGTTTTTCAATAAAAGGTTTATTGAACGATCTTCTTTCACATGCAAGAGAGGTGAACTGCTACAATCGTTATCCAGACTGCAAAGTATAATGCGTACAGCGTAAACAGTATTATGGAATATTACTGTAATAGCATTGTATTGTTTCTAAGCCATATAAAAATACATACTAAAATACTCAACTGGTGCTTCTAAAATACGCTTACCCCAATGTACCTTACCTAGGTCTAGTATGAGGGAAGAAGTAAGTATTGTTTAGCATAGGTTTTGTTTTTGTCAATAATCTACCAAAGGTTTTCTAGGTTCTTATCAGCTCCATACCTTTAGAATGAAGGAGGTCTGGTATCTCTGTCTCTGGAATCAATTTCCCAACACCCCGCAAGGGGAGCCGGAAACACTGGACCTGGATTCTCGGCAGAGAATGGCAGCTTCCTGATCAGTGCGTCAGCTGGAGAGTCGGCTTCCTTCGGCATTTGCTGTAGCGATCTGCATCGGGCACTTAGGTCTTCGAACTGCTCCGAACCACCATATCTTGCTATAGCAAGTGAAGGTATATTTATACATTGAAGGTGATTAGGAATGCCATGTTTGATGTAAAGTCGGGCAATTGAACATCATGAATGAACCCCTGGGGAATAGTTGTTCATTGTAAAACTAACTGAGTTCTTGGAGAAATCTATATTCAAGCAAGGAGAAGTCCCTAAAGGCTTAAGCTGGTTTTCCAAGAAATCTTTGTGACGTTAGGTGAACGGATGGAAATAGCCATGCCTGTATTTAGGTAGCATGGGCCATGCCTAAATAGGAGCTGGATATCTATGCCTATATAAGAGCAACGTGAACTGTACTTATAAAAGGGCATGAATCGGGAATATTCAAATGGAACCTAAAAAGCCACACAACAGAACAACTAGGTCTAACTCTTCTTGGGGTCTCATTCATCTGTTCTCTTATTGGTAAATCCATTATGGATATTACGGACTCACATTCACTAGCTTGGTCCTCAGTTATTATGTACACTTTTCTTGGTTCTCTTACAGGGGTAGCCATAACTGGTGGGTTTGAACAGCTTCTTGTATCCCCATAATGGGACAACAGAATCTATAGTCACTAGTATGGTTAACGCTTCAGGATGTAAACTCAATTGGGGTATTTTCTGTATTAATTCTTCTTTATCTTTAATTGTATTTATTGCTTCTCTTTCTTTTGCCTGTTATATTCTTTCATACAATGAATCATGCAAAATTTGAGGAACTAATGGGGTTTCTAAGGCTGGAGCACTAGGTACATTTCTATTAGGTCCTTCCGAATATGGTGGAGAATTCTTTGTTGGAATGTCTTCCATAAACTCATCTTCAGATTCTCCACAACCTGTCATATTTTTAGTTTTGCTAGTGCGCTTGCCTCCATACTGCTCATCTGACATTAATACAGGATACAGTCCTTCTGAAACCATTGCCTGTCTCCATTGCTTCATCTGATCTTCAGGTTTTAAATGCAACGTTTAAGGATACAATCCTCTATGACCCCTAGTACTTATTGATCTGTCTTGATCAAAGGCCTCCATTTCCCATTCTTCTAAAGCTTCACACCTGGTCAACCTAGGCCTGGGCTCTAATTCATTCATTCTATTCCTTAAATTCTGAAGGTTCTACCATTGAATGTACCATGTTTTGAAAAAGCCAATATTCCATAATCTTTTGTGTATTCGATCCAATTTTCTTACCATACACAGGTATGATATCCTTTTTCCATCATCATAAATAAGGCAGGAGTTTTAGGTGGTGGGATAAGAATTCCTTCTCTAGGTTTAATAGGTTTATCCTTTTTGAAATAATTTTATGCATAAATGACATTTTTATATTCTCTCCGTACATTTTATAGGTTATTCTTCTTATATATTCTTGCCTAGCAAAACCCAAATATCTTTGGTCGGGGCATTCCCTAGTAAGGTTGGATCATGTCTCCACATACAAATACCACTTTAATTTGACAATAATTTGTCCTTTGTTTACACTTCGTTTCTCCAATCTTCTTGCTGCTTTTATTCTTTAAGCCAATCAGGTTTTATTTCACAAACTCTTTTATCCAATACTAGCGTGGCTCTGGTGTGACGTCAGTATTCACTCCTCACTACTGACCAATCCTTTACAATCCGCCGTAACTCACACGCCTGCTGTTCTGACCAATCCCAGCGCAGCACCTGATGAGGTCAGTGCGACAACTGACCCCTCCTTTACAATTCCCTGTCTTGTCACACACACACCCACTGACTCAACCAATCCCAGCGCGGCACTTTGTGAAGTCAGTGCAACTCTAGCAGCTGACCTTCCCTTCACAATGAAATACAAAAACGTATTTTCTTTTAATCTTTCATCAAATTTTCATTAATAACAACATAAAAACATTTGTTGCTCTATCAGTTTCACAAAACCAATGGTTAAATTCTTTTACTACGAGTAAAACCTTCTGCTTACTCTTCATGTACTGCGAGTAAAAAAGAATTCCGTTTACTTTTCACATAAGCTCAGAAGAACCTGCTGCTTTTCCAGTGTTACCCTGTCTAGGTGATATAACACAAAAATTTCACCAGCGAACTGTTTGCTAAAAATCACTCTCACTTTTTCACAACTCAATTTCTAAAACCGACAGGTAACCTCACTGCAGTGGGATTTCCATTCATCACCCGCTATACACTTCCCAGGAATATCCAAACAACATTAAAAAATATACTAGCGGGTTTGTTAATACATAAATCTATAACCAATAATCACCAAACTAATCAAGAAAAACCATACCTCTGCTACCAGCAAACTAATCCAGCGAGACACCAAACGGGGGTTAATATTTATTAAAAACTCATTCGGGCCCATAAACCACACTCACTCGTTATCTGGTCAATGAAACTCCGCTGGGGAACAATTTTAGGGCTACTTCTATAAATCTGTTTTGCCTCTCAGTCTTTTCTTTTATAATTCTTTTTATTAAACAGTAAAATTAGGGCACAGTCATCAGTTACAGGCAGGTTACTTCAGTATCACAGCGATATCGTATAGCATTCAGAATACGTTGTCATTATTACATAAATCAGATCAGGGGGTATCAACAGTGACTAGGCGGGAGACAAATATCACCTCTATATTGGTTCCATGCTCCCCAAACTTTGACCCACTTCCCGGGGCATCTCCTGACAATGAAGACTGACTAATCTCTATACATACACCAGTCCAGATCTTCCTTCCAGTTCTTCAATTGGGGCGGTTGACAGGCCCCCCCACTTCTGTGCAATATTACGTTTGGCTATCATATACGCCAAGGTTGCACATTGCGTGGTATATGAATTAAGATCAGTGGGTTCCTAGATATTTAACAGACATCTACGGGCTTCCGGTTGTAAATCCACTCCCAACACAGACCTCAATATGCAGTAGTTGTCCCTCCAATATTGTTGTATCCACTGACATTGCCATAGTATGTGAATCAACGTTCCCAGCTCCCCACATCCCCCCCTGCAGTACCCACTTCCAACTCATCCCATACGAACAAGACCAGGACCCGTGACATATATCCTATGTAATATTTTAATTTGTATTAGTCTCAGCCTGGCAGGGATTGCCACCACTCGCTGGGAGGAAACCGCCTCCTGCCAGTCCTCATCGTCAATTTCTAGACCGTCCCTAGTCTACTGCTCTTGTTAATTCATTTCTAATATATTAAGGAGATGGTTTTGTCTGGGAGGTGACAATTGAGGACTCTGTCCTCCAGTGGTGAGGCTTCCGGAAGCGCAGTGCTACTCGGTTCATGGGCAAGCAGGGCATGACGGATCTGAACATAACAGAACTGCTCAGTGTCTGCCAATTTATAATGGGATTTAAGTGACTCAAATGATTGCACCGCTTCCTCCCCCAAGATGTCCTTCATACGGGAGATCCCAATAAGATCCAACTTATCGAACCCCCTGGATTTCCAGAGTTTCTCCGAGTTCCACAATGGTGTGGAAAGCGTGAGTCTATTATCCCACTTTAAGTGTTTTGTGACGGTGTGCCTTACTTGGACGGCATGCACAGTTGGTCCTGTCAGTGGGTACGTACGAGGCTTAGCATATAACACTCTAGTATAGTCGCCCCAGGAGAAATGCCATCTATCCATGGCGTATCCGGGGTCTCCCGGATGACCATATACCCCATGGTTAATAGCTGCCAGATGGGACGCCCAGTAGTACTTCTTCAGATCTGGAAGGCTAATTCCCCCATCATACCAGTTAAGCGTTAATTTAGAAAATGCTGTTCGAGGTCTGCCCTCCCATATAAGCTGTCTCTGGAGACTCTCAATTTCTTTGAAGTAGGATGCGGGGACCGGATCCATTGTGTTCTGGAGCGCATAGAGAAAGCGAGGCAGGGCCATCATTTTAAACAGGACTGCTCTGCCCAACATGGAAAGGGGAAGGGATCTCCAATGCGCCACATCAGCCTTAAGTCTCTGCATGGGTGCGTCCAAATTACGCGTATAGCGCAGCTTTGGATCTAGTGTCACATTGTGCTCTGGAGCGCATAGAGAAAGCTAGGCAGGGCCATCCTTTTAAACAGGACTGCTCTGCCCAACATGGAAAGGGGAAGGGATCTCCAATGCGCCACATCAGCCTTAAGTCTCTGCATGGGTGCGTCCAAATTACGTGTATAGCGCAGCTTTGGATCTAGTGTCACGAAGATTCCAAGATACCGGAACCCCTCAGATACAATCGTGCAACCATGCGGCATCACGGGAGCTCACCCTTAAAGACATATTTCACTGATTTAAGCCAATTCACAGTGAATCCAGAGTATCTGCCAAATATATTCAAAACATCCTGGAGGCAGATCACCCTCTAGGATTCGTAAAATATAGCAGAATATCATCCGCATAGATAGATATCTTGTCCTCCCATTCCAGAGACCACCTCAATCCACGGATTGACCTATCTTGCCGTATCCAAGCCGCTAAGGGCTCTACTGCCAATGCAAAGAGAAGAGGAGACAAGGGGAAACCCTGCCTAGTGCCCCAGCCCAGCTGCAAGTCTGAGGACTGGCGGTTATTTACTACTACCCGAGCCATCGCGCCCGAGTACAGGAGACAAACCCAACCTATGTATTCCTGCCCAAATCCCATTTGCCCAACACAGCAAACAGATAGGGCCACTCCACCATATCAAATGCCATGGTGGCGTCCAATGACACGATGACTGCCGGCTCCAATATGGTAGGCACTCTACTCAATACGCCATGTAGACGGCGTAGGTTAAGAGCTGTGTTCCGGTGCGGCATGAAACCCGATTGGTCCGGGTGAACAAGAGTGGTGATTACTTTAATCAGGCGCGATGCCTGCAATTTGGCAAGGACCTTATCCTCCACATTCAAAGCGATATCAGCCGAGAGGAAGTGCATCTATTTCTGGGCTTGCCCTCCTTATGTATAACCACTATGTTAGCAACCCGTTGATCATACGGAAGCAGATCTATTTCCTTACTCTCTACCCCCAACCGCCATCCCGGTGCCCGCTCCTCTTGCACTCCTACGCAGCAGAAACGCTCCCCTCTTGCTGACTCCTCCCCTCAACCAGCCCGGGTCTCCCCCGCCCCTCCCACTGTCTGATCCTCCTCCTCCCCTCCATGTGACACTTAATCCTCATTCAGAGCATGCTATAAAACTCAAGGAAATAAACTGCGTACTTCTATCTATCCAATTGGTCATTCAAAAACTCATTGAGTCAACCGAAGAGCTGGCACTTGATCTCTCCTCCAAAAAGATCTCTCAGGAGACCCCGCATAGGACTCAGCTGAAATCTCCAGTCCAGAACTGGAATGACAACCCTTATCCTAATGCACCAGCTAGAACCTCCAGTAACATAATTTCTCTCTCAGTACCAGATACTCTCTCAGTCCAGAATTGGAACACCACCACCTACCCAAATACCCCATCTAGACCCTCCAGGTCCCTGAATCCTTTGTCTGAGCCAGATTTTATCTCCCTCCTCAATTCGTACACCTCTACGTACCCACTCACCTCAGTCCCTGCTAGAGCAGCACATATTGTCCCACTATCTGTCCCCACCTCGAACGACCCCAAGCACTATTCCTCGGAACCCATCCAAAGCATTACACCTAACCCTTTCAGAGCACCCAGACTCAATACCAATGCCCTAAACATCAATAATCTCATGCTGATCCCCCTCACACTGCCACCACTCTCTGATAGCCTGCACAAACCGCACCTGAACTGCATGTTACTTAACTGCAGATCAGCGGTTAAACATGCTGCAGACCTTGCAGATCTCATCCTTGCCCCAGAACTCGACCCCCTTGTCTTCACAGAAACCTGCCTCAACGACTCCTCTGGCCCTATCCTTGACCTACTAGTCCCTCCCAGTCACAACAGACTAGACCGCATCAAGATATATGGGTGGTGGTATAGCCTGCTTCTTCCGCAAATCTCTCACAGCAAAACAATACTCCTCAGCTAATCTCTCTTCCTGTGAATACTTAGGAATAGACATCACTATTGCACACAGACCCTTATGCTCCCTTCACATCTTCTACCACCCCCCTGGGGATAACCTCCCTTTTATTGAACAAACTATGGAAACCATCTCCTCCAATCTGGGCCGTCACTACCCACAGATCTTCCTGAGTGACTTCAACCTCCACTGGAATGACCCGCATGATCAGGCGGTTAACACTCTCAAGAACTTCCTAACAGACCTCTCTCTATCTCAATTCTGTTACAACCCCACTCACAACTTAGGCTCGACACTTGATCTAATCATTTCCAACCCCAACTCCACTCATCTCGAATCTATTCTTCCTTGCGACAGGTCGGACCATCACTATATCAAATTCCTTATCCTTGAATGCTGGATCCCAAATAGATCACAACCACTAAAATTAAAACACTGGAAAAGATTGCTTCTCAAAACTGGCGCAAATGATCTAATAACACACTGAAATGACCAATTCCAATCGGGTTTCACACTGGCCACAGTACCGAAATGGCCATCACTCATATAGTGGATGACGCTCTCACTTTACTGGACCAGAATGAACCCTGCCTACTAATTCTTCTCAATCTCTCATCTGCATTTGACACTGCCAAACATGACAATCTTCTCCAACTCCTTGAATGCAGAATGGGTCTTTCAGGTACGGTCCTTAAATGGTTTGCCTCTTTCCTCAGCAATAGAACTCAAAGAGTCAAATCCAATCAGTCTCTATCCAACCCCAGTCCCTGCATGCTGGGCGTTCTGCAAGGTTTCTCGCTCTCCCCCACGCTTTTTAACCTTTTCCTGGAACCACTGACGATGATTCTTAAAGCCTCCAACATCCAATATCACATGTACGCTGATGACACCCAACTATACATGAACATTTCCTCCCCTGAAGACATCAATGCTCTCAACGATATCCTGCTCAAAACACTAAACTGGCTTACCTCCAATCTCCTCAAACTAAATGCCCTCAAGACGGAATTCCTCCTCATTGCACCAACTAGACAAACCCCCACTGTTGTGAAATATCTCTCTAATCTCACTGTGCTCAACTACACTCCTCACCTCATTGACTCCACGAAATCACTGGGAATTCTTCTTGATAAAAACCTAAACATGCAATATCACATCAGAGCTTCCACCAAAGGTGCAAACTTCCAGCTGTCCATCCTAAGAAAACTCAAACCTACCTGCCCCACGAGGACTTCAAATCGGCTGTGCAAGCACTAGTCATCTCCAGACTTGAATATGGAAGTGCGACTTTATGCGGATTACCGAAACTCAGCGTAGCCCCAGTCAGAGCTTCGCTAAATGCAGCTACGAGACTCATCACAGGCTCCAAGAAAAACAACCACATCTCACCGGACCTGAAATCTCTTAACTGGCTTCCTTTTGAGGCAAGGATCCAATTAAAGATTGCCTGAATGACCCATAGAGCTCTTCACTTCAATACCCCACTCTACCTGGCAAATAAGCTGGAATTTTCTGGGGGCTCCCGGCCCACAAGGAGCACAGGCACATTGCTACTCAAACCAAAGAAATTCAATAAGCTTAAAACCTACAATCGTACATTCTCGTTGGGCACTGCCCCGAGAATCTGGAACACCCTGCCAATGGAGACAAGGCTTATTCCATCCACTTTTACCTCCAAAAGGGAAGTTAAAGCACGAAGAGCAACTTTGCTCCACTTTACGTTGGACTTTTAATATCCCTACTATTACAGGTCACCTGTTGCGACCCATTGTTGCCTACCATAATGTCCCTTTTGTTCTTGATGCTTCTTGTCCTTATTATCTGCCACATAGCCTTCTCCCTATTTATCTTTGTTATGTATTTCTGTGTGCTTATTTCTTCTACGACTTATGTAAAGCGCTCTGATACCCACTTGGGTCATGTTCGCGCTATACAAAACTTATAAATAAATAAATAGCTCGGAAATGAGAAGCAAATTTATTAGAGTTCAATTTATGCAATAGGGATGCCATTAGGCCCTGTTGCTTAGCCGTAGTTCAAACCGCGGATAGCCTGCACCACTTCGTTGTCGGTCAGAGGAGAGTCCAGATAACTCTTATCGTCTTCCGAGAGTGTAGGAAGTATGATGTCCCTCAGCATTTCGGTATTGTTCCCTCCCGTAAAGCTACCTGTCACTCTATATACTGTACGAAAATGATTGGCAAAGGTATCGGCTATAGCCTGCGGGTCCGTGACAGGACGGGAGTCCTGCCTCAAAATCTCGGGCACCACCCTTGACACCATCTCCCGTGTGTCTAGCCACGCAATCAATTTCCCAGCCTCGTCTCCAAGCTCATAGATTTTACTTTGAACCGCTCAATCCTGCTCCCTGGCAGTTTCTTTCGCCACGCTCTGAAACTCAACTTGCCTTAATCTAAGAAGGTGAAGGCCCTCAGGGGAAACCTCCTGGGCCAGCTCTTCCTCTGACTATATCACCTCCCCTTCCACCCTTCCAAGATCAGCCTGCCTCTCTTTCATTTTACCGGCTATTAGGGAGAGAGTTTCCCCTCGGATAACCGTCTGGTACGCTTCCTAAACAGTTTGCACTGAAGCTTCCAAATCATTGTTTTCCTGAAAGTAGTGCTCTGTGGCCCTAATATACCCCTCCAAGTATGTGGGTCTTTAAAATACCATGGATTAAGGGGGGCCACTCTACTGGCGCATACAACTTCCCACTCCATTCTAAGCCACACCGGGGAGTGATCCGAAATGCCCTGTCCCAAATGACGTACCTCTTTGATAGTATGAGACTGAGATGCCAGTACCAGAACGTAATCTATTCTGGAAAAACTGTGGTGTGCCCCGATATCTGTGGATATTGCTTTGAACCCAGGTTTCATACCCTCCACCCGTCCAGTGGTCCCATTGTATCTACGAAGTTGGAGAGTCCCCTCTGGGCCGGTCTAAGGACACGAGGGGGATGACGATCCAGATCCACAGACATGACGGCATTGAAGTCGCCCACCAATACCAAGACTCCCAACGGTAGTGTACGGAAAATTGCACCAAGATCCCGGAACATGTCCATCTGCAGACCGGGAGTGACATAAACTGAGACAAACATGGCTGTTTTCCCTTCCCATTGGCCCGAAACCCCCATATACCTGCCTCTATTGTCTGTCCAAGTGGCTTTTATTGTGAAAGGAAAGTAATTCTTAATCAGTATACCTACTCCCATTGACCCCAAGGTAAATCCAGCATGCGCTACAAGTTTATACCCTCCCCTGTGCAAGGCTATACATCTGTTCCCTATCAGAATCACCTCAGGAGCATGTCTTCTGATAAATTGGCTAACCATTCCCCTCTTTTTGTTGTCGCCCAGCCCATTGACATTCCAGATCATCACCTGGAACCCCGATCTAAGTCCGTCACCCGACATCATATATCTGCGAAGTGTTAGGTAGCCCTGCCAAGACCTTCGATGCTGTTTCCAATATCAAAATGAACAACCAAATTGCAACATTGAAAAACAACCCCACCCTCTCCTATCTCCCCCTCTCCCTGCACCCCTGCTTGTGACTTTTGCCCATCCCAAACTGGCAGAGTGCCCATCTCCCCACTCACTCAACTACAATTAACTAAAGGTAGTAGAGAGGAGGATGTCAGCACCCCAACTTCCCCGCCCCCCCCAGAGCCTGTATCATCTCAAACAATTCATCCTTCGGAGTCTCCATTTACTCATAATAAAGTCCTTATAACCAGATGAGTGTCTGATGCTATATCTTGGGGCCAACGCTCATGTACCTGATAATGTTCGGGTAGACCATGAGTGTGGAAGTCCAGTCTTAGTCTTGTTCCTGCGCCGCTTGTTCTTCACTTCCTCCACTGCTTCTGTACCGACTGTGTAAAGTCAGGAAAGAATGAGAGTGGAATTTTCATAATGTAAGGGTGAGCCCTGACGGACAGCCTGCAGGATAGCGTCCCTGTCCCTAAAATTCAGGACTCTGGCGATGATTTGCCTCGCCCTGAACTCTCTGTGCCTGTTCAATGGAGAAGAAGTTGCAAAGACCTTTGGTTTTAAGGTGCTCCAGGACCAGTTCTTCCACAAACAGATCGGGGTCCGGGCCTCTGAATTCTCAGGCACTTCCAGTACATGGACATTATTTCATCCAGCTCTCCCATCATAATAGTCCAGCTTACACTCAGTTATATCGTGGGAAGACTTCAGCTCGCGCACTTCCCGCTGAAGCTGCGCCACATCGTCGGTCAGACTGGTCGTCTTAATATTCAAAGACATGACCTTTTCGTTGACTTTGGTGAGGTCCGTACGTATAAGATTCACCTCAATGGAGACCCTATCAATCTTATGTTCCAGTGCCTCAATTTTCTGGCCCAAGGAGGACTTGACCCCGTCTATAGCTGCCATGACGTCATGCAGTGTCAGATCCAATGCGGGGCTCGTGGATCCCACCCCCACCATAGTATCATGCCTTGAGTCCGCAGGCGACCCTTTGGGGAGAGTGTAGCGAACAATTTTGTTTGTTTGAACTTGCCGCGAGCCCTTGGATGTCCTGGACGGGTGCCTCTCAGAGTCCGGTTTAGTCGCCATTTAGGGAACAGCGCTGTACTCAAGTGAGCCTCGCCGCTGAGAAAACATTATCGGAGTGGGCAAAGAGCAGCGGGCCCCCGTGCCTCAACTCAACAGCCGCGGAGATAGAGTCAGCACCCCATGGGGGGCACCACCAAGGCCTCAGTCCTAGCACAGGGGGATGGTATGCCCCATGACCTGCCCAGCGTGTCCGTTGCCAACATAGAGATACTGCCACTATTGCCTCCCAATTTACCCCCAGTAGTCTTCCTCCACAGTTGTGAAAAGGCTCTGATCCAGGGGGAGCAACTCCTCTCCAGGCCAGTCCCACAATTCTTCACCAGCGACCCTCCTTTCCATCTTCCCGCACTCCACTCCGTACCGATTCCTCCCAGTCCGCCCGGCGCTGTCCCAGCACTCGACAGGTAATTTCTGGGCCCGGAGATCCGGAGCCCGGAGATCTGGGCCCCTTTGCTAAATTCCGCTGTTGAGGGTGAAAGTAGTCCGACACATATCATTGGGCTGCAATGTTCCTTGTTCTGGTCCCTCCAGCCACACGCACTGCCTGACCAGGCAGTCATTAACCCCCTTGCTGGTGTCTCACTACTGTGGCAAATCCAGTACCTGAAGATGAGCCTTAGACTATGGGAGCATCACTTTGCCACATCTGAGGCGGGCTGCACCAGTAAACCCTCCTATTTTGCTCCTTGAAGGTAGTGGTAACAGTGCCACTTGCTGCCTTACTGCCAAATTCTGGCCATCTGAGTCCCATCCTGCGTATTTTGCTCAGCAGCCAAATACCCTCTGCCAGTCTATTTGAGGTCTTCAGCGTGCGGCCAGGAAGCTGCCCCCTGGGGGCAATACTCCCTGGAGAATTGTGAGCAGGGGGGAGTCCCCGTGGGGTGAGGAAAGCGGACCAACACTCACCCCTCACTACGAGGGGCAGTCCAAGTGCCGACTCCTCTCTGGACTCGCTGCACTCCTTGCTGCAGTCATGGCTCCAAGCCCCTGCTTGATATTGCCAGGGAGGGGAAGGGGGGGTCTTACTGGCAACGGCCACCACCTGTCCAGGCCGCCGTCAAACTAGATCCGGCACCTCGACCCGCAGTATCCGCGGCGAGACCGTCAACCTCCGGTCTCACCCTGCCGCTGTTGACCAATTTGGGGCTGGCCACCCAAACACTCCAGCTCCCAATCTAAACACCCCGCCAGGCCGTCAATCACAGAGCTCAGCACTCCAGTTCATGCCGTCACTGGAGAGCCGGGATGGAATCCGGCGACTCCGCTTCTAATACTTGTCCTTTTCCCGGGTTCCTCGGGCTGCATAATTTACAGGATGACAGGCTCGGGGGATTGTGGCGGCGGAGCCGAGGTCTCACACCGCCATCTTGCACCGGCGCTTGGCTCCTCCCCTTGCTTTCAGTCTTGAGCCTATTTAATACCAAGCCCTTTCTTTACACATGGATCTATTTTAGTTGATCATATTTGGCAATTTATGACTATAAAACGTTTACCTATTTATTAATTAAATAACCACAGACTCAGGTAAATTTAAAAATTTTATTTGAATTTTACCATAAGAATCAAAGACGAATTACAGTGTTAACTCCATCCTTCTGAAGAGGTAAGATTCAACTTATTTAGTTAAAAATATATTTTCAATGACAAGTACATCAGGAAGAGAAGATAGAGAGAAAAGGCACATTGACACAATATACAGATTAATAGTTACCTAGGATGGTGCAAGATCAGACCCCTCTGGACAAGAGTTGTGGGCCCCTTAAGAAAATTAAGGTGACAGGTTTAGTTCAGGACTAGGACAGGACAGGACAGGTAGCCTCTTCTGGATTTGACGCCTGCGTCTCACCCCTCTCTGATTCTAATTTCCTCCTCGATTCTTCTGCAATCTTCTTTCTAATTCTATTACCTCCTAGTTTCTTCCTCGATCTTCTTTCTAAGTTTATTTGCATGAAAATGCTAAGTCTGCTTCTTTGAGAACTTCAATCAGTAATCGGACAGCATCTCTATCTCTCAGCGTACTGGCAGTGATTAGCCCCTTATTCTATCTAACTACCCCAATTATACCTTATTAATGGCAGGTACCACCCCTAAATGTTTCAACCTTACGAAACTCCTAATTCTGATTGGACACGCAGAGGGTTTGATCATCAAACCTTGCTAAGTTTAATACTTTTTCTTAAGAGCTTTGTCTTATGTTCCCGCCCATTAATTTGTCTCTCCCAAGCTTTAGGTCCCACCCATGTTTATAATGCATTTTGAACAATGTATACAATTTTGTACAGTTGTCCTCAGGATGTTCAGCTGGTTCCCAGGACATGTGGAAAGGGTGTCCTTGATCAGTTTCCAAGACTTGAGCTCATGACTCCAGAGTTGTCTCTACCGCTCATGCGGATGGGTGTCACATGGGTGTCAGCCCTTAGCTCTCTTTAAGGCCCAAATACGTACTAACAGAGAAGTAAAAAAAACAAGATGTTAGATTTCACTGTATACCACTTATCTCTACTCTAATCCCATTTAATTAAAAAGACTATTTATGCATTAGCACTTAGTATGTAACGTAATTTAGTTTCAGCAGAGCAGATGTTTAGCATGTGAGTTCTTAAGTGGCCATTTTGACTGTTAGTGCTCAGAAACAAAGCTTTCCCTCCAAGCGTTAAGACGTCATGCAGTCGACAAATGCGCAGTTCGTTTTCCCGCATTAGCAGACATATTTAGTTGTACCCGGGTTACATGTGAGTAAAACACATAGGCAAGCTTCCCCCTTTTCTAATAAATGTAACATGTTGTGTGAAATTAGTACTACAAACAATATTAGTAATTTATCACAATGTTATATGAGAGGATTATATCTGAGCAAGTTGCTTATGTGCAAATCCTTGCTCCATCATTGGTTAAACAGTGAAATATGGGTGCCAACATCACTGTGCCATCAGCATTAGTGCCTACAAGTTGGCCAGTGTGCATTTGCCAGTTAGTGCTGACTCTGCAATAGTGTTTCAAAAAACTCATTCACTGATGGGTGAGATGCATGAGGGAGTGAGATCTAGAATTGTAGGGATCATATGTGAGTGTCCACACTGACCCTTACAAGGCAATCTGAGTAAGCAATACCAACAATTGGTGTGATATGCTTGCCCATTGGGACTCTAGTGATCCCACATCTTCATGCCATAGATGTTCAGGTATACAAAAAAAACTTTCAATGGTGTATTGACTTGTGGATATACAATCTATGACTAGTATCATCACCTGTACCAAGCAGAATTGGGGATGTTCCTATGGCTATTTGGAGTCTTGTGCTGCATGAATTTAGTGTATATATCTCCTAAAGGTTGGAACCTCGAAGTTTTCAGGAATTTGTATCTGCAAAATGTGATACATAGCTAAACTACATGTGTACGGCTATCATTTCACTTTTCAGGTGGGGGACATTTGATGTAATTTTGAGTGCAAAGTTTCATCAGTGTGCTATGAACATTTGCATGCAACATGATGTCTGCGACAACAGTAATTGATGGTACATTAATGTTCAACTTGACCTCCAAGACATTATGATGTGTTATGAGTAATAGTTATATTTGTTTGGTTCTGGGCCTTGTGTGAGCATTTTGTAAATCTCACACTTTGATCCATCCGATTTGGTTACATATCTTTACAATGGTATGTAACATATGCTAAAGTATGCAAGGCGATCAGCTATCCTAGTATGGACATATGGATGGAGTGTAGACAATTCCATCAATTCATTTGGGCCTGTCTGGGGCTATCACATGAGTGGACCTAACTGTGTGCAGGTCATGTAGCATGCATGCATGTGTTCATGCTAAATTCGAAGCGTATAGAGTGAACCATGAAAATGGTGTGATATGTGGATTTCTTTAATGTTTTCAGTGCATTTGTGATTGTCAGGTGTGGAAATACAGTAGCAATAAAACCAAGTTACATATCATTTCTGATACATCCAGGGCAAGGGGAGGAGACGGAGTGAACCTCGGTGGGGACACAGCTAGTCACAGCGGTTCTGTACATGAGACATCAGACACTGAAGGACCCAGTGAACAGGAGGGTGTGATTAATGACCTGGAGGACACTAGCTCAAGGTCATCACCATCGGAGTCATCCCCAAGTGGTGGAGGACCCAACAGGATGAGTTCCAACTTTATCCTTGTCTGTCACCCCACAGTTTCATCACCATCCTCCCTTTTGTGACCCCACAAGTTGGCCATTCCTGCTCCCCTAGGGGGGGAACAATCTCTATTGCTCCAGGAGGCTCAGACCCTGCCCCTGTTAGCCCAGCCGCCCTGACAATAGCAATAGACCACCTGGGAGCATTTCTGAGGTTCAGACTGCAGTCCTGAATTACATCAAAGGGCAATGCATACAGATGACCCAGATGGTTGCCTACCTGGAAGGAATTCACACTGCCATGTCTGGCCTACAGAGACCTTCTCAGGCTCTGGTCTCCTCCCTCACGGCAGCCCTCCACCTATCCCAACCTTCTACCTCCATCTTGTTTAATTCCCATCCACAATCCCTATTCCCTTTCCTATGCCAAGCACACATACACCTAAGCATGCACACACTTCATCAGACACAAGCACCCCACAAAAATCAAGAGTTAAAAACTCTAACATACATGCACACAACAGACAATCACCTCCCTCACAACCCCCGCCACCCCAGCATACCCCCAGTTACCACAACAATGCACACAGAGCCCTCCACAGACACATCCATATCCACAGATACCATAGAGACACACAAAGACCCCTCCACAGACACACCAATACTTGCAGACATCCCAGCAACACTCACTAACCACTCCACAGACCCACCCATACCCAGAGACACTTGCACCTGTACCCACAGAGCCCTTCACAACACCCAGCATACATGCAGACACCACAGCAACATCCACATACTCCCCCACGACACCCAGCACATCCACAGCACTCCCACCCAAGAAATGCAAACACTCACAGTTACCCTCACCACAGATAACAACAGAACACATAGTGCAGACAGCAGACCCACCTCATACTTCCACACAACCTGAACTCCATCGCAAACATCTTACCCGTTTCCCCCTGAGGATGTCATGTTCGCCCTTGCCCTTACTCATCTGACACCTGACCCCCAAAAGTTAAAAAATATCTCCTGCACCCATCCCTTCCACTTCCCACTCCACCCCTGAAAACCAGCCTCCCCATCCGCCTGAACACATCCCCAAAAATAAAAACAAAAACAAAACCTCCTTTATCTGAACACAGCCCAAACCCAAGAAGCACACTCTCAAGGATAAACCCACCCCTCCCTAAACCTCTGCCCCCACTTCCCAAGTACCATCTTCGAGGTTCCTGGTATGCCCAATGGATGCTACTTTGTGAGGAGGTTTCCTGGCAGTGTCAGTAACAGAAAGTTTAGTGGCACAGGCGTGTGCTGTTCCTTAGAGTGCTACCATTGACTGGTCATTTACCTTTCTTTATACTTCTTTATACTCCTTTTGTGACATACTGTGATTAAAATCTTTACAGAGTTTTAAAGACTTCGGTCCTGCCGTTAATTTTCTGACTATTTGATGTTCTTGTATAGTTAGTGATGTGTGAGTACGGTTGTGTTTGTTTGATCCCTGATTGCTGATTCAGTTGAACTGGTTGGTATGATGTACCCTTGGAGCCAGTGATGAAGTAGCACAGGACAAGAGGAATTTCTGGATGAATGTCCATGCAGGATGACATAGAAATTGGGCAGGAATTACATTGGGTTACATGTTATATGGTAAGTATTTCTGCTTGTCCTAGTGACTGTCATTGTCATTTAGCTTCCACTTCTCCCTATGATGTAGGTTGGATATGTGTTAGATATGTTGAATTTAGATATTTATGTATCTACACATAGATGGTGTCAACTTGGCATACCTTTATGTAGGTCTGTATGGACATATGTTCATTTTGTATTGTGTACCTTACCGTTACTTCATCTAGATAGGTGCCATATGATGTAAGTGCTGTGATTCCTTTCATAAGTTGCACTTATCCTACACATGCTTGGCACTTGGTTATGCTATTGGTTGACCCAGATAATCTTCAGTTCCCATATCCACTGCATATGTAGTTTGTCAGGCATGTGCAAAACATACTGTGCCCCAGGGCCCCTGCCTTTCAGGATTCCCCTTGATAGAGCAATAACTATTCTACAAAGATGGAGGCGCCACGGGGCGCACTGCGGGATGGCGTCTTAAGCAAGCAGCTCCGCCGGGCAGATGTAAATAATGTATTTTAGATGATTTAAACGGATCACCAACAGGAACGGAACAGATATTCCATGTCGGAAAAGTGTACAGCGTGCAGTGGAGGGCGAGCGAAGACCGGGAAGGCGCGCTAAGTCCTGCGGGGATGGAGAGACAGCGACGGCCGCCGGGAATCAGCATGGCGGACATTGTGGCAGGCTCGGAGGGGAGCCTGTAAGGCAGGTAATGCTCGGCGCAAAGCACCCGGGGCGAGGTTGATGAGCTCAATTTGACTCCTCTGAGACACGTGTAACGCCCGGATAAAATGCCCGCACGGTGGTGATGTCCATAGAAGAGATTGTTAGCAGCGGTGTGGAGGGCAGTAAAACCTAAAATGGCGGCGCCAACATCGATGTGCGACCGGTGACGGGCTCCTATCTCGCCCTCCTTAATTGACTGGCCAAAGAATGCCAGGGCCAGCGGAACTGTACCATAACACGCTTTAGAATCTGTGGCAGCGGGCCTGGAGCGACCTGTGATATTCTGTGGGAGATTGCCGGCAACTAGGTTGTATTTCAAAATGGTGGCGCCCGTGCTTCGTACTACATGGCGCTAACACCAGAGGCCTATACGATGTCGAGTTGGTCCCGAGCTCGGAATATCGCACACGCCTACCACTGATGCCCTTTCAAGTCGGATTGCTGCGGCCCCCGGGGCTAAAACTCTAAACAGACGGCAGGGTGCTCATGGTCACTCGCTCCGATGCCCATCCCCCCGCATTCAATACTGTAACGCGCCAGAACGCCGTGCTACTAGACGGGAGAGGGAACTACAAGACGAACACTCACCCTGTTTGCCTGGGGTAAAAACCGACACTACACTCTCCTTACTGCACAGGTGCCTAGCTGGGGAGACCGGGAGCCACAACAACAGTTCGTGAACGCATCAAGTAACTCCTGAGCGGCGGCTTGCACTTCCGGGGGTGTACCAGTTGCTGCAATCTGAGTCATGGGTAAACCGGATAGGCAACAACCTACGATTAACTTCACGGCGCACAAGACTCCGAAAGGCCAAAGTGCACACACAGAAGAAGAACCAGAGGTGGAATCGACGGTTGGTAGTAAGCTGGAGGGTATTCTTACAGCCATACAAGCAAACCTGCAAGAAATAAATGGCAAATTAGACCATCTAACGGGACGACTGGACTCCATGGCCACCAAACTCGACAAGCAGGGTGAAAGACTAGACACGGCTGAAACGCGAATCTCCACAGTGGAGGACGAATCCAAAACAACAACGGCCAAATGCACTGGGTTGGAGAAAACGCTGGCTATGGTCGGGGCTAAGGCGGAGGAGTTGGAGGGACGATCGCAACGTAATAATATTCGCGTAGCCGGCCTGCCGGAATCCACAAACACTGGCCATATGGAGCTTTACATCGAGCAATTATGCAAAGACATTTTGGCGAAACAGCATTCTCCCCCATATTTATCATAGAGAGAGCGCACAGGTCTTTGGCGCCAAGACCTCCTCCAGGTACGGCGCCTAGGCCAATAGTGGCCCGGGTCCTAAACTACAGGGATCGTGATGCCATCCTCCGACTTGCACGTGAGAAAGGAGGAATCCACCATCAAGGGAACAAACTGGAATTCTACCCGGTGGCCGTGCAGCAGGCAAAAAGGGAATTCAACGATGCCAAAGCGAAACTTCGTGAATTACGTATTCCCTATGCCATGCTGTACCCGGCACGACTGAAAGTCACGTGGGAGGACAAACCGGTGTTCCTAGCAACCCCCAAGGCCGCTCTGGACTTCATCAAAAAAGTTGCTCCGAAGGGTAAGAGAGGGGAGCGGAGAGATAAGCCTACTGACTCAGACAGAAGGTAAGAAGCTGATGCGCGAAGTGCCTTACTATTGAATGCAGGATCGACTCTGGGTCGCTGCCGCAGTCCCGGCTGGTGCGATCCACGTACTACTAACCACGGCATTGGTCGGTGGCTCTAGGAACTATAAGGTGAACTTTATCTATTGTGATGGTGTATCACAGAGCCACACACTGAGTGGAGACATGATTTAACTACCTATAGCACTGGGTGTTACAACATGCTGACATGTGCAAATATTTGAAGGGGTGGGGAAGGCGCATGGTCAAGTGGGTGAAGGCAGCACCCTGTACCCCCCTGCAGTGGTAATGAGTGATGGGACTGTGATTGAGTTATAGGCTATTCATTATTCATATGTCTCATTGCTAGCCTAACAATGTTCCAACTGTGATTTGTATTGTGAATCATTAATCTGCCCCCGTCCTTTACGGAGGACGGTGAAGTGCACCCTCAGCGGACCTCCACATGGGTGGTCCCCAAAAAGTTATGTACCTTTTTGCTGTTTTGAGGGGAATATGGCTTCGGCAAATTTGGGATGCTGGAGTGGGTGGGATTAGGGTTAGTTGGGATTTAGTTTACTTGAAATTGCCAGGACACTTAAGATGCATTGCTGACCTCCATACGGTGCTAAGTAAACATGAGACACAGTCAACAGGCACTAAACTGAACCGAACGATGTTCCAAGTTGCGAAGCCAAACTGTAGTAGACTGTATATGATTATTAGGAACAGGTACATTGAGTAAAGACAAGTTAAACCTTTTAACATGGAATGTGAGGGGGTTTGCCAATCCAAAAAAATTAGACAAATCTTCGCTAGCCTAGACAGGAATCATGTGGATATTGCACTGTTGCAGGAAACACATATTGCCCCGCACTCGAGCAGGAACATTGGGGCGAGATGGGCGGAATCCAGATACTCGGTTGATTACTCCTCTTATTCGAGAGGACTTATGATTTTGATTAGGAAAGGGGTCAACTACACTATTGACCGTACAATTGTTGACACACAAGGGAGATATGTGATTGTTTCTGGTATGCTTCGAAGGCAGAATGTAACCCTGGTAAATGTATATGGCCCGAACGTCGATTCCCCTGAGTTTTTCCAAGAAATATGGTCTCATCTGCTGGAATTTCCGGACACAAATATTATCTGGGGGGTATTTTAATATAGCGCTGAATAATGCATTAGATCGCTCCTCAGCGTCCTCAGAACCACACAGAAGGGCGAGAGGTAAAATGAATGATATTATGGAGGAGTTGTCCCTTAAGGACATTTGGAGAGTGAAGTATCCAACTGTAACTGGTGCAACACACGTGAACATGGCACACGGAAGCTGGTCTAGAATAGACTTTTGGTTAGGTTCGGATAATGCTGTGTTATGGACAACAACGATGAAAACGCTGCCTAGAACCCTGTCCGACCATAATCCGGTTCTATTAACTCTACAGGTACCTCATTACACACCCCCTCCCTTCAGTTGGAGATTTAATGCACAAGCCCTCTTAGATCCACTATATGTTGACACTATATCAGCTGCGATCAAAGAGTTCTTCCAATTGAACATTAACACGGTTGAAGACCCAGGCACACTCTGGGAGACGTTCAAGATCACATTGAGAGGTGTATGCATGAGCACAACAATAGGGATCCTAAGGGACATAAGGGAGCAAATAACTAAGCTTGCAAACAGAATGAAGGAATTGGAAACAGAATATGACCGTACTAACAATGTCGAGTTGTTGGGTGAGATCAGGCAGGTATACACTGAGCATCAGATATATGCAGAGCATGAGTTGAAATATGTCACCAAAAGGCCACTGGCTAGGCAATTTGGGAGGGAGGGAGGTCTTGGAGGGTACTAGCATGGAAGATATGTGTAGGGAGGAGCCCTCAAACAGTACTGCGAGTGCTAGATGAAGCGGGCACATTACACTTACGACCTGAGGGAATCTTAAGCAGTTTCATACATAATTACATTACCCTCTATCAATCTCAAAGTACGGCACCACAGCAGGAAACGTTTCGATATTTACAGGATATTGCCATTGCGTGATTATCCGATCACCAAAGAGAATATTTGTCACAACCTATTACAGTAGAGGAGGTGACTGAGATCATACGTTCTCTCCCAAATTGGAAAGCGCCTGGACCCGATGGCTACACTTGTGAGTTTTACAAGGCATATATGGACCTCTTGTCCCCTCATCTAGTAGCCGTGTATGGAGCCGCGTTTGATCAGGCAGTGTTACCCCCTTTACTGCGCGAAGCAGTTCTGATCACATTCCTCAAACCAGGTAAAGATCCGGAAATGTGCGAGTCGTACAGGCCCCTGTCACTACTTAATGTGGACTCGAAGATACTGGCCAAACTCTTAGCAACTAGATTATAGCCACTGGTGACTAATTTGATTTTACCCGACCAGGCGGGGTTCATTCCAACTAGAGCTACATCACACAACACGAGAACTCTATTTGCACTTTCCCACTATCTCGACCCAAACACCAAAGCGGCGGCGGTGATGCTTGACGCTGCCAAAGCATTCGATACAATTGAATGGTCCTATCTACAAACGATACTACACCGAATGGGGTTTCC
Organism: Lissotriton helveticus; assembly: GCF_964261635.1. NCBI lineage: Eukaryota > Metazoa > Chordata > Amphibia > Caudata > Salamandridae > Lissotriton > Lissotriton helveticus. Next base: position 885,811,536 of record NC_136068.1, on the reverse strand, counting down.
TGTTAGATTTGTATCATGGATAACACTGCTGTACACCAACCCGACGGCAAGAGTACGGGTCAATGGCTATATCTCTGAGCCTTTCCACATAGCAAGGGGCACCAGGCAGGGATGCCCATTATCCCCGCTGCTCTTTGCCCTCGCCCTTGAGCCTCTGGCATGCATCATTCAGCAGAAGCACAACCACTCGGCTCTACACTTCCCCGGCCGTCCATTGCACATCTCATTATATGCGGACGATATGCTTTTATATGTACGCGACCCCGAACAAACCCTGAGCCCACTGCTGAGGGAATATGTAAAATTTGGTCACCACTCCGGATAGCAGATTAATTAGGACAAATCGTTAATTATTCCTCTTATCGATTCCACGATGCCACATGTTCCTGACTTTCCACTGGATTGGCAAACGGACCCCACTAGGTATTTGGGGATTTGGTACAGTCGGGACCCTGAGGAGGTTATACGCTCCAACTATGGCAAGGAGCTCAATAAGATGGAAGAAATGGTCAGTAGATGGATAAGGCTTCCATTATCGCTGGCGGACCGCATTGCCATTGTAAAGATGAATGTCCTCCCTAAGTTCCTATATTTATTCAATAATATACCGATTCCACCACCAAAAGCGGTCTTCAAAAACATAACGTCCTTAATCTTGAAACTAATTTGGGCAGGTAAACAAGCACCCATTGAATTGCGCACACTCACATTACCCTATGAGAAGGGAGGATTTGGTGTCCCAGATTTCTTCCTATACTACATATGCGCACAAGCTCAGTATGCTGCGCATTGGTATCATCCCACCCCCTACCTCACACATACAGCGGTTGAGGAGGGAGATGCCTTCCCGATACCTCTGATGGCAATTATCACACACAAGCGTCCCCCATTGGATTCTACGGATATTAACACTATAGATGCAACAACGCATGCATGGCGTACACTGGGACGGCTGGTACATAAGCTACCTTTGTATGCACTAGAGCTCCCCCTTCATCACCATCCCGAGATATCTGTGACCACGGAAAAAGTGGGTATGGATCTCCTGAGGCAGATCAGGATAGACAAGTTTGGGGATTTATACTGTGACGGATCCTTTCGTCAACCAGATGACTTCTCGTACATTAGTAACCCCACCATTATGTTTCGCTTTACTTATTATAGACTGCAAAGGGCCCAGCAGCACCGCCTAGCCTGCATACCCTACAATTAATTTTAACGTCAGCGAACACGTCACATTTAGTATCAAGGTTGTACATGGCGGCTCAGAATGAAATCCCATACAACTCACACAAAGTGATGCAACGTTGGAATGAGATCCTGCCAGAGACGCTCACTGAGAAGGAATGGTATGCTGCATGCACACTTCTCAGATTGCTAACACCAAAACGGTAATTTGCGAATCACGCACTTAAAATATCTACATCAAACATATCATACACCGCATAGAATGCATAAGTATGGGTTATGGGAAGACGCTAATTGTAAAAGATGTAGGGCACAAGAGGCTGACTTCGCTCATTTAGCATGGCACTGCGGAAAAATACATGACTATTGGGTGAAAGTTACTCGTGCCCTAAGTGACATGGTGGGGGTCGATATTGACTGTTCGATGAAAGTGTGTTTATTAGGGCTAGTCTCAAATGTAAAAGCTGGGAGACGTAAGTTCTGTGCTGTTGCCCTCTTGATTGCCAAACGGCAGGTTTCTAAATGTTGGGGGGGGCAAACTGGCTCCAAATCTTAAGCACTGGCTGAAAGATATGACTTATTGCAAAGATAGACTACTCACCTGTGAGGAAGAAATGCCGGTCAAATCACGCCCTAAGGATTATTGGTGCTACTTGACTGATTTCCTGAAAAGCAGTGACGTGGACACGATGTCCTAAGATACAAGTTGTATCACGCCACGATAACGATACTCTCACTTATGCATGTTTACATACTGATATTCTCTAAAAGATGTGTCCTGATGATGCAAATCGTACCATTAATGTGACTTGCACTTATGGATGAAGAATGCAGAAATGTACTGGCATTGTTATTTGTGTCTCATTGATGTTTTATTTATTAAATACCATGAAAAAGAAGTTCTCGAACACCGCATGCCACTTGATATCTGAGCCGTAAAGGACGTTGCCTGTGCCGCCGGGCCCTTGGGATGTCGGCTTTAAGGCTGTGTTACTTAAGACAATATTGGGCTAATGTATGCCGCCGGCCTCACGGTTGTAGGCGTATGGCTGTGTCTTTCTATATGCACACTAATAAAACGTTTTTTGAACTTAAAAAAAAAAAACTATTCTACAAAGTATTTCCATTGTGCCCTTAGGAGGGTTGTAACACTGAATCGATGTAATCCCTTTGATTGACATTGGCTTTTCATGTGGGTGATGTGTGAGAGTCCAAAATAGAGTTGTAGCAGAGAAGGTGTTTCAGTTTAATGACACATCCACACAGACGTGTATTTGGCATCAAAACTAGACCAGGGATGTGGGGAGTGTGAATGTGTCACATTCACTGTAGCATCTTGGTTTGAGTTGGAATGAGAGGGCCTCATGCTAGTTATAGTCAATTCAATCCCACTTTACTTGACATATAGCAAGCTACATAAACAATGAAAATCAGCTGTGACATGGCAGAGAAGTGGGTATGGACAAAATTAGTATATCATCTTCGTTAGAGTTGCAGTGACAGGGCCTAGTGGTAGTTGTAGTCATTTCTATCTCCACTTACCAACACTTGACCAATGTTTACCTGCATTTTTTTTTTGTTTGAATGTATTTTATTAGTTTTCCAATATACATTTTCAGTACACAATTATGCATTACGTAAGAGGAAATAGTACAAATAATCTGCATAGCTCCATAGCGACAATACAGTATGGTAATGATACATGATGGGTCATTGAACACATATCACGGTTCTCGCAGCAAAACTGATAGGATATATGAGAAGGGGTGTATATTTCTAAGAGTGTGATGTCTTATGGTGGTATTGACAGTGTAGCTTGGGGTATGGGGATGAGATGTGGTATGAGGCGGCATGTTCGTGCGGTTGCGCGCCTTCCCCAAGCCACTCCCGTCAACCAATGTGTAATGTATCCCCCATTTCATGGTCATGTCTAGAATGTTGCGGATCGGTTGGGTATCAGTAACTAATATATTATTCACAACTGTGTAACTGGTATGTCACAAGTAAAACTGCCTTGACATCCGAATGGAACCAGGAGGGGAAATTGAGGTCGGGGCAAAATAAAAGGACAGGACTCGCCAACATTGTGAGGTGTCGGGGGAAGAAATTAAAAAGAAAGAAAATAACTTAAAATGGGGGGGGGGTAAGGGTAAAGGGCTAGTAGAACCAGAAGAATATCAATGTGTGTCCGTGGAGGTGTGCCTCCGAGTCCGGGGCAAGAGCGTATGGCAGGTTGGGCCTTGTGAAGCACGGGTCTTTCTCAGAGGAGGGGGTGGGGGAGCAGCTCAGTGATGTCCAACAGGTACCGGAATGCCGGTGTCGGGATGGCGGGGGTCCTGAGCGGCTGTCATGTTGCATCTCTACAGTAGCACCTCTCAATGTAAGCATCAGTTATGTCTTTCACTTATCTAAAATGGGGAGGTATCGATAGGGGCGTGAGGGAGTCTGCCCCACCTACTGGTCACGGCCGGTCTAGAGAGAGGTATAATCTAAGTTATTCCTTCATCTAAACTCGCCTGATGGAAGGATTTCAGGGTGTTGTTAGACCTGGCCCCTTGGCGTGAGTCTCCCTTCCACTTTTTGCTGATGTGCCTCAGATGTTTTGCTGGTATTCGATGCTCAGGGCACCGCGCCCCGGCCAATCCGTGCCGCAGTGCAAGTGCTCCCAATGTAAAGTGTATATGTAATTGATTTCCACGATTGGCTTATTTGGTTTACTATCAGTCCCCAGTAAAGTGCACGAGGAGTGCCGGGGCTTGTAGATACAAATGCCGCTAGTGGGCCTGCAGCGCTGGTTGTGCCACCCACAGAAGCGGCCTCCTAACATGTGTCTCGGGTCCGCCATTGCAGACCCCGCTTACGGTCTCGTACTGTCACGCTGACTGCGCAAGTGCCCACACTTGCCAGTCCCTGAGGCTTCCCTAACCTTCATATCAGTCACCCCTATGGTAGGCCTGCGGGCAGGGTGCATTGTAAGCATAAGGTAGGACAAGCCTAGAGTGTGGCATGTCCTAGTAGTGAATTACCGCCCTTGTTGTTCTTCACTATTGAAGGGCAACCTGTTCTCTTAGGCCAAGATGAGCTGCCGGAACTATTACACACTATAGTCCCGGCAGGCTCAGGGAGCACGGTAGCACATCGAGTTTAGCATGCCTGAACTTAGAATAATAAAATACTTCCTTCAGTAGGGTTTATTTTAATATCCTGTGTTTGCAAATGCTACTTTTAGAAAGTTAGCCTTTGCTGGCCTAACTATTTCAGCCCGCCTCTGCCAGGATGTGTATCTGTTGTCTGGGTTTGTGTGAGTGACAGGGCTGGGGAATTCCCGGGGACAGTCAGGGGCTTCAGGTGGTGAATGGGGTGCTTACACCAGGATGGGTGGGCGGAGTAGTCCTTGACTCTGGATAGGGTTGTGCTCCACCACCACAATGCTGGTTCCACCTCCTGATGTCCCTGCCCTGCATCCTGAAAGAAGACGGCAGCTTCCTGTAAACAGAGTGCTCCAAAACCGGGTGGAACTAGGCTCAGGCCCCCTGGCCTGCAAAGACAAAAGAATCTCCGTATAAATATAGGAGCTCTGCTCCTTACAAATCAGATCCAGTTTTGACCACGACGAACTTCTGCCTGACTAGAAGGACCAAGAGAATCTGAAGGACGGAAACCAGTCGGTATCCTGTACGACTGGCCTGCAGTGGTGCCTTGCTGAGAACGGAGAGGAAAGGACCAGAGAGGACTTTGTAGACTTGTGCCTGAAACGATCTCTTAGGGCTTGATTGCAAGTTTGCCCCCTGAACGGAACCCCAGGACCATTGGGTTCTATTCTGCTTGTGCCCGTCTGCTGTTGGGCCTTAGTTCTTATTCCCTCGCCGGAGTTCTGACTCGGGTGCCTTCGCCCCTCCCAAAGTCGTGACATCTCCGAGCCTGGTCGCACCGCCGCAGAAAGCCCCGCTCATCCCTGAGTCGCTCTCCGCTCCAATGCCGGGTCGCCTGCTCTCCTGTCACCTCGCCTGCTAACAGAGCACGTTGTGCGCCTCTCATCTTCTCCTGCTGGAATCTGCACGGAGTGCATTCCAAAGCCTCGGACGGTCCGTAAGTCGTAACGTACCCGACTGTCTCGCTTTGCCTCCTGCATACCAAGGCTCGTGCCGCACCTCAAGAAAGGCCAGCTTATACGGTGATACCGGAAGCCTGGTGCTGCACCCATCTGCCCGAGAACGCGACGCCCCTCACAGATCAATGAGTACAACCTGGCGTGCTAAGAAGTAGTACGTCCCACAGGCCTGAACGGCGCCTCGCCCCTTGAGCTGCATCGACCCCGGATCTCCCTAACCCTCCACAGTCCTGCTCCCCCGCCTCGCTCCTTGAGGGGGACCGAGCCGGAGAGATCCTCTGGAGAACCGTCGGCCTCGTCCCGGGGCCGCCCTCACCAGTAGCCGCGCCTGAAACGCCTCGGACTTCCACAAGCAAGGTACACTTGAACTCCACCTCGAGTTCATATCGGATCCAGGGTCCGCAACGTTCTTATTTCCCTGACATCGTACCTTGCTGAACAACGAACATTTAAAGACTAATTGCCTATTGTAATCTGGTGGCCTCAAATCGCTAAACGTTATATGGTCTTGTGATAATCCTGCTTAAATCTATCTTTTATATAAAGTATACGTATTTTTGATACAACCATACGACTGGTGTCCATTTGTGGTGGGTCAATCGGTTTACTGTGTGTGATCATAAATGCTTAACTTACTATCGCCCTGAGGATTAGCCTTGTCTGCTCACGCCATACTACCTAGAGGGTGAGCAGGGGTTATTCGAAGGAGTAGTTCCCTCGCCCTGACTGGAAGTGAGGGTCCCTGCTTGTCACAAGTGCATACCTGTGCCAACCAGAGACCTCCGGTTCCAACCTTGTTACCAGCGGTGAGGATTTCGGATTTGCATTTATGATTCATGTACAGTGAATTACTGATCACCACGTAGTGAGAGCAGACCTATAATGAAGCCACAGATTTAATTCCTTGCCGAGAGATCTCCAATCTCCAAACCATGCCTGGTTCACTCCCCGCGAGAGCACCCTCTGTTTTCTCTGGATTCGATGATGTTGACTGGGAAGGGCTCGACAAATGCAAATGGGATTAATTGAAAGCCCTCTGCGGAAAGTTCCGAGTCTCCCAAACGGCCTGCAAAACCAGAATGCAGACCCTCAAGGCACTGAGAGCCTGGAAAGAGTCGAGAGAGCCATAAAATTGGGTGGTAGTAGATCCACCAGATAGCCTTGTCGAGGTGCAGGGAGGCCCGTCGTCAGAAGAGCTGGCGGACCGGGCCGCAACCAGAGCGCCTGAAGTGGAGATGGCCAGATTGAAAGGACAGATGGTGATGGCGGAGAAGAAACTCCAGCTAGAGCACGAAATACGCATCAAAGAATTGGAGCTGAAAGCAAAGAGCTTGGACGCAGCTCCTGGTGGCAGCACAACGCCAGCCCAGGTAGAGTCAAGGGTCTACGTACCGAAGGATGTGGTTAAGGAGTATTTTAAGGGGGATGACATAGGGCAGTGGTTCCGGGCCTACGAGGTAGCCATGTCCTCCCACTGGGTCCCTGAGCGAGATTGGGGAGCGGGGTTGTGGGGACGGTTCCTGACCCAGGGGCGGGATACCCTGTTAGATCTTCCCTCTGAAGAGTCTAACTCCTACCAGCACATGAAAGATGCCCTGATGAATCGATTTGGGTTAACCCCTGAAATATACCGACAGTGGTTTAGGAATTATGTGAAGATTCAAGGGGGTACGTATGTGGAGTATGTGACCTTTTTCTACAGAGCGCTGGATGGTTTGGTGAAGGGCAGTAAGGTAAATGATTTTCAAGGGCTGCTTGATTTAATGGCATGGAAGCACTTGTCGCTTAATTGTTTTCCTGAGTTACGCCAGCACCTGATGAATAGCAAGCTGTCCTAAGAGGAAGCTTGCTGAGGAAGCGGACCGCTGGCTCAGCACCAGGGTCCACAAGGGTCCAGTGGGAGACTCATCCAGAGGTGGGCAGGGTCCCCAGCAGAAGAGTGGGGGGGACAGGGGAAAACAGAAAGGATTCCACAAAGGCCCCCAAAGTAATTCCCAAGGGAACCAAGGGAAAGGTTCTCAGCCTCCTCCACCCCCGAAACCGACCGGGGCCCGACAGGTAAACCTGTTCAAAGAGGGCCCATCACCTCTTTTAGGTGTGGCGACCTGGGTCACGTTGCCTCTGATCCTAAGTGTTGCTTGTTTGCAAAACCCGCACCCACTGGTGCTCCACCCCGGCAAATAGCTAGTGTTAATTTTGGGGAGGAAGTAGCCGTCCAAATAGATGGGGATCCCGTACAGATGACCCTAGTCTCGCTAGGAGACAGTGAGATGGTCCACGAGAACTACCTACCCAGTAACACTAAGATATATGGGAAGGTAGTGACCATCAACGGTAAGAAGGCGGAGGCTCTTCGAGATACAGGAGCCAGTGTGACTGCAGTGAGGCAGCACCTGGTGTCTCAAGAGCAGGTAGTACCGCACGCCTACTGTAGGGTTGTCAATGCTGACAATTCTGAGAGCCAGTGTCCAATGGCTCAGGTTCCTTTTGAGTGGGGGGGGTCTCTGTTACTCTGCAAGTTGCTGTGAGGACCTCCATGCCTGTAGATTGTCTGCTAGGGAACGATTTGGAGAACTCCCCTTGGGGAAAGGTGGAGAAAACGACTCATCGGCGGATGGTGGGTCTACCCGACTGGGCGTGCGTGACCACGCGGCCCATGGCAGCCATTAGGGGTGTTGAAGAAGTCCTGGAGCCTGAAGGAGAGGCCCAGGAACCGGCCTTAGAGAGGAGGCATGGGAGGCGCAGACAGCCGGCCCCCAAAGTTCCCATGGCCCAGGAGGAAGCAGACCTCGAGGGGGATGCCCTGGAGCCTACCGGGGAACAGATCGCCGAACTGGCAGACCTGCCTGAGCTGACCCATTGGCAGCAAGAAGGAGGCCCCTCCAGGGAGGAATTCTGCAGGGAGCAGAAAGAGTGCCCTTCTCTCGTGGGTATGCGGCAGCAGGCTGCAGACCAGGCCAATGGTGTTCAGTCCGGAAAACACTTGGTCTACTGGGAGAACGATCTCCTGTATTCAGAGCCTAAGGCTGCTGAACCTGGGTCAGCCCGTGCGCTGGTGGTACCCAAGAAGTTCAGAGCCTTCCTACTGGGTTTAGCTCACGATGTGCCTTTAGCAGGACATTTGGTGATGGACAAGACCTATGACAGGCTTGTCACCCACTTGTATTGGCCCCAACTGCACAGGAGCTCAGACGCTCACTGTAGGACCTGCCAAACTTGCCAGGCAATTGGTAACTGCGGAGGGAAGAACAAGGCTCCCCTCCAACCATTCCCCGTCATCAGTACCCCATTCCAGCGAGTGGGAATTTACATTGTGGGGCCTCTGGACCCCTAGACAGCCATGGGCAACAGCTTCATCATGGTCTTGGTAGACCATGCCACCCGGTACCCTGAAGCCATCCCTCTGAGGATGGTGACGGCCCCCGTGGTGGGACGAGCACTGATGGGAATTTTCTCACGAGTGGGATTCCCTCTAGAGGTGGTGTCTGACAGGGGCACCAATTTCATATTGAAATATATGAAGTCCCTTTGGCAAGAGTGTGGTGTAACGTACAAGTTCACCACCCCTTACCACCCGCCAAGGAAACGGGTTGGTTGAAAGATTCAACCGAACCTTGAAAGGCATGATCATGGGCCTAGAAGGACCGATGAGGCGTAAGTGGGACGTCCTCTTGCCATGCCTACTGTTTGCATACCGAGAGGTGCCGCAGAAGGCGCTCGGGTTCAGTCCCTTCAAGCTTCTGTATGGTCACCCAGTCCGAGGACCTCTGAGTCTGGTTAGGGAAGGCTGGGAGCAATCTCCCAGGAAACCTCCCCAGAATGTATACAGTTACATGCTGGCCTTCCGAAACCAGACCAGGCGATTTAGGCAACTTGCTGAGGCAAACCTGGAAGCCAGTCAGGAAGAGATGAAGCGGTTGTACGACCAGAATGCCACTCTGGTAGAGCTTCAACCTGGACAAAAGTGTGGGTCTTGGCCCCAGTAGAGCCCTGTGCACTTTAGGATAAGTGGACGGGTCCATTTGAGGTTGTGGAGCGCAAGAGTCCTGTCACCTACCTGGTGAACTTGCAAACTCCCAGGAACCCTTTGAGGGTCCTACATGTTAACCGCCTTAAGCCCCACTTGGAGAGGTCCGAAGTGGGCATGCTGTTGGCAACCGATGATGGAAGGGAGGAGGAGACCAAGCCTCTTCCGGACCTCTTGGTGGCCTCCGAGCGAGACGGGTCAGTGGATGGAGTTAACCTCTCACCCTCCCTGACCCCTGAGCAGCAGAGTGATTGCCGCCAGCTGCTGGGGCAATTCTCTGACTTGTTCTCCCTGGTTCCGGGTGTCACAGATTGGTGCGTCCATGATGTGGACACGGGAGACAGTTTGCCGGTAAAGCACAAGGCTTACCGCGTGACTGACAGGGTACGAGCTTGCATCAAGGAGGAAGTCTCGAAGATGTTTGCTCTTGGGGTGATTGAACTACAGTTCTGTGTGGACTATCGAGGATTCAATTCGGTCACGAAGACTGACGCGCACCCTATCCCCAGAGCTGATGAGCTCATCGATCGGTTGGGGGCTGCCCGGTACCTCAGTAAGTTTGACTTAACGTCTGGGTACTGGCAGATCGCCTTAACTGACGGGGCCAAAGAGAGGTCAGCGTTTTCACCCCCCGATGGGCACTACCAATTCCGGGTCATGCCATTCGGGATGAAAAACGCCCCTGCCACCTTCCAGAGGTTGGTCAACCAGGTGTTGGTTGGGCTGGACGCGTTCAGTGCTGCCTACCTGGATGACATCGCAGTGTTCAGAGGTACGTGGGAAGAACACTTGCGACACCTGTGGGAAGTGTTGGCGGCGCTGCGCAAGGCAGGCCTCACGATCAAGGCAATAAGTGCCAGATCGGGCAGGGTTCGGTGGTGTATTTGAGACACCAAGTTGGAAGCGGCCAGGTGGCGCCCCTTCAACCCAAAATTCAGACCATCCTGGCTTGGGAAGCCCCCAAGACCCAAACGGAGGTGAGGGCCTTCCTCGGACTCACTGGGTATTACAGAAGGTTCGTCAAGGGATACGGCACCATCGTTGCCCCCTTGACAGAGCTGACTTCGAAGAAGCAGCCCCGGAAAGTGATCTGGACTGACGCCTGTCAAGAAGCATTCGACACCCTGAAGACGGCCATGTGCACGGCGCCCGTGCTCCTGGCTCCTGATTTCTCCAAAGAGTTCTTAGTGCAGACAGATGTTCAGAGCATGGGATAGGGGCTGTCCTTTCACAGACGACTGAGGAGGGCTGGGATCAACCTGTGGCCTTCATCAGTCGGAGGTTACTTCCACGGGAACAGAAGTGGAGTGCGATCGAGAGAGAAGTTTTTGCTGTGGTCTGGGCCCTGAAGAAGCTAAGACCCTACTTGTTTGGGTCTCACTTCCGAGTTCTGACAGACCACAGGCCCATCAGATGGTTGATGCAAATGAGGGGTGAGAACCCGAAACTGTTGAGGTGGTCCATTTCTCTACAGAGTATGGACTTCACGGTGGAACACCGCCCTGGCATAGAACACGCCAATGCTGACGGTCTGTCAAGGTTTTTCCGCCTTAGTGATGAGGAACTCCCTGGGTAAGGGTAGTTCTCCCCACATTTCAGCTGGAGGGGACACGTGTTAGACCTGGCACCTTGGCGTGAGTCTCCCTTCCACTTTTTGCTGATGTGCCTCAGATGTTTTGCTGGTATTCGATGCTCAGGGCACTGCGCCACTGTCAATCCGTGCCGCAGTGCAAGTGCTCCCAATGTAAACTTTATATGTAATTGATTTCCACGATTGGCCTATTTGGTTTACTATCAGTCCCCAGTAAAGTGCACGAGGAGTGCCGGGGCTTGTAGACACAAATGCCGCTAGTGGGCCTGCAGCGCTGGTTGCGCCACCCACAGAAGCGGCCTCGTAACATGTGTCTCGGGTCCGATATTGCATACCCCGCGTACGGTCTCGTACTGTCACGCTGACTGCGCAAGTGCCCACACTTGCCAGTCCCTGAACCTTCCCTAACCTTCATATCAGTCACCCCTATGGTAGGCCTGCGGGCAGGTGCATTGTAAGCGTAAGGTAAGACAAGCCTAGAGTGTGGCATGTCCTAGTAGTGAATAACCGCCCTTGTTGTTCTTCACTATTGAAGGGCTACCTGTTCTCTTAGGCCAAGATGAGCTGCCGGAACTATTACACGCTATAGACCAGGCAGGCTGAGGGAACACGGTAGCACGTCGAGTTTAGTATGCCTGAACTCAGAATAATAAATACTTCCTTTAGTAAGGTTTATTTTAATATCCTGTGTTTGCAAATGCTACTTTTAGAAAGTTAGCCTTTGCTGGTCTAACTATTTCAGCCCGCCTCTGCCAGGATGTGTTTTTGTTGTCTGGGTTTGTGTGAGTGACAGGGCTGGGGAATTCGTGGGGACAGTCGGGGGCTCCAGGTGGTGAATGGGGTGCTTACACCAGGATGGGTGGGCGGAGTAGTCCTTGACTCTGGATAGGGTTGTGCTCCACCTCCACAATGCTGGCTCCACCTCCTGATGTCCCTGCCCTGCACCCTGAAAAAAGACGGCAGCTTCCTGTAAACAGAGTACTCCAAAACCGGGTGGAACTAGGCTCAGGCCCCCTGGCCTGCAAAGACAAAAGAATCTACGCATAAATATAGGAGCTCCGCTCCTTACAAATCAGATCCAGTTTTGACCACGACGAACCTCTGCCTGACTAGAAGGACCAAGAGAAGCTAAAGGACGGCAACCAGTCGGTATCCTGTACGACTGGCCTGCAGTGGTGCCTTGCTGAGAATGGAGAGGAAAGGACCAGAGAGGACTTTGTAGACTTTTGCCTGAAACGATCTCCAAGGGCTTGATTGCGAGCTTGCCCCCTGAACGGAACCCCAGGACCATTGGGTTCTATTCTGCTTGTGCCCGTCTGCTGTTGGGCCTTAGTTCTTATTCCCTCGCCGGAGTTGTGACTCGGGTGCCTTCGCCCCTCCCAAGGTCGTGACAGCTCGGAGCCTGGTTGCCCTGTCGCAGAGAGCCCCACTCATCCCTGAGTCGCTCTCCGCTCCAATGCCGGGCCGCCCGCTCTCCTGTCACCTCGCCTGCTAACGGAGCGCGTTGTGCGCCTCTCATCTTCTCCCGCCGGAATCTGCACGGAGCGCATTCCATAGCCTCGGACGGTCCGTACGTCGTAACGTACCCGACTGTCTCGCTTTGCCTCCTGCATACCAAGGCTCGTGCCGCACCTCAAGAAAGGCCTCCCCGTATGGTGATACCGGAAGCCTGGTGCTGCACCCGTCTGCCCGAGAAAGCGACGCCCCTCACAGATCCACGAGTACGACCCGGCCTGCTAAGAAGTAGTACGTCCCGCAGGCCTGAACGGCGCCTCGCCCCGTGAGCTGCATCGACCCCGGATCGCCGCAACCCTCCACAGTCCTGCTCCTCGAGGGGGACCGAGGCGGAGAGATCCTCTGGAGAACCGTCGGCCTCGTCCCGGGTCCGCCCTCACCAGTAGACGCGCCTGAAACACCTCGGACTTCCACAAGCAAGGTACACTTGAACTCCGCCTCGAGTTCATATCGGATCCAGGGTCCGCAACGTTCTTATTTCCCTGTCATCGTACCTTGCTGAACAACAAAAATTTAAAGACTAATTGCCTATTGTAATCTGGTGGCCTCAAATCACTAAATGTTATATGGTCTTGTGATAATCCTGCTTGAATCTATCTTTTATATAAAGTGTACATATTTTTGATACAACCATACGACTGGTGTCCATTTGTGGTGGGTCAGTGGGTTTACTGTGTGTGATCATAAATGCTTAACTTACTATCGCCCTGAGGATTAGCCTTGCCTGCTCGCACCACACTACCTAGAGGGTGAACAGGGGTTATTCGAAGGAGTAGTACCCTCGCCCTGACTGGAAGTGAGGGTCCCTGCTTGTCACAAGTGCATACATGTGCCAACCAGAGACCTCCGGTTCCAACAGGTGTCATCCCAGAGTTGCGCAATGGGGAACATCCTGTGCCCCGCCGTCTCCTCCCTGTGTAGTACAACGCTCTCCGCTCTCGCCCAATTATCAAACGAGGCATACCAGTGTTTGGCTTGTGGGGGTTCGCCCTTCTTCCAACGTTTGGTAAGTAAGCGTTTGGCTGTGACGAGGCCCAGGTCCCAGAACCTAGCCGGTACCCTGTTGAGCTTCGTCCTCTTGTAGAGTCCCAAAATACAAGCTTCCCACGTGTGTGGCAGGCCTTCGTCAGCACTCTGCAGTAGCAGGGCAGTCACTGTGGTCCAGTATGTGTGTATATTGGGGCAAGCCCAAAGCATGTGTAATATGTCCGCGTCGACCAGGGAGGAGCGTGGGCACTCAGTAGTGGTAACCGAGAAGTATTTGTTGTTTTTGTCTGGCGACAGGTATGCGCGGTGTAGTATATAAAATTGTATAATTTTAAGGCGGGAGTTGGGGGGGACATTAACTGGCCCAGCCAGAACCATTGTCCATTCTTTATCCGTCCATACCCTCCCCCTATCTGCCGCCCACTTGTCCCGTAGCCATTGAGTGGAGTGTTGTGTGTGCATAAGGAGAGCCTGCGTTAGCCAATGGATTACATGGGACCCATTGCTCATTACATGGAGGTATTGTATGAAGTGGTGTGTTGGCAGTTCTTCAGTCAAGTCTCCCCAGGGGAGTGCAAGTGTGCGCACTATGGACGCATGAAGGAGAAACTGCCCAGCTGGTAGGCCCGTATCCCTGGCCATCACCTCAAAGGGAAGCAGGATGCCGTCCGCGTATAAGTCGCCCAGCGTCTCCACTCCCGCCTGCACCCACCTCTCCAGCCTAGCCTCCATCACCACTCCACCCTCTCGGGGAGTGCCCAGCAGCGAATGCGCTGGGGCATATGGTTTCACCTCGCGAGTCAGTTTCAAGCAGCGCAGAAAGCATCTGCGAGCTATCCCCACATGCAGCTGCGATGGGCAGGGGGTCCTGGTCACGGGGTAAAATAATGTGCAGCCTGCGTATGAGTCCAGGTTGTTGCGTCTGTAGCGGTGACACTTAAGTTTCTACCAGTCAGCCATCCCGTCACCCATTGCATCTGTGCTGCCAGGTAGTACAGTTCCAGGTTGGGAACCGCGAGGCCCCCAGCCTCCGTGGGTACATAGAGCTTTGTCAGCGCTACACGAGGTCTCCCAGTGTTCCAGATGAGGTTCCGGAGCGAGGTTTCTAGCTCCCGAAACGCCCGGGTCGGAACATATACTGGAATATTCGCATAATAGTATAATAGTCTTGGTAAGACTATCATCTTCGTCAGTGCAACTCGGCTGGGCACGTTCAGAAGAAGGGTCTTCCAAAAAGGTTATCTGCACGTGCAATGAGGAGATAGCCCGGACCAGGTTCCCCTCCAAGATGTCAGACGAGGCTCTATATATGTGTATTCCAAGATACCTAAACGTGGTAGGGTACCAGGCAAGTCTCCCGCCATTAATGTATTTGTCGCACTCCTGCGTATCTGGGCTGAAGGAGTACGCTCCAGTTTTGGTCCAGTTAACTTTGAGTCCCGACATGGTCTCAAAAGTACGGAAGGTGTCAGATAGAGACTGCGGTATACGTGTCAGGTCCCTAATGTATAGGAGCAAGTCATCCGCGTATAGCGAGATTGCATGTAAACCATCTGCCAAACATTTGTTTGAAATACACATGCACAGATCATAGATAACACTGTTGAGAAAGGGTGGGCACTCGTTTGATTAATGTTGCTTTGGAAAATATTTCGCATTTAGAATGAGTCAAAAAACTGTTCTTTGATCATGTTTCACCACAAAAAAACGGGCATATTCTTTGATGTAATGTTCTGGGGTAGGGATAGAGTTAAATCAGTCGCAGATAGATATATATTTTGTTTACCACAGATACCCCTGACGAAGGTCAAGTGGACCGAAATGCATTGGGTGATGTTATTGGAACTTTGTGAAGGCTACGAAATTTTAAATGTTTTTGAATAGGCCTGGATGGGCAATTCTCAAATATGCAACATACATAAGGAAATTAATTTTGTGCTTTTGACGTGATTGATGAACTTGGATTAAAACATGGAATAAAGTGGATAACTTTCTGTTATACTTTGGGACTAAGAGTATTAAATTAAATACTACATGTGTATATGGCTGTGCAACTCAGTGCTGTTCCACAGCCAGTCCTCCACATGTTGCATAGGTTCTTTGCCCTCCCAACGTTCCGGCACACCTACTATTCTGATGTTGTTTCTTCGCGCCCGCCCTTCTGCATCCTCGGCGCGGTCTTCTAAGAACTCCACTCTGTTCAGGAGATCTCTCACCTGCTTATCCGTCTGGCTAACTCGGGGCTCAAGGTCTGCCATAGCGCCGTCCAGCGAAGTGGTGCGATCTGCCAGTTTCTTGTGGTCAGCTCGAAGATGGATGAGGTCAATTGCAACGCTGTCTATTTTGGTCTCTAAAGAGGTGCGGGTGAGTTGGAGCGATTCTTCCAGCCTCTCCATTGCAGCCAGCATAGTGTCCAGTTTAGTCGCCACATGGTCGGCGTCCGCAGGTTTTGGGAGTTTGTCCATTTTCCCCTTGAGCTGTGCACTTCCAGTGCCAGTGCGCGTCTTCACACCCCCAGATATGAGCAGAGTGATAGGCAACGACGCCCGCAGTGTCAGCCAAAACCCCCAGCCGCAGGGGCCGCTTCAATGGACGACCCGGGTATTGCAAGTCCCGATGTGTGGTGGTGCTATACGGCCTCTGGGGTGGTTGGCGTTCCTGACGCGGCTATCTCATGCTGTCTCCAGCCTCTGATATGTATGGCCCCTGAGGTTCGTGACTCCGGGCGTCGCCTATGAGTGCGTGGGTGCGCCTGCAGGTCAAGGATAGCTGCTTAGTGCGTCCGCAGAGAATGACAGCTGCTGCTGTATCGTGTCTAGCTCCTACAAGTGCGCCTGCGCGCAGTGTCCACTAGTCGTTGGCCCCCCCCGTTGTGGAAGCCAAAGCACCTGTCAGGGTATTCCCTGGCGTGGTGGCACCAGTCCTGTAAGCCCTGGACATCTCCCAGTGGGCGAGGGAATTGGGGGGGAAGGCAAGGGGGCGTTCTGCTGCGGCACCTAGGTCCGATGGCGGGCCACAGCGTGGTTATGGCGGTATTCTGTGGCAGCCGTGGCATGGGCTGTTGCCGTGTGTAACCCCTGCCAGCGTGGGGCTCCGCCTCGGTTGGCCGTGTTGGGTCACTCTCCTGGGGAGATTGCGCCTTCCTCCGCAGTAAGGGTTTAGAGGTGTCAGGGGCAGTCCCGCATTCCGGGCCCCCCTCAGGCTTCAGGTGGCAGTAGTAGTATGCGGTGTGGGAGCGCCAATGCACGCCAGTGGTTGCCGGGACCCTCGGGGCACAGGTGCGGTCTCTTAGGTGTAAATGCGGGTCTCTGAGGGGCTTCCCGCGCCTTGCGTTGTAGACCTGGCCCCCAGGCCCAGTTCCCCGATGCAGGACCCAGCCTCCTAAGGTCGTGCTTGCTTGCCAGGCGCCTCCTGGTATGGCTACGATACCTGCAAAGGGTCCACAGCCGGCAGGGATATCCGTACAATGCCACAGCCGGTGAAGGGGCAAAGAACAGCGCCTGAGTGCTTCACCCGCAACTCACAGGCAGCTGCACTCCGATGGGCGCATCTCGTGACAGTCACTGCGGGGGTTGATGTAGCGCTATGCCCTCGTTCACATTGGGCTCCAGCTCGGCCTGTGATGTACCGTCGCGCTAACCGGGTGTTCTAATAGCAGCGGCTCCTCGCAGGCGTCATGCGTAGATCTGCTTCGGGGTTTCTCTCAATTGCCGACTGCAAATGCGGGGTACCGGGGCGCTGTCATGTGCCTGCGGCAGCTGGCTCCCCGGGTGTCGGCTCGCCTGCTCAGGTTTGCTTTTAGGCCCGCAAGGGACCTCCGGCATCTCGCGTTGCAGGCTCCGCCCCCAGGCCCAGTCTCCAGGCCCGATCCCCGGCCTCACTTAGTCGGGCCCACCGACCAGGCAGCGCGCAATGCGGATATAATATCTCTGGGGGGCCCGGAGCGGCTAGGGGTGAGCCGGTGGAGGGGCGGAGAACGATGTCCGGTCACTCCGCCTGCATTTGGGGCCGATTACGGATAAAGGTGTCGGAGTTTCAGCCCGGGGGAAGGGGAGCTCAGGCCGGAGCTCTACCCGTGTGCGACTGCCACCATTGCATGCCTAGCCACTCCCCTTGACCAATGTTTACCTGCATGATAAGGGACCGCCAGTTGTAAAATGGCAGACAAGTGAGAATGGGCAAAATGAGTCTAGCATCTTGGTTCAAGTTCCAGTCACAAGGCCTCATGGTAGATGTAGTCACTTCAATCTCACTTAACCAACATTTAAAGTTGGGTAAGCTGCATTACATCAGAAGATCAGTTGTGGCATGGCAGACAAGAGAGAATGAGCAAAAGGAGTCTAGCACCTTTTTTAGAGTCCCAGTCACAAGGTCTCATGGTAGTTGTAGTCACTTCAATTCCACTTTACCAACACTTGAGAAATAGTAACCTGCATGATTAGTGTAGATGAGTTGTAACATGGCAGAAAAGGAAGAAAGAGCAAAAGTAGTGTATCACAGATATTAATAGGTGTAATGTCGATAAGGAAGTGCTGTTGGGGAACACAATATCAGGCACACATCACTATCACTGAATATAAGTTGTAAACACATGGCCATTTGTGCACAGTGTACCTGCGCAGTAACACTGTTTTGGCCTAGAAGGAAATCCCACAGAAGGAATATATGATCATTTTAATGAAACAATCCCAGACCGGGTTCCGGTATACATGTAAATTACTTATGGACCCCCAACTCCCTTGCCTGGTTCTGGAGGGGCATTGTAATGCAGAGTAGTCTATGGAAACAGGTAGTTGTATGACTTACCGCTGATTCTGTTTGAAACCGAGTGGGTTTTGAATGTGGTCAAGTAGGTAGAGCAGTGGCAGGACATGTCTGATGGGCTCCATGACGGTAGAAGATGAGTAACGGTGAGTTCCGGCCTGATATCCCTCCCTTTCCTCCATCTCAGATGTGGTGGTTGCACCACTATGGTCATGGCGGCTGTAAAGCAACTCGTAATTGAGCCGGTGGTTTCACTGGCAGTTCAAGCCTCCCACAGACTCAAAGGCTCATTCACTGGTTGCAGGGTTGGTGGTGTGTGTACGGTGTCAATTGTTCACCTGCGTTCTTTGCAACTGCAGCAATACTAACTCGCAATACAGCACCTGTACTGCTGATCTCCTGATGGTCAAATCGCACGTACAGTGGTCCACGGAACGCCAAACTCATAATTGAGCCCTAAGTAAAGTATTTGACGTCACCCCATTGTTTTCTTATCTAAATAGATGAAATGGTGGCTGCTCCCTATGTCAATCTTCCAACACTTTACTGGAGGGTCTCCAAGGTGCCTTCTTCATGGTAGGGATAGTGAGCTAAAAGGAAAGGCATCACAGCTAGGTCCCACTACCACCCAGGTGATCTCCAACTACAGGATTAATCAAAATGATTACATGCAACTAAATTGATAGAAAAATCAAACGTAAGTAGGTTAAGGGAAGAGGTGTGGCGCTGCGGCCAGGCGATTCACTCCGGAATCTGGGGATCACGGTTCGATCCCTGGTGCCGGCGGCAGATTAGCCCAGCACCATGTGACTCTGGACAATAGCTTGCTTAATCTTCCTGACAGCCCCCAGTGCCTAGAGACCCTCATGGGTGATTGTTCACGCTTTACAAATGTGGATTATTATTATACATGTACATTAATATTATATCATTAGAAAGACTGATGACAGACTCTTACCATCATGACACATCAATGAGACCACATATCTCTCATAGGATAGCATTGGGTTTCTTATTACATTTTAATAAGTGATACCTTTCAATTGGGCACAGGTAGAAACTAGACAGATTGTGTTTGGTGTCTAAAGAATTGCAATTAAAAGAAAGCCTTCTTTAATGGCAAAGTCAGATTGTTTGTCACAATTCTGAGGACGTCACTTTTAGAAAGTGGTACAAAAGGGGGGGGGTGATGGACGGAGCCTCTGAACCAATCAAACACTCACACCCAGTCAAAAGATCTGGGTTTGATACATCACCGTTCTTTAGCCCACTCTACCACCCCAGTTCAGACATGGCTATATGCAAATTAGTCTGACCCTGTGCCTCATGTGAACAGTCCAGCCCGAACTGCCAAGCCATGCCTTCCCTGGACCGGAAACAAGCTTCCGAGGACCGGTTTCTGGCATTCCAGCCGTCTTCAGCCCGGCTTGCTTGAATCCAGTGGCAAAGTGAGCAAGGGACTCACGTCTGAGCATACCCTGCCACACTTGTGGCGGCCAAATCGGTACAAAAGGGGGTGGTGATGGACGGAGCATCTGAACCAATCAAACACTCACACCCAGTCAAAAGATCTGGGTTTGATCCATCACCGTTCTTTAGCCCACTCTGCCACCCCAGTTAAGCCATGGCTGTATGCAAATTAGTCTGACCCTTTGCCTCATGGGAACAGTCAAGCCCGAACTGCCAAGTCATGCCTTCCCTGGACTGGAAACAAGCTTCCGAGGACCGTTTTTTGGCATTCCAGCCATCTTCAGCCCGGCTTGCTTGAATCCAGTGGCAAAGTGAGCAAGGAACTCACGTCTGAGCATACCCTGCCACACTTGTGGCGTCCATCACCACCCCCCTTTTGTACCACTTTTTAGAAAGTGGCATTTTCTTGTCCCAAACATTGGTGTCTGCTGCCTGTAACCTGGGTCACATGACTAGGTGCACCTGGCAGTTAGTCTTTGTTTATCGCTCCTAGACAGTGAGAAAAGGAGAAGCTAAATGTTAGCAGTATGGGCCACACTGAATTAACAACGGGGAGAAGATGTCACCTACCACACCTGGCAAACACAAGGAGATGATGGACGGTGCGCTGAAACTTTTCAGACACTCACCCCCAGTCACTTAACTGGGTTGAAGCCATCATCACTCTTTAGCTCACTTTGCCACCCCAGTTCAGACACAGATATATGCAAATCAGTCTTGACCTTGTGCCTCATGGGAACAGTCCTGCCTGAACTGCCAAGCCATGTCTTGCCTGGACAGAAATCAAGCATTCTGGGACCGGTTTAGGGCTAACAGCCCTCATCAGCCAGGCTAGCCTGAATCCAGTGGCAAAGTGAGCCACCGGATTCATCCATCATCTCCTTGTGTTTGCTTTGTTTGCCCTAAGTTGGCAGGGTATACCCAGACATGGGTCCCTTGCTCACTTTGCCACTGGGTTCAAGCTTCAGGCTGAAGAAGGGTGTTACCCAGAAACTGGTACTAGGATGCTTGTTTCCAGTTCAGGTAAGAGCTGGATTGGCAGTCCACGCTGGACTGGTCCCATGAGGCACAGGGTCAAGACTGATTTGCATATAGCTGGGTGTGAACTGAGGTGGTGAACTGAGCTAAAGAATGATGATGGATTCAAACCAAATCTGTGCCTGGGTGTGAGTGTCTGAAAAGTGTCAGCGCTCTGTTCATCATCTCCTTGTGTTTGCTTTGTTCGCCCTAAGTTGGCAGGGTATACCCAGACATTGGTCCCTTGCTCACTTTGCCACTGGATCCAAGCTAGCCTGGCTGATGAAGGGTGTTACCCAGAAACCTGTCCCAGGATGTTTGTTTCCTGCTCAGGGAAGACCGAGCTTGGCTGTTCTGGCTGGACTGATCCCATGAGGCACAGGGTCAAGACTGGTTTGCATATTGCTGGGTCTGAACTGAGGTGGCAAAGTGAGCTAAAGAATGATGATGGATTCAGCAGAGATCTGTGACTGGGGGTAAGTGTCTGAAAAGTCTCAGCGCTCCGTCCATGATCTCTTTGTGTTTTCTTTGTTCACCCTAAGTTGGCAGGGTATGCCCAGACATGGGTCCCTTGCTCACTTTGCCACTGGATTCAAGCTAGCCTGGCTGATGAAGGGTGTTACCCAGAAACAGGTCCCAGGATGCTTGTTTCCAGTTCAGGAAAGCCCTGGCTTGGCAGTTTGAGCAGGACTGTTCCCAGGAGGTACAGGGTCAAGACCGATTTGCATGTAGCTGGGTCTGAACTGAGGTGGCGAAGTGAGCTAAAGAATGATGATGGATTCAACCTAGATCTGTGACTGGGGGTGAGTGTCTGAAAAGTTTCAGCGCTCCATCCATTATCTCCTTGTATTTGCTTAATTCGCCCTAAGTTGGCAGGGTATGCCTAGACGTGGGTCCCTTGCTCACTTTGCCACTGGATTCAAGCTAACCTGGCTGATGAAGGGTGTTACCCAGAAACTGGTCACAGGATGCTTGCTTCCAGTTCAGGGAAGATCTGGCTTGGCAGTTCGGGCTGGACTGTTCCCATGAGGCACAGCGTCAAGACTGATTTGCATATAGCTGGGTCTGACTGAGGTGGTGAAGTGAGCTAAAGAATGATGATGGATTCAACCCAGATCCGTGACTGGGGTTGAGTGTCTGAAAAGTTTCAGCGCTCCGTCCATCATCTCCTTGTGTTTACGTACCACACCTGCACATCACAAAGACCTGTCTGGGCACTCTCACAAAGTGAGTGGCATTAGTCTACTGTGACCCCAAACAATCTGAGGCCATGGTAGTGGGGTAGAAAATTCCAAGCACCTCTGGTGGTGGAAACCTCTAGATGTTTCTCCTACTTCAAAGTGGGCAACAGGCGTAAATAGTGAATCTCAGACTCCAACTCTTCAGACAACATCTGGACTGGTGGAAGACTCAAAAAAAGATTGTTGTGCTTCCCTGCTGTGTTGCCCTGCTGCCCTTGGTGCCTGAGGGAAGACCTGGACTGGCATCTTGAACCCAGGGTCACAAGAGTAACTCAAAAGGCTAGTTGGCTGGCCTGCTGATCGGAAGGCACAGGGACAGAACAGGCTTCCTCCATCTTCTACCCATCGCCTGGACTATGCCGTCTGTGAGTCCTACCCACCCAAGTGGTCAACCCCAGTTGGGACCCTAGGAAGTGGGCCTGAAGGTGCTCTAACAGCCCCAACTGTGGTCCCAGCAGAACCAACACATCAGAGCCACAGCGTGACGCATCGCTGACCACAAACTGTATCTTCTGAACCAGGTGGTGCAGGAATTTGCATCGCAAGCCCCAAGTTGATGGCATCCTTGACAACAATGCAGGACCTTACATCACAGCTTTGCAACTCCTAGGATTTGTCGTTGCACAAGGCATCCTAAACACAGGACTCCATAACGCTCTGCAACCAGGACTTATTGATTTTTGTTGAGCGAGCCTAACTGGGTCCCTGTAGGTGGCCCGCGATCCATCACGGTTGACATGAACTTGTGGCTTTGTCTATGTCCGGAGCAACCAGATATCCGCAGTTGAAACTTTGGGTTAAATTAATTTATTACATTCTACTCTATTTGTTTTACAAAGTGGTGTTGGGTTTTTCTTGTGATGTGTTTCACTTCATTACTGTTTAAAGTGCTGCTCAAATACAGATTGCCTCTAAATTAAGTAATTTTGGGAATTTAGCTTCATAATTGTTTTGTCAAATTCCAATATTGCATTTCACTTTTTCACGGAGTTGAGCGCCATTCGATGTAAAAAAGTTGCTGTGAATAGCGTAATTCATGATATGCACAAGAACAATAAAACACGAGTGGCTGTTCTTTGCAGTGCTTTTGTTTAAATTCTTCTTTGAGCCAAATACTGACATGTCGGTATGTCACGCTAACATATAACGTAAAATGACAGAATTAGCATTTTACATATTTACATGTAGTTTGTCGTAATTTGGCATAGGTTCCCGTTTTTACGCAAGGCAAATTACACTGACCATGCAAAAAGGGTGAATTTCCTACAGACATAATTTAACTTAAATTAAATGAAATGACTAAAACTTCAGGTGCGGCTGTTAACTATGCCAAGTGGAGGGACGGGCAAATGGGTGGTCGCTACATAAAATAAATACATTGTTAAGATTAGGTTCAAATAATAAAAAGTTACTAACCGTTTTTGCTGTGTCCTCCTCTCTCTAGTCCTCTTCTACCCTTAAGATCTCCAGGGCTCCAGCCATCTCCCTTAACTGGCCCTGGCACTGTTCTCATGCTGTTAGGACAGCACCAGGATTGGAGGGGGCAGCCACTATCAGCGCTCACAAGAGCACTGGAGGCTTTTGCTTTCTATAACCCAGCTGTCTCAGACAGCTGGGTTAGAAAGGTTTAAAGTGTGCATGTGCGGCTGGCCGTCGCAAGAAGGCCGTTCAAAGAAGCATGCGCACTTTAAACTAGTGCAGAGGCAGCTCACCGCCCCTCCTTGCTGCTTTTGCCATTCAGCGGGCCCGCCCTGTCTTGACACTCGGTTCAGGATGGGTTGACAAAAAATAAAGTGGTAATAAATCAACTACATTACCATTCTATTTTTCGACTCTGGGGCTTTTCTGGGGCATTGCAGTGGAGCAGCACCCCTGAATACCTTTGGGCTTTCAAAAATCAGGTTTATACCTTGAGTATAATGAAACTAATTCGATTTTTTCTGGGCTATGAAGTAGTTAGTTTATTTTCAACTACTTATACAAATATTTATTTATTTTTGAAGCTTATAAAGTGCGTGGCTACCCCCAACGGGGGTGTCCCGGCGCTACGGACTAAGAGCAGCAGGGATGTCTATCACAGCTAGAGATTGGAGAACAGCCAGGTTTTTAACAGAGATTCAGATTCGGCCAGCCGCAGACATCGTGGTAGGCTGTTCCACACTTTGGCAGTCAAAACAGCAAAAGTGCTGCCCCCCGTTCTGGAACGGCGGAAACGGGGAGGGTGGAGCAGACAAGGGTGGTTGGATCTGAGAGCTCGGGCCGACTGAACAGGCTTTAGCCTATATCTGAGATAAGCTGGGCCCAGGCCATTTGGAGCCCTGAAAGCCAGAACCAGGGATTTAATCTGGATGCAATGGCTAACAGGCAACCAGTGGAGTTTCATCAGATGAGGGGTTATTGAGTGGCAGTAGGGGATATTGCATATCGGCCTTGCTGCGGCATTCTGCACAATCTGCAGTTGTTTACTCAGATAGGCTGGGGCTCCCACATAAAGGCTATTGGAGTAATCCAAATGAGAAGTAATAAGGGCATGGATGACGGTCCGACGTGAATCCAGAGGAAGGAAAGGGAGCACTTTACTAATGAGACGGAGTTTACCAAAACAAGCCAAGCCGAGGTGACCTTATTAATTTGAGTCTTACATGACAGTTCATTGTCGAATTAGAAACCCAAATTTTGAGATGATTTTACCGGTACCGGGGGAGGGTTAAGCCATCTGACCACCACAGTAGAGGAGGGAGTGGGGCACTTTGACTGAAGAACAGCACCTCGGTTTTATCCGTATTGAGCTTCAGGGTGTTGAGGGTCATCCAAGATGAAATATTAGTCAGGCAGCATCTAAAGTTGGCAAAGCAGCCGTCAGAGTGATCTCTAAATGAAAACACAAGCTGAGTGTCATCAGCATAGGAGATCACTCTGACCCCCCAAGATTCAACTACCTTGGCCAGAGGTGAAAGATAGACATTGAAGAAGAGGGGGCTCAGTGCAGAGCCCTGAGGCACACCGCAGTAGAGACATTATCGTATTTTACGCAATGTTTGTTGTATGAATTACTTGAATTACTGTATAAGGAACATTGGGCCTCCGTAGAGTTTGTTGGACAAGATACTCCTTAACCAAATTGGTAGATGTCCCTTCTGTTATATTATAAGTACAATAAATCCTGTAACATTTGTAGTACAGCAAACGGAATATTCGCCAAGCTTTCACCGATTATCCTGTCCACCAGAATCTGTGGAATAAAGTTAAAAAAAATATTTAATCAAAATGACTGTGATATCTATATTGTTTTTAACACACCTATCTGTGTACAGTATCTGTGACGTATCTGTGCATCCAGAAAAAGGTTGGATATATTCATTATTATGCTGTGATATATATCAATATAAAACATTGTGGCTCATCTTGAGTTTGATGGACATGGTACTGTTTAACAAACATGGCAGATGTATCATATACCATATTACAAGTGCAATGTAATTAGTCCTGGGCAACTATAAATTACACCAGCATAATTCATGTGATTTCAGTAATGTTGCATTACGTTTGTAATCATGCGCCATTTGCTGTAAACATTTACCGCACATGGCATCATTTGCATGAACAAATTTACCACAAATGCATTGGAACAACTGAATGCAAACAACTGTTCACGTTGTTTTGTTTACATGCATGTTTGCACCAAAAGTTGTCTATTCCATGTGTTTCCAGAACCCTCAATCAATCAATCAATCATAACATTTGTATAGCGTGCTACTCACCCGGAGGGGTCTCAAGGCGCTATGGGGAGGGGTCCGCTACTGCTCGAACAGCCAGGTCTTGAGTTGTTTCCTGAAGGCCAGATGGTCCTGTGTCAGCCGGAGGTGGATGGGGAGGGAGCTCCATGTCTTGCCTGTCAGGTAGGAGAAGGATCTTTCTCCGGCGGTGGCTCTTTGGATGCGTGGTACGGCGGCGAGGGCGAGGCTTGTAGAGCGTAGCTGGCGGGTGGGCGTGTAGAAGGTCAGGCGGTCGTTGAGGTACTTAGGGCCCAGGTCGTGGAGAGACTTTTGTGCGTGGGTAAGGAGCCTGAATGTGATCCTTTTGCTGACGGGGAGCCAGTGCAGGTCCCTAAGGTGGCCGGAGGTGTGGCTGCGTCGGGGGATGTCCAGGATGAGTCGGGCGGAGGCGTTCTGTATGCGCTGGAGTCTTTTCTGTAGTTTGGCTGTGGTTGCCGCGTAGAGGGTGTTCCCGTAGTCCAGTCGGCTGGTGACGAGTGCCTGGGTGACCATCTTCCTGGTTTCGGTCGGGATCCATCGGAAGATCTTTCGGAGCATACGCAGGGCTGCAAGAGGTCTCATGTAGACGTTGAAGAGGGTGGGGCTGAGTGATGATCCCTGAATTCTTTCTTCTTACCTGATTTTTTGTCTATCCCCTTTGTACCCATGTTAACAATGTAAGGATTCTGGACGGTCCTCCAAAGAGACAACTGGTCCCAGGATGCTTGTTTCCGGTCCTGGGAGGACCTGGCTTGGCATTTCGGGCTGGATTGTTCCCACAAGGAACAGGGTCAAGACTGATTTGCATATGGCTGGGTTCAAACTGGGGTGGTGTAGTGAGGAAAAGAATGATGGATTTAACCCAGATCCTTGTGACTGGGGGTGAATGATTGTATTGTCAAGCATTCCGTCCATCAATTGTCTTTTTTTGCATATGTCACCCTAAGTGGGAAGGGTATGGCCAGACGTGGGTCCCATGCTCACTACACCACTGGATTCCAGCTAGCCTGGCTGAAGAAGGGTCATGCCCTGAAACTGGTCCCAGGATGCTTGTTCCCGGTCCAGCGCGGATTTGGCTTGGCAGTTCGGGCTGAACTGTTCCCACAATGAACAGGGTCAAGACTGTTTTACATACGGCTGGGTCCAAACTGGGGTGGTGTGGTGAGCAAAAGAATGATGAATTTAACCCAGATCATTGTGGCTGGGGGCAAATAATTGCATTGTCAAGCATTCTGTCCATCAATTGTTTCTTTTGCATGTGTCGCTCTAAGTTTGAAGGGTATGACCAGGGGTGGGTCCCGTGCTCACTACACCACTGGATTCAAGCTAGCCTGGCTGAAGAAGGGTGATGACCTGAAACTGGTCCCATGATGCTTGTTTCCGGTCCTGGGAGGACCTAGCTTGGCAGTTCGGGCTGGACAGTTCCAACAAGGAACAGGATCAAGACTGATTTACATATGGCTGGGTCCAAACTGGGGTGGTGTGGTGAGCAAAAGAATGAAGGATTTAACCCAGATCCTTGTGACTGGGGGTGAATTATTGCATTGTCAAGCATTCTGTCCATCAATTGTTTCTTTTGCATATGTCACCCTAAGTGGGAAGGGTATGCCCAGATGGGGGTCCCGTGCTCACTACACCACTGGATTCAAGCTAGCCTGGCTGAAGAAGGGTCATGCCCTGAAACTGGTCCCAGGATGCTT
The DNA here is from genome assembly GCF_964261635.1 of Lissotriton helveticus. Taxonomy (NCBI): domain Eukaryota; kingdom Metazoa; phylum Chordata; class Amphibia; order Caudata; family Salamandridae; genus Lissotriton; species Lissotriton helveticus. Next base: position 885,784,170 of record NC_136068.1, on the reverse strand, counting down.
GTTTCTGGTCTAGAGTGGATCTGGCTTGGCAGTTTGGGCTGGCCTGTTCCCACAAGGAACAGGGTCAAGACTGATTTGCATATGGCTGGGTCCAAACTGGGGTGGTGTGGTTAGCAAAAGAATGATGGATTTAACCCAGATCCTTGTGACTGGGGGTGAATGATTACATTGTCAAGCATTCTGTCCATCAATTGTTTCTTTTGCACGTGTCGCCCTAAGTGGGAAGGGTATGCCCAGAAGTGGGTCCTGTGCACACTACACCACTGGATTCAAGCTAGCCTTGCTAAAGAAGGGTGATGCCCTGAAACCGGTCCCGGGATGCTTGTTTCCGGTCCAGGATTGACCTGGCTTGGCAGTTCGTGCTGGTCTGTTCCCACAATGAACAGGGTCAAGACTGATTTGCATATGGCTGTGTCCAAACTGGGGTGATGTGATGAGCTAAAGAATGATGGATTTAACCCAGATCCTTGTGACTGGGGATGAATGATTGCATTGTCAAGCATTCCGTCTATCAATTGATTCTTTTAAAAATTTCAAATGTAACATTTGAAGTATTCAAGCATATTTATGATGACTCCTGTAAAATGATTTGATAGTTTAGAAATCTGCCGGTGTTTTGTAAGAAAAAAGGTGCTTGAGAGCAACAGGCTATTATTACGATTATAAGAGTAGATGTTTTGTGTGACTTTTACATTTTTAAAGGTGTAAGATTTATTAATGAATTGACATTTTTATTTTGACTAACATAACTCTTGTTAACGTATTAAAACGTTTCGATATTTTTGCAAAATGATTATACATATGAAATATTTATATGCAAAAACTTGTAATTTGTGCTTTGTTTATCCTATATTTATGGTGTGAGTGCACCCACAAGTTAATCACTAATGGTAACTTTAAATCTTATGTTTTAGCAATTGATTTGTTGTGGAATTACTTTTGATTTTGTGCTGCAGCAGCCAATTGGTACACTTGTCCACCTGGTTCACGACCTCTCCCACATACATTCCCAGTACTGTCAACAAAAGGGACACCTTGCCTTTTCTGTCTTTAAAATAAGTATGTGGATACCAGGTGTTGATTATTTACCTATGATAGACCCTGATAAGTCCCATTGTGAAGAGACCCACTAGGACTTTCTTCAGGGCAACAAACTGCCCTTCCTGGAATAAGCAGAAGGAGATTCCATATGCTACTGTTTATATAAGGGCAGGTAGCTGCTCCTTATTCTTTATAAAAAGATCTTTTATGTTTTTCAATTCCTCTTTTCACTCCATCCCGCTGCGGGAGAGGAAACTCATCTTTGGGCACCTCACAGCTTCAAGGGGTAGCCCTGTAGTCACACAAACATCAAGGGTCCAGGACCTATTTAGGCCCATATAGGACTGAAACCTGTTGGCATTAGAGTCATAGGATCATAAATACTCCCATTGACCCCCCTTTTTACACTTTTAATAATGCCAGCAGATCCAAGAATAAAGGGATACCGGGATCTGCCTGTGTTTTTTTAATCTGTAATTCCCCCTGGTCATATTATCACCAAGAGCTCCCTGAAATACGGTTGAGCCCAACCTGACTTTTAGGCATCAGGGTGACCCAATGATGAAGCATGACACCACTAGGGTCTGTGAGGGTAATTAAAACAAAAGGAACTGTTTCCTACCCCACTCCCCAGTGGGTCTCTTCACAATAGGACATCCCATTGGTACCTTATCAGGGTTTATCATAGAATAAACTTGGTCTCCACCCACGCATTCAAGGAGTACTTATCGTGACTTAGTGTTTTGCACATGGGAGGGTATACTCCCTCATGAGAATTCCTGTCGGCCCTTACGGCATAGGGAATATGGAGGTAAATGCTCGACCTTAACACAACTATGGCAAGAAAGTCACGTGCTACAATGGGCTGTTTTGTTTTGTGTAAGAGGAAATTGTGGACCTATTACTTGATCAGGCCTAAAATCCTGCACAACCAATTAACCCAATTTCCTACAACAACTTATTCAGAAAGTGCAGTCATTGTAGCCTGCATTCAACATGTACTATCTCATCACTAATGTATCTTGCCAGATGGACACTAAACTTCCTTCACCAGTTACCTCGGATAACATCTGTAAAGTTGGTAAATTTGGGCCAAAATATATTTCGTCCATATTTTGCGCATAACAATTTAGAGCCTGCTGCATATCTATTGTCATCAGAAAGATCAGCGTAGCATTAACTCTGTAGAGAAGATGTAACTAGGTTATGCCACTGTCTTAATCATCTTGATGAATTTGAAAGAGGCTGCAGATATTAATGAATAATGTAGAGGGAATTGACTATCTGATCATCAGCCCCCATTTCATTTAGCTTGGATCTCATGTTTTCCCAAATTTGCACTATCAAATGCTATAAGTAAAATCCACAAAAACAGTTACAATATGCACTTTCATGACAATTGTGAATATGTACTATACTAAGATACATTTAGGTATGCCTTGCTTATATCTCTAAACCTTCTAATATTCCATATTACATTTTACAACCTTCTGATGAGCCCAAACCTTTTGCCTCGATGTAAGCTCTCCCTGTAATTCAGACCATAAAGAAACTCACGGTATTTGGTCAGGATTCGACGTTTTCAACATTTGGAACATCATTATTATGGTTAACTGAAACAAGGAGAGAACATGGATAAAATGGAGTACTTCTCTACTCCATCATAACCTGCTTCAAGATAGTCTCAAAGTTTCTGTCACACAAACAGAGGGATGGTGAACTTCAAGGACACCAGACCACAATCCCTGTAATTGCCTTTCTAAATGGAAATCTCATTAGTTTCTGCATTCCTTAAAGGAACTGGTGCTAGTTTGAAAAACAAAATTGGTTTGGGAAAATATCTGATTCAGTAGACAGATTTCCACTCAAGCACTGCCTACATAATCCATTCTTTGAGTTGCAGGATCAATAACATGATATTCTCTTCTTTGGGGGAATTCATAAAAAGACTTTACCTGAATGTTTTTTGATAACTGCAAAGAGTAGAGATTAAACCAATAAAAGTAATTCACAAGAACCATAATATGGTCAATAATATTAGCTGACACTCTGGCACCATAGAGTACCTAGATTGGTTGTTTAGTGTAATAGAAAACATCTATATACATGTGGGAGGTCGTGCAAAAATATCCTTTCCAATAGATAAAAACTGTGTTTGTCTCGAATGAGGTAAGTAATGTGGTCACTCACCTGCGTTTTGGAAATACCTCATAATTTGTGCTAAGTGAGATTTACCTGGTTACCTAAACAAATTGACAGTGACCTACATAATGGTGACAATGTCCTATTCAAATAGTTACCTTAGAAATTACTCAGATAGTATCACTGTTTCATAAAATAATTTCAGAATCATTAACAGAATATCACCATTGAAAATATCGAGGTACAAAAATATTGATGCAAAAATATCGTTATCCAGAATATCGGAGTCCTATATACATAATGGTAAGGACAAAAATATCCCCAAACATAATGTTGTTAGAAATATCATTGTTAAAATATCGTTTTTTAATGTTTAAAAAATAATGTAAAATAAAGGAAACAAAACATAATTATAAAAATATAGTTAGAATTATTAGAACATGTTTACAATTATAAGTAATACATATAAAAGAAAAATAACAAACATACATATATATAAAATATATATATTTACTTAATAAAATTGATCATTATATATATATATATATATTACCTACTGGCGGTCGCCAGTAGGTATATATAGTTAGGATTTTTTCTCTATGGGATTTTTGAAAATTCTATGTCTAATAACTTTGGCGTTTGTGGACGGAATTGGCTGAAATTTTCAGGAAAATGGCACATTTTGTTTCTGTGCAGCCCTTGAAATTTGGGGGGGGTTTGTCAAGGGGGGGCCGAGAAAAAAGGGGGGTCCCAAAACGTGTTTTTAACATTGAGTTTTCCATAGGGCGGTTGGCCTCACTTTTAGCCCGAACGGCTGAATGGATTTGCACGAAACTTGGCAAAATTGTAGGGACTGGTAGCCCGATGTGCCTTTTGTAGGTCTCAATATATGTGCTCCAGTGGATTTTGAGAAATTAACGTTTAAAAAAAGATATATATCTGTAACAGCGGACCTGGCAGCGTCCCAGGACGCGTACTTTACGCGCAACGGAGCTTTGTGAAGCGAAGCTGATTGGTTCTCCGGCGTCTGTCAACATTCCAAACAGTCCGTAGCGGCCGCCATCTTGTCTCTCGGTAGGATCGAGAGACAAGAGGAGGCCAAAGCGAAGGGGCAAATGACCATAAGGGGGCATAGTACATTGTCGCTCACCCCCTAGGTTTGATGTGGAGGTTTTAAAAGGGCCCCGCGGGCAAAAAAAAATAAAAATAATAATAATCGAACAGCTGAATGGATTTGCACGAAACTTGGCAAAATTGTAGGGACTGGTAGCCCGATGTGCCTTTGCTAGATCTCAATATATGTGCTCCAGTGGATTTTGAGAAATTAACGTTCAAAAAAAGATATATATCTGTAACAGCGCACCGCTTCGCGTACTTTTCGCGTTACGGAGCTTTGCGAAGCGAAGCTGATTGGCTCTCCGGTGTCTGTAAACATTCCAAACAGTCCGTAGCGGCCGCCATCTTGTCTCTCGGTAGGATCGAACAGCTGAATGGATTTGCACGAAACTTGGCAAAATTGTAGGGACTGGTAGCCCGATGTGCCTTTGCTAGGTCTCAATATATGTGCTTCAGTGCATTTTGAGAAATTAACGTTCAGAAACAAGATATATATCTGTAACAGCGCTCCGCTTCGCGGAGATAAAATTATATGTGTATTACCTAGCTGTTGCTAACACCAGTTAGCGACGGCTAGTAGAATATAGCGACCATCTTGGGCCCCACTTTGCATGTGAGTGATATTTATCACTAATGACATGCAAAGTGGGCATGCCAAGATGTTAGCGACTGGAAACAGTCGCTAACATCGCTATCTCCTATTATCAACTTTTGGAAATATTCGAGATAAGCGCGAATATCTCCAAAAGCTACCACCTGCCCTGAGCAGTTCTTAGCCATGTTATCCAATGGGAGGTGGATAACATGGCTAAGAGCATTAGCTCGGTAATGCATGAATATCGCTGAGTTTTCAGCGATATTAATGCATTGCGGTCGTTTTTTATCGTATTTCCGATAAACCTTGATAATAGCAAGGTTTATCTGCGATAATTTCTGACGGTAAAAAAATCGTTGCTAAGCATCGTTAGGGATAAATATCGCTTAACTTTGGTAATATGCCCCAACGTCTGTTAACGTTCGATTCGAAGGAAATCAGGAAGTGTTGAAAAACATTGTCTGCGCCATCTTGTCTTTTTTCAAATGCCACACTTTTGTCGTGCACGGCAGCCATTTTAGATGCCTTGACCAGACCCACTCTGTGCAAGCTGTCGATCCTTAGCATGGCTCCCCACCCTCGCAAGCATCTCCCCCAGGCAGTGGTCACCCCCGCTCTCTGTCTTATGCATGGGTAATAAACCTCCCCCCATCTGCGCTGCTCTTCCCTGAGAATCACACCCTGTGCCCGCCCGACACCTCCCTTTCGCCCTATTCACTACCGCACCCTCTGACACTCCTTTTCCTCTGTGTCCGATTGTCCAGGCTGGTCCTAGGGTATCAGCTAGCCCTGCAGATGTAGTTTATGGCCACAGCTGTAAAGAATCACCCCTCTTCAAAGGAGTTATAGTAGATCAAGGCCCACACTCGATGAGATCCGTCACAGCAGAAGCGTTGCTATTATCTGAAAACCATCCTGTATTGTGATTGGGGAGGGGACCGAGCCTGAAGCGGAAGATTCCAGGGATGACTCTTTGTACATCAAAGTTTTTACAATTATGTGTCACATTAAAAATATATAGCACTCCGACAAAGTAGTAAGATTATAAAACTTTAATAATTTATAAATATATACAAGAAAACAAAAATAGTAATAACATATAAACATTTTTAGGGAAAAACAACGAAGTAGCGGTCGGCTGTGCGAATAGTCCCAACGCAGCACAACGTCCAGATTTCCGGCGTGGGGCGTCGCGGGGGGTGGGTCATCAGTAGCAAACTGTTGTGCGAATAGTTCCAAGGCAGCAGAACGCGCCGAAATCTAGATGACACGAAAGTGATGTCTAGTAAGTTGCCACCCAGCAAATAACGGCGTGGGGCGTCGCGGGGGGTGGGTCATCAGTAGCAAACTGTTGTGCGAATAGTTCCAAGGCAGCAGAACGATGGCACCAAGGTGATGTCCAGTAAGTTGCCGCACTGGTTTTGGTATCCTACAATGCTGCTCCGAATAACGGCGTGGGGCGCCCCGGGGGAGGCGGCGTGAACGGGCCTCTCCAGGTGGAGTGTCATCTGTTGTAGTGGGGCGCCCCTTCACCGTTTCAGTTGCCATTCCGTCCGTTTTTGGTCCACTGTGTCAAAAGCCGCAATTCAGCTGAGTTGCGCCCACTCTTGCGGTGCAGCGATAGGCGGCTGTCACAGGACTCTCAAAATGGCGGCAGGCTGTTTCCTTTTTGGGCCTGGTCCACTGAAATGGCCCTGGGACACCTTGGAAATCGGACGCTTGTCTGCTAGGTCTTGGACCCCATTCTCGAAAGCGTCCCCTCCGCCTTGAGAATTCATCAAAAGTTTTGGGGGCTCCGACTCCTGCAGGCTTCTGGTGGGGAGCGGCTGCCATGATTGCTCGCGGAATGACCACGACTGAGCTACGAGATGGTGGTGCTCTCATGCTGACGCCAGCTTCAGTCTGAAACATCCAGAAACAAGGTGGGGCTTTCATCGTTTGGGAAAAAAAAAAGTTTTCATCCAATGAAAAGTGTTGTTTTTAGGTCACATGATCAAGCCTTCCATCATTAGGAAACCAAAAGTAAAATGAACCAATGAAAAGTTTTATAAACAAGTCACATGACCTGTTATGCGGCATAGGGTGTAAAATGCGGAGAAAATACGTTGGCACGTGAGGCGGCGTCAGTAGCGGACCGATGTGCGAATAGGCCGAAGGCAACACAACGCGCCAAGATCCGGATGGCACCGAGGTGGTGTCCAGCAAGTTGCAGCACTGGTGTGGCCATCCTACAATGCTGAAAGTCGGCGTGGGGCGCCCCGTTGGCCTGTGAGTTTGCGTCAGTAGCGGACCGATGTGCGAATAGGCCGAAGGCAGCACAACGCGCCAAGATCCGGATGGCACCGAGGTGGTGTCTAGTAAGTTGCCGCACTGGTGTGGCCATCCAACAATGCTGAAAGTCGGCGTGGGGCGCCCCGTTGGCCTGTGAGTTTGCGTCAGTAGCGGACCGATGTGCGAATAGGCCGAAGGCAGCACAACGCGCCAAGATCCGGATGGCACCGAGGTGGTGTCTAGTAAGTTGCCGCACTGGTGTGGCCATCCTACAATGCTGAAAGTCGGCGTGGGGCGCCCCGTTGGACTGTGAGATGGCGTCAGTAGCGGACCGATGTGTGAATGGGGCCGAAGGCAGCGCAACAATATTTTCGGAATAGAAGACACCACTAGGCGCTGAGATTCCAAGATCCGGATGGCACCGAGGTGGTGTGTAGCAAGTTGCCGCACTGGTGTGGCCATCCTACAATGCTGAAAGTCGGCGTGGGGCGCCCCGTTGGCCTGTGAGTTTGCGTCAGTAGCGGACCGATGTGCGAATAGGCCGAAGGCAGCACAACGCGCCAAGATCCGGATGGCACCGAGGTGGTGTCTAGTAAGTTGTCGCACTTCTGTGGCCATCCTACAATGTTGAAAGTCGGCGTGGGGCGCCCCGTTGGCCTGTGAGATGGCGTCAGTAGCGGACCGATGTGCGAATGGGGCCAAAGGCAGCGCAACAATATTTTCTGATTTGAAGACACCACAAGGCGCTGAGATGCCAAGATCCGGATGGCACCGAGGTGGTGTCTAGCAAGTTGTGGCACTGGTGTGGCCATCGTACAATGGTAAAAGTCGGCGTGGGGCGCCCTGTTGGCCTGTGAGATGGTGTCAGTAGCGGACTGATGTGTGAATGGGGCCAAAGGCAGCGCAACAATATTTTCTACAATATTTTCGGAGTAGAAGACACCACAAGGCGCTGAGATGCCAAGATCCGGATGGCACCGAGGTGATGTCTAAGTTGCGGACCGATGTGCGAATGGGGCCAAAGGCAGCTCAACAATATTTTCTGAAGAGAATACACCACAAGGCGCTGAGATGCCAAGATCCGGATGGCACCGAGGTGATGTCTAAGTTGCGGACCGATGTGCGAATGGGGCCAAAGGTAGCGTAACAAGATTTTCTGTATGGAAGATACCACTAGGCGTTGAGATGCCAAGATTCGGATGGCACCGAGGTGATGTCTAGCAAGTTGGTGTGGTCATCCTACAATGCTGAAACTCGGCGTGGGTCACCCTATTAGCCTGTGAGATGGCGTCAGTAGCGGACCGATGTGCGAATAGGCCGAAGGCAGCACAACGCGCCAAGATCCGGATGTCACCGTGGTGGTTTCATAGTTGAGAGGCACTTCATCTGCAGTGGGGCGCCGAGATCCGGATGGCACCGAGGTGATGTCTAGCAAGTTGCTGTACTGGTGTGGTCATCCTACAATGCTGAAATGTAGTGGGGCGCCCATTTACCGTTTCAGTTGCCATTCAGCTGAGTTTCGGCTGCTCTTGATGCTACAGCGACAGGCGGCTGCAAGAGGACTCTCAAAATGGCGGCCTGTTCTTTGGATTTGGGCCTGGTCCACTAAAATGGCCCTGGGACACCTTAGAACTTGGACGCTCGATTTTTTTTTCCTTTCCTGTACATGCAAAAAAAGGTAAATGCCCGGTACGTTACACGCTTCATCTGCCACGATGAACTCTCCAGAGGAACCGAAAAAAAATATAGTTGTGGTAACTATACCATGCATCGTCATATGGAGAGGTGGCACCAATTAATTATAGTGCTGCATAAAAGAGAGATTTGGAGGAGAACCCCTGACCTGCTAGTACATTCATCAAAGAAGTGGCACTGAGAGCTTCAGAGGCAAGGGAAACGGTCCCAAATATTTAGAAGAACTTTGGAAAGATTAAAATGACATGTTTAGATTGTGGTAAATTAATTTCATGTGGACAGATGAGTGTTACTCTAATAAATACAGCATATGAACATCATCATAGTCGATGGTTGGTAGAGACATTTTGACTATATCCTGGACCTGCCCGTCCTCGCCCAAAATGGCGCCGGAATAAATGGGACTCGTAACTCCTTGTTGTGTACTGGTTGCAGAACCTTGAAATCATGAGATACGTATGCAGTTTTGAAGCACATGGCGGGCGGGGACGAGAATTGATTGAATATTTCGACATCCCTATTGATATTAAGTTCTGATGTGTTATTGATTACTGTACTGTTGAAAGTTCGAATTAACGTCACCCATGGTACTTGCCCGCAAATGTATATCTAGATAATTTTATTGTAACTGGCCCTGTCGTATTTTAATTATAAAATGTACGTCCACCGATTCCGTAACTGTTAGACACCTTAGTTCTTGCAACCTAATGGCCCGCCCGTTACGTTCCTCTACAGTGTAAATGTCTATTCATCATATACGATTACAGTTTGCTCCGTGGCAGGCCCACGTGGTTATAGGCTCGTATTTGTATAATGAAATTTTCACAATAAAGGTTTTTAAAAGAAAACATGGTAGTAGTATATACATTGGTAAAGTTTTTAATAATAGTCACTGTTTTAGAATCATTAAAAGGCAAGTGAAATAAAGCAGACCAATTACATGAAGGGTAAAAGGTATAATACGAAGGAACGCAGTAAAGATAAATGGTCAAGGGCTGTTGTGTTTTCTATTCCTGCAACATAAAGTGATCGATAAGAATCTCATATTCAGGCGTATCGGCGACTAAGACAGCAGGTCGACCCTCTTTTGCTCAACGGCTCCGTCATGGGACGAAGAAACGCTCTTTTTCTCGAAAAAAGAATATATTTTACTTGCAGGACAGTTGTAAAATTTCCGGGAAAGTACATTAGCCTGGAATATTATAACATATATTTAAGAAAAAATAATGTTCGGAAGTAATTAAAAGCGTAATTTTTAGGTGATATGACCAAGGCTTTCATCATTAGAATAAGAAAAGTAAAATGAACCAATGAAAAGTTTTATTAACAAGTCACATGACTTGTTATGCTTACGTTACGCGCTGCGCGCCCCGGATGACTTCCGGATGCGCTAACGCGGCGCGTCATATGACGCATTACGCGACAACGCAGGTCCAGAATATAGTCAAAATGTCTCCACCAACCAGCGGTCGAAACACAACCCCTTTCAGCAGGCTAAATAGTTCTGTTAAATGACAACAGAAGGGACAGGCAACAAGAACCATCAGTCAAAGAGGGGAGGGCTAGTTCTTCTCTACCGGGTTACATTGGGGCGCTACCGGAACTGATCGAATTGGTAGTCTACAGTGTTTCTGGATGTTTCAGACTGAAGCTGGGGTTAGCATGAGAGCACCACCATTTCGTAGCTCCGTTGTGGCCATTCCGCAACCAATCATGGCAGCCGCTCTTTATCGTTATTTTGGGCGGGGTGGGTGGCGGAGCCGAGCTGTTTTGCAGCCATCATTGTGTGGAGTTCAGTTCATCTCACTAGTTTTGTATTTGTCATGAGGGGTTGTTCCTAATGTTTCTATTTTAGCGAGGTCAAAAAGAGATCCCATTAGTGGCCTACTGATTTTGCTCGATTCCTTTTCTTTTTTTTTACACGATTTTTCGTTATCTGCAAAGACTAAACAGAGTATTGCGACTCTGTGTTTGTTTGTAAATAGAGAATGAACCAAAGAGAACTAATTCTAAAACAGTAAATACTTGGATAACAATCAATCAAATGGAGAGAGAAGCAGGCACGACGGATTACAACGGGGGCAAAGGCCTGCGTTAACTACCTTTCACTATCTGCAAAGAGAGAGTACTCCTAATAGAAATGAGGGGGGGGGCACCATTCAAAGCAGATCAGTGTGCATAAACACGAAAATGTTTTCACTTACCACGTACTTGACATTCGACAGCTTATGATATTTGCTATTAAAAAACCATTTAAATTCACTGAAAAAACCATAGGTTATAGACCATATATAGTTAGGAATTAGCATTTACAAAACCTTGAAAATTCACTGAAAAAACCATAGGTTATAGACCATATATAGTTAGGAATTAGCATTTAAAAAACCTTATTTTACTCACACAAAACCATTGAAATTCCATATATAGTTAGTTGCACTAAGTATATATCGCGCACCCGCAATCCACTGCTGATCATGTCACATATTACATCATTCATGACATGGTCAGTGACATCACTGATGACATCACTGATGACATCTCAAATGACATCACTGATGACATCACTGATGACATCTCATTTGACATCATTCTTGTGCTAATACGATAAACCTCTTAAGACTCTAATATAACCTTAGATACACTCAGTGTATACAGACACTCACACACTGCCACTCATCCATGGAGTTACTCACACACCCAGTCAGTCATGCAAAGAAACAATCTCACCTCCATTTCTTCAACTATACAGTTAAACACACCTTACTTATTGAAACATATACTAACACATATTTACTCTCTTATACAATCCCTGATACAAGTTCACAATGATCGATACAACCACTCACTCATTCAGTGGCTCTCATGCACAGTTATTTATATATGCCAACTCTCACATGTACTGTGTTTTACATATGTACTTACTATGACATGTAGCATTGAGATATCCATTCACTCATCAATACACTCATGCACACAGTCAACTGCCCATGTAGCTGTTTCCACATGCACTCTTGAACTCATACACCTAGTGAATAAACTGCTCACACATCTATGCATAGAGTCACACACCTTCCAGCCACCCCCACACAAACTCAATCTGCCATAGAAATACTTGGGCAACCAATTAATAACACATATAGCCTCTCGTATAGCTAATGATCAACACATGCAGCAGTTTACAGAACAACAGACATAATGATGCACAAATTAAGACAGTTTAGTCACTAACCCATGCACTCAGTGAGACACATTTAATCACTCACTCATACATTCAGTCATGCACCTACTAAATCCTTCGTCCAGACACTTATACATCTACTCATTCTTCAATATGTAAAACATATTTAAACTTTACAGAAACACACAGTCACTGGATGACGTCATCAGTGATGTCATTTGAGATGTCATCAGTGATGTCATCAGTGATGTCACTGACCATGTCATGAATGATGTAATATGTGACATGATCAGCAGTGGATTGCGGGTGCGCGATATATACTTAGTGCAACTAACTATATATGGAATTTCAATGGTTTTGTGTGAGTAAAATAAGGTTTTTTAAATGCTAATTCCTAACTATATATGGTCTATAACCTATGGTTTTTTCAGTGAATATATATATATATATACACCGATAACATAAAAATACAATTAAAAATATATATATTATAAATTGAAATATTAAAATAGTTGAAATCTTTTTAAAAAACATTTTACACTACATTAACTGAAACAGTAGAAAAAATATTGGAAAATATTGGATAGTGGAGGATATAAAATTACTATTCCCACTCCAGAGAGTGCAACAGTGGGGAAAGTGTTGAAATAGCTTAGGGTTAAAAATTACTATTCCCACTTCGGTTAGTGCAGTAGTAGGGAAAGTGTTGGATAGCTATGGGTAAAAAATAACTATTCCCACTCCAGTGAGTGCAATATTAGGGAAAGTGTTGGATAGCGGAGGGGTAAATATTACTATTCCCACTCCAGTGAGTGAAACAGTAGGGAAAGTGTTGGAAAGCGTAGGGGTAAAAATTACTATTACCACTCCAGCGAGTGCAACAGAAGGGAAAGTGTTGGATAGCAGAGGGTTAACATTTATATTTCCAAAAAATTAAAATTAAAATAAAAAAGAAACAAAAAAGCAACTACAATACAAAAAGTGTTAATAACACAAACATAAAAACCAAATCAAAATATTATAAAAAATCCAAGAGAGAAAAACGATTTAATATTAAAAAATACAAAAAATGTACTACAACCATTAATTTATAAAAGTTTTAAAACAACATTTTACAAACAAATAACTATCTGTAAAATAAATTAATTATAATCAAATAATTATTTATGCTATTTCAATAAATTACTTCACACCATAATCCCCTCTGAATGCACAAACTCCTCCAGATTTGACACAATTAACATATTTACTCATCAATTATTTATAATTTACAAACAATTAATAATTAATTAATAATAAATAAATTACCACAAACAACAATATAATATCGAAATATAAAATAAATACTAACAAATACAAAAAATTAATTACTTTATTTTAATTAAATTACTTCCCACCCTATTCCCTAAAAGCCTACAACCTGCTCCTTAAAAAAGAACACTATTAACATAGTTATCAATTACATACGTATTAACAATTAATAACTAATTAATAATTATTAATGATAGATTATTTATGAAAACTAATAAATACAAATTACTAATTACTTTATTATAATTAAATTACTTCCCACCATATTCCCCTATAAACCCACACACACTCTTAAAAAAATAACACAATTAATATAATTATGTATTATTCAATTATTAAAAATGAATAACAAATTAATTATGATGTACTAATAAATTAATTATAAAGACTAATAAATAAATATTAATAGTTACTTTATTATAATTAAATTAGTTCCCACCCTATACCCCTATAAACTCACAACCCTCTGCTAAAAACCCCCACAATTAATACAATTATCAATTAATTAATGAATAGCCAATTAATACTTAATCAATATTAAATTAATTATAAATACCAATAAATACATATTAATAATTACTTTCTTATAAGTAAATGACTTCCCACCCTATTCCCCTATAAATCCACAACCAGCTACAGAACTAAAATACGCAAAAATGAATTAACATAAATTAATTCCTTCTAAAAATGTAACACCTACATTATAAAAAACTATATACATCACATACGTTTAACACAATACTAAAATACAGAACACTAATATAAATATCGATATTATTAACAACAATATTTTTGTGAAACGATATTACTGTCTTCGATATTTAAAAAAACGTTATTCTTACCTTACTGTCGATATTCTGTACCACGATATTCTTGCAGTCCATATTTGTTTTACCTCGATATTTAAAACTCGATATTATGGTACTCAACTCAATATTCTGTCTGTGCACCATAATTTCCATGGCCTGGATATGCTATTAATTTGTTAGTAGATGTACAACTGTGAGCAGCAAATTGAAAGATATCATGATAGCCAAAGAGAGCCGCGAGCAGCCATGAGCACAGGGGCACCTTTTAGTTCGAAACATTGTAAAAATATCCAAGACTCGTGATGTGTTTTAATGAAATGCACCACAGATAAAGAACCATCTTTGGAGTTTGTTGGATGCAAATGAACCATCAAATATTGGTGATTCAGCCAATCCTCAACCATAGAATACCACCTGGCAAATTAAGGGGTCTATTAGGAAGGTGGGCGGATCGCCACTGCCCATATGGCAGTGGCGATCCGCCCGCCATTTCGATCCGCCTGCCTAACATTTCCGTCCTCCATATTACGATGGCGGTGGGGACCCAAGCGGACGGAAAGACCGTTTGCCAGTTTGTCACCAGTAGGCAATCCGCCCAATTGCCTACCCGGCGGAATAGACCTGCAATATGGTGTCTGTGCCTTCCAGGCACCGCCATCCATTTTACAATGATGGCAGAGACTCCACCATGGAAAGGCATGCAGTGAATGCCTTTGGGGGCCCGTTGCGGACCCCCAGGGGGTTGGGGGGATGGGTGGCTGCAGTTGGGGGTACCCATGGTACCCCCGACATTTGCATGCACACAGTGGCAGGCACCACGCCGTGCATGTCACTTTGTGCATGTAAATGCACAACATGCCCTTTTAACATTGTGGAGTGTGCTGAATACCGCACCGCCCGCCACAATGTTAAATATACAGGATGCGACCGCCATGGTGGTGGTCACATCCTGACAGTAGATTCACTTCGCCTGCGCGCGGACGCTGCTGTTTGTTTGAAGCCGCCATTATCGATATTCCATCTGCGAGTCCATCTGACTGAAGGACTATCCTGAAGCCCCTGACCGTTACTCTTACACACGTTCGTGTGATCTTTTCACCGATAAGGGATGCTCTTTTGATCTTCGCGATCCACCTCCATCCCTTGTAAGAAACTTGTTTTGCTACTCGTGGAACGTTTGTGTGAACCCGGCACAGTCCATGTTTTCCGGCTAACGCTTGAATCTTTCCCTGTGCACCATTACCTGAAATGCTGTGTTCTGCTCAGATATCTTTGCATCACTAGACTATGCCTCTAGGCTTATTGAACCTGAACATTAGCCAGTACTTGTTCCCTAAGATCTTCCCCACCTTGTTCTCTACGAAGATTTATGCCCTGAGGAAGGTGACACCCGTAATA
Source organism: Lissotriton helveticus (assembly GCF_964261635.1). Classification (NCBI taxonomy): domain Eukaryota; kingdom Metazoa; phylum Chordata; class Amphibia; order Caudata; family Salamandridae; genus Lissotriton; species Lissotriton helveticus. Next base: position 885,768,614 of record NC_136068.1, on the reverse strand, counting down.
GGTCTGACACCGAAACGTACGTCGGCACTACAATTGAAAGAACTCGGCGGAGTTTTACCACACATGGATGTTCTTTATTATTGATTTTGTCTTGACCGATTGATGTTTCTATCCCGTCATTTTTTGATATCTGCTGAAAGTTTGGACATTATTGAATAATCTTCACAATTATTCATTTTTTGATATAAGTCTTGGACAATATTATCTGTGCCCTGTGAGGGTTTTTTCTGCTTTCAGCTAATTATGTGGTTTGCCGCCTTCTTTTTGAAGATGTTTTCTACCTATGTTTGAATGACTGGATCCTTTAGGATCAGTACGAATGTGATTGTGTGAATGTGGAATATATGTTGTATGGCTGTTTGTGAGTTTGAATGAACATGTTGGGGAAATATAGTTTTGTCTTTATGTGTTTTTGGTGCTAATGGCATTGTATATATGAAGATTGATTAAAGAACCTATTTATGGATTTATCCCAAAGAAATGCTGCATTTTGACTGTTTTTTATAGGGAGGGAGACTATATCTTTGGTGATCTAATCCGGGTGGAGACTCTTTTCTGTTTATTTATTGCTTTGCTCCCCTGCGTCTCCGTGCTTATCTTATTTCAGGGGCCCCCTTGTTTTATTGGAGGTCACATCCTAATAGGCACAGCGGGACTGCCGCACCACCGGCGGACGGTCCCAGCACTGCTAGGGTGGCGGGCAGACTGGAGTCTGCCCGCCATCTTAATAGACCCCTAGGACTTTGACAGTGTGGTGGAAGAGCATCTGCTGTCCATTTGCGGGTCTTCTCCATCAACAGATTTAAAGATGAAAACTGATGGGCAATCTAGTGAAAATCTGGTAACTGTCTGCCCTGTTTCAAGTCCATTGTTTGCTGGTGGGCATATGGAGGTAAATACTAGACCTTAACACAACTATGGCAAGATAGGGAAAGAAGATAGGGAAAGATAAGTAAAGAAGGTAAGGAAAGAGGTAGCAGAGCAGAGCAGTACAAGGCCTATTCAAAGGAGGTGGTGGCTGTGGGCTAGTAATTCCTACTCATTGGCACAAAATAATAACACTGAATAAATGATTGTCCAGTCAGTGCTATTTCTTTAGAAAAGAAAAGAAAAGAAAAAACACATTTATTACAAACTATATTTAATACTACGCCTTAATTTCCAAATATATACATGAGGCAGATTTAAAATTCCTTAGATGACATTATAAAATTACATTTAATCCCTAAAGGGTCATGACACTCAAAAGCACAGTGCCCCTACCTATACCAGATAGCATATCACGGTATGGGGATATTAGTTTACATAAAACAGGCCTATTGGCTTTATCAAAGGTCATCGCAAAATATAAGAGAACCCTATTGGCTTTATCAAAGGTGCACCATGTTAAAAGGCATAGAAATCACATTAACCATCATCAACCTTTCACTATATCCATTAAACATGCGTAAATACAATACTTAGGGACCCATTAGGATGACCCATCGTGGCTAGGGACCGCCCGCCATAAGGGCGGGGGTCCAGTGTCTGGCACTAGGATGCGCCCGCCACAGTGGCGGGCGCATCCAGTATTCCTAACATTGTGGCGGTTGGTGCACTCAGCACTGCCCGCCTCAATGCCAGGAAGGCATGCTGTACGCTTCCATGGACAACTTGGCAGGCACCGCGCGGTGCCTGCCATGTTGTGCATGGAACTGCTGAGCGGTACCATAGGTAGCCCCCATATGCACCCCCCACACCCCCGGAGTCCCTGGGGGCCCGCAACGGGCCCCCACAGGTAGACTCCGCATGCCTTTCCGTGGCGGCATTGCCGCCATGGAAAGTAATTCAGGAATGCCCATTGTAATATGGCTGGCGGTGTCTAATAGACACCGCCACCATATAAACCCTTTTACGCCCCGGTCGCAAGGCGACCAGGGCGGAGAAACGGTGGGCGGTCTTTACGTCCGCCGCGGACCCCCCAGCCATACTAATATGGCGGAGGGGTCATTCCGGCACGGATGGCGGGTGGATCACCCCCGCTACCGCCGGCCTGGCTGGGGTGATCCACCCACCATCCTAAGGGGCCCCTTAATGTCAATAAAGCATTTCATAATCAATCAAAAACCCCTATGAACATAAAAATGTAATATACCATTAAAAATACACATAACACACGTCTGTGTCTTTTTTATACATGTCAATCCACATAAAATGCAGCAATAGAACCATCCCCTGGAGGGCACTGCACTTCCAGCAGCAAAAGAAAAGCTCCAGCCTTGAGAGTTCTTAAATCTTGTTGAAAATCCTGAGGGGGCAGGGGCAGAAGACAAAATGTTGGTGATTTCATAAACATAGGGCCGATTCTTCAAAAACTTTGTGAAGGTAAACTACAGCATTCACACAGCTCCTGCCACACTTTCTTATTAATGCTGGTGGTGCCCCTGCCCTCCTGGGTCTATCATAAGGCAAGAAAAATATGTTAATGTCTCTCTCCTGAGGTGTTTTTGGGGCGCTCTAGCAGGGAAGTAGTGAATATGAAATGAGTGACTTCTGCTGATGTGCTGCTGCTGTATGCGGCTCCTTACTGTGCATGTAAGGGGTTTCTGGGGGTGCCTGTTCCCAACCTTGACCCTGTATGTGAGTTTTTAAATTTTTTTTATAGTGGACTCACCATGGAGAGCCCACTGATGCACTGTCTGGCTAGCTCCCCCTTTCTGACACACAGCTATGTGGGGGGAGGTGTCAGAATACTTTCTCTCCTGAATGTGGGAAGCACAGGTGGGTGTTGCACCCCACCGCTGCCCCCTCAGACACATTCATGTGAGGCAAAGGGCCCCATGGCCAGCACGAGGAGTGCTGCAGTGCTCCCCAAGTCCATTCTCTTGCATTTTGTGCAGTGAGTTTGAGTCACGTCTGGGCAGATGAAGCACCCCTGGGAAATCCTAGGATGGGGCAGGGCGCCCCATGCATGTCACTCCTCTTGACAATTCTCACAAAGGCTGGTCATCCCCCGGGGGACTTGGCCCTCCCTCGGGGGAAATCAGGAGAATTGCGGCAGATCTCCATGCACTACATTACTTGGAAAAGGTCGAAGCTTGTCATCCTTAAAAAGGCCATAATTTGGCCCTGTATGGCTGATTTGTACACTCCTGGGTCATAGCAGGCTTCTGGGGCCTGGGCTCTGATCCTGAGCAGAGCCTGGAAAATGTGAAAATTCTAGATGGCCCATAATGTGTATATTTACGATCTTGATACCTGTGTTGTCAGACTGGGCACACGTTTCACCTGTGTTTCAAACCTCTGTGACTTTGTAGGCCTAAGAGAAGTGAAACTGCACCCTAAGGTAAATTTCTCCCTATAGGTATATTGCAGTGTCACTGCAGACAAACAGTAAACCATAATGACTTTACCTATGAGTGCCCACTAATAGTATAAAGCCTATACCAGGTCAATATCTAACCCCCGCAGCGGCGTCCACTTTGCACCATGCTTCCTGTGTGCAGTTAGAGGGCTGTGCATGAGGGTAGTCTCACATGCGCAGCTCATACACGTGTAACTGGCCAAGTGCCCCTTACCTTAGCTGAGTCACAGTGGCCTTATCTTAAGTCAGATACTGGTGGTAATCATGTGCCATGTGATTACCATGAATCAGACCAGGGGTGGTGCCTCCCTTAGGGCGCCAGGGCATTGCCTCACTTATATTTGGCATCCTTGGCCCCCAATTAAATGTGAATTGAAGTAATACTAAAACAGTTTTCAAGTTTCTGTCACAGACTGACAGATTTTCCAATCGAGGCCTGAGGCGGGTACTCCTGACTTCTGGAGAAGCCAGTACCAGCCTTAGGAGTGAGCTGGTCTTAACAATTTTATTGACAGACTCTGACATTGTCAGAGTTAGCCAGCAGCAGTGCACCTGAGGTCCAAGAGTGTGTGTCGGTGGCCGGACTGGCCGTTGCGGGCACCGGGCAATCCCGCGGTGCGCCGCAAGGATGGGGGGCAGTCTTGGGCTCCTGGGGGCCGTTTTTGTTACATGGCCGTTTTTGCAGCATAGCTGCAAAATCGGCCCTGTAACAAAATCGCCCGAAAACCGGCCCCGGCAAAGTGCTCGGTCACACCCCCAACCTCCCCCCTGGGGGCCGGCCAAGCACTTTGCCAGGGCCGGTTTTGGTTCCCAGTCCGGCCCTGCTCTCTCCGACCAGCCCGACATGCACACTAGAGGCTGCACAGAGTCTGTACACCAGTGCATACTGGAACTGTGGTGTGACTCAAAGATACAGCCCGTAGGTTCAGTAATGAGCAGTGAGGTTGCCAGCCAGTCTAGACACGGTAGTGGTAGCTGCTAGGGGCCTCTGGCAGCTTGTGCATGTCACGTGATGCAGCGCAGGGGTGAAAGGAGGGTCTGTCTTCTTTTTTTGTGGCAATGAAGGGTCAGGCCAAATGCAAAAATTGATTTGAAAAGAGCTTCCAAGTTCCTTCTTGCTTCTACACAGGTAAATTAAACACAAAGCAAGAAGTGCTGGGCAGTAGCAGTAAAATTCCCTTTGGCCTGAGGTTGGCACATTTCCGGTCATTTGTCTGTGTTCATGTGGTAAGCTCACATAATTCGGCACTCAGGAAAGGAAATATTTCTGCACATAGCAACAAACAAGATCACGTGAAAAATTCAGTGATCTAAAATGCAATATTTGGTTTTTTTCTCCAGAAATAAAGGTTTTCTGCTTTGTATACTGCTGCGAATGCATTATAATCAGGTGCTACTCTCGTCCTCGCCCGAAAACCGGCCCCGGCAAAGTGCTCGGTCACACCCCCAACCTCCCCCCTGGGGGCCGGCCAAGCACTTTGCCAGGGCCGGTTTTGGTTCCCAGTCCGGCCCTGCTCTCTCTGACCAGCCCGACATGCACACTAGAGGCTGCACAGAGTCTGTACACCAGTGCATACTGGAACTGTGGTGTGACTCAAAGATACAGCCCGTAGGTTCAGTAATGAGCAGTGAGGTTGCCAGCCAGTCTAGACACGGTAGTGGTAGCTGCTAGGGGCCTCTGGCAGCTTGTGCATGTCACGTGATGCAGCGCAGGGGTGAAAGGAGGGTCTGTCTTCTTTTTTTGTGGCAATGAAGGGTCAGGCCAAATGCAAAAATTGATTTGAAAAGAGCTTCCAAGTTCCTTCTTGCTTCTACACAGGTAAATTAAACACAAAGCAAGAAGTGCTGGGCAGTAGCAGTAAAATTCCCTTTGGCCTGAGGTTGGCACATTTCCGGTCATTTGTCTGTGTTCATGTGGTAAGCTCACATAATTCGGCACTCAGCAAAGGAAATATTTCTGCACATAGCAACAAACAAGATCACGTGAAAAATTCAGTGATCTAAAATGCAATATTTGGTTTTTTTCTCCAGAAATAAAGGTTTTCTGCTTTGTATACTGCTGCGAATGCATTATAATCAGGTGCTACTCTCGTCCTTCCACAGAAGAGTCCTAGTTCAGGGTAATGCTGTTAGAATGTCTCCTCCAAATACGCTTGCGCCAGAGACCTTTTTTGACACTGGTCGGGTTCACCCTAGAGTGCTCTTCACAGGTGCTTAGTGCTGGGGTGGATTGGATTGCACTGTTGCGAATTCTGGCCATTCACTGTGACCAGAACAAAGTGCTGGGGGGATCACTTTCCCTCCCCTTAGTAATCCACTCAAATTTCTGGGTGTTGTTATTGCAGGTCCCATAACTCGCCCAGTTTCGCATGTTATGCTGCTAAAGCTGGCATGCTACTATTTGGCCAGTTCACGCTATGCAAATGCCACAAACAAAGATGTATATAAACATTTGTTTTTACTGAATACCTGCTGGTGTGCTCAAAGGAGTCATCATATTACATGAGAATGTTTGGCAGAGTGTTGTGCTCACACGGATGTATGACACTACAACGCATGCTTTTACAACGCATGCTGTTACAACGCAGGTTTTACATCGCATGCCATTACAACGCATAATGCTTTTGGGTGCTGGATAGTGAATAGTTTAATTTACTATTCCAACTCCAGTCCCCGTGGACACTAGGGAAGGTTATTGGATAGTAAATTAACCTATTCCCTATCCTAGAGCACCCCCTACAGCAATGCGTTGTAATAGTTTGCGTTGTAAAAGTTGCGTTGTAATAGCACTTCGTTGTAAAAGTTTAGTTGTAATGGCTGTTTCCCGCTCACACAGGTAGGCTTAGGATTACTTCTGGCATAGGTGCTCGACGACGGCAACAGCCCTGTCTCCTGTCGTCTCTCTCAGTCATAACAAGAATGATGCATGACAGGCTCTTCTGAATTTATATTGACCTATTGCTTCTCCTCGGAGTCTGGAGAAGTTGCCATCCACTGGGCATATTCTCAAGGAACTATCGCTGAGTTATCAGCACTTCACTAAAGTCACAATAAGAATATCACCTATTCACAAGCTGGTGCTAAGAGCTCATATCACCAGTTTACCTGCGATAGCAGCCACAAAACACATCACCACAGATTACCCCCGCAACTATCGCTAATGAGATGCAGAGTAGGCTTTCCCGTGCAAAAAGCCGCTGCAACACCACTTCGCAATATTCTCAACGACCAGCCTGAATGTCGATAAGATCACAAAACAGGTGATAAGGCACATTAGCAGCAGGAAATCAACACCAGCTCTGACCTGGTGTAAGGTCGAACAACAGCCTGCACCACAAAAGGGAGCCCAGCCCAGAGCCACACCTGAAGGGCAACAGAAGTCATGGAGCCACTGATCATGCAGCTGTGAGTCCCAACAGGGCCACAACACCCACCGCCACCAACCCCAGAACCTCCCCCTGGGCACCCTCCCCTCCGGGCAAAGATATGTCACATCAACACCACGAAATCATGTACCAAAGAATCTGCATGATGTTGCACAATTACAACCGGTAACATGCATGTGTACTCACAAAAATGAGCATCACACATACACCTCCGAATTATCAAACGAAAATGTATTAAAAAAACACAGAAGAACATTAATGATGACACATGACGGCTCTCCTCGGGACAATCTGTAGGTCACAGCCTGCAAGACAAAAATCCAGATAAGAAGGTGTGTCATGCGCTCATCAAAGGACAGAGAGAGCGCAAAGGAGAGAGAGGGAGAAAGAGAGTGAGGAAGACGAAAAGAGAGGGAGGGAGGGAGGGAGGCAGACGGAAAAAGAGGGAGGGAGAGAGGCAGACAGAAAGAGAGAAAGAGAGAGAGGGAGAGAGGAAGATGGAAAGAGAGGGGGAGAGAGACACTGAGAAAAAGAGAGAGGGACTGCGGGAGAGAGTACTGACACAGCGCACCCAATAATCACTGCTCACCTGCTGACACAGGTGTGTCTCCAACCATGTGCTGGTATATAGTGCAGTTTACCAGGTCCCCCATCTGAACAGATCCCCGATCTGAAACAGAGACAAGATACATGAATGGCAAAGTACATACAAGTGCACATGCCATCATTGCATGTCCGCCCTGCCACCCAGGCAGCTGCACCCCAGCCCCTCCCGCCACCCAGCAGTGCATGCCCACACCTACGCACCCAGGCAGCTGCACCCCAGCCCCTCCTGCCGCCCAGTGGTGCATGCCTGCCCCTGCGCACCCAGGCAGCTGCACCCCAGCCTCTCCCACCACCCAGCAGTGCAGACCCGCTCCTTCATACCCAGGCAGCTGCACCCCAGTCCCTCCCATCGCTCTGCAGTGCATGCCCACCCCTGCGCACCCAGGCAGCTGCCCTCAGCCCCTCCAGTCGCCCAGCGGTGCATGCCTGCCCCTGCGCACCCAGGCCTCACTGCTCACCTTCCACCACTGGCGTTGCGCAAAGATGGCCCACCACAATCTGGTGCAAGTCCCAAGCCCGGAGCCCACAAACATGGCACCCTTCATATCATCCAGCTCCGCTCCGCAGGCCACCAGGTCGCACACTTGATTCTGGGTCTTGATTTTACTATGGCAGAGGACATATCACTGCACAGGGCTTAATCGCAGGCTGCACACCCGCTCAGCCCTTTAGGTGCCACCAACTCTGTGATCCACGAGGCAACACCACGTGGCAGTAGGCTTGCGCTGCCGGCTGACTCAGGCCTACAGTGCGGTACAGCAGGGCACATAAATCCTGAGCAGTTTGGACCACCAGGACGGGGCATCATCGCAGTCTGCACACCCGCTCAGCACTTAAGGTTCCCCTACTTCAGTGCACCGAAAGTCACTTCTCAGTGGCGGTAGCCTGTGCCGGCCACAGTGTATCCGGTGCCACCAAGTCTGTGCCCTGCAAGTCATGGACCCTCTGGGGTTAAGTATTGGGGTGAGGACAACGGCATTTCACCTCCGGCCCTGGGGAATTTGAGGTTGCATGGCTTTAGGTCATCATGCATAAATAATAACCACATGGTGACACCCAGATAGACAGTGGAAGTGGCATTGAGCACGTGTGCACGGGCCTTTTCATTGGCAGGGTCACATGTCCTGTGACGCGTGTGCTAGATGGGTGTGGTGTGAGTGTAAACCAGCCGTAAGGGAGGGATTGTGGCATGCTGACAACTAGACCTGTGATCAGCAGATCACTACAGGGAAGACGTAGCACATGTAGCTTAACCATCCCCCCATGTGAGCGTAAGCGGAGTGGGCTGGCCTGGCGTATGCCAGTCCAGCGTAAGGTTGTGAACGTTGACCCCGGGGCTCTGGGCGTGTTTCTGTTCTGGGCTGGACAAGGAAGTAACTAATGCATATGTTTCTGTTGTGGTGCCGGCGCCACCCGGACCACAATCGGTAATGTGTCACCCTGTGACTCTAGTCCCACAACATGAGAAACATGGACATAAGGGGGAATCACTGACTCTACATTCATCCATACTTCCACACTTAGAAGATCATAGATATGACAAATCTGTGTAATTATGAACGTTTAATGCACATTCAATGGAGTGCTGCAGCTGGAGCAGTACCTGGCCATGCAAACCCCACATTACAATGTTGGCCTGTGGATGGCCAGCCAGAGTCCTTCATAGAATGACAAGTCCAAAGGAAGAGGAAGAGTTTAGTCCGCAATCTGAATGCTGTGCCATTGGCGATCAAACAGCATATGGCAGTCCATGTCAAGGTCCAAGGTGAGTGTCGCAGAGTGTATCGGGGGACAGTGGCAGGTGATGATGCAGAGGGCAGAACTAGGCAGAAACTGGTCATATGGTGGAGATGAATGAGACATTACCTCCTTCTTATCATGAAGACAGGTTCATCCGCATCTTCATCCACTGCTGCTTCATGTGCCACATGTGTGGGTGGTGGTGACCGTTCTCCAGCACTGTGTGGCAGTGACACCTGAGGGGCCGCAGGTGGAATGTCTGCCGCACTGTGTGGGACTGACACTTCAGGGGCGGAGATGTGGATGGAGTGGTAGCAACAGCATTCATCATCGCCAGGCCCTGTTGCCACAATGCCATGAGGATGGTCTTGAGTTCATTGAGGAACCCAGGTACCTCTCTCTGGTGTGCAACTTTGGCAGCTGCTCTTTCCATCTGTGCCTGATCCATGTTCTCCATTAACCTCCGCATGTCTCCCAACGCCCGTGTGACATCGCAGGAGCCACTCTAACTAGACAGTTGTTCTAGTCTTTCAGTCAGGGATCCAGTGATGACAGCCATGGTCCCTTGGAGAGCATGGAGCAGACTGTGGGTGTCAGTTAGGGACTGTGAGTGGTCCCTGGTGGGACTTAGACACCCATGTATGGCATCTAGTTTGGCAGCCATGCGGTCGAAGCCCATTCCCACCTGTTCAGCCAGATTCTCCTAGCACCCCAACACACGGTATTGGAAGGCCATATGTTGTTCGTGGGGGTCCTGGGAGCCAGCCGTGGTGGTGGGTGCTGCCTGCTGTGTGGTCTGTATAGGGAGTGGGGTCTCATCGATGCAGCTGGGCTGCTCTGCAGGAAGTGTTGATTCTCCCTCTGCAATGTGAAGGGGAGAAGCAGTTTAACAATGTGTTCACATGCATGTTGGCGCATTGTATATATTTTCATACAGACTGAATGACTGTGTACATTGTGGCTGTTTGGGAGGAGCTGCCTATTTGATGGGGGACAGGAGACATTTTGAGAACATAATGGATATGTATTTGTACTTGTACATTATCAACTCACATTTCCCTGCAGTGGCAGATGTGATTTGCCAGTTTCGACACACAAGCGACACAAGTTGTGTCCTGTGTTCTGTTGTGGACGTGTCGTGGTTTGTACCACATTCTTGTCGATATTAATGTGCCCTGCATGTTATGTGTGTGTGCTGAATTTTGTGTGAGTCGCCCCTGCAGCTCTGATTTTGATGCCCCTTATCTCTTTCATGTGGTGTGCCTTTGACTTTGTGCTCATGCAGTGCTGAGATGTTGCATACTTGGGTACTTTGGTCTCTTGGTGGGAGTTTGTGGCTGGGGTATGGTTTGTTGGTAGATATGCTCTACTTAAGTGTACATGTGTGCCATTGTGCCCAACTCCTCCCGTCCCCCCAGTCCCTGGTTGTTACTCACCCTAGTGGTGTTGTCTCCAGTCATGTTGAGCAGTGTCTGGTGCCCCAACTCCTGCCACAGTCTCCCCACTGATGACTGTGACACCATTTCCTCCATATCGTCCAACTCCTCCTGTGGCGCAGGACGCCCAACTCCAGTCTGCTTTGCTGCCTTCCGGTTGTAGGTGAGTTTTAGCTTGGTTTTGCGCTTGACTTCATTACAGCGTCTCTTGACCTCTTACATTTTCCTCTTCAGCACTCCCACTGCATTCAGGTTGTCCACGATGGACTGCCATAGTCCATTTTTGATTGCCTATGACACAGTGGAGGTGAAAAACAGTTGTTGATGGTGTTTTACCAGGATCCTGTTTTCCTGTGGACTGAACCGCTTCTTCCTACTCTTCTTATCCTTGGCCTTCCCTGACCCCGCGATCCCAGGCTGGTCCTGCGGGGGGCTTGTTGGTAGATATTTATTGTACAAGTTAATAAAAACCTTTACAAAAAGGAGATTGCTCAAGTAAAGAAACTCATAAGGATAGTACACTACAATTTAATAATTTATGCAAACATTAAAAAAGGCAAGAGCTATAGGAGGATTTGACCTGGCCCAGTGTTTCCTTTTCAGATTGGTTGAGCCTTCCTCCGACAGAATGTCTTTATTAACAAGTGAGCTTTAGTCAATCCTTAGTCCAAAGGTTGTAATATAAAAACATAAATTAAAAGAACTTAAGAACTGCATTTATATTTAAAATTCGCAAAATTAATAGTTGCATTTATCAGGTTTGTTTCAATTTTTATGATATAGATACTACTGGTCTTTCTGGTCCTTGGCCTTTCCAAAGCCCAATAGTTTTCAAGGCAATGAAGAAAAGCTTTATTGTGTCAGGCGTTTCCGCGGTGTGAAAAAAAAAAGAAAAAGAGGCCAATCTCGGGACCAGGCAAGGTAAGCCATTGATTTAGAGCTGTTTTATGCTGCGCCCGATCTCTTCATTTTGTCCCCTGCCGCCACCATAAATTGTACAAACCGACATGCCAGCTGTATGTCTCCTCCACCAAAGCAAGCCTTCACTGCTTGCCTGCAGGTTCTTATCCTCTTGGTGTTAAAGATAGATTTCAGAAACAAGAGTAGTTATAGGTTCAGACCATGGCAAATGCATAGTAGATGCATGATGCTCTCTTCTGCTTCCCCGCAGAGGCGACACTGAGTTGTTTCCCCGGTTCACTTCCATGGTGGTAGATGCGGGAGGACAGGAACAATTCCCAATCGAAACTGGAGGTATTTCTCTTTTAGCCTACTGCTGAAGCCAGTACACAGGTAATCTTGCGGGCCAGGTGTTGTATAGCTCTGCAGCATGCACCAACCGTGGGACCTTCTCCTGAGTACTAAGAGCTTTTTTACTGTCTTATTTATCAAAGACTTAAAGCTGTTCTGCGTTCCCATAGTTGCCCACAGTTCCTTCAGCCCTAGACGGTTTATGGATACCGTCAGGTAATCCTTTGGGGGCAAGCTCTGCTTGAGTTTATCTCTTTCCATAGGTGGAAATTCAGGGGGCTTGTGGGGTTCTGGTTGTCCTCCATAATTGCTCCGGCAACATCCATTGTGCTTCGCTGTTGTTTGGCATTTGGTTTTTTTCTACTTTTATGGTGATTTTTCCCACCTGACGTGTGTGGATGGCAGGCCTGTAGCTAGTTTTCACTGATTTTTGTACCGCGATTGGCCTCATCGCAGGTTTTTTGCATTTTTGCGGTGTCCCGTTGGTTTTAACGCGGTCATTTGACTCATTATCGTGAGGCTATCGCATGGTACCGCCGTGTTGTGAATACTTAGTAAACACTGCGTAATTTTCCCGCGATAGACAGTGATATGCAAAGTTGTATTAAGCTATCTTTTCAATTGTTATTACACATTCTTGAGAATATGCCTCACGTTTTTTAGCAATAAGGCCTTCCTTCTACGTGATATGTATGACACTTAACTAATGTTGTCTGGCTGGAACACAACCTTGACCCAAATATTCATTGTTTATTGTTCAATGTGAAATGAAATCCAGACAGACCAAGCAGACTCTCAATCAACCTTCGTTGATGGATCCACTGATTTAACCTCTGCTGTTCAAGAATACATTCATCCTTCAAGGTATCTCAAGCTTTGTTTTACTGTTACCGTTTACCTTTGAATATACCTGCTGATTTTTGGATTAGGATGTGAAGACACATTTAATGAAAGTTTGATCCCACCTTTTACATTCTCTTTTGAAGGTGCCTTTGCCAGCTATGAAAGTTTGATGTGTAGTAAAAGAAGCAACATTAATGCCAAAAACATGGGTTGATTTTCAAACAGTGAGTGTTAAAAACATCAAAGCAATGCATGTCAGCGGTTTAGTTAGTTCTTCATGTATTTTACATGTTTTACTCTAATCTTGCATTCCCCAAGAGTGTTAGCTCTTTTGTTGTGTTTCTGTATTTTCGTGCATATTCGTGCATCGTATTATATTATTCTTGCATAGTGTATACTTTGAGTTGTACCAGGTATTTATGAGGAGCTTTTATTGAGAGCTCTGGCACTGAGGCTGAAGCCAAAGCAAAGTGTCTGTCAGTGTGTTGGCCTTTCAGCACAGCACACAGAACAACAGTCATGTATTCCGTTTGCAATTGAAATTCTGTGTAAATGAGAGTGAAGAGGATACACAGAAGTCAAAATACTTACAAGGCAACAGCAAAATGAAATATTTGATCAAATGTGAGTGAGTGGAAAGAGGGAACTGTAGAGGAAAGAGAGATGGTCAAAGATGTGCACATGGACGAGATGTGCACAGAAAAAAGGGCATACATGTTTAACATAAAGCACACAAAGCTGAAGGCCAAAACTATTTCCACAGGCCTCAATAATATTTAATGTACAGACTCACAAATTCAGAATTGAAACATTTCCAATGTTGATTATACAAAACTAATCATTGTTGTTACTCTTGTATCTTTAAGCAGCTAATAACTATTGACAAAGCCAATCATACTTATAGGTTACAGGTGTATGTCAGTTGTTTTGTTATATATCTGGATGCAATTACATCTCTGAGAGAAACCAAAATACTGGTCGGGTGGCATACTATGGGAATCAGAAATGTGTTCACTTTTAGAGACCCTCACTTTCTTCATTCCACCTAAAGACCTGTCCGCACGTTTTTCTATATCACTGATTGCAATCAGCAGCTGTGGGTGCTTCCCAAAGCCTGGTTAGAGCATTTTCTTCCAAGTTTGATGACACATGCAATGCAAGACACTGGGCAAGCACACACTTTAAAGGGCTAAAGTTCTCATGTTGTACTATTTACACATTACAGTAACTGTGGAACATGTTAATGTGGTAAGATATGGGGCAGTTTTTATTGTGTTAATTATTTCAAGATTATAGGTTCCCACTGCTTTATAAGCCTTTCTTTATCACTAAATTCATTTGCTTTAGAATGCACCATTTGCAAAATGTTTTTCTTTTTTTTTATGGCAGGAGGACCCACCCTGGACCCCACGTTTTCTCATGTGACGCTTCACTGGCTACATAAAAGTCAAACCAAATTTTTACGCCCCAATACTTTCAAATGTCACCATGCGACTCACCTGCAGAAAAAAGTTAAAACTCGGGTGATAAAAAAAAAAAAACACATTTTATAACAGCTGTGTTTAGAGAACATTCACTTAAAGTAAGGGCACCGCTACCTTACCTGGTCATTGCAAAAAATGCACCAGTCCAGTGCTAAGGTGAATGCTTCCTTGCTTCTTTTGTTCGATTCAGGCATGTCCCCGAAAATTGTGCGCAGATGAGAGCTCCTTGCTCATTAAATGCAACATACTGATAATATTCTATTTAAATAGGGGCCTTCTTTAGAGTTTGACTTTTCTGGAACAAGACCCACACTGTGATATAAACTGGCATTATCTAGTTTCATACCTGCCTTGGATTTTACTGGTTCCGCTTTAGAAACATAACGTGATTTCATACTCCTGTTAGCCACTGTTCTTGGAAATGGAGACGTAGTTTAAATGAAGAAAATATTGTGAATATATAAATACACAACGTATCAGCAACACCTCTATAAGGACCTAATGCAAATAGTTTATCATATTACTATGGTGTGATTAAAATCCTACCTACCTATTTCACCCAGACAATGGCTATACTTCCTTTTTTTACCGTCAGGAAGGCAATTAACAGTAGTATTCGTAAGGTCTCAAGTGGACACTGCACCCTGTTTAGGATTTTCCTGCTATCACAAGTGAAGCTAATATGCTATTATCATTTTGTTCTTCAAATTACCTCTAACGACATTCGATAAGTCATGCTTTTAAATACCGCTCTCTCGGTTCATTCAACAAAACTATGTAAATTATCTCTTACCCTTAGATAAACAGACTGACCAAACTGCCCAGAGTTGAATCTGCAACACACACAAAAACGAATACCAGTGATTGAGGGTATTAGCCTATTTCTTCCACTTTGTTGTTGCAAATTAAATACATGCATAACATAATGTTGCCTAACGTAAAGTAACACAACATAACATAACATTACATTCCCTAACACAATGCAGTTCGACCTGCATATGAAATGTGCTGTTCATTGCATATTCCATCACATGTGGACCTCAGTATTGCTTTTAAAGCAAGCAGACTTTTACACACAACACATTAAATCTTTAAAAAGTTGACAGAAAATGAGTTTATCTTAGAATACGCCTTAGGCCTATATTATAGTAGAGCAGAAGCAGTTTGCACATTCGGTTTACAAAATATATACACGAATATAACATATAGAATTCCTTATGAACAGATAATAACAACATGAATATAACGAGGTACGTGGATATGTAGAGTTTGTTAGGAAGTCCTTCGAGGCTTGAGCATTTCACCTCCAGTCAGCTCTCTATATTTCATGAGATAAATACCTCTCCTGATGCAGGCTAGGTTTGTTTTGCCAGAAGCAATCAGCAGAAAGTGCCTCCATTTGCTAATATAGGGTGAGATCATTAAAGCTTGAAATGCACTGAAAACCACAAAGGGTGGAAATATCTTACTGACCACAGGGGAATGGATAATAGCCTGCCAGAATACTGGTGCTCAAAGTAAGAAACTTAGAGGTCATCATCATTGCAGTTCGTTAATAAGAACCTACGTTATTTTAGCTAAATTTCTTGTTGAATTTCTAGGAAATGTCAGCATTATTTTTGAGGGAACGAAGATAACAATACCTCTTCTTGTATAACTTATGTCTGAGCTAGAAATTAAGTACATTTGCAACAGAACAGCTTACATACCTTTTTTTTAATTAACTCGTGAATATATTAATATACAGTACAAATAGCAGTCAAATTACAGGAAGCACACAACACAAACAACTGCACCCAAAACATAACATAGTGCAATAGGGATATGAAACAATATAGCAGTAACACTCAAGGCTCAGCATTCTGTATAATGTATGCAATCACTAGATGATCATCAACAATGACTCAATCCGTACCGAAAAGAACAGTACCACAAAAAATGCAGGTATGAAACCATTAAAATGGTTGAACTCAGTTCAAAAACAATGGGGCTAATTTACAAGAAACCAATGCATCTGTACAGATACGCCAGTTTCCCAGCGCCTCCACACGAAACCCTTGCGCCACCACGGATATACCACATTTACAATACGATACAAAAGGGGATGATGGACGGAGCGTTTGAGCAAATCAAACACTCACCCCCAGTCAACTGATCTGGGTTTAATCCATCACCATTCTTTGGCCACTCAGCCACCCCAGTTCAGACAGGGCTATATGCAAATCAGTCTGACCCTGTGCCTCATGGGAACAGTCCAGCCCGAACTGCCAAGGCATGTCTTCCCTGGACCGGAAACAAGCATCCTGGGACCGGTTTCGGATTCATAATCCTCATCAGCCAGGCTATCTTAAATCCAGTGGCCAAGTGAGCAAGGGACTCACCTATGAGCATACCCTGCCACACTTAGGGCGAACAAAGCGATACAAAAGGGGATGATGGACGGAGTGTTTGAGCAAATCAAACACTCACCCCCAGTCAACTGATCTGGGTTTAATCCATCACCATTCTTTAGCCCACTCAGCCACCCCAGTTCAGACATGGCTATATGCAAATCAGTCTGACCCTGTGCCTCATGGGAACAGTCCAGCCCGAACTGCCAAGGCATGTCTTCCCTGGACCGGAAACAAGCATCCTGGGACCGGTTTTGGATTCATAATCCTCATCAGCCAGGCTATCTTGAATCCAGTGGCCAAATGAGCAAGGGACTCACGTCTGAGCATACCCTGCCACACTTAGGGCGAACAAAGCGATACAAAAGGGGGTGATGGATGCTTTTGGCCGCCATAAGTGTGGCAGGGTATGCTCAGACGTGAGTCCCTTGCTCACTTTGCCACTGGATTCAAGCAAGCTGGGCTGAAGACGACTGGAATGCCAGAAACCGGTCCTCGGAAGCTTGTTTCCGGTCCAGGGAAGACATGGCTTGGCAGTTCGGGCTGGACTGTTTCCATGAGGCACAAGGTCAGACTGATTTGCATATAGCCATGTCTGAACTGGGGTGACAAAGTGGGCTAAAGAACGGTGACGGATTAAACCCAGATCTTTTGACTGGGTGTGAGTATTTGATTGATTCAGATGCTCCGTTCCTCACCACCCCCTTTTGTACCGCTTTTGGCCGCCATAAGTGTGGCAGGGTATGCTCAGACGTGAGTCCCTTGCTCACTTTGCCACTGGATTCAAGCAAGCCGGGCTGAAGACGGCTGGAATGCCAGAAACCGGTCCTCGGAAGCTTGTTTCCGGTCCAGGGAAGACATGGCTTGGCAGTTCGGGCTGGACTGTTCCCATGAGGCACAGGGTCAGACTGATTTGCATATAGCCATGTCTGAACTGGGGTGGCAGAGTGGGCTAAAGAACGGTGATGGATTAAACCCAGATCTTTTGACTGGGTGTGAGTGTTTGATTGATTCAGATGCTCCGTCCATCACCACCCCCTTTTGTAACTTATTTACAATACGGCGCACCATGGCGCAAGGATTGATAGATGCGTCAGAAATTCTGATGCATCTGTTTGCGCAAAAGTCATGCATTGCTGGAGTTGCTCATGAAAGTGACGCAACTCCAGCAATGTGCCACAACAGGCAGCTGAGTCCCATTCAAAAAGCCCTTTGTCATTCCTTACGTCTAGTCTGAGCAAGCGTAGGGATTTTGATGCAGTGAAGGCGTAGAGTGACATAGTGAACCCTTCCAAGTCCGGGTTCCGCAGCAACCACAGCACCGAGACTGCCCTCATCGCCGCCACCGATGACATCAAGTCCCTGCTGGACAATGGAGAAACGGCGGCCCTCACCCTCCTGGACCTGTCAGCCGCCTTCGACACGGTCTGTCACCACACACTACGAACACGCCTTCACAACGCTGGGATCCAAGAGAAGGCCCTGGACTGGACAACCTCCTTCCTCTCCGGCAGAACACAGAGCGTCCGCCTTCCCCCCTTCCGCTCCGAAGCCACCGAGATCATCTGCTGCGTACCCCAGGGCTCATCCTTAAGCCCAACCCTGTTTAACATCTACAGGGCACAGCTCGCCCACGTCGCCCGTTGGCATGACCTCAACATCCTCTCCTATGCCGATGACACCCAGCTGATACTCTCCCTTACCAAGGACCCCCACACCCCGAAAACCAACCTTCACGAAGGAATGAAGGCTGTTGCTGAATGGATGAGGAACAGCCGACTGAAGCTGAACTCGGACAAGATGGAGGTCCTCATCCTCGGATCCAACCCTTTGGCCTGGGACGACTCCTGGTGGCCGACCGGACTGGGAACCGCTCGAACACCCACCGACCACGCAGGCAACCTAGGGGTCATCCTCGACTCCACCCTCTCCATGACTAAACAGGTCAACGCCGTCTCCTCCTCCTGCTTCAACACCCTCCGCATGCTCCATAGGATCTACAAGTGGATCCCCACTGAAAAGAGAAGACCAGTCACCCAGGCCCTTGTCAGCAGCAGGTTGGACTATGGAAACGCCCTCTACGCAGGAGCCTCGGCCAAACTCCTGAGACGGCTCAAACGCATCCAGAACGCCTCTGCACGCCTGATCCTCGACATCCCTCGCTGTAGCCACATCATACCCCACCTGAGAGACCTGCACTGGCTCCCGGTCAACAAGAGGATAACCTTCAAGCTCCTCACCAACGCACACAAGGCACTCCACAACACCGGACCATTGTACCTCAGCTTCTACACCCCCACCCGCCAGCTCCGCTCCGCCGACCTCACCCTCGCTACAGTCCCTCGCTTCTAAAGAGCGACCTCAGGCGGCAGATCGTTTCCCCACCTCACCGCCAAGACCTGGAACACCCTCCCCATCCACCTACGGCAGACCCAAGACCTGCTGACCTTCAGAAAACTCCTCAAGACCTGGCTTTTCGAGCAGTAGCAGCATTCCCCACCCCAGCACCTTGAGACCCTCACGGGTGAGTAGTACGCTTTACAAATTATATGATTGATTGATTGATTGCAATGTTGTAAATTTCACTGCGTCAGTTCTACATTGTTTTTTGCTCGGGAACGTCCACCCAGCGTACATTATACCTGACGCAGGTATAATGTGGCGCAGGGCTTTACAAGGTGACACATCTACCTAGATGCGTCACGTTGTAAATTGGACGAGCATGGCGCATGGTTTACACCTCCTCTCTCACATGGCGCCTGAAAATCTGCCCCAATGTGTTTGTGGTGTATGGCAGAGACCAAGGCACGTCAAAACGGGTGAGTTGCAATTATGCCACTAAACTGGATACTGTGTTAGGATTAGTATCTTTAACTGTTCACAAGAACACAGTTAAACCCATTGGAAATGATTGGCCGTGAACCAGGCAGCAAGAAAATAAAGTTGACTGTTGCATTATTGGCTTCAGGAAGAAAATATTATCGTACTATTTTAGGGGAGTTGTATTGGTTGCAGAGAATTCAGGTATCAGGGTACCCTCGGAGCTCTAGAAGCTGGGGCAGAATTGCTCCACAAGCAGGGAGGGGGTAACCACGATAACCATAGATTGCAGACTTTAGTCTGGCCCTCTGCCTACTAACATAAGTCAAACCTTAAAGGGATTGGCTCAGGAGTGACGCCCTATTATTCCTTCCGGAAAGTCCAGGAATTAAATATCGGCAGACTATTAAAAAGTGGGATGTAAAGTTCAGCGTAGGCAGCAGCACCATACTCTGGGGCAGATTTATGAAGGCCTTGCGCCACGTTTACGCCGCTGTTGCGTCACGCAGGGCGGCGTAAATGTGGCGCATCCCTACGAACGATTTACAACGTGACGCATCTAGGCAGATGCGTCACATTGTAAAGCCCTGCGCCGCTTGTGGGCGTTCCGGCGCAGGGTGGGCGTTCCGGGGCAGGTGCACCTCGCAAAAGTGGCTGAGTGAAATCTATGAGATTTCACTCAGTCACTTTCAGGCCAATGCTGCGTCAAAAGCCTGCGCCTGCTTGAAGCAGGCGTAGGTCTTGATGCAGCATTGGTCAGATAGGGCACCCCGAGCCTTGCTGGAGCTGCGTCGTGCTTGCGACGCAACTCCAGCAATGCGCCGCCTTTACGGCACAGATGCGTCACGCATCTGTGCCGTTTTTGCCCCATGGTGCGCCGCATTGTAAATGCGGCGCACCATGGGTGGCGGAGCTGTGGCGCACTGTGGCGCACATTAACTGGCGCATCCCTGGGGATGCGCCAGTTAACATAAATCTGCCCCTTTGTGTATTCACACTCTTGTAGAAACATATCATTGCAAACAGCTGCGACTAATACTAATAACAGATGCACTGGGAGTGTCCAAAAGCTTATGATAATTGCATGCATTCTGACGATTATCGTCATTAGTGGCACAATTTATACACATAATAACCCTAAACATTGCAAACATTATTAAAATGATAAACATGAAGAGCCCCTTATCTGCCCCAAGCCGCTGGACATTTACGCTGGGAAGTAGGCAGCTACCCTGGGTCTCACATGTACTCTAAAAACCACAAACATACTAACAACTGCAGGTCCTGTGCAGGGCAGGATGGTGAAAGGCTACCAGCATGCGATTATAAGGTAGAGATCACACCGGAGGCTCTCCGCATATCTGGGCAGATGAAAAAGGTACTCCTGGGGAGGATCAGATCAGAAGTCTAAACATATTTTGTTAAAGGCAACAAAGGAGTGAACTTTGCAACAAAGATAAGCAGTCGTAGATAATGCACAGCTGAGCAGGTGGTATGAACTGTAGTTTCCGGTTACCTGTTCCATTCTAAATAGTTATCATATTGCTAACATTACTATTGTGGTTGTTATTTTATGCTGTTGTTATTACTAATGTTAATAGTATTGTTAGTGTTATTATTGTAATTATTGTTATTATTGGGTTTGGAGTTTTCAGACTCAAGTTAAATTGGTCCGAACATATTAGCCAACAGATTTCAAATGATGTTTCGGTAACAAAGGTCAATAACGGTCATGCATGTGACAAAATACAGTGATGTACAAATGCACCGCTGCTCTTGAAACAGGATTACAATGTTCCCTAAAACTCAGTCTAATCAGAAGCTACATTGGTCATTCCAGAATTAATACACACTTCTCTTTCTTTGGGGAACTTGCAATGACTTGTTGACCATCCTGGTGAAACTACTACACATTTAGCAATTGTGTTATTGATTTTCAAACACGACGTTCAAAGAGACCACCATCAGTACATGATGGGATGGCTAACAGTGATCTAGGTGCATATATCAACACATACACTTTTTTCAATCAATCAATCAATCAAAGAAATGTTTATTTAAACCAACAGACTTTTAATAACACATTTACTCATATAAGCGCATTGTAAAATACATTTTCTATTTTTCAGAAAAGAATTAACACAATTTAAAATTCATCTGCTAAAATCCTGACAAAACCAGAACATCTTAAAAATACCTGATTATGTTTACACCACTTCTTTGCTCCATTATATCTCCCTGTTATAAATTACCTAAAAACAAAACGAATCTTGCTTACACATGCACAGCCTTTCTAACTGCAGTCATAAACTTTCCAATTGCAAGTGTAATATCCAAATATTGCACGTCAGTAAGCAGTTCTACGCCTTGCGTTCGATTCCTGATCCCATAGTGAAAAACGAATGGACATGAAATGGATTTCCGCAAGGGCAGCACTTTTGAGAAGTCCACTAAGACGTGTAAAATGGCGCTTTTTGTACTCAACTCACATAAGGAATTCCCTCCGGGTTGAATCATTTCCATTTTTGTCTTGTCATTTGCATAACAGGGGTTAACTCCAATCCTTATTCTTGGCAATTCACACCTAAGCCCAAGATTTGATAATGTATCGAAATACGGAAGCCATGCTTCATTCTGCCATGAATTTAAAATAAATTGCACTGATGTTTTGCCCCTTATATACTGTCAATCATATTTCGAAGACAAAACCTTACCTAATGTCCTTAGCTCACACTTTGAGACCTCTAACTGAGAATTCTGTTTGCATAACCTCCCCATATTTCTACAAAAAATGTCCAAGTTCTTTCTAACCCCTTTGGCCCATTTCAGTTCACTTTGCTGAATCACATTTTTACACCATTAGAAAACATTTACAGTCAAGGAACGTATGAGAATAATACGTCATTCAGCTCATCACGGTGTCTGGGATCCTGACGACCGCGCAGTACACTGTTTCAAAGTCCTAGGGCCTCCTTTATGAGGCCGTGCGTCAGTTTTGCACTTCCGATGCGTCACTTTTTGTGACGCATTTGCGGCATAAAACATGCCTCCTGTTGTGCACTATTTACAAAATGACGCATCTAAGATGCGTCACTTTGTAAACCCCTGCGCTACATTATACCTGCGTCAGGTATAATGTATGCAGTGGGGGCGTTCCCCCGCAAAAAGCCTCATAGAAGTGACGCAGTGAAATCTATGAGATTTCACTGCGTCACTTCTAGGACGCCGTTGCGTCAAAATCTTGCGCCTGCCTCACAGCAGGCGTAAGACTGACGCAAGCCCTTTCACATGGGGCTTGCCCCATGTGAAAGGAAGCATTGCTGGAGTTGCGTCACTTTTGTGACACACTCTAGCAATGCGTCACTTTTGCGCTTACAGATACGTCAGAAATACTGACGTATCTGTAACTCCTTGCGACATGATGCGTCATACATTAAATATGACGCATCAGGTATGTCGCAAGGAGGGCGCACTGAGAAGTGACGCATCGCTGCTTTCACGCAGCGATGCGTCATTTCTCATAAATGAGGCCCCTAAAGTGGTATAGAGTAAGTGGAACCCAAATATCCCTGGGTTGTGAGAACACAATTTAGCAATTTTACTTCACGTTTCACCCTCTGAAGCACACGAATACTCTTCTAAACAAGAAGGAAAGTGTGAGTGTTCTTGAAGTCAGATGCCGTTTGTCAGTTCACAGGCAAAGACCAATGTGTCACTTCTGTCAATGTGTTAAAAAAGCTAATACTCTGTGAAGATTCACAAAAGTTTCTTCAACTAGGGTTGAAGATCAATAGCTTCATTAACAAGCACCAACAGGAGCCTCGATTGATTAACCTGAACCTAACGAGACAACTAAACGTGCTACATTGCCATTGACTACAATTTAGAGTAGGCAAGTTATTTGTAATTTCCTTAACCTTAAATCAAGTAAGTCAAACAAACAGTCAGCAGCTGCCCATAAATGGTCTGTTTGCATTATACTACAGGCTGCATGGAAAATAAAGCAATTTCTGAGCAGTTTAAGTGAATATGATCCAGCACTAGATGTATGCTTTTTTTTATGTGAGAATTGATTTTCCTCAGAACTTTCATCAGAGAAATTAGGACGATGTGAAACGTCACACTGACAATATTAAAGGGAAATAACGTCTACAGCAGGAACTGTGCTAGCTAATAATTTGATGAAAAAGTTACAAATGCAGATCTATGAAAACTCCCCTGTATAAAAAAAGAGAAGTCGAATGTGTTTGTAGAGGGAAACCGCAAGCAGATATTCAATGGGCAGGCAGCAGGGGACCCCTGCAATCAGAATCACAATTTACCAGCAACATGGAACACTCAGGAGATGGAAATACTACAGACTGGTGTTCTCAATTCTTGGTGTCAGTTAACAACGAAATCTAATAACAGATTTATGGGCGAAAATCAGAAGGTAGTTGAATATGGTATCAAGACCAATGATTCACTTGGAACCACACGTGGTGCTAACTTTATAAATGAAAAAAAGTACCAGAGCCTAAGGAACTGTTCTAAAAAAAAGCCAACATGGCTGGAGACATCCACTGTCCTCGTACGTGCCACAGAACGCCAGAGCTAAGAAAGCACACTTACAATATTTTTTATGCAATTGAGTGTATTTTATATTTAATCAGAATGTGATCAAATACACTTGTGAAAGTGTTTTACAGTCGGTTTTGTAATTTCTTGTGGACTTCTGATTCTTCAGTTCAAAAAATATTTCCACACAATTTTATTGATAGGCGTCCATGACATTTCGTTATTAATATTAGCATTATTATTATTTGTTTATCATTATTATTATTAAGAGCCCGATTCTGTGATTGCTGAGAAAAAGAAAAGAAACGTAGAGTCCCCTATCGCAGTGGGCAACAACATAGGTAATTGGTGCTTCTGCTCAGATTGCTGCAGGTGTTATTTTCTCTTTTCTTGGCAAACAAACTTCACGCAAACTTCAAACGCAGCAAGGTTATACAGAAGACCAAACTAAATATAACAGCACTCTTCTGTTTTCTGATACGCTCACTCAAACGTACCAAAATACACTATGGGTGTTGGTCTTCGTAGATATGTGATCAAAGGCTTCAAGAAAGTTATTTGCTTTAAGGAACATTGGGGTCAGATGTACAATAGTTTGTAAGCCTAACAGCTTGTGCATTACCTGCAGCGCTCTACACGCAGCGCGACCTTGCCAGCAGCTTCTTGAATTTTAAATCTCCCGTTTTGGTCATTTTGTTAAAATTGTTTATTTTAATTCTTCCCCTGATTTTAACAAGCCGGCCACGCATACTCACATCTCTGTCCCCTTTCCCGCACGGTAATTGGTTAACAGCACCGCACTTTGCGGGTCCTGCGCCCACGTCTCGTTGGCGGCCATTTCTGGTTGGGGATAGACAGTGTGCACGCTCTAGTCCTTTCTCTAGGAGGCGAGCAGTGCATAAATACAGGCAAATCAGGTCAGTTCACTCCTAACAGCTTGTGCATTACCTGCAGCGCTCTACACGCAGCGCGACCTTGCCAGCAGCTTCTTGAATTTTAAATCTCCCGTTTTGGTCATTTTGTTAAAATTGTTTATTTTAATTCTTCCCCTGATTTTAACAAGCCGGCCACGCATACTCACATCTCTGTCCCCTTTCCCGCACGGTAATTGGTTAACAGCACCGCACTTTGCGGGTCCTGCGCCCACGTCTCGTTGGCGGCCATTTCTGGTTGGGGATAGACAGTGTGCACGCTCTAGTCCTTTCTCTAGGAGGCGAGCAGTGCATAAATACAGGCAAATCAGGTCAGTTCACTCCTAACAGCTTGTGCATTACCTGCAGCGCTCTACACGCAGCGCGACCTTGCCAGCAGCTTCTTGAATTTTAAATCTCCTGTTTTGGTCATTTTGTTAAAATTGTTTATTTTAATTCTTCCCCTGATTTTAACAAGCCGGCCATGCATACTCACATCTCTGTCCCCTTTCCTGCACGGTAATTGGATAACAGCACCGCACTTTGCGGGTCCTGCGCCCACGTCTCATTGGCGGCCATTTCTGGTTGGGGATAGACAGTGTGCACGCTCTAGTCCTTTCTCTAGGAGGCGAGCAGTGCATAAATACAGGCAAATCAGGTCAGTTCACTCCTAACAGCTTGTGCATTACCTGCAGCGCTCTACACGCAGCGCGACCTTGCCAGCAGCTTCTTGAATTTTAAATCTCCCGTTTTGGTCATTTTGTTAAAATTGTTTATTTTAATTCTTCCCCTGATTTTAACAAGCCGGCCAAGCATACTCACATCTCTGTCCCCTTTCCCGCACGGTAATTGGTTAACAGCACCGCACTTTGCGGGTCCTGCGCCCACGTCTCGTTGGCGGCCATTTCTGGTTGGGGATAGACAGTGTGCACGCTCTAGTCCTTTCTCTAGGAGGCGAGCAGTGCATAAAATACAGCCATGCTAACACGCAGCGGTGATGCGCAGTGGGGACGACTGATTGACGCCAGAGTTCAGCCCGTCTGCGCCCGTCCGCGCTGAGGGCGGGCAGCAGGACGGGCTGTCCCTTGCTTCCATGTCCTCAGGTATGTTACGTCTGGTTGGACGCGTACAGTATACTTCTACAGCATTACATTTATTGCGATCCTCCATCCCCACCACTTGTACTTTATGCATTCTACCTCATCATTATTTTAGATGTGCTGGCTGTGGCTTTTCCACTGGCAAAATGCAGCTTTCTAAGACGCAACAAAACATAAAGCATTATAGGGGAAAAAGGAAGCCTACTAAGGACCGTACTCCATCCCCTTCTCCGCTCCGGTTTTTGGAGCTTAAATTGTAGATCGCTTCCTAAGAATAAACTAAACATCTTCGATTTCATAACTGATGAATCTCCTGACGCTCTGTTCCTGACCAAGACCTGGCTCCATGCCAGCTCGGGTCCGGACATTGCTGCAGCCATTCCTTCCAACTATGTTGTGCTGCATCAGGATAGACCCTCCGGTAAAGGTGGTGGAATTGCAATCATTTTTAAATCCATCTATCAATGCAAACTGGAACTATTACATCTTCCAGGTAGTGAGGCAGCTTTATTTAAACTTATGATTAATCCTCGATTGACGCTTTCTGGCCTGCTAATTTACCGGCCACCCGGAAATGCTGCTTCTTGGATTTCCTCACTTGTTGATTGTCTATCAGCAACACTCTTGAAATCGAATAATTTCACTATTCTTGGTGATTTAAACATCCATTTAGAAGATGTTAATAATTCCCTTAATAAATCTTTTCTTTCGGATCTTGAGGTGTTCAATCTCAAACTTTGTAATTCTGGGGCTACTCATTGTGCTGTACACCTCTTGGACCCAATTATTTCAACTCTTTCGTTCGATTGTACTCAATCGGCGCGTCCACTTGTTTGGTCTGATCACTATGCGATCCACTTTGTGCTACCACCTGGTCTTTTTTCGGCCACTGTTTATGTGGAGGAAATTAAATCATCCTACCGCTGGGACAAGCTCGATGTGGCTGCTTTTAATCAGCGTTTGACTGAGACAATCCCGTCTTATGCCAATACAGAGCGGGATTTGAACATCCCCATTTCCTGCTGGCTGACAGATGCAGTGACTGCTCTTGCCCCTCGTTCTAGTAGCAAGTGCAGATCCCTGCGTCCCCCAGCCCCTTGGTTCTCTGACGAGCTGAAAATCCAACGTGCTAAATGCAAAGCCCTGGAGAGGAAGTGGAGGATGTCATATTCCACCCCTTCTAAAGTGAATTATAAAGAAGAGTTGAAGTTCTATCATTCAAATTGTAAACATGCTAAGGCCTCCTATATTGCCTCTATTATTACTCTAGCGCAGGATTGTCCCCGGACTCTTTTTGCCACGGTAAAGAAACTCACAGGAGCTGATACTACCCCTGTGTTGCCGGCTCTAGATGGTATACAATGCAATGCCATTGCTGACTTCTTTATATCTAAGGTCGAGGGCATTCATCAATCTCTGGCCTCCCTTCCACCACCACCTGACCCCTCTCAACCTGGCTTCTCCTGTAATATTTCCTTTTCTCCCACTGAATTCATTTACAACTGGCTACCATTTGATGATTCTTCCTTCCTGTCCTGTTTAAACAGCATTAGGTCAGGTTCTCCACGGGACCCAGTCCCTATGAAGATATTAAAACAACTTGACCTTGAACCACGGAGATTCCTAATGAGGTTACTAAATATCTCTCTCATTGAATCTCGGGTGGCACAGGAATGGAAACATGCCATGGTCGTTCCTTTGCTCAAAAAATCGGGTGCCGACATCACAAATCTTGCTAACTTTAGGCCAATATCCCTGCTGCCAGCTTGCTCCAAAATCTTGGAACCCCATGTCAACACCCAGCTTAATGAGTTTGTTGAAAACGTGGGATATCTCCATCCATCCCAATCAGGCTTCCGCGCTAATTATTCCACCGAATCCGCACTCCTTGGGGTGACTGAGCGACTCCGACACGGTATCGATGGCGGTGAGACCTTTGCGCTTATTCTTCTTGATTTAAGCGCTGCTTTCGATACCGTGTCTCATTCCATTCTTTTGGAGTCCCTCCGCTCCCTTGGTGTAGTTGGATCAGCGCTTGCCTGGGTGGCCTCATTTCTTAATGAGCGCTCCTTTCAGGTTTTCTCAAACAAAGCTGAATCTGCGATTCATTCCTCAGCTTACGGCATCCCTCAAGGGTCTATTTTAAGCCCTTTGTTGTTCAACATCTACATTAGACCGCTTGCTTCCATCGCTGAGGACGCCGGTCTGTCCATATATTCATATGCAGACGACACGCAGATTGTGTTCTCTCTTACTAGCAGCAGGGTACAGGAAACCTCTGCCCTTAAAATTGGCTTATCTCGTATTGCAGCTTGGATGCAAGTCCACCTGCTGAAGCTCAATGGAGATAAGACTGAGGTGATCGTATTAGGCAAGCACAAAGATCTGTGGGGCTCTAGACATTGGCCCTGTGATATGGGCCTGCTGCCTACCCCTGTGCCTGTTGCCCGTAACCTCGGTTTCCTGATCGACGACAAACTTTCGATGAGGCAGCAGGCAACCAAGGTCGCTGCAGTCTGCTTTAACACCTTACGCTGGCTGCAGAAGATCATATGGATGTTGCCTGAGTCCACTCGAAGAACTGTCGTGCAGGCCCTTGTGATGTCTCGCATCGACTATGGCAATGTGCTTTATCTAGGAGCGGATAAAGCAACCATCAATAAACTTCAAATGGTACAGAACTCAGCCGCACGCCTGTTGCGCAATGTTCCTCGGAGAACGTCCGCAATGCAAGCTTTGCGTGACCTACATTGGTTAAAAATTTCGGATCGTGTGATCTTTAAAACTTTGTGCTTTATGTTTAAGATCCGTCAGGGTTCTGCCCCTATCTATCTTCGCAATCTTGTCCAGCCTTATATTCCTGGCCGTTCCCTTAGGTCTTCTAACAATGGCAATCTTTTGATCCCAAGAATCCGACTGGCAAAAATGGGAGGCCGCTCATTCGCATATCTTGGTCCAAAGATGTGGAATGCTCTCCCGTTGGTGCTAAAATCTGAAACAAATCTTTTAGCTTTTCGCAAAAAACTGAAGACCTTTCTGTTCTGATTCTCTCTGTTGTGATCCTCACCTCTGCACCTGCTTGTTTTTCTTCTTCTGTCTGTCCCTGGCGCCGGGAAACCCATTGCGGGTAGCTGAGCGCAATATAAATTCAATAAAATAAATAAATAAAAATAAATAAATAATGGCTCTAACCCCACAATTCACTAAATCATAGGGTTTGAGACCATTAAAAGCATTTTTGGATTAACTAAACTCATTTACCGATTCAAAAAGTATTTCCGCATCATTAAATGGGATCAGAAAGAAATTACAAATCTCAATTTGTAAGGAGCAGGTAGTAGATGTCTCTTCCATATTGTGGTTCATATCCTGATGCATCATGGGTTGTGAGCCTAACCGCAGATGCAAACCATTGAAATATTACTGACTCCCAAGTTGGGGCGGTAACTTATTTGCAAATGGGAAGTAGTCCTCTTTGGACACCTTCCACTTGCAATTTTGGTTACAAGTTTCAGGGAGAGCAGACACTGAAAACTTACACAAAACTGAGGAGCTAGAGGTACCTCTCCTAATCCATCATCCTGCATCACTAAACATGTATTCCAAAAAAGGAAAAGGAGGCAGTTTTATCATAGGACTTGCTAACACCATCCTTTCGCAGACCAACACCTGGGATGGAGCAAAGGGATATAGGGAACACAACACATGCATGTTAGAAATCAGGGTCTCTAGTTGGCAGAGGTAGGTACCCTTGTTCAAATAGGGATGCTTGCTTCTAGTCAGGGTAAGGGGGATACACTCCTAAAATAACCCCTGCTCACCCCCTTGATAGCTTGACATGAGCGGACAGGCTTATCTTAGAGGCAGTGTGTAAAGCATTTGTGAACACATACAGTACTACAGTGAAAACACTACATATGGACACCACACCAGTTGATAAAAATAAATAATCTTTATCTAAACTAAGACATGACCAAACAACAAGAAATCTACAATACAGTTATCGAAATATCCACAAATATAGGTTATGTCTTCAAATTAAGTCTCTAGCAACAAATAACTCCACCTGGAGTTATCACAACGTTGTGACAGACAGAAATCCCAAAGTACAGCGCCGACCGTGAGGTGCGCAGCATCGGGGGCAGAGTCAAACAAAACTCTAAAAGACAGTATCTTGGAAATGATTAAAACAACGGCATCACACGTCATCGGGGAGGAGATGCTTTGCCGGCGTCGAGCGGCGCCTGTTCCTCACGATCTAGGGGAGGTGAAGCCTCAGTTCCTTACTGCGGTGCAAGGGAGGTGAGACGTCTGTTCCTTACTGTGTCAAGGAGGTGACATACCAGCGGCGGCGAGGCCTATGTTTCTTACGATGGTGTGGTGTTGATAGATTCGGTAGTTACCCACGTCGAGTATCGGCTCCGCGTTGTGGAGGCACAGGCGTCGGAGTCGATGGGTCACGCCGTCAGCAGGCATCGGGCCTACGGTGCAAGCTGGGGCAATGTGTCATGCTCTTCAAGAGTGGTGCCCACAGCTTCGCTACAGGTTACCGCATCACTCAGCGGCGTCAGTCTTACAATTTCCTTGTGTGGCAGCTGAAACAGCAGTTCCAGATGCAGAGAGACAGAAGAAATTAAGAATTTGTGTCCCCGAGGCTTCAAAAACAGGAGGCAAGCTCAGTTTCAAAAACTTGGAGATATTCTTCCTCAAGTAGATGGCAAAGCAGGCAGCAAAGTCCTCTTTCTCCTTTACCTTGGCAGCAAGTAGCCACTGCAGGAGAACCCCAGACAGCAAACAGCACAGAGGCAGTAATCTTCCTCAGCTTCTCCGGCTCTTTTCCTTGGCAAAAGGTTATTCTTGATTCTCAGAAGTGATCTAAAAGTCTGGGGTCTGGGCCCCACTTTTTATACACAAAAATCCTTTGTTCTCTGAAGACAGGGAGTGTCTGTACCCAGCCAAAACCAGTTCTGTCCTCTCAGGTGCAGCTTTCTGGCAGGAGGTGGAGACAGCATTGTTGAAGGCAGACCAGGCCCATTCAGGTTAAAAGGAAAACTGTTCCCTCCACTCTGAATGCAACCCAGGTCTATTCAGCCCAGCCTTGACTCATCAGACTTCTGGAGCCACAGCCCCTCTCCAGTCCCTGTCATCAAACGGCCAGACGTGCAATACACAAACCTAGCAGAGACATACTGGATGGTTAGGCAAGAAACTCCCTACTTTCTAAAATGGTATTTTCAAACACATAATGCAAAAATTACCCACACTAAAAGATGCACTTTAACATTCTAAGTTCAAGCACACAAAATGTAACTTTTCTATCTTGTTCCCAGGGTTGGTTATGTTTATAAAATGTTATAAACAAACTCCCTATTCAGTCCTATGGGAAAACATAGCCTTGCAATAGCGAAAAACGAAATTGGCAGTATTTCACTGTCAGGACATACCACACACATTGGGCATGTCCTGCCTTTCACATACAATGCACGCTGCCCGCAGGGGTACCTTGGGCCTACCTTAGGGGGTGACTAATATGTAGAAAAGGAAAGGTTTAAGGACTGGCAAGTGTGTGCACTTGCCATGTCAACATGGCAGTCCCAGACTGCACACAGGCTCTGCAATTGCAGGTGTGAGTCACATTTTACAAGCTGCTTCTGTGGGTGACACAATCAGTGCTACAAACCCACCAGAAGAATATGATTTCCAGGCCTTGGGAACACACAGTTCACTATACTAGGGTCTGACAAGTAAATCAAATATGCCAATCATGGAATCACTAATCCATAACAATAATTTACAAAGGGAGCACTTGCACTTTGGCACTGAATAGCAGTGGCAAAGTGCCCAAAGCATCTAGACCAGCAAAACGAAGTCCAGCACACAGAAAAAACACAGGAGACAAAGGCAAAGAGAGGAAGGGAGACCCACATCAATGTTGACAGGTCTAACAATGCATATATGTTAAGGGATCCATTGTGCAGATTTACGAACATAAACTGTGACTAAAACTAGCTCGGAAAGTCCTTAAATTCCTTTAATCATGGACCTCATGGCTAGGATTACAAGATTAAGGATGGTAATGAAAAACGGGGATATTATTGCCCCTTCATTCATCTTTTCTGCAGGTTGTCAACATGTTTCTGTCTCCTTCAATCGCCCCCAAGTGTAGTTCGACGTTCCTCAGGACTACAGATCCCAAAATAACGGTATCACTGTACCTGGAACTTTGAATTAAGGAGAAGTAACCAATTCTTGTCATTTAAGCAACCACACTGCTGATACTCCTGAAAGGGCAAACAAGACAGAAATGTACAAACAATGTGATTTGCCTCAATTTGTGTGACATGCTCCCCCATTAAAAAAGAACACATTCAGTCATGGTTCCAGAAATAATCATAATGGCCCTATAGTTGAAGGGCAGATCTTACAGCACTGAAACACCATGCAAAAATAATTGTGGTTGTAACTTTATTACCACCGCACTCAAGCTGCACCCATGCATGGCAATGAAAATAGGGCAAGCAAAATGAGAAAAAGCACTTACCATGTTTTACTATTCCTCTGACACTGGTGTGTGATCGGAAGCATTTCCCTGTAGTCAAACACTATTTACACAGGGATTACAATCAAATCATTCAAGATCCCCACAGTTCCTTAAGAGATGTATCAATATATTGTTGTACATATTCAAACCCCCAGAAAAACGACCTCTGCCCTTCTAATTGCTGCTTATATTCATAAGATAGTGGCCATTAAATCCATATCCGAGATGAATATGGATGTAATGGCCACTTTTTCAATTGAGGACGCTGGATATTCATTTCTATCCCACTACCTTACATATATAAGCAGCTATTAGAAGGGAGAACATGGTAGGTTGTCACCCACCTGTTACCTTTCCCATCCTCATAGCCAAAATTTTGCATCGACCTTACCATCTGCTTTTCTCAGAGATATGGGCCAATATAATCCTGGATTTAAAGGGGTCTGCCTTCGTCCTAATTATCACAATATTACTATCTTCACGTGAAGGAGGGGGCACTCCTTCAATCTCAGCATATAGAAGAGTAGTAGTCAAGGTATCCAGGAGTTCAGACAGTTATGTCCTATAAAATAAACTCAAGGTTTTTGTATTTAGTGTACTGAGAAATTTAGCACAGCTGTTTGGCTGGGGGAAATTGTCCCCAGTATATAATATTCATAGTACTCTTTCAATACATTGAGCATCCCTGTGGGAGTGTCTATCTTCTCCCCCAGGTTATCTAAAATACTCTCAACCACCCTCTCAACCTCTTTGTGTCTAATACGATGTCCATACCTACATTTTCCTTATATCATGAAGCTTTAATAATTGCCAGCCACCTCCTTGCTATAGTGCTACCTGACTCTGGCCTTAAACGCTGCAATGCTCTTTACAGTATTACAACTATCCTGCCCATCCATTGAAAGTCTAGCAATTCCTGCCTCTTAATGTGAGATGCCATCATATAGTTCCTGTATTTAGTTACAATTCCACCTCTGTTTAACGAGACTAAGGCTAAGTGTTTCCCCTTTATCCCTTCCTTGAGGCTATCCCACACTATTTTAGGAGCGGTCTTACCCTGATTGACTGCCAAAACCCCTTCAGCCTTTGGCACGTATGACTCAAATGTTAACCGACCCGGGCCTTAAAAGTTGACAGATAGGCATGGGGTGCAATTTTTGGTGGCTAGCTACATAGCTATGCTGATAGATTTCCTGGCCTTTAAGTCTATAAAGCAACAACAATTTACACATTCCTACAAACTCTCAGTGATTGTTACCACTGGTGTGATGGGGCATCTGGTAGACTGAGGAGCATGGAGCAAGAGTTTGTAGAAACCTGATCATTATGGCAGTCCTTTCAGCAACACATCTCGAAATTCTCTAAAAAGTGTAGGGCTGCATGTTGGCCCTGAGGCCTCATGACAGGCATGACCATGCCCCACTTTCTGCTCCAGACAGAGCAGAGAAAACCACTAATATCATACATTGAATTAGCTAAACCACAAAAAGTGAATACTCCATTATCATCATAGATAAAAATAACTCAGCATAAGCCAATCCTTAGGCATATTTGTATGTACACTTAACTCACCCTAACTCATTATGGGGAAGAGGTACATATTGCAAGGTGACTTCCGCATTGCATATTACTTATGTAAGCAGTATGTAGGGGCAAACTCATGACCTGCATTAAATGTAATTCTAGCTTAGATGCCACAGTGGTAAAATCTCCCAACTGGAGGGTATATGACTGCAATCTTCCTATTCGGGGTGCCATGCTAAAGATGATATCATAATAAAAACCCATTTAATTTTGAAGATATAAGCAACACTTACAACTTCCTTTTAATTTTATATTTTTGAGATAGCCAAGAACAATCTTTCTACTTTTGATGCCATTCAATAACTTCCCCAAGATTTAGTCTCAGGTTGAAAATGGATTGGATGGTGTACATTCAATCATTGAAAACGAGCCCATCACCATAACATTAGGGAAGTTAAGGCCCTATTAAGAATTTAGAGGGAAAGGAAAATCCTGCAAGATCTAGAAGAACGTCTAACAAATGAGTCGAATCCACAAGGTGAATTTCCACAGCAGTAATGTTCATTTAGAGGAGGAAATATTGCCTGGGGATTATGCTCCATATTAATCATTTCCTCCAGAAATTGGAGGATTTTCACTTCCCTATACATTTTAAATGGGATCCTAGGTCTTTCCAAAAAGACAAATGCATGAGGGGCTATCTAATATTCTTGTATTTCACTTCATCAATTGTTATATCCCTCATGATTATGAGTGTCAGAGATTGTCCAACCAGGTAATTGGGGGTTCCCCTTGGGAAGAACACTTCCCAAACTACACATGAAAAAGGCATGGCTCCCCATGTTCAATACAGTCAAAACAAAGATCCTTTCCTATATATATCCTGTTCCTATACAGATTGGTGTTGTAAGTGATAGGCTGTTGGAATAGGTGAATACAATGTCAGTGAATACCATGATATGACCAGGCCCGACAACATCAATATCAATAAATGCAACATCAACATATACCATAACCTGTGCCCATAACAACATCAATATCCATAAATGCAATGTCAATGTATGCAGTAAACTTTGGCTGCACAACAGTGTCCATACCAGCAGTTAACAATGTCAATGCATGTCATAATCCATGCATGCATAATAATGTTATCAGCAGAAACAATGTAAATGTATGCCATGATCTAGGCATGCATAACTATGTCAATATCAGTAAAAACAATGCTGATGTACTCTATGATAACTGTGGGCACCTTGTTGAGAATACCAATAAAATTATATTAATGTTGTCCACATTATTTTCAAAAGTTCTAATGAACTCGTATCATTGATGTCGGATTCACCCAAGGTGACCTCACCATCAATCCTGAGTCAGAGATACAAGGTCAGTCATGTCCTGCGATGCCAACCCACGTCTATTGAGTGACAGTCACAGGTGGAGTCACATTTTTTCTAAAGACAAACGTGCACCATGGGAAAACCCTGATCGATCCCACAGATAGATAATTGCACCACAAACAGGTCAGAGGAAATTGGTCCCAAAGCAATACGTTTGACCAAAGGCTTGCATTCCCCAAAAATACCACAAAGCTAGATACCACATGTGAATGGGAACACTCAGCCAATCAGGACATGACATGCATGCTATGATCACGCTCTCTCCACACCAGACATCTTGACACATACACACTGACAAACACTAGGTCTCCCTGAGGTCAAGAGCTATATATATCCATATCAGATGCCCAAACTTGTTAATTTATGACTGAAATGCTTTTTCTGGAATGCAGAAATTGCTTTATTGTAGCTCTCAAAAGGTATATAATGTCAGTCGAAACTTTGCACAAGAGACTTTCCTCAGACGCATTCTGTCAAGACTCTCCCAACTGCTGCATTTAATTAAACCTACTTGTTCCTGTTTTGCCAAATGCCTCTTGTCTTATTTATTTATTGTAAATTCATATCCGAGCAACCAGGCTATAGGACGGACCGCTAAGAAGTGGTGTGCTGGTGTATGCTTCATAGCACATTATGTAAGCTGTGAAGAGGGGTGAAGTCTGTTGGATTCTGTAGTCTAAGATGAGGCATATAAATCTTCACTCAGTTCTTCTAATGCGGTAGTACTTGCCATCCTAAATTAAGATTATTGTGCCATACTGAGAAGCAGCTAATGACGTTTTGAAAATATCTGAAATATTATTTTCAGTTTCTAGAGAAGACAAATTGTTTGGTTTGTGGCAGAGCCTGACAGACATCATCGGACATAACATTGGCGTTAGTGTTGCAGGTAATAGCTTCAAAAGACAAGCTTTAGCTACACTTTCAAAAATCACGAATCTCTGTAAATTCCCAGTTTTCCAAACATAACAGAATATTAGATATGAGTTTGCATGATTTGAGCCGGGTGAACTGTCAAGTTGGATCAGTGAAGCTTAAAAAGGTATCAGGAAAAGGTTCACCCTTTTTTGTCATCAATTTATAAGTATTATATTCCCTAAATCAAATAATCTTAAAGATATATTTATCACAACTTGGACAGCTCTCCCATACCGTTTCATCAGAAATATGCAGTCCATTCACATTGCCCTTCACAGCAGCACTGATTATGGAATTTGAATTTACCCGAAAGGGTGTAGGCACGTATTATTTTCAGGGTCAATGATTGGAGGAAAAATCAAAGAAGAAACCGGTATAAAAAAATGTCCCAAATAGGCATTACAAATCTTTAAGCATTTCTATATTTCAATGGATTGAAAGTCTTATAAAATTCTATTATATGCGTTATTAAAATGTACTAAACTTGTCATACACGGAAACGAGGACGTTTTTAAATCGTTACCAATTATTAATCATGAGGGAGAAAACCTTTAGGAAAGAAGCAGGCAAACGTTTATCTGAATTATGCAGCAAATTAACATAAAGTGTTTAAGAGCCTTGCGACTGTCATTCAGTCACACAAAAGTTGTCACTCAATGTGAAGCTGACAGAAACTTTGAAGGCAAGCATATTTCCTGGACCTGATGTTCAATATTACGTGTCGGTGACACTCTAATTCATTCTTCGTGTTTTTAATTCTGCATAAATATCGATTTATTTTTCAGCAGAGAAAAAGAAATTAAATTAGATGAAGGAAAACAGAGTACAACAGGAGGACTCATTCTTTATCACTTATGTGTAAATACTTACAGATTTATGAGGCAGTACAGTGCAAGTGACGTCCTTATAGTGTTTCCACAGCTCAGCTTTTTCTTGACATCCCATGTCAAAATTGATTGTTTTCATTGCCACAGTTCTCAATTATGTATAAATCTGATCTGAATTTCAAGTCAGGTTGGCAGGAATACTGTGTGGATATAAGTTTTGCAGTGAGACTCGGTGTAAGTGATTCGCTAAGGTTGCATGGCTACATCACATTTCGTATTTTCCACATTCCCTCCATGCACTGGGTTTGCCTTGGATTTGTGATAAATGAATTTGTTTCAGTAATTCATGAAAATCAACTTATTGACACTAATTATAACAAAGAGAAGGCTCAAAGTGCAAAGATGAATTTAATGTAAGCAAAGAATGACACAGAAACTGAATATTGAGGTATTTCTCCATTCACATGTTTTTAAACAATATGCTATTAGATTGTCTTTTCACCACGGGACTCTTTTTATATGTTATTTGCTTCCGGAAAAATATTCTGTGATATTCATTGTTTAATTTTCGAAAGTATAGAACCAACTTTTTTTCAGAAAATAACAATGAATTTGCAATAACATTTAAACACAATATGTGAGATCATAAAATCGGATTAAGAGAGACCAAACACGAAAAAAGAGAACGATACACATGGTTAGAGGGCAACGTGGCACTCAGTTGGGTGCTGAGACTTGAATAGAGTGTATTCTCCAAACCAAACGCAACCTTAGAGAATGGCTAAACTCTCAAAATGGAATCAACGTCTTTCTCCTAAAAACAAGTATGACACTAAAGAAACTGAAGACCTGATCAGAAAACAACCAGTTCCAAAACCACTGAAACCAGATCCAGTGGTCACAAGCAAACGATCCTGATACTGAAATGATTCAGGGCACCAGCCTTAATACTGTGGAGGCCTAATTAGCATAAGCAATTCACAACGATGTCACCTGACTTTACAGGAAGTCATGTCACTAAGTGATGCCTTTATTCTACCAAATCCTTATATCTTAAAAGAATACAACCTTTGTGATGACTTTCAACTATTTGAAAAGGTGCAAAACCAATGGTGGGACTATGAAACATTTTCGAAGAGGTTGCTAGATATGTGCGGACTTGAGGGTCGTTACTTAGTTGGTGGCTGGGCTGCTCAAAATAACACCAACCCAAATGACTACAACTGTATAAGCAGATCTCTTAATACCTGAAAAACTAAAGTACCCTGGCAGTTTCGAAATGCCTCTAAACATTTTTTCAAATTGAATAGCCATGTTTTATCTTGATGGCGTTTCATATTACCAATAAAAGCAGCAAATGTGGCACTACTAGAATGGGCGGTAAGGAAAAATGGGCCTTTACTAATGGTGGTGAAAATCCTCGCACTTGCTCTAGGAGGCGAAATGTGATAGAAGTAAGAGATAGGAGGACATAATGGGTGTTTGAGACATAGCACAGGTAACAACCATTTGCAATGCAATAGATCTTGCATTTATGAGAGATTGAGCTATTGGCATTGTAAATGGCAATGCCTTTTATTTATGTGTTGTTTTTAAAACAGATAAATAAAAGACATTGTCATTTACAATGCCAATAGCTTAAACTCAAATGTGAGACCTATTGCACTGCAAATGCTTGCTATAAAATGTTTAGGTGTTAGGCGAGAGGTGTTCCGTCTGCAACAGCAGGCAGGACAAATATCTTTGATAAAATATTGCTTGGTGGCTGTGGCCTACTGAGCAACAACACACATAACAGGGGGTGTTTCCATGGGAGGTTATAGTTTACAGTGGCCAATGACACAAGTCAATGAAAAATGTGGGCGGAGCTTCAAGTCCCTACCTCAACACAGTATGCCTCGCAGAGCAGCGCATGTGCTGCCCAGGCTCCACCTGAAAAAGGAGGAGAAAAATGTGAGAACAATGTGAGAGATAAGTAAGAGAGAAAATGGTGGGAAAGGGCTTTGCAAGAAAGTACTCTGTGAAGGAGAGGGTAAAAGGAGAGTGTGAGAAAAGAGATGAAGGTGAAATGAGAGGAAAGGAAAGGACAATACGAATGATTGAGATGAGACAAGTGATGAGGAATAGGGAGTCATTGGGAGAAATTTGTATTTTTTGTTTATTTTTTATTTTGTACAGTTACTTAAAACCATTGCTACAAAATATCTCATTACATTCTATCAACTAGTTTGCTGAAAATCTGTGAAAATCAGTGCAAACTAATTGATCTTTGCAATACATTGGTAAAATAAGCATTTATTTAGCAGGGTCCGACTTTTGCTCTTTAGCTATATTGATATTCTAGCCGGAGATCTATATCTCTATGTTGTGGCATTTTCTTCTCCACATGTTTCAAAAATTTTACAAAGTGGCAGTTAAGCTGCGTGTCCTCAGGTGCAAAGCATGCCAGCACAGCCTGCCTCCATGCAATACTTAGATGGTGCGCACAGGGAAATAGAATATCCAGGAATTTGCTTCTGTAGTATTCCCAAAAATTCTTTATTGAAAATATTCCATAAATAACATGCAGTTCCGTCAACGTGTTTCGTTCTCAATGAGAACTTCATCAGGGCAGTAAATCTGACCTTGTTCCCACCTAAAAGATGCTCCTTAAGCGGTCACCCATCAGACAATATCAATAGATCTAAGAACGTTTCCTCAAATGTCTGGAACAGAGATTCCTGGGTCTGATAGTTCTAGTAGACCAAAGGCGCAATCCTAGCCTCATAGGGTTAAAGTCCAACAAAATTCTTTCAATCTGGATCAGGTTTCAATGGAGTTGGCTATGATCGATAAAGTTTCCATAAGAGTGATATTCTCAGGTGTACCAAAGCAGTCTCATAATTAAAAGAAGAAGAGTTGAACCTTGTGACCGATAAGTCTTCAAGGTCTCCATGATAATGATTCAGAAGTGAAAAACAGGCACTAACCCAAGGCCACGATCCGACCTATTGCAATGCAGATGGCGTCCAACTGGATAAACCAGCGGCTTCCAAGTAGTCGGTCACAAGGTTCGACTCCTCTTCTTTTATTTATACATAGACACATTTAGAGAAGGTGCAGCATATCTTCTTGCGTTGCAACACATAGGCGACAGATGGAATCGGATTGGTCTTTCAGCCAATGTGGAGAGTGCTTTGTGCATGGCACCAGGCCAAATCTGTATTTTAAGAATTTGATTTCAGTGGATTTGGCAAACCCCAGGGCTAGATATTTTTGTGCATAGAGGGAGGAATAGGAGCTCAGGATCATCCAGCCGTGCGACCTTCTAGATAGGGCTGCCTTGTCTTCAATCCAGGATTGATTCTTTACTGTTCTCTTTGTTACTTTTTTGAGAGGGCAAAGACTTATAGAAGTTTCCCAAAGTTCAGTGAGACCCAAACTGGTCAGACTAGTTGCTTAAGCATTTTGCAGCTGCTGATTCTTTCTGTTGTAATTCTGACCACAAATGCCAATTTAGAGTGCCTGGTTTACATTTCCTTACTTTATCTCAAAAGATGACTATTGCACCCTTTCTTGCAAAAGTCTGTTTTTGAACACCAAACTCGAGCCTAATCTGTGCTGGAGAGACTCTTGTTGGTAGACAAAAAATTATTATATATACTTTGTGACCACAGCATCCAGGAGCTTAGAATGTCTTCCCCTCTGTGCCTTGCTCAAGTAAGTTATTGTAGGTAGAAGTTGTGCCCATATAACTTCAACCAATGGGGCAAGTGAGGGGCTGTTCAGTTTAGAGTTGAGATTTCTCATTGAGGCAGCTAGGGCTGTTCCCTTCCTTTTGATTGTGTCCCTTTGGGGTTCAAAGTGCCCACCTTTGTCGATAATCACCCCCAGGTAAGTTTACTCTGTTGCTGAGTCTATGCGGGTCATGCCCAAAAACCAGACAGGTGTTTTCTTAAAGTTCTTTCTAATTGTCATGGTTTTGGTTTTCTCCAAATAAGTTTTGCTGATCAAAACTAAGTTGTCAGCTTAAAGTAAGCATGGTAGTACTAGGTTCCCGATCTACAGAGAATGTGAATTACTGGCATTTAGTAGTGGGATCAGGTCTGCAAGAAACAGGTTGAATGATGTTGGGGCCAGTACACAGTCTTGCTTGAGGCCTTTCGTTGTTGGTATCTTCCTTGATAGAGTTGACCTGTCCCCCAACTTATACTTGAACCCAGGTCTGAGTGTGCAGATTAATTAGCAGATTTAGCAAAGCCTGGGGTATACCACAGCCGGCCAATTGTGACCAACGTCTGTTATGGTTTACTTGATCAAAAGGGATCATTGGGAGGCATAGAAACAAGAGAAAGAGAGATATTTTGTCATAAAACAGTTCTGTTCTACGCCTGTGTCTCTCTACCTCTAGCACCTTTCACACACTGAGTATTTAAGGTCCATGTAAAAGAATATCAAGGGCTGCCAGTCAGTGTTGAGGTTCATTGACAAAATGTGTATTTGTGTGTATCTCAGTAGAATAGGTGTGGCTTCTGCACGCCACATTTTGAGTATCTTGATTCAGTAACTTCCTATAAGGGTCCTAGTACTGTTTACTGATTGTGGCATCATAGATCAGGGATGAAGTACATTGGCAAAACTTTCTAGACACTTATTTGGTACTGGCATCCTAGATTATGGCCATGCGTTAGTCAATGTAACTCTAGTATCACCTGCAACATGAACTGCTACCCCAGTAATTAAACATTCTTGCCTTGCAGACTGGTGGTTTTATTACACTCCCACTATAATAGTTGAAATGGAGGTTGCCACAGGGCTCGATGGCTGCTAATTCAGGTCACACCAAAATTATGTTAATTGTCTATGGCCCTCTATTGCCTGCATCTCTGGAGACAGAAAATCATTATGAGCACTGGAGAGGAGTATCACAGCAGAGCTGAGGAGCTGTCGTGATAGAGGATAAGAACTGATATGAAAAAAATGTGAGGGAGAGAGAGAGACATGCAAATAGAATGAGCAGGTGGGAGCTGAGAAGATAGGAAAGAAAAAGTAAGGCAAGGTAAAAACAATTATATGTCAAAGAAAGTGGGAAGAAGAATGGAAGGAAAAAAGGGTGGAAGGTAAAAAGGAATAGTGAAAATAATCACACATAGACTTAAATAAGACATATGGCTCTGTTTTCCAATGTCCAGCCGGACAAGGGAATATTTATTTTGAGGACAATGCAAGGAATTTGAACATAAGTGTAACAAGAAAAATATACACTGGGCACAAGCCTCTACCGAGTTTGAGAGAGGAAGAAAATAGAGAGCAGAGAATAACAGGCAAAAAAAGAGGGGAGCAAGAGGAGGCTTACAACATAATACTTTTTAGTGTAAGCTCAACCAGACAGTTACTGCAATACATTTTACACA
This sequence comes from Lissotriton helveticus, assembly GCF_964261635.1. NCBI lineage: Eukaryota > Metazoa > Chordata > Amphibia > Caudata > Salamandridae > Lissotriton > Lissotriton helveticus. Next base: position 885,726,147 of record NC_136068.1, on the reverse strand, counting down.
TTGGATCAGTTGCAGTACTGTCAAGAAAGTCGACGTGACGTTTCGATCCCTAGCTTCAATTATAAACTGGGATCATCTTCAGAACTAGTTATTATACTATTGCCTGATTTGTTATGACGCCTTATCCAAACGATGTTGGTGAGGGGCGTCTTGGGGAATAGTGTAATCGTATCAGTACGCCTTCAAGTAGAGATTTGTAGCCTAATTAGACTGCGATGAGGCAAAGAGGCGTCCAGGAGTGGTAGCGGCCAATGGCTGTCAAAAATTCCTGGTAGATCTCATATGAATCAGAGAGTAGGCGTACCCTTTGGGAAACAGCCATCACGCTGCCCAGGAAAAGGACCCAGTACGCCCTCTCTCTGATTCATATGAGATCTACCAGGAATTTTTTTGATCAAGTTCGGGTTTCCCGGACGAAACGCGTCATGTTGCTGTTTCCTTTGATGGAATAAATCACTTCATAATCTACAAAACCCTTGTTGTGGCTGTACCTGTGTTCGTGTTGGTGCTGCCGGCGGGTCGCACGCACTGCAGGATTGTGGAATCCTATATATATATATATATATATATATATATATATATATATAATATATATATATATATATATATATTCACTGAAAAAACCATAGGTTAGAGACCATATATAGTTAGCTGGACATTTTATTGACATAAAACCAATGAAATTCCATATATAGTTAGTTGCACTAACTATATATCGCGCACCCGCAATCCACTGCTGATGATGTCACATATTACATCATTCATGACATGGTCAGTGACATCACTGATGACATCACTGATGACATCTCAAATAGCTGCCCGGTGAGCTGCCCGGTGAGCTGCCCGGTTCGCGTACTGGGACGCGCCTCTACGGCGTAAAATCGCAAAAAAAAAAACAATTATTTTTTGCCCCGCGGGGCACTTTAATATCCCCCTCATCAATCCTAGGGGGTCAGGAGTGGTCTACCTTGCCCCCTTTCCTTCATTTCCCCCTTCGTTTTTCACCACATCTTGTCTCTCGATCGTACCGAGAGACAAGATGGCGGCCGCTCCGGGCTGTTTAGAATGTTGACAGACACCGGAGAGCCAATCAGCTTCGCTTCGCAAAGTTCCGTTACGCGTCAGGTACGCGAACCGGGGCGCTAACCGGAGCGCTGTCACAGATATATATATTTTTTTAAACGTTAATTTCTCAAAATCCACTGGAGCACATATATTGAGACATAGCAAAGGCACGTCGGGCAAACCATATCTACAATTTTGCCAAGTTTCATGTAAATATATTCAGCCGTTCGAGCTAAAAGTGAGTCCAACCGCCCTATGGAAAAATGAATGGGAAAAACACGTTTTGGGACCCCCCTTTTTTCTCGGCCCCCCTTGACAAAACCCCCCCAAATTTTCAGCTCAGAAACAAAATGTGCCATTTTCCTGAAAATTTCAGCCAATTCCGTCCACAAACGCCAAAGTTATTAGACATAGAATTTTCAGAAATCCCATAGAGAAAAAATCCTAACTATATATACCCACTGGCTATCGCCAGTAGGTAATATACATATATAAACATATATAGTCTGCATATCTATATAAATATAAATGCATGCATACATATACATATATGCATACATATGCATGTTATTTACATGAAAGTTTTAAAAACACTAATAAAAGCAAAGCTAAAAAGCCACCTCATTACAAACAGAATGGCTTTAACTTAAACGAGGGCGAGATCTATTGCATTTTCAATGTTTGTTTACTTTGGTTCTATCAAGAAGGCATTCAGATGTGTCACACATTTGCCATAAATTCTGAATGTTAGCACTCTAGTTGCTCATTAGATCACTGTAGTAAAGCTAGTGCTCACCAGGGAAGTCTGCTGCTAATCATGGTTTGCAGCCATTTTCCTGCATTTTTTATCCCGCAGACTTTCAGTCCGCATACCATTATCCCGCAAGGTCATTGACCTCGCATACCATTATCCCGCATTTTTTCAAAACGCATGTGCATTTATCGCGCATGCCTTTACAAAGAATTACGTTTTAAAGGCATGTATGGTAAATGCATTTGCATTGTGAAAACCACGATGACGAGAGAGGTAAGTGGGTTTGTGTTAATTTTTTCGTGGGTTAGTGATTGTGTAGTGTAGTGTAGTGTTGTGTAGTGTAGTGTTGTGTTAGTGTAGTGTAGAGTTGTGGTGGTTGTTTAGTGAAGGGTCATGCTGGGGGTAGTGTTTTAGGGTTTAGGGTTGTGTTGTAGTGTTTGCGTAGTGTAGGGTCATGCTGGGGGTAGTGTTTTAGGGTTTAGGGTAGTGTTGTAGTGTTTGCGTAGTGTAGGGTCATGCTGGGGGTAGTGTTTTAGGGTTTAGGGTTGTGTTGTAGTGTTTGCGTAGTGTAGGGTCATGCTGGGGCTAGTGTTTTAGGGTTTAGGGTAGTGTTGTAGTGTTTGCGTAGTGTAGGGTCATGCTGGGCGTAGTGTTTTAGGGTTTAGGATAGTGTTGTAGTGTTTGCGTAGTGTAGGGTCATGCTGGGGGTAGTGTTTTAGGGTTTTGGGTAGTGTTGTAGTGTTTGCGTAGTGTAGGGTCATGCTGGGGTGTAGTATTTTAGGGTTTAGGGTAGTGTTGTAGTGTTTGCGTAGTGCAGGGTCATGCTGGGGGTAGTGTTTTAGGGTTTTGGGTAGTGTTGTAGTGTTTGCGTAGTGTAGGGTCATGCTGGGGGTAGTGTTTTAGGGTTTTGGGTAGTGTTGTAGTGTTTGCGTAGTGTAGGGTCATGCTGGGGTGTAGTGTTTTAGGGTTTTGGGTAGTGTTGTAGTGTTTGCGTAGTGTAGAGTCATGCTGGGGTGTAGTGTTTTAGGGTTTTGGGTAGTGTTGTAGTGTTTGCGTAGTGTAGGGTCATGCTGGGGGTAGTGTTTTAGGGTTTTGGGTAGTGTTGTAGTGTTTGCGTAGTGTAGGGTCATGCTGGGGGTAGTGTTTTAGGGTTTTGGGTAGTGTTGTAGTGTTTGCGTAGTGTAGGGTCATGCTGGGGGGTAGTGTTTTAGGGTTTTGGGTAGTGTTGTAGTGTTTGCGTAGTGTAGGGTCATGCTGGGGGTAGTGTTTTAGGGTTTTGGGTAGTGTTGTAGTGTTTGCGTAGTGTAGGGTCATGCTGGGGGTAGTGTTTTAGGGTTTAGGGTAGTGTTGTAGTGTTTGCGTAGTGTAGGGTCATGCTGGGGGTAGTGTTTTAGGGTTTAGGGTAGTGTTGTAGTGTTTGCGTAGTGTGGGGCATGCTGGGGGTAGTGTTTTAGGGTTTAGGGTAGTGTTGTAGTGTTTGCGTAGTGTAGGGTCATGCTGGGGGTAGTGTTTTAGGGTTTAGGGTAGTGTTGTAGTGTTTGCGTAGTGTACGGTCATGCTGGGGGTAGTGTTTTAGGGTTTAGGGTAGTGTTGTAGTGTTTGCGTAGTGTAGGGTCATGCTGGGGTGTAGTGTTTTAGGGTTTTGGGTAGTGTTGTAGTGTTTGCATAGTGTAGGGTCATGCTGGGGGTAGTGTTTTAGGGTTTAGGGTAGTGTTGTAGTGTTTGCGTAGTGTAGGGTCATGCTGGGGTGTAGTGTTTTAGGGTTTTGGGTAGTGTTGTAGTGTTTGCGTAGTGTAGGGTCATGCTGGGGGTAGTGTTTTAGGGTTTAGGGTAGTGTTGTAGTGTTTGCGTAGTGTAGGGTCATGCTGGGGGTAGTGTTTTAGGGTTTAGGGTTGTGTTGTAGTGTTTGCGTAGTGTAGGGTCATGCTGGGGGTAGTGTTTTAGGGTTTAGGGTTGTGTTGTAGTGTTTGTGTAGTGTAGGGTCATGCTGGGGGTAGTGTTTTAGGGTTTAGGGTAGTGTTGTAGTGTTTGCGTAGTGTAGGGTCATGCTGGGGTGTAGTGTTTTAGGGTTTTGGGTAGTGTTGTAGTGTTTGCGTAGTGCAGGGTCATGCTGGGGGTAGTGTTTTAGGGTTTAGGGTAGTTTAGTTGTTTAGTGTATGCTAAAGGCATATTCGTTCTAAAAGTTTTCGTTATTTTAATTTGAGGCCTAATAGTACATGCGGGATTTTTTTTGCGGACTGATGGTATGCGGGATTTCGTCATATATTCGCTAATCATACTTTCTATGGCAAAATGAACCCCCTCATTTTGTTCCTTTTTAAATTAAATGTTTTAAAAGTTACCACTTTATTCCAATCAAGATGGCTTCAGGTGTGCCATACCTTTGTAATAAGTAGGACTGTTAGCACTCTAGTTGTTCTTTAGAACACTCTGGGACATTCTGTCATTGGGCTATAGTTGGGCTACATCTGGCTGATATTTGGGCTACATTTGTTTTTTTTGTCTCTGGTGGCCATCTTTGGGCTACATTGGGCTACATTGGGCTATATTGGGCTACATTTGGGCTCCAACATATATATAGCCCAATATATGTAGTCACTGGATGATGTCATTTGAGATGTCATCAGTGATGTCATCAGTGATGTCACTGACCATGTCATGAATGATGTAATATGTGACATCATCAGCAGTGGATTGCGGGTGCGCGATATATAGTTAGTGCAACTAACTATATATGGAATTTCAATGGTTTTGTGTGAGTAAAATAAGGTTTTGTAAATGCTAATTCCTAACTATATATGGTCTATAACTTATGGTTTTTTCAGTGAATTTTCAAGGTTTTGTAAATGCTAATTCCTAACTATATATGGTCTATAACCTATGGTTTTTTCAGTGAATTTCATTGGTTTTTTAACAGCTAATATCTGTAGCTGTAAAATGTATTCTTCTTTAAATCCAAAAATATATTTTATATGTTTATGAATAATTTTTTTTTTTAATATTTTTTTTTCTTCGTTCCCGCTTCGCGAATCGGGAAGCTTCCCGTTAGCTGACCTTGATGCCGCGAAATAGACCGCGAGCCGGTAAACGTTTCTTTACCGCAACTGCCGCGTTAGAAAACAACATCGTGACGCCTCCCGTCCGCATGACGTTTCACGTTGTCGCGTGATACGTCATATGACGTGCTACGTTAGCGAACTGGTACGCGAAGCGAGTCGCAAAGCGCAGGTTTCTGGAAGCAAACCGGGAGGCCCTGCAAAGCGCTTAACGTAAACACAGCAGGTCATGTGACTTGGTAATAACACTTTTCATTGGTTCATTTCACTTTTGGTTTCCTAATGATGTAAGACTAGGTCATATAATCTAAAATGAACACTTTTCATTGGTTGAGAACTCTTGTTTTTCCCAAATGATGAAAATCCCTCCTTCTTTCCTCACTCTGACTTTCATCATTGTGAGAGAAAGACCCTTTGTGATCACTGAGCAATGGCTTCTTTAGTAGCTTCAGCTGGTGCTTCCCCACCACCTCCACCACCTCCAAGGAAGAGTGGACCACCTGCTCAAGTTATAATTCAACAAGAAGAGGAAGAAGAGGAACAGAACGACGAGCACGAAGAGAGGCAGTTTTTGCCTGAGGAGCCCAGGACGTCTCACCGGAAAGAAAACTTCATTTGGCAATTTTTTAAAATTCCCAAAGGTCAGAAAAAAGTAAATGCAAGATACGTAACTTGCCTTATATGTCAAGATAGACTGTCCAGAGGAACCGAGAAAAAATACAGTTTCGGAAACTACACAATGCATCGCCATATGACTAGGTGGCATCCTAACAACTACAGTGCTGCACAGTTTCGTAACGACCTAGATAATCTCCCTATTATGGCCAGAAGATCTGTTGTACCGGAAGTAACGGGACCAGAGGGCAGGGAGATGGTGCCAAATATACAAATGAGATTTGGTGAAGTAAAACACATCTGCGTATATTGCGATGGATTCATTTGCTACGGAGAAAGAAGCATCACTCTGATCAACAGAGCTATTGACTATCATATGCAAGTTTGTACGAAACGCCCAAAATAATAAATACTTTTTTTTTGTTTTGTTGCTCCTGTTGAGCCCTTTACAATGAATCGTTTTCATTGCCCCCTCCAAGAAAAATCCAAAAAAATATAAAACTGTTCAGAAAAATTCAAAAAAAGTAAAAAAATGTTCCGAAAAATAATAAAAAAAATATAAAACAACAAAAACAATAAAAAAAAAGTTCTTTTCAGAACTACCTCCCCGTTATTAAAAAATTGGTACAATATTTGGAACTGTGCCAACCTCTATTTCTCTTAGTTCGCTTCCCAGTTCGCTCGCCGGTACGCGAACCGGAAGCGAACCAAAAACAGTAAGTATAAGGGAAGGAAACAGACACTTATGTTAAAAGAAAGACAGCTATAGGGGAGTAAACTAGAGATACTATTACCCGTAATCCACTGCTGATGATGTCACATATTACATCATTCATGACAGGCTCAGTGACATCATCAGCAGAGGATTGCGGGTTTTTTGGCAACGTGCCTTATCCACGGTTTAATAACGCTGCCTTTTGCTTTATATAAGTTTTCAAATTGTATGAAATATATACCAATAGGTCGTTATGAACCTTTAGGTAGTGCTTTTCTTCATGAGGTCTGGTCGCTTCCATACACATACAGATGTTTCAAAGATGATCAAGAAGTTTATCTGAATGGAGAGGAATGCACTGAGACGCCAGATCATTCACTAATGTGTAGGCACATACAGTTACACGGTTCATGCAACAAACACCGACCAAATATGGCTTGCGTGTTGCAAGGCACGCCAGTTCCTGCTATCATCCCCACGTTCAAGTTGTTGGAAAATGGTAGTTATTTGATGCTCAATAATGAAGATTGTTCTGGGTTAATTAAAAGTATTCCTTTTATCGTAACAGTAAGTGAACGGGTTATTTGCTGCAGAAATGTTCTATTTCCTCCCACACATGAACATAGGGAGTTTTCAATCTCGCCACAAATACCAACCTTGGGAGCAGATTTCAACGGCATGGCAAGAATAAGAGCTCTTTTGTCTCAGAGAGAGGTGGCCTTGAGTTCGGCTCGTGAAACTTTCGTGCTTCACATAGCGAACACCCGTACAGAGGTGCAGACCCTTTTCAATTCAGATTTGCCTTTCCATTTCAGCAAGATGGTTCGGACTATCTTTAACGCATCCTCCACAAAGGCCCTGGCGCACTTTTTTAAAGTTGTTACCAGTGGTCTCGTGACTTCATTTGAGAAAATCTTTGGAGTCATCCCTGCTTTCTTTCATTCTATTTTTTCCACTCTGCTTCGTGGATTGCCATTTTTACTTGCATTACCAGCGGACGCTCTTGTGCTTTTTTACATTTTTAAATATGGATGTCCCTCCTATGCAACCTCCCGCCCTGCAGCTGCTGACACTGTTCCGCAATCGCATGCTAGAATATTATGGCACAATGCCGTTGGCGATATTAAGCACGGCATATGGATTATCTTTTCGATTCTCCTACTTCACCTGTGTCCAGCCTGTATTTCACTGCCTGACCTGTGATTTCGATTGGGCCATTGATTTGTGTCTCTGCGGACCGGTTTCTCCTGACGTCGACTTTAATCAGCTGATGACTCCTATCATTACTCACGAGTTGGTTTGTCCTGGCGAAAGGATTATGGCTGTGGCATTGATGCATGGACTAATTGGTCCCTGGAATTTACTGGCGGCAACACAGTCTTTCTTGGAACAGAGCTTTCTTGAAAACCCACCGAGCTGTCCTCTGATGGTGATAGAGGATCCGGTGCTGGGAGAGCACGTATGTTCTTTTCCGCTTTTAAATTGGATGGCTGAACTCTTTTCGGATGAAGACGGTGACTTCCTATTGGAGGCTGTTGCAGCTTATTTTGCATACACAGTTATGTCATAGACCTTTTTCATTTTTGATATGCTGAGTACTAGCATTTCATTGACAATTCATTGACTTATTTGTCAAGTTTTTATTATTTAGCTTGCCTATTGGCTTAAGACTCGATAAAGTACTTGGCTGTTTTATTTTTCTTTAGCATTAAATTTTCCTAGTTTTTAATATTTTACCTTGCGGACCGTCCACATATAAAGTTGCAATCTGCTCTCATGAGATGGCACTTCTATTATCTTATTCAGTTCGTTTCCGGATCATGGGGAGGTGTCATCTAGGTCCTGGATATCTTTACACCGTGTTAAGTTAGCATGGGCTCATTACCGGTTTAAACGCCATTTTTCCTTTTTTGCAACTTCTGCACACGACACTTAGTTGTTGCTTTAGCTTTCAACCTAATAGTTCATCGTGATTTACATGAGAATAATATGTTATTGCTCTACTATCTGCTTTACTTGTTAAACTATATCTGTACAGCGACTGCTGAAGTTTCAAGAACAACACGATACAGAATTGTTATGAGGTCTGATCTCCACGACTTCATACTCATAACATAAGTGCAGCTTCTGCCAATTCTGGGCATGAGGCGGGTTTTATATTGCTTTGCCGAACACACATACACAACACTTGATGCGGTTCACATGAAGAGAGAGCTGGTGTATGCTGATGTGATTCCTTCAAATCTAAGACACTAAAGTATGGGCACGCCCTAAACCAACACAAAGAGACCTTCTTAGCAAATAATATAATATGTGTATTAGGGAGGGTGAGATATAAGCAGCCGCGGGCCGTGGAGGGAGTTACGATGGGGCAGGGAGGCGGGGAGGGGGAGGGGCAGGGTGGAGCCCTCTCCACCCTGCCCCTCCCCCTCCCCGCCTCCCTGCCCCACCGTAACTCCCTCCACGGCCCGTGGCTGCTTATAAGTGTTGATAACTCTTATTCATTTACAGCATGTTAACATACTGTCACCATTCGCTTTTTATGTACTAGTAACTATGCTGGTAATTTTGCTACTGATAATATGTGTACTTGTATTATCTAAGATACTACGCCTGAGAAGACGGCATTAGTAAATAAACATTTCAAATACACATGTGTTCTTCTTAACTCCATGTTCTGGTTTCTAAGAAATATATAACGACCGACTGTTCATGAGTTCCACGTATCCTGAGGTACTATAAGTTCATATTCTGGATTGTCTAAACATTGAGAGTTTGTTATATCCAATGTGACACTGTACCTAGCTTGCTAAGGGGTTTTGATTACTAAGGTGAGTTTTGGGACACCCTAATTCGCCGAGGTTCCAATCCTCTGTCCACAGTTCTGTGTGAGAACAGAAACCCTGCAACAGGGGCACCCCCGACCCTTCCTGGAGCTTCATCACACTTGCGATACAACTCCAGCAATGCGCCACCTTTACGGCACAGTTACATCACGCATCTGTGCTGTTTTTGCCCCATGATGCGCCGCATTGTAAATGCAGCACACCATAGGTGACGGAACAGCGGCACAGAATGACTAACACATCCCTGGTGATGCGCCAGTCATCATAAATCTATCCCTATGCTTCTTATCTTGTTCGAGATGAACCGCCATATGTATCATCAAAGTTTTTTGCATTTCCTAAATAGCGAACTTTAAGGAATAAATAGCGATTCTTTACCATTCCTAGTTTGCGATTAGCTATTTGCTAATTACAAATTACCCATTCATTTCCTTCATTTCCATAGGGCGGTTGGACTCACTTTTAGCTCGAACGGCTGAATGGATTTCCACAAAACTTGGCAAAATTGTAGCTTCGGCCGGGGTAGTAGCTACAACAAAAAGGCTCAATAAAGGGCCTGCACTTTGAATAGGAATATGAAATTGAACAATAATTGATAACCCCTGTCAAAAAAGTCAGCAAGTAGGTGTGTGTATGTGTGGATGATGTGTTGATTGAGTGGAAGATGAATACGGTGAAAAATAACAAAGGCAGCAGACGCGCACATTACCGGCTGCCTTGTCAGGGAAGTGGATTTTCGGATTTACAGTCTATTACAGAGAGTGGAAGTTGGATTCCGCAGTGACAGTCTTGAGAAATGGCTACCACATTTAAGTAAGCAAGCAAGCGCATAAAGTACACACTCCCGAAACTGGGTGGTAGGGTTGGAAAATAACAATATTGGCTCCTTTCTGTCATTAGAATTTCAAAATTACTCGGCAATTGCACTAACTCTTGAGTGACTGACACAGATCCAGGAACTGAGACTGTACAAAGTGCTCTAACTCTAGGAGTGGCCGACACGCAGCTGGCAAACCAGGCTGTACTCGGTGAGGGGCCTGTGTTACGCCCCTGCTCTCCCCTGCTGTAGTGTCTATCGGCAGATGCTGGGAGGGATAGCATGGCCGGGGTAGGTGTGTATAAAGGGTGTGAAATTTGAATTACAATATGAAATATTACAACAATTGATAACCCCTGCAACAAAGGCAGCAAGTAGGTGTGTGTATGTCTAGATGATGTGTTGATTGTGTGGAAGATAAAAAAGGTGAAATATAAGAAACACTACAGATGCGCAAAGTACTCACTGCCTTGTGAGGGAAGTGGATGTTTGGATTTCCAGTCCATTACACAGACTGTGTTTCGGATTCCGCAGTGGGAGCCTAAGAAATGGGTACCACATGTACGCAAGCAATGCAAGTGCACAAAGTACACACACTGTATGGTAAAAAGGATGTAAGAAAGGACGCAAGTGTGCAAATTACCCACTGCTATTCATGCGTAGTAGTTACCAAGAAGACTCAATAAAGGGCCTGCACTTTGAATTTGAATTACTTGAAGAATAGTTGATAACCCCAGCCAAGAAAGGTAGCAATTGTGCAAATTTCCCACTGCCTTCGGCTGGGGTAGTAGCTACAACAAAAAGGCTTGATAAAGGGCCTGCACTTTGAATACGGATATAAAATAGAAGAATAGTTGATAACCATAGCCAAGAAAGGCATCAAGTAGGTGTGTGTAGGTGTGGATGATGTGTTGATTGAGTGGAAGATGAATAATGTAAAAAATAAGAAAGGCTGCAAAAGTGTGCAAATGACCTAGTGTGTTTAGTTGAGGAAGTAGTTACAACAAAAAGGCTCGAAAAAGGGCCGTGTCTTTGAATCAGAATATGAAATTGAAGAATAATTGATAACCCCACCCAAAAAAGGCAGCAAGTAAGTGTGTCTACTTGTGGATGATATCTTGATCGAGTAGATGATTAATAAGGTAAAAAATAAGAAAGGCTGCAGATACGCAAACTACCCTCTGCCTTGTCAGGGAAGTGGATCTTGGGATATCCTTTTTATTATACAGACAGGGTGTCGGAATCTGCAGTGGGAGGCTGAGAAATGACTACCACATCTAAGGAAGCAAAGCAAGTTCACTACGTTCCCACTCTGGGCCTTAGTGCTGAAAAATAACACCACCAGGCCCTTTCCAGGGCCTCTACTTTGAATTAGAATAATAGTTGGCAAAGATAGTCAGGAAAGGCAGCAGGTAGGTGTGTTTCTGCTAGTGGATGCAGAATAAGGTGAAAATTTAGAAAGGCAGCAGACGTGCAAACTACCCACTGCTTTGTAAAGGATGTGGGTGTTTGGTTTTCCAGTCCATTACACAGACAGTGCGTCGGATTCCGCAGTGGGAGCCTGAGAAATGGGTATCACAATTAAGCAAACAATACAAGTGCACAAAGTACACACACTGTGCGGTAGAAAGGACGCAAGTGTGCAAATTACTCTGCCATTCACGGGTAGTAGTTACAAAGAAGGCTGAATAAAGGGTCTGCATTTTGAATTTGAATACATTTTAGAATAATTGATAACCCCAGCCAAGAAAGGCAGCAAGTGTGCAAATTTCCCACTGACTTCGGCTTGGTTTAGTAGGTACAACAAAATGGCTCGAAAAACTGTTTTAACTTGGAATCAGAATATGAAATTCAAGAATAATTGATAATCCCAGCCAAGAAAGGCAGCAAGTGTGTACATTTCTTACTGCCTTCGGCTGGGGTACTTGATACAACAAAAAGGCTTGATAAAGGGCCTGTGCTTTGAATACGAATATGAAATAGAATAGTAGATAATCATAGCCAAGAAAGGCATCAAGTAGGTGTGTGTATGTGTGGACGATGTGTTGATTGAGTGGAAGATGAATATAGTTAAAAATTAAGAAAGGCTGCAAGTGCGCAAGTTACCCACTGCCATTCATGGGTTGTAGTTACTGAAAAGGTGCAATAAAGGGCCTGCACTTTTAATTTGTATTAAAAGAAGAAGAATTGTTAACCCCAGCCAAGAAAGGCAGCAAGTGTGTAAATTTCCTAGTGCCTTCAGCTGGGGTAGTTGTTACAACAAAAAGGCTTGCTAGGGCCTGTGCTTTGAATACGAATATGAAATAGAAGAATAGTTGATAACCATAGGCAAGAAAGACAGTAAGTAGGTGTGTGTACGTGTAGATTGTAGTGTAGTTTCTATATTCTCAATAGGCTCTGCGCATTGGAATAATATATCCTGCAGCTTAGATGTAGGACTTAAGTCAACTAGGTCTCTGCCGAATATATTTGTGAGTGCCAGCTAGCTCAGCGGTCACTAGAAACTTTCTCAAAAGTACAAGCGATTAGTCTCTGACAACCATATAACATGACCACTTTGTTTCCCCAGAATGAAACGCATCTCTAGTGTCGCGGAAACAATAGACGGCTATTTCACTCAGTCAGATGTGCATGCTTTGTTTCACCAGAGTTGCTCAGAAATAGAGAGACGGGCGTTTTCAATAAAAGTATTTATTGAACAGTCGTATTTCTTAAGCATAAGAAATGCACTGCTACAATTGAAATGCTGGTTAAGAAGTACAATGCATATAATACGAATAGTATTTTAAAATAGTACGGTAAAAGCATGATGTGGTTTCTAAGCCATGAACATAGAATACATAAAATGCATAAAATACATACAGTGATAAAATAGAGGCCAAAAGTACTCAACTGGTCCTTCTAAAATACGCCTACCCCGGTGTACCTAACCTAAGTCTAGTACGAGGGAGGAGTAAGTGTGGTGTAGCTTAAGTCTAGTAATTTTCTGCCAAGAATCTGTTCCAAGAATTCTCTAAGGGTCTAATCAGCTCCATACCTTGGTTTTAGCATGATAGAGGACTTGTATCTCTCTCTCAGGACTCGATCTCCCAGCAACCCGCAAGGGCAGCCTGGAAACACCCGAGCTGGATTTCTCGGCAAGCGAAAAGACAGCGTCTTCTTAGTGCATCAGTTGGAAGGTCAGCTTCCTTCGTCACATGCAGCAGCCGGGCGTCGGGCAAGTAGTTAATCGATCTGCTCCTAAACCATCGTGTGTTTGACTGGGCAAATGGAGGCATATTTCTACTTTGAAGGTGCCGAGTTTGACGTAAGATTGGACATAATATCGTCACTAGTGCCTCAGTTCCTTGAAAACTCCAGAAGTTCTTGGATAAATTAATATTCAATCAGAGGGAAGTCCCTGGCTGCTGAAGGCAGGTTTTTCCAAGAAATTGTTGAGGATTCTCGAAGTTTAGTCGAAGTAGTAGTATTTAGGCTGCATAGGCTAAGACTAAATAAGGTAACGATTCCTATGCCTTTATAAGGATTAGGTGAATTATACCTATATATGGGTATGAATCGGGAAAATTACACTAGGGTACTAGATTCCTACATAACAAGATGATGTGTTGATTGAGTGTAAGATGAATAATGTAAAAAATAAGAAAGGCTGCAAAAGTGTGCAAATTATCCAGTGCCTTTAGCCTGGGAAGTAGTTACAACAAAAAGGCTCGACAAAGGGCCATGAGTTTGAATTAGAATATGAAATTCAAGAATAATTGATAACCCCAACCAAGAAAGGCAGCAAGTACGCAATTGTTCCACTGCCTTCTGGCCGGGAGGTACCTACATGAAAAAGGCTCGATAAAGAGACTTGACTTTGAATCAGAATATGAAATTCAAGAATAATTGATAACCGCAGCCAAGACAGGCAGCAAGTGTGTAAATGTCTTACTGCCTTCGGCTGGGGTAGTTGTTA